>NC_081416.1:29690056-30321581 GCF_949786415.1 Peromyscus eremicus | reverse complement strand
TAGAGCCTACTTCTCCAACTTTCCAATAGTTTCTGGGGGTCTATCCCCAATACATTTCAAATGATTTTTCTCCTAGTTTTGGATCATTGGAGCCTATTATCACAACCAAGAAACCAGACTTCTGCAGACGTAAAATACTGATTCTGAAGAAATGTGTCAAGAATTCAGATGTCATGCAGATTTGTGAAAATAAATTCAAATGATGGCTAGTGTTCACTAAGAATATATGAACATTTCCAATGCCCCTGGTACCATCCAAGGAAGAAGATCTGTCTTTGGAGGTGCTGAAGGAACCAACTCCAACCTCCATGGTGCAAGATCAAGTATCTTGGCTGCCCCTTATATGCGCACAGGTTGCCTAAAGACTTTAGAACAAACAGCCATTCATGACTTTAGAAAGTGCTCTTGGTTACATGGAATGCTAGAGGTAAGGAAAAAGCAGTCTGCCTCCATCTTAGGCTTAAAAGCCACCTTGTAGTAAAGACAAACCAGGTTCATTCCTATTTATGATTAAACCTCTGTTTCTCAATGACTGGGCTATGCCCCGCCTGTAACATTAACTACAAACGGTTCTGTACTGCCTGTTCCAGGAATGGCAATCGTGCCTTTCTTTCAAAAGTTGTTTATCACCATCTTGCAACCCTATTTTTCTTTCAAAAGGGTTGTGAGTACCTCTTGTTACGCCACCTTGAAACCATGTCTTTGATTCAGGAGGTGGTTAGTGAGGATTAACTTGTTATGATGCTCTGCTCCTGTAACCACCACCTATTTTGCCCACCAAATCCCCCGTTTGGAAATCTCTAACCCTGAGCTATAAAAGCCCTGTCTTCCTCACATCCAATGCTGACCTCTCAAGCCCTGCCTTAGGGGGAGACAGCCCCTATACACAAATTAAAAAAAAAAATCTTGCTTTAATTAATGGCTTGCTTTCCTTAATTTGGCCATGGTGATTTGGGTCAGTGGTCTTCCTCCTCCCATCACTGGGATTAACAGTAACAAAGCTATGATGAATCAAATTTCGGACAAAATTTATGAATTGATTAAGTCTTCATCAAACTGTCATTTAATTCTGTTATCTCACCTTCAAAATTTATGTGAAAACATTAATATCATTACTGAAATGAAAATGTATTGTCCTGCTTGAGTAAATCATTAAGAAAGAATGAGTGAGGCAGCCCGTTACTCATGCAGACTTGAAGGAATTAGAGCCAGAACCATCAGCCTGAAGGCCGAGGCAAAATCTATAGTCTGAATCCACAGATATACTGACCCAAACATTTATTTAAATTTTTTTAATCTAAGTATACGTTCTTTTATTTATTCTACTGTCTCTGCATTTGTGCTTCTACAAAGCACGGTCCACCTTGGGTGGGAGAAGTGAAACTAAGTAATTGACAGTTGACACCTGAGAAGAAGCAGAGGCCGGAGGGAAAGAGAAAAACATGGAGGACTTTTAAACCGTTCACAGGAAAGGACTTTTCCCTAGTGATCCTGAGGAGAGAGGTCACTCTGAGGTGGGAGCTGTGAGCGGCTCACACTTGGCTCTATCAGTTACTTTTCTGGTGCTGTAGTTGAATGCCATGGCCAAGAGTGACTTATGGAGGAGGGTGTTTATTTTGGCTTACAGTTCCAGAGAGTCCATCATGGTGGGGAAGGCCTGGTGGCAGACAGCTGAAGCAGGAAGCTGAGGGACTGCACACAAACATAAGCAGAAAAAGCAAGCTGGAAATTGTATGAAGCTGCGAACTTGCAAAGCCCACCCCAGTGACTTCCTCCCTCCCAGCAGGCCACACATCCTAAGAGGTCCATGGCCTCCCCCAAACAGTGCCACCAAGTGGAGACCAAAGTATTCAGACACCTGAGCTGATGGGGGACGACGTTTCTCGTTCAAATCATCACACTTGCTGAGGAACATGTGGTCAAAGCCAGCAGAGCCACTAAACACATGCTAGCCACCTGTTGAATCCATGTGACATGTGAGGTGAGAGTCTAATGTGAAGGATGGTCAGAGCTTTGCCCATATCATGGTAAGGATGCTTACTGAGCCTAACCTCCATCTTCTCCACGGGGATTATATGAGCTTTAAGTAAACAGTAAGGCAGCTATGGGAGGAGATGGGGCCCAAATCCCAGAGGCTAAAAGAAGAACAATTACTTCATTTAAGCCAAAGGGACTCGGTGGCTGACCTTGTTCCAATCACATGAGCTACAGTGCCAGGCACCCTTTTTCTATAGACTCTGTGACTTCACTCCAGATGTCGTCTTAAATAATGACCCACTTACTCCTAAGAGAACTTCCAAATGCTACAAACACTTCAAAAGCTTACTTACTCAAGATTTGGGTTTTTGGCCCAGACCACTTCTAGCTGTGGAAAAAACCAGTGACTTTGTGAAGGCACTAAGATGAGGAAAATAAATCCTAGAAATGAGTCTTGGTCTATCTGATGTGGGTTCAACATTACTACCTACAGCCTAGCTAGAATAAATTTTAAAGTGCTTAAAGATATTCAAGTACTTATCCTTGTATTCGGGAATGATGAAGAGATGCTTCTTGCAGAGAGAGGGAGAAAGACACATTTCCTCCCTGCCCTTCTGTCCCCTTGTCCTGCTGTCATGATATGCTGGCTGCCTCCCAGGCTACCTGATTTAATCAGAACCTAAATTTGTCACTGACCTCTTTTCATATCACTGGTGTGGTCAGCAACTGTAAGTCTAACTCTCTCTCTCTCTCTCTCTCTCTCTCTCTCTCTCTCTCTCTGTGTGTGTGTGTGTGTGTGTGTGTGTGTGTGTGTGTGTGTGTGTGATACAAGCTCAGCTTATTCTGTTTTTCACATCTAAACTTTGTGAATGGTGGCCTGTTCTTACAATTACTTTCAGAGATGGTAAGGGCCTATAATGTGAACACAGAGGAAGATTTTGAGAGAGTCAAGCAAAGAAAACAAGATCCTCTTCTATGAATGTCTTCGGAACCATGCCACTCCAGATTCTTTTTTTTTTTAATTACTAAGACTTTTTTTTAATTCATTTTACATACCAATCAAAGATCCCCCTCTTTCCTCCTCCCACCCCTCCAGTCTTCCGCTCCCAACCTGTGGTGACACTTTATTTGTGTGGAAATGTGGTCATATTTTATTTGTGCTTTAATAAATAAAGCTTGCCTAGAGATAAGAGGGAAAAGGGCAGCCATTATAAGTAAACAAAGAAGTCAGGCAGTGGTAGCACACGCCTGGCAGGATCTCTGTGTGTTCAAGGCCACACTAGAAACAGAGACAGATGTGGTGGCACACACCTTAATTTCAACACTAGTTAACCATGGAGGTCTGGAGGTCTGTACAGAAAGACAGAAGGTGACAAAGCTGTGTAGGAAGAGGAAGTGATGTAGCTGGACAGAGAACAAATCAGATGGCAGAACAGCAAGACATATGTGTGTGGGTAGACAGGAAGTAACTCTTTGGAAGCTGCAGCGTTGGTGAGGTAAGGTTGGGCTTTCCCTATTTCTCTGATCTCTCTAAGGCTTTCACCCTTATATTTGGCTCTGTGTTTTTTAATAAGACAATTTAGAAATTCATCTATACCAACCCCTGCCCCCATTCCCTCCTACAAGAAGGTAAGGCCTCCCATGGTAAGGTAGACTGTAGCTAGAGTTTTCCTGCCTGGCCCACAGTCAGGACAAATCTCTGTCACCTGCCAGTCCCAAGCTGCTCAGACCCAACCAAGTAAACACAGAGACTTACATTGCTTACAAACTGTATGGCCGTGGCAGGCTTCTTGCTAACTGTTCTTATAGCTTAAATTAATCCATTTCCATAAATCTATACCTTGCCACATGGCTTGTGACTTACCGGCATCTTCACATGCTGCTTGTCCTGGTGGCAGCTGGCAGTGACTCTGACTCAGCCTTCCACTTCCCAGCTTTATTCTCCTCCTTGTCCCGCCTATACTTCCTCCTGCCTGACTACTGGCCAATCAGTGTTTTATTTACCAACCAATCAGAGCAACACATTTGCCATATAGAACATCCCACAGCAGTAGACATTTTAGTAGAGGAAAGTCCAAGCCCTTCCCCCTCCCTCAAGGTGGTATGAGGTGTCCCATCATTGGTAGTAGGCTCCAAAAAGCCTGCTCATGCACCAGGGATGGATTCTGATCCTACTGCCAGGGGGTCCCCAAAGCAAATCAAGCTACACAACTATCTTGCTATGCAGAGGGCCTAGTCCAGTCCCATGCAAGCTCCACAGCTGTTGATCTAAATTTCATGAGTTTCCACTAGTTTGATTTAGTTGTCTCTGCAGGATTCCCCATCATGATCCTGATGCTCTTTCTCATAGAATCCCTCTTCTCTCTCCCCGACTAGACTCCTGGAGCTTGGCCTGGTGTTTGGCTGTGGATCTCTGCATCTGTTTCCATCAGTCACTGGAGAAAGGCTCATGTTTGTCCTTCTGAGTCTGGGTTACCTCACTCAGGATGATATTTTCTAGTTCCATCCATTTGCCTGCAAATTTCGTGATGTCATTGTTTTTCACTGATGGCTGCTCCAGATTCTTGCTAGGGAAACAATAGGATGAGAACAACTAGAACATATTGAATGGACCTAATCTCATTCAACACATAGTTCTTGGCCTCAACTTAATTGGTAGAAAAGAAACAAATGAACATATTTGTAAGACAGATCAATGGATACTATGATAGAGATTAGTCTCCATGCTTTAGGAGCCAAAGGGTAGCCAACCCAGACTAGCTGGGTTCAAGGTCTGAGAGGGAGTCAGGGAGGGATGGGAGAAGGAAAGGCACAATGTCCAAGGTCATTTCTTGTGGCCCAGTGATTATCTTATTTGCCTCATATTTTTAAGAAATAAGATTTAATAAAACATATGATATTCCTTGTGCCCCTTGAGCATATGAGATGTACTCTTCTGCTCAGACACATCAAGAAGGGGAAGGTTTGCAGGGCCATGAGATTTACACGAGTTACATGGATGCCACTGGAAGACACTGTGCTAAGAGAAATAAGCCAGATACAGAAAGATAGGCACTGCATACTGTCACTTACATGTGAAAACCAAGTTGATCTCAAACCATTGGTTAGTAGACAATAGCCTAGAAAGGTCTGGAAGCAGGAAATGGAGAGAGAAGAGTTAAAGAGTATAAGACTGTACCTTAATAGAAGTTCAAAAGAGTTAAAGGATATACCTATGAGGAATTCAGATATTCTCAACACAGAGGAACGATGCACATCTGAGGTGCCAGAAGTGCCAGTTAACTCTGATCTCATCATCACACTTTGTATACATGTACCAAAGTGTCACCTTAATCCCATAAATAGGTACAATCACTATATGCAAATTTAAAAATATATCAATAAAAACATGGCAAAAGAAAAAAATTAAAGTAAAACTCAATTTATTAAAATGTTTTCAGTCCTGCACTGAGAATTACCTAAGTGCTATGTATTTAGTACTAAACACTATTTTGTTGTAGAATATTATTTTAAGGTATGTTACATTTGTTTAGGCAGTGAAACTTTTGTTTTAATGATGCAAAGATGTGTTGCATTCCTTTATGATGCATCTGTTTAACTCTGTGAAGCTGTGTTACTGTGCCTGTCTATAACACCTGATGGTCTAATAAAGAGCTGAATGGCCAGTAGCAAGGCAGAAAAAGAATAAGCAGGACTGGAAGGCAAAGAGAATAAATAGGAGGAGAAATCTGGGAGGAGAAAAAAAGGAATGAGAGAAGGATGAGGATGCAAGGGGCCAGTCACACAGCTACACCGCAAGCCATGGAGTAAGAAAGAAAGATTACAGAAGTAACTGGCTAGAAATAAGCCAAGCTAAGGCCAAGTATTTATAATTAAGAATAAGCCTCCTCCATGTGTGATTTATTTGGAAGCTGGATGGTGGGCCCCCTAAAAGAGCAAAAGCAACCAACAATTTATTTGAAACCCAGATGGTGTTACACAGGAGCAGGGCCACTGTGACACTGTATTGCATACTTGAAACCAACTAAGACCGAGATCTTAAGAGTTCTAATAACAAAATATAAGAGAAAATGGAAAATGTGGAGTAATAGTTACATCAATTTGCTCTATTACAGCATTTTACAATACTCACATATATTGAAATATCAAGCTATGTGCCTTAAATGTATATAAGAGCTGTTTGTCAATTATACCTCAATAAAATTATTTTTTTAATGGAAAAACATAGGGTTCCTTTATATGACAGGAGCCTTCTAAATATAAGTGGACTTTTACAAGACAGTTTACACATGTTACCAGTAACAAAACACACAGCTGGGCACTGCTTTCCCTGGTTAAATATACCATGTTTCTATAAAGCCTCTTGTGGCTCTTTTCTGTCTAGCCTCCCTCCATGGCTAGTGTGGTTGTGGCTTCCAGGAGACCAGCTGCACCCTCTGTCATGTGACATCTTTTCTGCCTGGTTTGATGGTGTGTACTACACTGCCATCCCAGTTATGTATCCCCTAAGGTGTCACCATCTCCGGTGCAGAAGCAGCCCTCTGGTTACCATTTGCTAAGTGCAGACACTGTCAGGGCTCCTCTGTTCCCACAATGCCCAGAGGCCTCTGGGAAGGAGCTTCTTCAGTGTTTGGACCCACATCTGTGTGATGTAACAGCCAGACAGATGTCCACACAGTCTTCTTCGAAAGACAATTTCATCTTCTTTGCTTTGGCTTATGTTCCTACATTTTAACTTTTTTATTTCATGCTATACGTTCCCATGGTAAATATTTATGCAGTATAAAATGCACCTCCACCCATCCAGAAAAAAATAAAAATAAAAAAAAAACAGTACTACCAGCTCCAGAGAGATTTACTCTGTCTATTCAAAATAAACACTTTATAGCTCTCTGCACTTAACCTTTGACACCTAACATGTCAGAGGCATACATGAATAGATATTTCCTGTTATTCTTAGAAGCTTTATAATATTCCATTGTAAAATAACTCTACCAGCATTTTATTAATAAAGTTTTGGTAGTCTTTGCTACTGAAATGGTTTGTGTTTTAACTCCATTCAGAAAGAAAAAAAAGATTTAAAATGATGCTAATTGTTCATTTTGCCATAGAAAAGGAACTGTAAAGATGTAGGTGTTTCAAGATCCATAGAACTTTGATCAACATCTGGATGCAGTACAAATTTTGTGTGATAGCAGCATCAAAGTTGTGTGTATTTTACATTTTGATAAAATTATTGGTGTCCAAAATCAGATCCATGATCTAGGCTGCTGAAAAGCCCACTTACTGAGAAATTCCTGCCCCCCAATTGGCTCTCTAGTAAGTTGTATACTTGCATCGCTTACATAAATTATTCAGGCACCTGTCTTAAGCATCTGCACAACACTGTAAGCACCCTAAAGATGGCACCCAGATGTTCTGTCTCCATGTTCTACCCAGTACCTAAAAAGGAACATTTTCTGTAACAGACACCAAGTAGGCATTGAATCCATTTGATTCACTTTCATATGATGGATAATCAACTAATATAACACTTACTAGGTGAATAAACCAGGCACTTCAGCATCCCCTTAAGAATGACCTGAATTTGGAATCTGTCTACAAGATGCAATTTCGGACAGCTTTGCAAGTTTAATGTCTGTTCTTCTGTTGTTAAAATCAGCAAGAACAGTATATAGCAGTGGCCTAAGGCTGAAATCCTAATTTATTCTCTTCTCGTCTTTACCGGGTAATATTAAGACACCGATGTTGCAGCCCAAACACAACCTTGCAATGACATGGAATCCACAAATATGAAATGTAAATTCTTACTGAATCCTAAACACATGCTGTCTACTACTGTCTTATTACCTGTGTGTGTGTGTGTGTGTGTGTGTGTGTGTGTGTGTGTATGTGTGTGTGTGTGTTTACCTATAATGAAGGGTCTGTTACTTTATCAGAGAAGCGTATTTCACTTGACAGGCATAACTGGTTTTTACAAAAAGCAGCACCTACTACTAGGACACTCTTCAGTTGGTGTGTATTGCTTGCCAAAAAATTCGGAAGCCCTCAGAAGATGCCAGGGCATGTAGGTTTTAAGTTGAGTGGGATACATAATTTCTCATTTGAAATGTGAAGTCTAATAATGTTGGAATCAGTGCCAAAGGTGTCATTTTTCCTTGATCTGGATAAAAGTTCCTAATATTTTCCCTGGAGAAACTCGGCACTCCAAGTCAGCAATGCCATACATTAATCTTGGTCTCCTTGACTCTCTGTTGGTATTCATTGAATTCCAGTTTTGCTGGTCCCTTCCAGGCTTCTAGCCTCTCTATTTTATTCTCAGTAGTTCTTTGACTTTGATATGCGTCCTAGTCACCTACGAAACTTGCTCTAACAGATCCCTTTGTCTTATTCTTACAGTGGTGATCAGCACTTTCTCTGGCATAGCCTTGACATCACCTGGGAGCTTGTTAGAAAAGTGCAAACTCAATCCAGCCTCACCGAATCTGCACATCCAGCAGCCACCCCAGGAGACTCACGTGACTTTCAGGCTGGAGCCAGGCTGAGCTCTGCTCTCTTCTTTCCATCTCAAGTGTTTGTCTCCTTGATTCTCTCTCTTCTTGTCTGTTCAAACACACCGCCGCTGCTGCCACCACCCCCAGTCACCTCCCTTTGTTCCTCTTCCTTTACTATGCCTGAAACATGTGAGAGGAATGAGCCAAACAAAAGTAACACCATCTAATTTATGTCATCTTCAGTAAAACAGATGACAACAACAACAACAAAAATCAATGCAGAAAAAACAACTGAGCTTGGTGGCTTGGATGAAAACAACCTCCATTGGCTCATCTGTTTGCATACTTGGTCCGGTCCCCAGTTGAAACTGTTTAGGAATGATAAGGAGGTCTGGCCTGGTTGAAGGAGCTATGTTGTTATTGGGTGCAGGCTTTGAGATTTCAAAAGCCCAAGCCATCCCTCGTTAGTTCCCTCTGTGTCTTGCTTGTGGATCAAGATGTGAGTGAGCTCTCAGCTACTGCTCTAGTGGCCTGCCTGCCTGCTGCTGTGCTCCCCGTCATAGGCATGGACTCTGACCCTTTGGAATGCCAGGCCCCAAATTAAATTATTTCCTTTATAAGTTGCCTTTGTCATGGTGTTTTTTTTTCCACAACAATTGAAAAGTAACTAACACATTAAGATAAGTTATTAAAGAAGTAAATAAGAGAATAAGAAGGTGGACGCTATTTGGATTATTACTATTCCTAAGCATTTCTGGTAGGGAAATTCATTGTTCACTGAAGTAGACTGGACAAGGCTACTGGCTGGGAAGTGAGAGAAGATCTCTAATGCTGAGTTTCCTTCAAGATGCCACCAATAGGGCATGAAGGAAAACAACATGGGCAGAATGCTCCTGTGCGTAGCACAGCAACAAAGCCCTGCAGACGGTATCCCCCAAGCTGTCCTCACAGTACCCTGAATATAGGTAAGAAGCCCCCCAATTTAACAAATGAGAGAAGTTTTAGAAATTACAAGACCAGTCTTGCCAGAATGTAGACAGAGGCTTCTTCTTTTTTTGCATTACCTAGAATTATTTCTCATTTTGTCTGATACTGAGCACAGCCTTAAATAAGATAAAATCATTCATGAAGTCCTTTTCTAGCCACAGATACATAAGAATTTTTCAAGTTCAAAGAATGGGGGAAATTGCAATCTAATTCCTTACTGAACATTTTTTTCTTAAAATAAAAAAAAATAAAATAAAATAAAAAGCTGTGCCATGAAGTCCTTAGTCAGATGTTTGAACTCGGAGGAACTTCGCAAAGTAGGCCTTGCTGAACTATGTGTGCCTTTAACCTATGCTTTCTTGGACTGTCCCCTTGCAGCGAACCAATCCATAGTACCTACCATTAAGATGGAGCTCAGTCTCCAAGCTAGTGATTGCGCTGGGCTAGGAGGCTGTAAAGTCAGCTGGCTCCATCCACCCACATTGCTGTCCCATGGGAAGTTAAAGGATCAGGAGTAATTTATGCAGCCAGGCCAAAAGCCTAGCACTGTAAGAAAGAAAATAAGACGGAGTAAGAAGACAGTGTACTTAACCATGTCTCTCCTAGAGTCACAGGGAGGGAGGAGCAGAGTCCTTTTGTCTCAAAACCCTCTCCTCCAGCTCACTCCACAGGTTTTCAGCAACAAAGCTCCAGAAGTTTTGTAGTTGGCTAAGTCCAACTCAATCTGGGAGACATCTCCAATCTTAAGCTGACTTCCTCCCCGACTGTCTCACCTCGGGATGAGGCAGACTAGTGCTACCGTTTGTGATAAGCACATCTTCATTTGTGTGGCGAGTCACAACCTGCTTGTGATATGTGAACCCTCATGTCTGCAGTACGTTCTGTCAAATAGCAGGATAGAGTGATTTTTCCCTTCCCTCCTGTCTTAGTTAGGGTTTCTATGGCTGTCATGAAACACCATGACCAAAAAACAAGTTGAGGAGGAAAAAGTTTATTTGGCTTACACTTGCATATCACTCTTCATCATTGAAGGAAGTCAGGACAGGAACTCAAGCATGGAAGGAAGCTGGAGGCAGGAGCTGATGCAGAGGCCATGAAGGGGTGCTATTTACTGTCTTGGTCCCCATGGCTTACTCAGTCTGCTTTCTTATAGAACCCAGAACCAGTCCAGGGATGGCACCACCCCACAATGGGCTGGACCTTTCCCATCAATCACTAATTAAGAAAATACCTTACAGTAGATCTTATGAAGGCATTTTTTTAATTAGGGTTCTCTTCTCTCAGATGACCCCAGCCTGTGTCGAGTTGACATAAAACTACCCAGACGACCTCCTTATTGATATTTATTTATTTGGATAATAAAATTCTATCATTGTTAGTCATATTTTTCTTCAATAATCTAGCTAACATCCATAGTACACTTATATGCTAATGAAATACCTGAAATACCCTATTTTTAGAACAATAGACATTATATATTAAAACTTTGAAAATCTCAATGGTGTAGAGTTCAGCAGTAGGGAACTTAACTGGCATGGGCCAGGCCCTGGGTTTATTCCCTAGCACTGCAAGAAGAAAATATATATATATTCAAATAGATATAGATATATAATTTAAATATTTTCATTAAGATTTCACCAAGAAGTAGAAGAGGTAGAATTTAAATAAACAAGAAATCTAGCCTGAGAGGCCAAATACTCCTCCCTAGGCTCTTAGCATTGTTACTGCCCACAGCATCCCAGTGTGATCTACTTTTGAGTACAGGGCCTAAGAACTGAAGCCAAGTTTTAAGGTTGCTTATTCATGTTTTTCGTGTCCTTCTCCAAACTGACCCTTCTGTTAGCTCTGATTATTTAGCTTCTTTCTATGACCCAATTTTCTCAAACTGATGATGTTTCCAAATTTCTTTTCTCCTCCTGTGGACTGGAGCTCCTGTTTGGATGATCTACATGAAAGCACCCTTTGAGCTTCCTACTTGCCCAGAACTTTAACTCTTCCTGGTATGTGAGGCCTTCTAGTGCTGTACTACAAAGGACTGGTGGAATCAAGATCTTAGAAAAAAAGAGCCACAGGCTTTCACCGCTGGGAGGGAAGTTAATGATTGATGGGTATGGTGGTCCAGGTGGTAACAGACAATGGGAAAACAGAGGCCAACTGTTCCTGATGCCATTTTCCCTGAAAGCCAGACAGCACTTAGCTGTACATAAAGAGCCAAGCTGTGTTCTTCTGATGCTTAGTTCAGTAGAAAATCATGTAAGGAGGAGATTGATGAATGCAAAATAAGAGCCAGGAAAATAATAAGATGAAGTAAGAAGACAGTGTACTTAACCATGTCTCTCCTGGAGTGGGGTAGGAGGGAGGAGCAGAGTCCATTTACCTCAAAACCTTCTCCTCTAGCTCACTACACAGCAGGTGCATTCTGCAGCCAGTGACTCTCACTACATTCTCCATTCCATACTGGATAAGCAAAGACACGTGAGGAGCCCTCCACAGCTATCTTTCTGGGTCTAAGTCTGTGCCAGGAAATGAAGTTTGGTTTCACTACGAGTCTCACTACCAACCAATCTATTTAGCTCACAGCTTTAAACACAGTGCACTGTATAGCTGTACAAACATACTGTCTTTATATTAACCTTTTATAGGCATTCTTCTATTGGAAAAATTATCTTTAAACTATTTGTTAAAAAACAAACATGAATATATAATATATATACACATATACATATGCAGACACACACACCCGTACACACACACAGGCCTCCATAGTATCAGGATCATCATTTCCACCTCTTCTACCTTCATATCTTGTCCCATGAGAAGGCCATCAGGGTGCTGTAGTTCATATCTGAAAATGTCCAAAGGTCTATTGTAGCTGAAGTTTTCCTGTTCCTGCCTGGTCCACAGTCAGGACAAATCTCTCTCACCCACCAGTCCTGCAGCCACTTAGACCCAACCAAGTAAACACACAGAGACTTATATTATTTAAACTGTTTGGCCTAATGGCTCAGGCTTCTAGCTATCTAGTTCTTACATCTTAAATTAACCCATTTCTGTAAATCTATATCTTGCCACATGGCTTGTGGCTTACCAGTATCTTACATGTTGGTACTCATGGCAGCAGCTGGCAGCGTCTCCCTGCCTCAGCTTTCCACTTCTCAGAATTCTCTTCTCTGCTTGTCCCACCTATACTTCCTGCCCGGCTGCTGGCCAATCAGCATTTTATTTATACAGAGCAATATCCACAACACTTCCCCTTCTCTTTTTTTTCAAAAAGGAAGGTTTTAACTTTCACATAGTAAAATTACATATAACAAAACAATTACCAAGCAAGAATTACAGTTACAATATCTAGTCTATTTATAATATCTAGGCTATTTGTATTTGGCAAAATTAAAGAAGATATCCTATCTATTCTATATTTGTGAGTCTAAGGTTTCATATCTAACTTATCTCTTAACATAACTAAGGAAATTATAACTATCTAGTTTTCAACTACATCAAAGACCACAGAAGGATATAATATTACCTAAGAAATGGGAGAAGGATGCATGCAACTTTTGGGAGTCTTGCAAGGTAGACAGAGACAGTTGGCAGCCTGGACAGTCACCTAATGTTCCTTTGTAAAGTTGGGGCATCTGTCTTCAGCCTACAGGTCTAGAGTCTCTCAGTCACTTTTCTCTGTGTCCTGTAGAATGTCTGGCAGTTTCCTCTGCAAAGGAGGAACGTGAAGGACCATTTTGCAAAGCAAGGTTCAGGGGTCATCTTCCTATGGGTCCCGTATAAGTCTATCAAGCAGTCCAGGCAAGAACAGTTTCTTGTCCAAATGGCTATTTTTGCCAAGGCAAAGATAAACTCCATATGGAGTGTCTTCGATGCCCATCTTCCTCTCTGAAGTAAATTGGTGCTGCCAGGAGCAGATATATCTCACTGTCCAGAAAATCTAAATTTTTATAAATATTTTAAATGCCAATATTCTGTAGGTCTTTGAAGTGTTTGAAGATTACCTGTCTATCTGAAATATATCTATGTATACCTAGAATACTTAACTAACATGGCTACAAGTTTGACTATCATAGAAGACTAATTATTAATCTGTATTTCTTAATTATCCATTGCAATCTAAATGAGTTACATAAACATAATACCTCAAATGAGAGTAGAAATATATATACAGTATAACAAAATTAAGTTTAAACTTGTATCAATAAACTAAAATCCATAGCAATGTAAAACATTTTAAACAAGTTGCTCTTTAAAAGTAGATTCAATAATCTACCCTTTCATCCTATCATATTTATATCATATCCTCTTTTCTTCTTTAGAAAGAGATCACATTTGTAATTAACCTGTTTTAAATAAAAATATTGGTTTTTCTCTGTCCCACACCAGAGGGCTCTTCTGATATAGGACAAAAGAATCTCTTAACCTTTTATTTTAGGAATATGCTTGGGTTTAGAGACGGAGTGAGCCAATTCCATCTCCAAAGCCAGCTTGGTATATTTGGAAATTTGGGCATAGCTTCTCTTACTGCTCCCTGCTGGATGGGGGCGCTGTATCTTATGGGGACACAAAGAAATTTTTAGGCTTATGGGGTAGTCCATGAGGCTGAATTGTCTGAGCCAGTTGCCTTGAAACCATTCTGGAGTTGGATCATCTAGGCCATGGTATCATCGGAGACCTTTCAGGGGTCTTGGCTGGTCAAACCTGATGTATCTTAATCTGGAACAAATCCATAGCTTCTGGCTTTCTGTGGAAACAAAAGCAGAGCCTCCTTTCCAAAGCAACATATCCTTAGATCCAAATTTTGAAATCAAGGTACCTTTAAAACATACATATTGACTGCCGGGCGGTGGTGGTGCACACCTTTAATCCCAGCACACGGGAGGCAGAGGCAGGCGGATCTCTGTGAGTTCGAGGCCAGCCTGGTCTACAGAGTGAAATCCAGGACAGGTGCAAAGCTACACAGAGAAACCCTGTCTTGAAAAACAAAAAAAAACAAAAACAACAACAACAAAAAACATACATATTGGCTTAACTCAACAGCTTTTACAATCAAATGTCTTTCTGCAGTTAAGAACATCAAAGACAACATAATCCAGATCCTCTGTGTGATATGCATCTTTACATGACTTATTTTTATATTAATTTTACTGTCTCTATAAAGACTTTATTTTTTAAAACTGTGTATTTCTTTATATAACTGTATATATCACTTTTTTTGTCTCTTTCAAGCCTACGTATATTCATATATTTTACACACATCGTAAACTATTCCATCTGAATCTGTTTTATTGTAAACCTATTGCTTTAAACTGTAGCATTCTAAGACTGTGGCTGCTGGTTCCGCCCACCTCAGCTTCCCAACATAGCGGTGGTAAGTTTACTGCCAGCTCTAGAGTCATCAACTCTTAGAAACAGTGGTTCTATGCGTCTATCAAAGCAGCATGTAGCCCAGAAACCTCTTTTTTTTTTTTTTTGTACTAGCAAAGACTAAATCCACCACGCAGCAGCATAACGTGCTGCTTGTAAGCACCTCATTCCCACCATACTGTCAGTCAAATGTGCATGCCAGGAACCCGTCATAGTAGCTCAAACCTGCAGGCTGTTGCTAGCTTGAGAGAGACAACTAGGAAGCTGTTTTTAGCTCCATTTTAGAATCTTTTTTCTCAGGTTTTAGGTGGAAACTCTTGTCAACCCATTGGGTGCCATTTGTAGCTGAAGTTTTCCTGGTCCTGCCTGGCCCCACAGTCAGGACAAATCTCTCTCACCTGTCAGTCTTGCAGCCACTCAGTCCCAACCAAGTAAACACACAGAGATTTATATTACTTATAAACTATATGGCCATGGCAGGCTTCTTGCTAACTGTTCTTATATCTTAAATCAACCCATTTCTATTAGTCTATAAGTTGCCACATGGCTTGTTGCTTACTGGTACCTTACAGCCTATGATGCTGAAAGCTTGGTCCCCAGCCTATGGGACTACTGGTATATTTATGTGAAGGAAGAGACAAGATAATGTGGATTCTATGGAAGTAGGATCCATCCAGAGGAAGTTACATCACTTGGGTGTACCCTCAGAGGGGATCTGGGGCCTTCCTCTCTCCCATGGCCTCAGTTGTTCCCTCTGCCATACCCTGCCAATGGGATATTTTGTGCTATCATGAGACCAAAGTGACAGGGACATGTGACTGGGAATGGAATCTTTTGGAACCATGAGCCAAAATAAACTTTTTCCTTGATGAAGTTGACTATGTGGGGGTATTTGGTCACAGTGACAAAAGGCTGACTAATACACCTGGAGCTGTCATCTCCTCCAGAAAACTTCCAGGAAGGCCAACCTGAGGCTATTGTCCAAATAACTTCTGTTCAAAACATAGAAAATAATAGTCACTAAAGTAATGGCAAAGGGCCGTCAAAGCAATAGTCCTGTTGTTTTTATCATAATCAAGTATGTGCAAGTATGTGTGGTGTAGAATCATGGTGCTCTGCTTTAAAGGATTAGTGTGTCCAGCTCTTTTTTTTTTTTTTTTACCAGTGTCTCCTCAAGTCCATGAAGCATCAAGTTATAATATCACAATGGCTAAGAAGTCATTTGCCAATGGGAATTGTTACAGTTCCCTTTTGATCTTTCCAGGCCCACCATTGGATGTTTAGTGTGCTGCTGACCAATCAGTGTCATGTGACTGTGCTGCCCACTATTGAATGTTTAGTGTGCTGCTGACCAATCAATGTCATATGACTGTGCTTTGATGTGCCTTTCCCCCTCTGTTCCCTACCATTTCGAAACAGTACATCTCTTTTTGCCAAAGTTCACTAAAATTCATTCAAAGAAAGAGGTAAGAGCATGAGTAAGAGGAACATTGTGTGAAAACTTCTCCTAAAGAAGTTCCCTAAAATCCATGGATGGCTTTCCTATGGACTTATCTTATTTACAGTAAAGAAAGCAGGCAATGATTCATATGTATAAAAATATCATAATGCAACACAGTATTTGGTACATAAAAAATTAATAAAATCAAATGCAAACATCTCAGTGAGATGTTGGGGGAGGGAAAGGGAGATTAAAGCAATTCCTAAACTATAGGCCCAGGGATCTGTATTTTCTAACAGTACTAGAAGAAAAATAATAGATTTGTTAACTAGATTTTCTTTTCTAAAGTTGTTTGTATTACAAAAATCAGTATCTATTTTTGAGCTTATTGAGCTCTGAAATTACCGCATTTTTTAAAAGTGACACAAGGGCATGCTAGATGGCTCAGCAGGTGAAAGTGCTTGCTGAGCAAGCCTGAGTACCTCTCTCAGTCCCTGGATCCCACATGGAAGGAGAGAAGCAACTCCCAAAGCCTGTTCTCTGACCTCCACGTGCATACTACTGTGAGAGAGCCTGCACACACACACACACACACACACACACACACACACACACACACACAATAATAATAATAATAATAAAAATAATCTTTTTTAACTGTAAAGATTGCCTAAAGGCAATAAATATTCTTTAACATGGGTGATATTACAACCTCTAAATTTGAGAACATTCATTAGCCAGAGGAGTGAGTGACTATAGTAAGAACAATGATGGGCAGGGACAAGATTTTCAACTCAGCTTTAAAAGAAAGCATCCTCAGAGCCCCCGTCTGTTGCCCTGGTTTCTACGTGTAATCTAGATTTCATATCAATTCTCATTTACTCATCAATTTTGCGACAATAAAATGTGATTCCAGTGTTCTGGGCAAAGCAAATGCAACTGGAGGCGTGTATGGAGAGAGGAATAAGTGTGTTTTTAGTCAACTGAACACTAGATGGCTGTAGCTACAAAACCAATACTTTTTCAAAATTCTAAAATTCTGTTCAAAACTACTCTGAAAACAGACGGATTCTAACCCATTCAACTAAACTGTTATTTCCCAAAGCCTTGCAGACATTAAGAAAAGCATGGAGACTTTTCATGTGAAATGTTATGTTTCCAAAGAGCAAGCATACATCCTCAAAGTCATAGATGTTACATTGACAAATGCTGGCAGGGATCACACATAACCTGCTGCATCCTTGTTCTACTCTCTACTTGTACAGTATTGTGTTCCTCTTGATCTACTGGCACATATCCCAATTCATTTGACAAATTATTATCAATAATCTGTGATGAAGATGGATTTTCCTCACTAAAGCCAAGACACTGAGACTCTGAGAAGCGGCAGAAGCATTACACAGCCCCTAAGTGATATGGTCTGGACTAGCACCCAAGTCCTGACTCTGTAATCTGTGTCCTTTCTATGTAAATGCAAGGACATGAACTAAGCTCCTTCACCACATAGTGTCATCTGACACAGCACTCCCATTTAGAATGTTTGCTTCTAGTTAATTATATACCCGCACCCACCTCCCAAACATGCAAAAACTCCTAGAAAGCTGAAATCAATGAAGGAAGATGTCATTGAGATGGGAGAGGGAGAAAAAGGATGCTGGTGGGGAAAGAAACTTCTTATATTAATATTTTAGGTTTTCCAAAGCTTTATGCTTTATTTTTGCCAGTGAAAAAGCAATCAATGATTTTTAGTCTAAATGTAATAAGATAGTGAGAGCAGAATTAAAAAACATGAGCCAAATAATTGCCCCATGAGTGACTGGGGACAGCCACAGCATAAGGAAGTTATCCTGTTCAGTCTACCTCTGCGAATACTGCCATCTCAGCACACAGCATCACCAACCAGAATTGGGAGTTCTTCTCAGAGGTCCCAAGTATCCCTCTCTTGGTTCCCATATCCTTTTTATGCCTCAACACCTCCACATTTGACTGAACCACATGTATTTCATCCCCAATGCCAAAACTTTTGCCTCAGCTATCATCACTTCTCACCCCCTCTCTGAATGGTCTTTGGCACTTTTTTTTTTTTTTTTTTTGGTTTTTTTTGAGACAGGGTTTCTCTGTGTAGCTTTGCGCCTCTCCTGGAACTCACTTGGTAGCCCAGGCTGGCCTCGAACTCACAGAGATCCGCCTGGCTCTGCCTCCTGAGTGCTGGGATTAAAGGCGTGCGTCACCACCGCCCGGCAAATTATTATTATTATTTTTAAAGATTTATTTATTATGTATAGTGTTTTATCTGCATGCACCCCTGCCCGCCAGAAGAGGGCACCAGATCTCATTACAGATGGTTGTGAGCCACCATGTGGTTGCTGGGAACTGAACTCAGGACCTTTGGAAGAACAGCCAGTGCTCTTAACCTCTGAGCCATTTCTCCAGCCCGTCTTTGGCACTTTTGTCTCTGAAATCCAGAATGTGAAGTATTTGAATAAATGTGTGAATAAAATAATTCTAAGACAGCTGAAAGTGAGTTATCCAAGTTTGATTTCTGTTGCTGTAATAATCTACCAGGCAAGAAGCCACTTAGAGTAGGGGAGAAGAGGTTTTTGTTTAGCTCACAATTCCAGGTTACTGTTGATCAGAGGAGGAAAGTCAAGACAGAGGGTAGTTTTGACAGCTAGTCACTGGATAGTCATATCACACTCACCCGCAAGAGCAGAGAGAAATGAGTGCTTGTGTGCTTGGTGCTCAGCTAGCTTTCTCTACTTTTACACAGTCCACAGCTTCAAACCAAGGAATGTCACCACCTGCTATCAGGGTGGGTCTTACACATCAGTTAAAGCAGTCAAGACAATCCCACAGAGGCATGACCACGGGCCAGCCTGGTCTAGACAATCCGGCAGATTCTAGGTTGTGCCAAGTTAACAATTTAAACAATGGGGTGGGGGGCACTGGGGGTGGTAATGTTTTTCCACAATAATTTTTTCTTTACTTTGTGCTCACAGTATGAACTGTGTAGGTGGCTACCCTCCTTCCAATCCTTCAGGAACTTCCATTGTAACAGACTAACACTGGAAATTTGTAACACTCATACACGAGTGGCTTTGTCTCTGTCACCTTCTCCTTTCTTTCTCTTACTCCTTTTCCCTTTGCTGCTCACAATTGGCTCCACTCGTCATTTGAATGTGCTCAACTAACTCCAACTCAGACTTCACCTGCGTTGTTTCCACCAACTAGAAAGTTCCTTCACACCTTCATACCTTGTATTCTAGAGTTCTCCTGAGTTACTTAGTTACCCATCCCTACCTGCATTTAGTTCTTATGTTTTATGTTCTGTTTAGCATGTGGTGTTTCTCTTTTCTAACATTTAATATAGATGTAATATGTTTACCATTGGGGTACTCTTTATGCATGCAACCTCAATCTGGTCTGTTAACCATGAACCTCCTAAAACTTAGAACAATGGTTTGTAAATTTAAAAACCTTGTAGTCGATGAAAAAATTAAATCATAATCCATGCGCATTCCTTACATGGAAGACACATTCCTGCCTGAGAAATCTCCCTAGCCCATCACCCCTCATTTTAAATAGTTATCACCCAGCTAAGATGAAAAAGAAAGTTCCCATAGGCATTACTTATCCTATTCGTTAGAATATTTGGTGCAATAGTAGTTTCACAATCTGCTAATAGACTCCCTTCTCTCTGCATCTGTCTCTGTGTCTGTCTTGTCTCTGTCGCCGTCTCTGTGTGTGTGTGTGTGTGTGTGTGTGTGTGTGTGTGTGCACATTTGTGTTTGGATGTGCATACATGTGTGTACAACCATGTTTGGAGGCCAGAGGTCAACATCAAAGTGTCTTTCTCTATGACTTTCTACCTTATATTTTGAGACAGTCTCTCCCTGAACACAGAATTCACTGATCGGCTAGAGAAGCTGGCCAGCGAAGTCTGGGGATCTGTCTCCTCTCCCCAACTACTAGAATTGCAGACACATGCCCAGGTTTCTACAAAGGTCCTGGGAATCCAAACTCAGATCTTCATGATTGCACAACAGGTACCTCACTGTTTGAGCCATCTCCCCAGCCCACCATCTCTGACATGAAACCATATTACCAAAGCTCCTAAGAAAAAGTAGGTCTCGCCGGGCGGTGGTGGCACACACCTTTAATCCCAGCACTCAGGAGGCAGAGGCAGGCGGATCTCTGTGAGTTCAAGGCCAGCCTGGTCTCCAAAGCGAGTTCCAGGAAAGGTGCAAAGCTACACAGAGAAACCCTGTCTTGAAAAAACCAAAAAAAAAAAAAAAGTCTCTCATAGTTTGTAGGATAAACTAGTGGGAAATTTTCTAGGCACTATTTAAACTTGGGCTGTTTTTAATGAAATAAAGGTAAGTGTTGCCATTGTGAAGATAGTGGACTTCCATGGTTAGATTGATGGAATCAAGATCCTCAGTTGATCCCATTCTGATCTAGTGGATCTTTTGTCCCATAACTACGGATGCACCAGGTGTGAGTAGCCCTCATAAAAGTCTGCTTGGCTGTTTGTCACTCTGCTTCTGGTCAATAAACCCCTGCTGTTGTAATAAAATGGTTTAGAAAAGAAAAATCATAGCCTAACAATGCCATCAAATTCATTAGTGTCACCAGCCCTCATGAGCAACGTGGATTATGGTTTGACATGAGCATATTCTACTCTATAAAATGTCAGAACCTATCAAAGAAGACACTGAACTTTTTTTTTTTTTTGTTTTTGTTTTTGTTTTTGTTTTCTGAGACAGGGTTTCCCTGTGAAGTTTTGGTGCCTGTCCTGGATCTCGCGCTGTAGACCAGGCTGGCCTCGAACTCACAGAGATCCGCCTTCCTCTGCCTCCCAAGTGCTGGGATTAAAGGTGTATGCCACCGACGCCTGGCTGAACTTTTTTTTATGTGAGATAATTATAAACTGAATGCTTACTTTCTTTCTAAAACTCATGTTAAAACCCTGACCATGATGACATTTGAAAATAGGTTCTTTTGAAGATAACTAGACTAAAGTGGGTCATGAGGGCAGGGCCTTGGATAATATAAATGTCCTTATTAGAAATATCTCTGGCCAAGAAGACAGTTAGCTGGTAAATGTGCCTTTCAACACACCTGATTACCTGTGTTCAATCCCAATGTCTCACATGGCAAAAAGAGAGAATCAACTTCTACAACTTGTCTTCTGACCTCCACATTCATGCTATGGCATGCATACACCCCCACATACAGAAATGGAAAAAAATAATTTAAAATATTTTTTGAAAATCTCTCTATCAGCCAGGCATGGTAGCACATGCCTTTAATCCCAGCACACGGGAGGCAGAGGCAAGCAGATCTCTTTGAGTCTGAGGCCAGCTTGTTCTACAAAGTGAGTTTGAGGACAGCTAGGACTATTAACTCAAAAAACAAAACAAAATAAACAAAATTTCTCTCTCCATGGTTACATAACAAGGAAAGTCATGCAAGGAAAGGAGACCCTATGGCACCTGATTTTGAATTCCAGCCTCTAGACCCCTGAGAAAGTGAGGACGGTGGAAACCACCCACTGTGTCGTATTCTGTTACGGCAACCTGAACTGGGCTGTTAGTTAAAGCCGGTCCTCCCTCACTCACACTGGCTCCACTTGGATACATCGAACCATTTGCTGCTGTAAACGTGACATGAATTCCAGGAGAAATCATACTTGGAGTTTCAAATTTGGATCTTTTCCTAGTGCTGTGTCATAGGGTACTCTCCAGAGAGGCTGGGCAGTGGCAGCAGGCCACAGCTCCCCATCAGTGGACAGTCAGGAGGGAATCCGATTTTAACGCAGGATACTTTCAACTAAGAAAGGGTTTGATAAGAAATAACCCCAAGTCAGTTGGCGTCTTGTCTGTCTGTCTGTCTGTCTATCTATCTATCTATCTATCCATCTATCTATCATCTCTCCTGTTTCTTCTTGTTATGTCTTGCTGTCTCCACCAACTGTCTTAGGGGTCCTGCTTTCCATTTTTAAAGCTTTTAAGCCTCACTTAGCACTGCCCAGGCACCTACCACACAATCAGGAACCCCCTGCTGTCAGGACCTTCCCTCTCACAATATCAACAATCCTGTGTGGGATCAGACTCAACGTAAGAATCCCTCACTCACTGGGGAGCCAGACAAGCCCCAGACGGAGCTTCTTCTGGGAAAACCAAGAAGGTTCTTGGTGAGCAGATCCATTCCCTAGAAGAAGTAAGTAGAGATGTCCAGCTGTGGATGTCAATACGTGAGAAGCAGTGAATGCTATGTCTACGAGTACAATTCCAGGGCAAATCAATAATTCCAGAGGTGTTTTAGTTAGGGCAGGTGTGTACTCACTGGGGGGAAAAATGCAAGTCAATCAAGGTTCGTGATAGACTTAAGTAAAGCTGTAGGCAGAAAGAACAGTGCATTACATCTTCAATCTCCTCCCCTCTCTAGTCACAGGCATACTTCTGTAGTACCATCCCTTGCTTGTTTGGTGTTTTTCTATAGACAAAAAAATGTCCTAAGTTGATTCTCTTACTTGACCTGAAGCCAAAGGAAAGTATCCTTTAATTCCAGTTTCACAGCCTGTTTTACAAGCCTTAAAACAAAATTCACCCAGAAGTAGGGGGGTTGTTTTCATCTTGTAAATAGATTTTTTTTTTAAATCCTTTGAAGTTACTTATATAGACTGGTGCTCATGCTGGGTAATTAACTATAGAGTTTACATTTTTAAAAAATACAAATTATCTATTCTTTAAGAAACAGGGTTAGTACTGAAATTTCCAGCAGTGAACAGCAGCACAGGCTCTTACTTGAGAGCCAGCTCCCTCTTCAAATCTGAATGAGCAGCTTCTACACCATTTATCTGACCTAAATTCAGCTACTTGTTTATAAAAAATGCTTTGTGGATTTTGTGTTTGTAAGCCAGCGTTTATCTACATACTTGACCTAAAACTCTATACTTTACTCCATGTAAAACAGTAATAGAAAAAGTGTGACACAATGGAATAGTCTCCTAAATTACCTTGCCTGTTATATCACTTTGACACGGCAGATAAATAAAGTAACAACAAAAAGAAAATCTTAGTTTCCTAAAGTGGAATGAATTCTATATTTAAATTTATGTCCATAAACTAGGTTCAAAAGAGTATTGACCCCAATGACTGTAATGCAAAACACATTTTCATTTTGTAAACAAGAGAGGAAGACAGTTTTGTAGCTTCTGTTTAGGCCCTAGTGACCCAATTACCTGGTCAAAGGGCTGCATGGATGCAAGAGACAGGGAGAGTTAAAGTTTAACTCCCAGGAATTGTAAACCAAACCTAAAGCCACTGAACCTTTGGAGTTTGATACGATGATTAGAATATAACCAAAGGGGCAGGCTGAATTCGCCATAATCAAGGAACCTTTTTCCGGGTGGGGAACCTCCGAAATTACTCAGGTATGGCCCATGCTTTTTGTGTTTTCTGTTTCAATTCTGTGTGATGATATCTGAGAATGTATGAAAACAACTTGTGCTCTTCACTACCCGTGAGTCTGAGCCAGAGAACTGCCGTTTGCTTCTATACTAATGAAACTAACTGAAAAACAAAACAATGTATTGGAATGATCCTATAATCTCAAGATGAGATGAATGCCATGATTTACTTCTTGACTTAGTACATTTCCAAAGCTGGTGGAAAGTGGAGTAATCACTGTGGGTTTACAAGTGGGGCTCGTTGCTACAACCCTTACCTCCGGTCAGATATCGGGGAGAGCTGTGTTTCACTGTCTGTCCTTGTCCCTAAGACCTCAGAACAGAAATGTAACTAACCAAAGACATAGTTTAACATCTCTAGAAACTTTTTTTAGTTCTGTGTATCAGTCCTAATTTCTATAATACTTTAGACTCTACCTATTCGATTAACTTCTATATGCTGCCACCCTAAGAAAAGAATTGGGGTGAATTCTTGCTATTTCTCCTGCCATTAACCTGCTAACCAAAATAACATCCTAAGCTGTTTGCTTTTAATTCTAGCAAGAAAAGAAGACAAAGACTATTATAGATAAATGACTGTTTTTGAGTGTGTTAATTCTCAACCTCGAGGTGGCTATTTATCAGATCGCTTTCACAGACTGAGCAAACAGCACAGCACACATATTATTACATTACTATTTCTCTCACCCCTGAAAGATAGCTAAACATCCAAATAGGATGGTTTTAAGGAGGGAGGTAGATCGGGGCATTTTCTGTTCTAACAGAAATCTCAATTCTCTGACCAAAGCGCTGTGGCTGCACCATGATCAGAGTAGGTACCACAGAGAGGCCCCATTAAACATGTGTCCGTCCTAGTGAAAAAGTTACAGATGTGACTGACTCTCCAAGGAGAGGAAAAAATGGGAAATTATTTGTGCAACCCAAGAGATTAATGTTTTATAGACCAAATATTGTCAAACTTCCAAGATAAGGAGCATCAAATGATTTAGTCTAACTTGAAACACTAACGTGCTGAGTGGCATACAGCGAGAGGATGAATCTAGAATAAAAGGGAAATCACTTACTTGTCCAAGCAATTAGGGATTCCCCTGTCAATACAGAGAAGTTGATACTTCTGGTTTATCTTTCATGCTATTTCTAGAATAATATTGGTACCTCTGTTTGAAATATGTGTACATTGCTGGGCGGTGGTGCCGCATGCCTTTAATCCCAGCACTCGGGAGGCAGAGCCAGGCGGATCTCTGTGAGTTCGAGGCCAGCCTGGTCTCCAAAGTGAGTTCCAGGAAAGGCGCAAAGCTACACAGAGAAACCCTGTCTCGAAAAACCAAAAAAAAAAAAAAAAAAAAAAGTGTACATCTTGCTGTTCCGATTTATGTGTGTTAAGTATAAGTGAAAGAGAAAACACAGTTGGGAAGAAATAAGTTGTTTTAAGTGACATCCACAAACGACATACTGATACAAAGTTGTGAGCAGGCTAATTTTAAAGTAGGCTAATGACAAGTTAATCTGTGATGTTTTAAGTATCAACATTACCTGCGCTGCACATAAGGAACAACAGGGGCCGTAAACATGTGTCTCTATAGTCAACCAAATACCCTGAGTCAGTGATATTAGACAGTTGAAAGCAGCTTTTCTTTCTATTCAGGTGCTCTTCAATATAACAGCAATAATATTATTAAGTATTAGATTATCAAGTGCATTTCTAAGCACTCTCTGTAAATTCAATCTCCTGTTATTCTTAGATCACCCATATGGGGCCACCACTATTATTATACTATTACTGTATATCATACTGTTCTTGAGGTGCAGACAAATTACTTAACAGGCTCAATGTTAAAAGCAAGTGGCAGCCGGGCAGTGGTGGTGCACGCCTTTAATCCCAGCACTCGGGAGGCAGAGTCAGGCAGATCTCTGTGAGTTCGAGGCCAGCCTGGGCTACCAAGTGAGTTCCAGGAGAGGCGCAAAGCTACACAGAGAAACCCTGTCTCGAAAAACCAAAAAAAAAAAAAAAAAAAGCAAGTGGCACAAGCAGGTGACCCAGCCAGGTAGTCTAATTCCAGAGCACATGTGCGCACTGTACTCAGTCACTGGGATTCAATATGTGTGCATGGGTGTTTATCATTGCCATTAGCCAAAAGAACAGGTCATGCAGTTTCCTAACCTTATTTTATAAGAGAACCTCTCCTTCCAGGAGCAATTATCTATCAAATCTCTCCAAAATCATACTCCTTAGGCTGCAGGCCAAGAATAGATCACTTTTATAGCCCATGTCTAATATTTGAGATGACCAGTATCAAGTGAAATCACAGAGTTTAGAGTGATCTCAGTCAGAACTTCCAAGAGCTCATATACTTTCATCGTCCTCCACCAAACAAAGCCATGCCCAAATTAGAGTCTTTAAAATTAATTACAGCAAGAATGCCAGACTCTTCTGCAGACACAGTCAGGCTGCAATACTCACTCCAGACCTCCCTGCCTTATAAAGCTGTGCGTTATTTGACTTCCTAAGAGCTCAGATTCTTTAGATGTGAAAAGGATACGTGGTCTACCTATTTAAAGAATGTTAAGCAGAGCGCTGGTGTTTAAGAACAAGTTGACCCCTTTCTTCTATTTTCCTATTTATAACAAGTTTTCCAGAAAAACTTAGACTGTCCAAACTTACCACCCACTAGCTTTCTCAGAACAATTCCATTAACATAGAAAATTATATAAATAAAGAAACCCACTAATTACAAAAGCCACTGCACTGCTTCAAAACACACACACACACGCACGCACGCACGCACGCACACACACGCGCACGCACGCACACACATACACGCACACACACACGCACACGCACGCACACGCACACGCAACTACAAACAGCAGAACTTGTAGTTTAGAGACTACTTCTCAGAGCTCCTACTAAAAGCTCAACAGGTTTTTACTGACACCCATAGTTTCAGGCTCAAACTTTTATGCTAACATCATCACACAGACAGCTGGTCTAACACCTATTTCAGTAACTATCTGAAAACAACGGCACCCCTTAGGACGCTGGGTAATACTTTGGGTACTATTGCTCAATGGCTTTCATTACCTCATGTGTCTCTCCATGACTCAGTAAGCTCAAACAAGACAGTATCGATCGACAGAAGATAAGCTGCATTTTATCTTATCCATAGACACAGTAACCAGGCTTCTCTCAAGTGCAATTCTAACAGTCCAAACTCCCCCAGGGAAGGCAGTTAGGAAAGATGCCTCACCCCTGCAGTGACACTCCATATTCAATACCTAAATCCCATCTGCTCCTTAGCTTAAAACTACATTGTCATTAACAAATATTGACTGCCATACGAATCAGGAAAGTTGGTTTATCATTTTAAGTCATCAACGCTACTCCAGCCAGGTTGTAAGATTTTTAACATTATTTAGAATTTTTAAAATTACATCAACTTTCCTTTTCCATCTCCTCCTTCCAACTCTTCCTAAGTACCTCTCATTGATCTCTGTCAAATTGATGGCCTATAATTCTTTAATTTTAATATATATATATGTGTGTGTGTGTGTGTGTGTGTACTTATCTATGTGAGTGTATATATGTATATATGTATAAAAAAGAGAAGGGAGATGATAGATATAGATAGATAACTGTAGAGACAGACAGATAGACAGAAGATAGATAGATAAACAGATAGATAGATAGATAGATAGATAGATAGATAGATAGATAGATAGATATTCCTAAATATATAAATACAACCCACTCAGACAGACCACATAATGTTACTTGTATAAATTCAGGATTGACCATTTTATTTTAATACACCAAAGTTTTGTGTTGAATATTTTTGGTGGATTCAAATAAAAGGCTAAAATATACTCATACCTTGGCAATTGGTTCCAGGGCCTTGGGCTCAGGACTTCTGTGGTACCCAAATCCTCATATACTCTAGTTCTCTATATAAAAATAGTGCAGTGTTTGCATATAATTTATGCACATCCTTTCACATACTCTAAGCTATCTCTCAGCTACTTCCTGTCCCTTGCACATTGTAAACACTATTAAAGAGTTTCATGCTGCATTGTTTATGTATTACTCAAGATAAATGTCTGTTAATGTTCAGCACAGATGCATTTCTTCCAAATATTTTCAATCTGTAGTTAGCTGAATCTATGGATAGGGAACCCACAAATTCAGAGGTCCAGGTATGTTTCCTTTTGTAAAATTGTCTTCACTAAACTGTGCTGACATCCTCAGCTCTCTAATTTGATATTTTGAAAGCCATCTAAGCTAAGCTTTTCCTCCATGGATTTATGGTGGAAATTTTGTGTGTATCAATATTAATAAAGTGAACATGTCCCAGGCTTGCTTCTTCCAGTGAGGAATGTTTTCTAAGGATATTGAGAGGAAAGAGTCATAAAGATATGAAAACTCCCTGTACTTGCAGAGTGTTCTGCACCAGTACATAATATGTCTAATGAGAATTAACACATGATAGTTTAACCAGACTGAATGTCTAAATAAGAAAATTTAATTATAATTCTATAAAATCCCACTTCCAATTAGGTAGTAATGGCTTTACTTCCTCCAACAATTAGGAAATAATTATTGGTTAGGATGCTCAATTGATTTAAAGAATACTAGGTCTGAGTATGGGAATTATATACTCTAGTACCTTATTACCACAGCATATTCTAGTTTATAAATGTATTTAAGGGCCAACAAGATGGCTCAGCAGGTGAAAGCATTCACTGTGTAAGCCTGAACCCCAAATTCAATCCCCAGAACCCATAATGAAAAGCAAGAACTAAGTCCCAAAAATTTCTCCTCTGGCATGTACATGTCGATACTCATACCCATACATTGCACACATGCATGCACACATAATAAACAATAATAGTAATAATAATTTCATTGATTAAATTTGTTCTTTGTCAATTTCATGTATATGTATATATATATGATTGTTTTTACCACACCTCCTCTTTTTAAAAATATTTTTGTTAATTCTTTGAAATTTTTATACACTTCATTTTGATCATATTCACCCCCAACTCCTCCAAGATCCACTCCCACGTTCCTATGATCTTCATGTCCTTTTCCTTAGTTTAATAACCAATAACCCATCAAATCCAATTTGTGCTGACCATACACTTCTGGGCAAGAGGCTGCCCGTGGGAGTATGGTTGACCTATCAGAAGTCACACCTCTTTTTATATTTTATTTATGTAGTTATTCATATATCTTTGAGAATTTTGAGTGCTATATTTCCATCATTTTTCCTCCTTACCCTCCCTCCAACTCCTCCCAATTCCCCCCAACTTGATCTCAAAGTCATGACTTCCTATTCTTTAATCATTATGGTTGCACACACACCCACAGAAATTTATGAATACAAGCTGCTGAGTCCCTTTAAGTATTGCTCATATGAATATATGCTTAGGGTTGACCATTTTGAGTTGAATGATCTATCAGGGCATTTATCCTTGGAAAGACTGATTTCACCTCTCTCATTAGCCATTAATTGCTTGTAGCTCTTCATCTAGGGATGAGACCTTGTGAGATTTCCTCAAATCCACATAGGTATGTCCATTGGTGTTGCTATTTTTCTGATCTTATTTAGACACCCATGTTGTTGAGATTTCATGGGTACAGCTTCCCTCCCATACATAGAAGACTGCATCTTTCAGGAGACATGTGGGAGTCTGCTGGAGTCCACTCCGACTTGCTCCCACCTTTTAAAGGGTTCTTGGGTGGAGGAGAGAGGAATGAGGAAATATTAGGTAGAAAGATAGACCTAGACAATGAGGAGAAAGACAGAGACACAGGACAGCTTCAGGAGGATCCTGGGTCCATACCCAGCCACACAGTCATTTATTCAAAAGGACTTTTTATAATATGCCAAGGGGAGAGGCAAAAGACCTCCCCCTTGCAAGATCAAAGCACACTGTACAGCCAAGTGTAGACCCTTCCAAATACCTGACAAACATGTCAGTGGCCAAATCATCTCCTTGTGCAGTCCTGTTGGGTAAAGCAAGCTCAGATTCTCTGACCCTGAGTAATTTGGGCCCCCCACAGAGACATCATGGTTCTCTGAGGAGCCACATTCTTTAAAAAAAAAAAAAAAAAAAAAAAAAAAACTGACTCTCCAAGAAGCTATCAACTATTCATAATTTCTCTGTTGTGGTGGGGGGCCCTTCCCACTCCATAAACTTGAATGTTGACTGGCTTGATCTTGTACAGGTCTTCTGTAGGTTTTATGCAGGCCAGGCAACCACAGTTGCTAATAGTTCATATGTGTAGTAGTCAATCATGTCATGGTTTCATTCCAGTCCACCCCAACTTCCTACTCTAATGAATTTTCTGTCCCTTGTTCTAGAATGGTCCCTGAGTGATGAGCGGTGATATAAATGCCCCAATTGTAGCTGCCACCCTATAGTCACTATTCTCTGTACTCTGACCAGATGTGAGTTTCGATGTTAACTACTGTTCACTCACTACATAACAAAACTTTTCAGCTGAGATCTGAGAGCTGCACTAATCTGTGGATAAAGAGACATGAATTTAGAGGGAAGTTTGATACTATGTCAGCTGAGCAAAATAATAGTAGCAGATTCAACCCTGAGGTCTATAAGTCCCCTAATCATGGACAGCTTTGCAATGCTGAGTGTGATTTTTATTCTGTGGAGCAGGCCCTTAACTTCAATTAGAAAGTAGCTAATTATACCCATAACATTTGTGCAACTGTTGTACCATGTCTTCCCATGCCCACCATTAGTGCAGGTCATAGGGTTTCAAGCTTGGGTAAGATAACTTTTTCTCCACAGTTGCATAGCATCTTCCAGTCCTATGAAAGCATTTCAGCAGGGAGGACGCTTCCTGGTCAGTACTGGCTTGGCTTGTTTTCTCCATGTCCTGAGAACAACGTGTGTGATGTCTTCAGCAGGAGAGTCTTCCTATCCATTTCTGGTGGGCAACCAAGAGCAAAGGCAATAGCTTTCATTGTTTGTAGGTACAATACAATACTTCTGACCAACAGCTCAAGGGAATGTACACCACCTATCACGAGACTTTTTTTTTTTTTTTTTTTTTTTTGGTGGCCTGTGGCTTCTGGGAAGAACATCGTCCTCTGTGTAGAGAAACTCCAATTTGAATATTTTATGTGTGTGTGTGTGTGTGTGTGTGTGTGTGTGTGTGTGTGAAGCTTACAAAACAGGTTCCTATATCTCTTTTGTAAACATCTCTAATGTTATCTATCCTTCCCCCAAACCCCTCCTTGTTCCCACTCCCCTCTCTTGTCTCTCCAGCCCCTGTCCTGATAATCCTTTTGTCACAATCAAGTCCCTTTGTTTTGTTCATGACCCACTGCATTTGACCTGGGCTGTTTTTATGATGGGGAGTTTGGAAATAACAGTTGGAGCCTAGTGGGCTCAGCAGTGGGCATAAAACTGAGAACAATGGTTCCCACTCTCCCACAATCCATCAGTTCAAAGTAAGGAGTAGGCCCTATGAGCCTCTTCCCCATCTGTTACTGATTACTGACAGTGCCTGTCTTATGACAGCCTAGTTAGTGCAAGTGACTGGAGCTGCTGTGAATTCATGATTACAACGGCCATACCATCTCTAGAGAATGGTATTCTGCAGTTGTTCTCTCTATCTTCTGGATCCTCCATTCTTCTGATGCCCTCTTCTCCAGTGATCCCTGAGCCATAACTGGAGTAATATGAATGTATTGTTTAGGGATGAGCCTTCAGCCATCACATTCTCAGAATCTTGGGCACTCCCGCATCTCTTCATTCACTCCTGTTCATGGAAAAGACAGGCTTTTCTCATGAGGACAGTGGTTCTCAACCTTCCCAACACTGTGACCCTTTAATACAGTTCCTCATGTTGTGGTGACCCCAACCATAAAATTATTTTCATTACTACTTTGTAACTGTAACTTTGCTCCTATTATGAATTATAATATAAATATCTAATATACAGCATCTCTGGTATACAACCCCTGTGAAAAGGACATTCAGCCACTTCATTAGGATCATGACTAGCATTTATCTGTGTGTATAAATGCACATGTACAGAAGGCAGTTTAACACTGTGTCTATTTAGCTAAAGGTCACTAGTATGTTGGCCCCTAGGGTCTATGACCTCTCTAGATATGGTAGTGTTTTTTATTTGTTTAGTTTTTGTTTTTGTTTTTTTTTAAACCAAGTTTACAGTACCAAGCACGAGTTCTCTCTTGTGGAGCAAGCCTCAAATTCTAGCCTGGGAGTGCTCCATAACAGTCATGTCACCGGTGCATATGTGAGCTTCTTTTTCTTGATAGGTTGGAATAGTAGTTAATTAAGTAGACAGTGGAGTAAGACCACCAGTGCATTTTCTCTTTGAGTAGTCTGAGCAGCAGTTCCTGGCACCTTCAAGCCATCCCGCAGAGTGGAAGTGTCTAGTTCAGTTCCAGCTTGATTTTTCTATATCTTACGACCAAGGTATGTGGTGTCATCAGCAACAGAGTCTTATCATCTAGTTCTGATGGGCAACCAAGATGAAAGAAAGGAAACTGTACTGTTTGTGCGGACTTCTAGGGCCTCCCTAAACAGCAATTCCTTAAAAAAAAAATATCCCACACAGTATGGCACTGTTGTTTAGCATCCTACTGCTTCTACAAGCAGCAGTAACAAATAAACATTTTTAAAAATATTTCATACATAAGAATTTAAATGAGTTTGACATCAAATTTCTTCATGCTCACTTTATTATGTTCTGGTTTAAGGTAACTGAGTCGTAGTTTATCATTCCATGGGTTCGAGATAGTTAAAGATATTTTCACCTGTTTGTGCAGAATAGTACTGATCTCTAAGTGTTCGGTTGTTCTAGTAGACATCTACTGACTTACCAGTCAGTTCGGAGGCTAAATGAAATAATAAAGGAAGGGCACATCAATATGAATGAAAAGTCAGTTCCGAAGAGGCCCCAGAAGAAAGCAGCCCTACAACAAACTTAACCGTTCTGAGTCTATGGAATAATAAAGTGGGAGAAATGCAGGAGCAGACAATCATAAAATCTCCTAGCAGACTGTTGGGAGACTGCAAAGCATTGCAGACAGATGTAATTGTTTTCTGTTTCTAGTAGTGTTAGTAATCGTCCCTTTAGCTGTTTTATTGGGCTCCTGCATAGCACTTATCTACTCAGCAGGGGCCGTTAGCATGAAGCAAACAGGCTTATTAGATGCATCCAAACCCTATTGCTTCTGATTATTTGTTCTGCAAGTCAGAAATCTAAATCCAATACCATGGAGGGATGTACTGTGTTGGCAGAAGAATCTCTTAATCCTCTTTTCTGAAGCTGCCCCACCCACCCACACACTCCCAACAGGATGCAGACATTTACTCCTAACCAATTAGAACTGTCAAGCTGTAATTATGAGAATAGTAGCATTAACAATAACTTAACTTTAACATTCTCCCGTGGCTCTTCCCACACGCTGGCACTTTGGTGAACCAGTTTAATCCTTCTGCAAAATAGATATTATTGCCATATCATTTTCCAATAAAGAAACTAAGGCTTAGGAACATGGAGAAAGATGAAGAAGCCACACCACATGCATCAGTTCACAAACCAAGGGAAGATGGGTGATTCTGAAAATTATTGCATCTTAGAATGGGAAGAAACTTGGCATCTTTTGATAGAGAAAAATTAAGTGAATGCCCCAATAATAGAAAATGCTTTTTAAAAACAGTAAGACTCAAATTACAAAACTCCAGCCTTCAAATGAGCTGTTGCTTTGTATTAACACCCATTGTACACATTTCTAATTCCGCCTGTTTCTCTGCAAATTCTAGGAGACAGGCTAATAGAACATCCAATATCAATAGGACCCATCTCATCATTAAATCTCACCTTCTCTATGATGAGAGTCATAGACAAACAGAGACTCAGTTAAAGGAGACACAGTTGTGACTTAGGAACTAAGAGGTTCTGCTCACAGTAGAAGTTTGTGTGCGTGTGCAGGACCAGCCACAGAGCTATCACTGAAAACATGAAGCCATTGTCATAAAGGGCTTGGCTACCTTACATCCAAATTTCGGTAGTGTCTGGCAAGAAGATGACATAGCATCTCCCAGGAGAACACACCCTTTCCCCAGTAGGAAGAGTAACTGGCCCCATGTCTGCACAGGGAGTCCTGGATGAGACTGCACTCATTTTGGGACTTTACATTGAGATTCAAATGCTCCCAAGTATGAACTCCATTGACCTGAATGGAGTATGATTAATTTAGCAAAAAAAAAGTGAATTTTCTGCCAGATGTTTTCTGGAGATACAAATTAGTTGGGAGGTAGAGTGTGGGTGCTATCACACAAAGCCTAAACAGAAACAAACCTGACAAAGCTATGTGTAGTTAGGAAAAGGAAAGTTGGATAGTGGAGGAGAGAGGACATGGAGGAGAGAGCAGAATGATGGACTTGAAGCAGGTGTCTGTGTGAAGAGTTAACAGTAAATAATTCTTACTCCACAAGGGTGTATCACATATGCCAGACATGGAGCCCAGCATGTCCTTCACTCTCTCGCTGTAACAAACATACATTGCGTATACGGTGACCTGAACTGGAGTCACCCTGAGAATGCTATTATGTAGTCCTTTAAGAAACCCTAGTGGGGAAAACTTATAACGGAGCTGGCAAGAGCACTTGTGGGCTGGACTCATCTCCTGAATTTGCTGTCCATATCCTACAAGGTGGCAGGACAGAACAGACTCCTGATAATTGTCCTCTGATTCCACATGCATGCCATAAAAAATGTGTTCCTTGTATACACATACTCATACACACACACACACACACACACACACACACACATACACACACACTAAATAAATTAAAATTCAAAAACCTATAATGGGGCTAGAGAAGCGGCTCAGTTAGGAGCACTGGCTGTTCTTCCCAAGAACCCAGGTTCAGTTTCTAGCAGCTCACAAGCGTCTGTGTCATTGGTTCTAAGTGTTCCAATACCTTCTTTTGGCCTGTGCAAATATACATGCAGGCAAAATACCCATAAACATTAAATTTTTAAAAACCTATAATGTCTACAAACTTATTCTATTTGCCATTTTGAAATAATACATAAAATTAAATATGTTGTATAATAATAATAATCATTCATTATCTCAAAATTTTAAAGGATTAGTTAAAGTCCAGTAATACATAATGTTGACACTTTAGAGGGAAATATTTTGTTAAAACAGAAAGTTCTAGCCTGAGAATGCCTAGACTCAAATCCTGGCCCAATCATCTGATTTTGGACCAATTACTTAACTTCTACCAAAATCAAGATTGTTTTGCAAAGGAGAACAAAAATTATATATGAACTGTGTAAGACAATATCAACCAAGTGTGAGCCAACCTTAGATATTAAAGCCATAATTCTTATCACATTTTATGCCAAGAACACAATGCTTTAATGGACGAAGAGAGATGAAAGCCATGAGATGAAACACTGAGAATAGTTTTTAGGATAGAATAAGGGGGCTGAGAAACTTACAGAATCCTCATCCCCAGTTTGAAAATGTGAGTCTGTAGCCATCTCCTCCCAGTTCTGTGGCTGTTTTTCCAAGGGATAAATTCTCTTTATCACTGACAGGACCTCCTGATTTTTTGGCATACAATGACTTGAAGAATCTTGGGTAATGATTAAAGCAGGCAAAATAGAAAGATGAATTAAAATTTTGAGATAATGAATGATTATTATTATACAACATATTTAATTTTATGTATTATTTCAAAATGGCAAATAGAATAAGTTTGTAGACATTATAGGTTTTTAAAAATTTAATGTTTATGGGTATTTTGCCTGCATGTATATTTGCACAGGCCAAAAGAAGGTAAATCAGAGTGCAAATCTCTCAGGCTTTGCTATCTACATAGTTACAACCAGAGAAATCACATTCAGCAGTTAAAGCCACTTATAGAACTTCAGGTGATTGTTGAAGCAGATGGCTATTAGTCATAAGTCTGACAAAAATGCAGGCATTAAATACATTATCCTGCCCCCAAATCAGTCCCTAGCACAAGCATAGAGACTTTATGAAGTGCACACCCCAGAAGAGAAGACAAAGTGTGGAAGATGGGCTGGAAGCAGGGCTAAACGGAGTGTCAGGACTGCATGGAAAGAATTCCACATCAGTATCCACTAAGGGACACCAAGAAAATGCTTCCTTCTATATGGGGCAGTGGTGCCATTCTGCTAGTGAGAATTCTAGCAGTTTGTCTTGTTCCAATAGTCCTAAACACCGACTTGAGCAATCTTCATTCCATCCCCACCTCTACATTAATGAGCAGCTGACCACACCTGTAAACAAAAGGCTGATCCCCCTGTTGTAAATGGTATGTGGGTGCCAACTTCTCTGTTAGATCTGAATGCTGGGCTCACCCTTGAAGAAGTTGGGGTTGCTATAACAACTCACACACTAAGCATTGATTTAATGACACATGCCACCGCCTCATATAATTTCATTTTTTTTCTAAGTGCAGTGTTGGATGCAAGGATGATTTTATCCCTAAAATCAACAATATATGGAACTGTTTCCAGAGTTTGCAAAGTGAGATTAAATAAACACCCCTTTTCCTGAAGTCTCTCATTTTTCTAAAAGCTATTAACTATAGTAGACTACTAGCTTTCTAAAGACAGGAAAACGATTCCATTCTTTTTCAGTTCTGACACCTAGTACTAACACCTAGTACACTGTTAGGCACAGGAACACACACACACACACACACACACACACACACACACACACACACACTGTGAGTCAGGATAACACCTGACAGTAGCTAACTTCAAAGAGGAGTCTACTCTTTCTTTGACGGTCCCCACTATCTCATTCGTGTTATCAGCTGGCTCTGATGTGGTTACGCTCCAGGGAATAGAATGGACCAGTATGGGTAATGTGTAGTTAAGGGTACGAGGACAAGGTCTTAAAGCAAGTAATGGAAGTCACAGTTAAGGAATTCAATCAGGCTAGACATGGTCTCTGAACAGATGACTAGGGTGATGTTGTTTCCGAGAGGGAGATAAACACAGAGGAGGCTGAGGTTCAGCCTTGTGAATGGCACTTGCTAACCTTTAAGAACACAGTTACATCTCAAAGTCCCGCTTTGAGAACTAAAGAAGTTAATGCTTCCTCTTCTTGTCTTTCCTTGTGTAATTTACCTTCAAGTTAAATCCCAGGGATTTAAAGGGCTTCTCTTTGATATCTAACGGAAGTTTCAAACAGATAAGCAGTGAGGTGTCTTTGAAGCAGATAAAGCCTGACTCTCCAATACCTGTTTAATTAGACTATGATTTAAGCACAAGTCTTTCTACTGGACCACAGATTACACAATTTTAAACAGATTTTTAAAATAAAAATAGATTAATCTTGTTACCTAAGGTTTATTCATCCTCAAACAAACAAACAAAAAGGTACATATCAGGATTGTTTTGCAAAAATGGTGGTCAACTGACCAGATGGTTATGTCTAATTTTTCTCAAGAGTTCTGGTAAACTTTTTTGGAACTAGATTGTTTCTTATTCCTGATCTTGACACAGCAAAAAATTTAAATAAGAATTAGAAAACATATTCTCTCTTCACTACACATGCTTTAAAGCCTTGATTTAGAACAAATGAACACCTATGTTCATTCACACATTTGTACATATATAAAATACATACAAATATCATGTCTATGAGATATCTGCTCATTATTTTCTTCCAGTAAACTCTAGGTCAATAGTGCCAGTGGTTACCCCCATGTATCTTTCTCTGTACATATTTTATTACTGTGCTAATTCCTCAGTATGTTGGTTTATTTAGCTCAAATTACTCCAGGTAAGACTCCAAATCGGATGGTGTATGGATCAGAGTATAAATGGCCCAAAACATCTCTGTAAAATAAATAATAATAATAAATTTCCTTAGAAACTTGTGTCTATCAGCACTTCAAAAAAATTAGATGGAATCAGCAAATTCTTAGCCATGAGGCTCAGCAAAGGAGCTGGAGCAAGAATAAGAGCAACAGGCAGGGTGAGGAGGAGGAATTGCAAGCACAACTGATAGTAGAGGGAAAAACCCACTCTCAAAGCAGTCATGTCTGGTGTCGTGCAAAGGTCCTGTGGTTGTAGTGACTCAACATTGCACTACCACATCAGGGATTTGGTCCATAGCTGACTTCCTTCTGTCTACTTTCTATAGTCCAAAGGAGCTCAGGAGCCATGGAAAGAAACTAGAGCTTTAATTCAAATTGAAGAATAAAAATAAATACTGCCAAATGATATACCCCAGGGTAAACCATGAAATCACTACACTCTACTAGAATTTGGATGAGAAATAGTCAGTGTATAACAGAGGGCTGATAATGACCATGTGTTCACATTGGACCATATGTAAAGGAAGTAAGGCCCTGGACCATGGGCATCATCACACAATCTACTATGACCTAGTCAAAGGATTTAATACAATTAATTCAGTCCAGACCAAATTATGTAATGCTCTAGCTGAACAAGCCCACGTGCCCCTGTGGAGAAGATGGCAGACTCACGGAGCTTTCTGACTTTTCTTCATATCCTGTGCTCTTCATAGAATTACTCTGAAGGAAGCAAGGTAGACTTTTTGCTCTCTTCAACCCTCACCCACTTCTTTTATGTGGAAAAACAAAAAGACAATTGGGGAAAAATTCAGTAATTAAAAACACAGACTCTGAGCCTCCAGACATTTAGATTCAGATTATTTGTCTGCTGCTTGTCACCCAGGGCATCTTAGGCATATCAACTAGCTTCTCTCTTCCTGGGTTTACTCCTTTCTACCCTAATCATAAAAATGTTAACACCTACTTCATAGAGTTCTTTTGGGGATAAAGTAAACCATGTTTTAATGTGAACATGGCACGTAATACATGTTTAGTGTATGTCGGCCTTGTTTATTATTCTTACTTATCATTTAAATTTTCACCATATAACAGCCAAAAAGAAGTTATTTAGTTCTTTAACTTGCTCACTAAAGATTATTGTGTGTAAACTCGGGGGTGGTGGCACACGTCTTTAATCCCAGCACTCAGGAATTAGAGGCAGGTGGATCTCTTGAGTTCCAGGCCAGCCTGGGCTACAGAGTAGGTTCTCAGACAGCCAGAGCTACCCAGTGAAACTCTGTCTTGAAAAACAAACAAACAAAAAAAGGTTATCATGTGTACAGTACAGGTTTTGAAGTTATCTTTATTTCTTTTGACCCATTGTGCCCTTTGGTCATCTGTCCACAGATTTGTGAGTCTCTCTGTGTTAATGATTTAAAAGTACTCTTTGCATTTTACAGATATCATTTGTGTCTACTATTGATATGTCAATCATTTTATTTTAGTCTCTGCTAAGGTTCCACTGCAGTTACACATGCTTGTGATTTTTATGTAGTTAAATCTGCCAGTCTTTTTGTTGTGGATTTTTACACTTACTGTGAAAGTTCTTCTGTGCTGCAAGAGTAGAATGTTCTCCAGTGTTCTAGTAGTTATGTAACATCTTTAAAGGTTATCTCCTTAGTCCTCTTAGAACTTGAACATAGGTTATGAGGTGATAGTGCAACTCTATCTCTTTTTCAAATTGTCCACGACCTCCCTATGATCTGAAATAACACCTATTGGCAAATACCAATTTAAACAAAACTATGGCTCAAGCCTTTTGATTCTGTGCCAGTGATTTGCTATTCTTGGGATTGTTTGAGTTCTTACTGTTGGTTAGGCTGGTTCCAAATCATTCCATGTATTCAGTACCTCTTGTGGCATTCATTGCATGTTTCTTACTGCCAGAAGAATTATGGAATTGATTACTCAAATTTTAAAATAGTGTAATCTAAATTGGACTGACAATGCATTAAAGTAGGGGAAGAACAGATTTCATTGCACAATAAACTTTTTACTTAAACAGGTCTTTAGGGCTCTCTGTTGGATTTTATCTCTTTTTTCCATAGGCTTCAGGCATTTCTCCTTGTTTATTCTTATTATTTCCTGTTATTGGTCAGTTTTTCTCCTTGCCTCTTGTTTGTGCTCTTAGAGAACGTGTACACTTTTCCTTACAGTGTGCTTTGATTAGCTGTAATCTAGTTTTATAGAACTGATTTACTTATTCTGAAAAAGAAGGAATACTGCACCTCTCTAATGTGACGCATTTGCTGTGTCTTTACCGATGCAAGGAAATTGGGTTCTACTCACAACTCAAGAAAAGCTTCATTATTTTTAAACTAATGTAGATATCAGTTTCCTCAGTATCACTTGTTCATTTGCTATGAAAATCATATGTGTTTTAATTAGTGAAGAGAATCAAATTCATAAAATCCCTAATGTTCAGTAATCTTTGTGATTTTACAACAATGCTATCTTGTTCTATTTACTTAGCATCATCCAGAGAGTCCATGGAATTTTATTACAAACCCTTCATTTCTGCACAATATGGAACTCTGGGAAATTCCCAGAAGGTACTTTAAAGGGCTGGATTTCTTGTTAAAGCACTCGAACATGTTTCATAAGGGTTATGTATGTCTCAGCTATATCATTTAAGACCAGGTCACAATAGAACATTAGAAAAAGATAAATATGGCTTAGAGACATCCAAACAGCAAGTGAAGCCTTCACTAATTACAAATGCACATGGGATCTAGTGTCACCACAGCCCTGAGGTTCCTACTCAGTGGGAAGGACGACTCTCTACTACTGACCAGGTTACAAGTAGTCTTTCTCCCCATTCAGCTTCCTCATGCAACCTCTTCCAAAGCATCAAATAAGTGGATGACACAGTAACTATAGCAACAGAACTACTCTTTCCAAATTCTAAATTGCCAAAGACAGGAATATATAGAGGAAGTCAATACTTGTTGATCTTTTCATAAAAGTTGAGGATAATTGTTTCATTGAACTTTTAATAAAGATGCCCACTGCCCTCCACTCACTGCATCCCCCTTTTGTCCTCTGCCTGTAATTTCTGCTTTTATGTTCCAAGTTCTTGCTTCCCTCTCACACTTTTCCAGCTTTTGTCTCATGTCTTGACTGTTTTCCGTTTTGAGAGACTTTAGAAACAAAAGTGAAGTTTGCTCCCCTATTCCTTCTGTCTCCCTGGTCTCCACTGCAGGGTCCTCCAGGACAATAAAATCCAAGGAACAATCCCCATTTTCAAGCCTATCCTGATTTTCCCTTGTAACTTGCTATTCTTTGCAGCACCAAATTTTATCAAATAATTTTCCTCTCCCTGTAATGGACTAGAGTTATAACTGCATAACAGCATGAATCTCTATCTGAGAGGTACGGATTTGGAAAAGTCATCATTTTCTCCACAATACATTTCTTTTCTTCCTCCTCCCTCTTTCCGCTGTCCCTGACCCAAGTCTCACTGACACCAGAGACCTCATGGCCATCAAGTAGCCCTGACCCCTCCCACCAGTAAACCCTGACTAAACTGTATTAAGCAGTCTAGCTAGGTGATTGAAGGCCTATTACAAACCTCCCTCAACTTTGAGGGAAGCAGAAATCTTGAACTGCAGTTTCTAGGTCCTGCTGGATCCAATGGAAATGAATATGGCAAATGTAAAACCATAAATTCATAGAGGAGAAAACATGTCTAGTTTTAATTACTTTGCCCTTGAGAAATATTTACTCTTGTCTCTGTCATAAATATGACATGTAGCTAGAATTTTCCTGCCTGGCCCACAGTCAGGACAAATCTCTCTCATCCATCAGTCCCACAGCCGCTCAGACCCAACCAAGTAAACACAGAGACTTATATTGCTTACAAACTGTATGGCCGTGGCAGGCTTCTTGCTAACTGTTCTTATATCTTAAATTAACCCATTTCTATAAATCTATACCTTGCCACGTGGCTCGTGGCTTACCAGCATCTTCACATGCTGCTTGTCATGGTGGCGGCTGGCAGTCTCTCTAACTCAGCCTTCCACTTCCCAGAATTCTCTCCTCCTTGTCCCGCCTATACTTCCTCCTGCCTGGCTACTGGCCAATCAGTGTTTTATTTACTAACCAATCAGAGCAACACATTTGCCATACAGAACATCCCACAGCAATGACATGTGCAGAAAGCATCAAAAATCAATTTCTCACATAAAACTAGTTTATTCTAGGGTAGAACTACAAAAAGTTTCTCGAGATCATAAGAAATAATGAGTCCTAGGACATTTAATTTATATGCTCATTTTACTTCTGATTGAATGCAAGTCACTATAATCTATAAAATTGTTGATCCCAAGTCTTCTGTTTATTCCACAAATGTCTGTTGAACACTTGGCATAATGTCAAGTCTTTGGGGCAAGCTACATGTACAAGACAGTCCTTTCGTTTAGCAAGCTTGCAGTTCAGTGAGAACAATAGTCAGGGGAACCTTATAGCACCATGTGCGACAATATCGGCTGTATGGGCTTTCCTGAGCACTAAGGAGAGGGCACCTATTGTTACTCAGGGAAGTTGTCAGAGAAGACACCACAGAGCAAACAACCCTCCAACCAAATCTAGATGTAATTGATAAGGCCAGTAAAGTCGGAAGACGTAGGAAAGGAAAGTTGTAAGCAGTGAGCCTGGAAGGCTAAGAGAAAATGCTGGTGCTAAAAGGAAGGACACATGAAGGATGGGGAAAGGAAACCCAGACTGTGGTACTGAAGAGAATGTGTCATGCTGATAACATGGGACTTTATCTACCACATAGAGTTGCTTAGAGACATAATAGCCAACACTTTACAGGTGTTAAATACCAGAGACCATTTTGAGTAGTTGATATTTATTTTAATGTTTAATCCTCAGAAGAACTATGAAATAAGAAATACTATTATCTAATTTTATATATAAAGACATTGAGGCTCAAAGAGCTCCTCCTGGGATGGAAGCAGAAGAATAAAAGGGGATACTTTCTTTTTCTTTTAACACAGGGTCTCCTTATGTAGCCCAAGCTAGCCTTGAACTCATCATTCTCATTGCTGCACCCCTCCCACCAAGTAGACTTGGATTACAGATATGACTACCACAATTAGATCAAGGAGCCTATTTTTATATAGTTGAGTTCAGTAGTCAATACACATTTGAACTAAGAGTTTATTGCTAAGAAAAATATAGCCCTAGGGAATGTGGAGACACTGATCAGAGACTATTAAATGGTAGCTGGGCAATGCTAGTGAAGACCCTTGACATTTTTCATTCTGATGTACTGAGTGCCAGTGATTTGAGATTCAGACATTGTAAAAGACTTCTCAGAACTTCACTATGAACTCCAGTGGAGCTGAGAGGCTTTTGTGATGTCAAAATTCCTTTACTAACCTTTAATAATTACTAACCCAAACTCAAGGTAGGTTTTTCACAAAAAAAAGGGAATTCATCATGTAACCATGAAGTATTACCATTTTGATGGAAATGATGAAGTTTAGAAAAGAAAAACCTATGACTTTTAAAATCCTTTAACCAGTCTTGTTTGTAGAATAAATAGGCAAATGTCTCTGGAAGCACATACAATAGATGGATGAAGCTCAACCTCAGAATTTCGACTTCCTACCTTAGTATAACTGATTTAGTTACAGCTTCTTCTTCTTCCCAGATCTATACAGATTATTCATAATCTCTGTCCCTCCCTCCCTCCCTCCCTCCGTGTGTGTGTGTGTGTGTGTGTGTGTGTGTGTGTGTGTGTGTTGTATGCACATGTATATGATGTGCAAGTGTACACCTGAGGCCAGAAGAAGACATCAGGCACTCTGCTCTATCACTCTCCACCTTATTTTTCTCAAAACAGGGTCTTTTGCTGAACCCAGAGCTAGGTTGGTGGCAAGCAAGCTCTGGTAATGCCACCACAGTGCTAGGGTTACAAACTGTACATGGTTCAGGGAACTTAACTGAGATTTTCATGCTTGAGCACCAAGCACTCTTACCTGCTAAGCTATCTCCCTTCGCATCCTTTTAATTGATGAACTAATTTATTTGTATATTTATCAACATCTTAAAGGAACTGAACTGAGAAGGAGTGGACTATGTTCTAATTAGAGAATGCATACTCTTCAATTTTTGTTTCTAAAGATTGACTATTTTAAAATTATATATAATTATAAAAGTGTGATTTAAAAAAATTTGGCAAGCTTATTTGAATGCAGCTGCTAGCAGTAATAACATGAATAATTCATTTATAGACCTATCCTAAAGATGCCCTCACATGAAGGGCAAATGTGGCCTTGGCTGTAGTAATTTACTTAATTTATCTTAAATTTGGTTTCAGTGAGCAACCCTAATTAACCTGATTTTTTGCTGATAATCACTCTCAATGGAATCAAATCACAAATCCGGGGATGGACTGAGCGGCACCCAGAAGGAAGCGGCCCTCCGCGCACTGGTCCAGCGCACAGGATATAGCTTGGTCCAGGTAGGCACTTCTTGTGATGTCTACAGAGACTCAACATTGAATCCAAAGTCTTGGAAACACTAATGTCCCTTGATGCAGAATGCCAGCAGCTCCTGTACAACTCTCACAGAGCTGTCTTTCACAGAAGAGAAGAAAATAACGTATTTTAGCTCTGAAGGTGACGTTGTAGATGAAGTGTTCTCCCCTGGACTATCCTTTCAACCTTAACTTGTTGCTTGAAAAGGGAACCATTATCCACAGCCATAGAGACTATTGCAGTTTTGAAAGAACATTTTACAATATGAAAAAAGCAGCTTGAATCCCCAGCTCTTAGTGAAGATGAACTTAGCTAAAGCTAGAGGAATTGGTAGAAAACAAAGGTCCCAGCAGTTGAAGGAAGACTCCAAGATGTGGCTTCCAAGAAGGTAATATTTTGTCAGCTTAGCTATTTCATCTTGTCCAGTCTAAGGCATATAACAATAACTTCTGTTCATGTTGGCCCTTTTGAAAAAACAAAACAAAACAAGGGCCACAAGAAAGGCCTGATTGTTAGGAATTATTTGCATATGATGATTGTCATTGTGATAACTTTTCTTAGTGTCAGATACATAAAAATTATCCCATTAGAATACATAATGCCCCTTTTGTAGCAAGACAATGAATGTATTTGGATCCACCTACTATTGGTTTTTCACCCACATACTTTCCCAATGAACTCAGATCTACCTATCATTATGAATACAAATGTTACGTGTGAGCAGTGATAAAATATGCCATATCCTCCTTTTACTAGCTGTACTGTTGTTAGCTTATTGGAAATGTCCTAGGTTTACTGATACTAATTCTATAAATCATAAATGCATTGTTATACATGATATAATGCCTCAAGTATTTATATTTTTCATCCCAATAAAGAGTGTTAGTCAGGCCTTTTAAATATTTCATAAGTTTTTATTATTCCATAGTGGACTTTTCAAGTTTCATTAAGTAAAGGGAGACACTGAGGTATTTGCTACAGTACTTTTAGAGTTTTTTTAGAATCAATTTTTTAGAATCAATAAATTTGAGTTATTTTAGAATCAATTAACTATAAATGTTCTTATCTCTAAAATTAATGGATAATTTAAATATTTATGTATCTTTCCACTACACTAAAATAGTCACAGATAATTCTAAAGAATTTAGTCTATAAAACAAATATATTTAATGTAACTTGTTTTGCACATGTCTTCAGACACAGTTAACTGTTAAAGATGGTCTTTCTTTTTAAAAAAGATGTTTTTTTCTTTCTTTTTATCAATAAATACTTCCATAAATATTATATAATCAAAAGTGATTTTATATTAGGTTTTTGGTTTTTTTTTTTTAATTTTAGCTCTCCTCAAGCCTTAAACTTTTATTCAGGGGATGCAGCAGAGGAAAAGCATCCAACCTTTTTAAATCCTATTAGTCAATCTTTAAGTACATAAGAGTAGTCTACCTTTCTGATATCACAAACATAAATAGATGAAAGTAAGGACATGGTTAAGTAAACTATGGCTGCCTAGGCACTTTCTTCAACAAGCAAAATTCAAGGGAAAACCCCTACAGCCTAAACTGTCCATTTAACGCTCCTCTCCATGCAGGCACACCCCCCAAGATAGAATATAGGGTAGGGTAATCCTCATGATATTTTAGTAATACTCAGGTAATAAAGGATTCCTCCTGGAAATGCTGAGATTTAGGTCAAGTGTAATTATTTAGAGTCAACATTCTGGCCCCTTCCTATATATATCAGATTGGAAAGGAATTTCTTTTCTATTTCCTGGTCTATTCCTTGCTCTGTTAACTGCAATTTCTCACTTGGCTTTGAAGCAGCAGGATGTATGAAGCAAAAGAGAGTGGGAAGAGGGGGTTGTTTGACCAATTCTGACACAGGGATCTGAGGAACTGAAGCTGTGGGGATATCTCTAGGCATTCAAAAAGTACCTTGTTGGAATCTAAACTTTGCAGCACAACTTAAGCAATATTTGTTAGCAGAATGATTATTGGGTCTGAAGTTCTCTGATAACATGGAAGCCTAGCATTCCAAAAACTAGTTGCTTAGACCTAGGTGTTCCAATCAAAGGGATAAAAAAATATGTGTATACATATATGTGTATATATGTACATTTCAATGTTTTAAAATATGTACACAATACATAGTTTTAAATTAGAAATCTCTCCTGATTTGGGCTGTAAAATGTGGGAAATGACACAATCAGAAGGCCTATACTCCCACCTGCTCCTTATCACATGCTAAGTGTACAATCATGAACAAGTTTCCTAATTGCTGGAGACCTTAATTTACCCTAAGGTCAGTAAAGTCCAGCCCTACACTATTAGCCTTGATTTTGTAATCAGTATCATTTCAGTGTACTCATGGACAGCTAACTGGACGATTTAGGTCAAAGAGTAGACCTGTGTATCAAGACAAAACCTCAGGCTCTCTGATTCAGGTAAATCTCCTTCGTCTTCCTAATACTTCAGCATTCCTGTGCTGGAATAAATGAATGACTGATACCAAAGAAGACAGAAGACAGTATCGGGTTTGTTGTTGTTTGTTTGTTTGTTTTAAATCTCTGGACACAATGAAGATGTTAGTTAACTTCTGATTCAAAGGACTTGCCCTTCTGTGTCTTTCCAGTGTGATATCAAATTCAAATTCAAAACACAGAGGTGACGGGTCTGTGTGCTCTTATCACCAGCAGGACAAACACAGTTATCAAAAATAGAATTTTACAAGTTACTTAATAACATAAGCTAGCCCTTAATGTGGCAACTGATGCAACAACGTGGTGTGCTTATGAGGATTAAAAGCATAAGCTGTAACATCTCTTTTTATACAACTGCATATCCTTGAATATTTGTGCCTGAACATTTTATCAAAGTTCTTTAGAGACTGAAAAACTCAATGCCACATCCTTTAAACAGAAAGATTTAAATAATTGTTACTTCTAAAAATTATATAAAGCTAACAAGTTAAACTTTAAGCTCCATAGCAGCACTACATGATGTAGAAATATTTGGAAATTGTACTACAGTGTTACAAGGTAATCAGCTTTTGCTTCTGGGTGGTGAGGTTATTTGAGGGTTTTTTTCCTTTCTATTTTCCCACTCCTAATTATGTTTCCTAGATTTCTAAAGCTGGCAAATACTGTTTTGAGAGTCAAAGGAAAAAAATCATATGACTTGAAAAAGTATGTACACCTCAACATTTAGTTTTAAAACCTGAACATTTAAATACCATTTTAAAAATTATCTACACATGAATTTAAAATTGGAAAATAAAATATTCTCTCTGATTAAGTACACTTTTTCATGTCTGATATTTTCTTTATTTTCTAATCTTTCTACAGTTACTGTAGATTATTTGAGAGGGGGGAAGTATCCTAAAATAGAGAAAAAACTAAAATAATTACTCAGTTAGGAAAACTGGACAATTTTCATAGAAAGAATTTCACTATCTCATCTGGATTGCGGGTATCTGGAGTCATTGAGAAAATCTTTGTTTAATGTTTGTGTCATATTAGTAGAGTCCAAACCTTCTCTTTGTAGGTAGACAACTGCCCTAGAATTAGGCACCACAGACTGGCAAACAATGACCAATTCAAGAGTGGCTAGTCTGTATCTAAACTCAATGTTGCATACAAACGAACAGGTTTTACATTTCAAAGGGTTAATATTTTGTTAAAATGTCAACTATCTGATCTTTAGCAGAAACATATTTGCTGATCTCAAATGTCAACATTAGAACCCTGGAAGTCTGTCCCATAAGCTAATCCACAATTCTTAAGGAAAGTTTCCAACATTAAAAAAAAAAAGTTTCCAAAGATCATAGTGGAAGGAGGAGGAGGAGGAGGAGGAGGAGGAGGAGGAGGAGGAGGAGGAGGAGGAGGAGGAGGAGGAGAAGGAGAAGAAGAAGAAGAAGAAGAAGAAGAAGAAGAAGAAGAAGAAGAAGAAGAAGAAGAAGAAGAAGAAGAAGGAAGGAAGAAGAAGAAGAAATAAAAAGGAGGAGAACAGGACTACTCCAAAAGTGTGGAGAAGATTTTTATTGTAGAGATAAGGGAAAAAGCAGGCAGAGGGAAGAGTCCACAAGGAACATGGCTGTCAGACTAAACTGGACCATGAATGGAGAGAGGGAGAGGGAGAGCAAGAGAGGAATCACTGACCAGCCAGGAGGGGTTGCCTGGATCAAGAGGCCAAGAGGGTAAAAGGATAAAAAGACTGGCATAGCCAACATGGTTGGATTACACAGAGACAAGTCACTCCCTGGGCTAGAGAAGGTTAGGGTAGGGGGCCAGTGTGGCAGCCATATCCTGTAAATGGTAGGGACTGAGGGATGCTGGGAGAACCTGGCAGCCAGGTCTGCTTTGATATGTTCAATAGACACCCCACTTAGCCATTTGTCCTGGGAAGTAGATGCAACCTTCTTTATTTCCCCCATCCATGCTAACTCGAGAACCTAGCCTTTATCCCTCTATTTATTGATATAGTGATTGACTCCACAGAGAAATGTAGTTTCTTCCTTTGTGAAGATTATTCTCATTGGAAAACAGAAAACAAGGAAGAAAATCAGCGACAATCAAGGACTGTCAGTGCCTTGGATTTGAATCATAAACCAGGTTGCATGACAGAAGCAGATGACGACCTCCAGATAAGATGTCACTGTTAGGAGATGGAAGCAAGCAAACCTCTCAAAAAGCCACAAAGATACCAACATCCCTGGCAGAGGGAACCACACCTTAACCAAAATATTTGTCAAATGTATAATTCCTTTGGGAAGTGAAGACATTTGCTTCAAAGATGGCCACATTTAAAATGAAGTTGGCTCTCACTTCCCTTTGACTAGGCATGAGCCTGGTTACTGTGACAATTCCCCATCCTTAATTCTTACCCTTAAACTACAGGTAGGCTCTCTGATTAAGAGGGTTTTAATGGAATTATATGTTTTTATTTTAATTTGTAAATGATACTAAGCAAATATATAAATATTATATATATATGCCATAAAGTAAAAAGAATGGCATTATGTCAACATAAAACTAATTTGATTACCAATGCCCTTTGAAAGGCAACCCAGCCTAAGTTAACTTCCCTCCTTTCAGTTAGATGTATCAAACTGTCAGAGGTCAGGCAAAAAGAGGATCCTGAAAGAGCACATGCTGTGTGTTTACAACCAAGGCTGCAGCAGAGTTTCAGGATGCAATAGAGAGATAAGCCCTCCATAAAACACCTAGGATTCATTTGATTTTAAATTCATTTTTGGTCGTTCAGTGTTGAGATATTTTTTGCTGATGCCAAATTTTTCAGTACTCCATGTTTATTGATACAACCACACATGGAAGTCACTGTCTGTAGTCTGACAAGCGGGGGCTACTGGTTAAATTACAGGTCATGAGAGCCCAAAACACAGAATAAAATACCAGCAGAATACTAGTAATTGAGATATGAGAGAGTTAGTTGTGCTTAGCAGCACAAACCTAACAAGCTGGAAGAGAGTAAAACTATATAGCCAATGTTCTGAAGGAACAAACTGCTAGCCAAGAATACTGCGTCCAGTAAACCACCCTTCAGACAGAGGTGTCAAGAGTGTCCCAGACAGAAGCAGACAGAAGTCGTCAACATCAGGCTTCTCTTACAAGAAATGTTAAAGAGAGATCATCAGGACAAAAACGATACTTAAGAGTGACATGAAAACTGCTGACAGCGTACAAACTCACTGGTAAACATCCAGGCCAACTCAGAATATGCTAGAAGATCAGTCCACGTCCAGTTCTGCAAAACAGTAACAGTCCTACTGACAGCAACAACAATAACATTAGCAATGAGAAATATGTAACCCAAAGGTATAGATTGCGACATCAACAATTATCTTTTAAAAACACGATCATAGTTACTGGTTGAAAACAATACGTTAAATCTATAGAATTATTTTTATAAGCCTGTTGCTAATCACAAAGTAAAAATTCGTTACAGGAATCTAGAGAGAGGTGATGATGGCTCAGTGGTTAAGAGCACTAGGGTTTGATTCCCAGCACCCAAATGGTGGCTAACAAGCATTTGTAACTCCAGTACCAAAGCATCCAACGCCCATTTCTGGCCTCTGTGTGTACCAGGCATACGCATGTTACACAGAAATTCATGCAGTAAAAGACCCATATGCATAGAATATTTGAGAATCACACATAAAATTAAAATTAGCCTTTTTTATGCAGCACTCACTACACAGTACTCAAGAGACAGAGGCAGGTAGATCTCTGAGTTGGAGGCCAGCCTGGTCTACAGAGTGAGTACCAGGACAGCCAGGAATGCATAGAGAATCCCTGTCTCAAAGGACAAAAACAAAACAAACAAACACAAAAAAAAACAACACAAAATGAAACAAAAGAACAACCTCATGTATTTAAAAACAAAGAAATGAAAATAGACTACCAGGGAAAAAATCACTTAACCAAACGGGAAACAGTAAAAAAAAAGGAATGAATAAGTAATATACAAAGCAACTAAATGGAGGTAGTAAGTCTTTAAAAATCAATAATTAACTTGGATATAAATGGACTGAGTTTTCAGCTAAAAGACAGTCTAGATGAAAAAACACAAGACCCAACACTATACTGACTGCAGGGATCCATGTCACCTGAAGGGTGTATATGAACTGGAAGTAAAAGAGTAGGAAGATGTCCATGCACATAGAGCAGGAAGAAGATGTAAGAAGTTGCACATATACCTGATAACACACACACACATGAAATCAGAAACTCTAAACGAAGGCAAAGGTCATCAAATAATGATAAAGAGTTCAATTCAACAAAAGGCTGCAAAGAGTGCAATAAAAGAAGTGGTCAGCGTGGGGACCACGGAGGTGACGAGTTACCTTCACCTACACTGGCTCAGAAAGGGACAGGTAGAAAAATCAGAGTAGCATTGGGTTAGTCTTTTCCATCACTGCACATAAACCCTAAAGACAAAGATAGAAACTGGACTTCATGGTAAAACATAGCTTCTTAGTCCTTTCTCTTCTGTGGTCTGTACTCACCATCTCCTCCTTCCTGGGCTATCCAAGGACTTAGACCATGTATGTTAGTTCTGTGAACACATAGTGGGGCCAGTCAAATTCTTGGAGACATGAGTTTCTGCACACGTGTCTCTCCAGCCACTCACAGGCCAAGTTTATTTTAGAGCTCAGAGGAGCCTTGCTTCTTCTAGATAGAAATGTTGGTGTGGTGTGAAAGCCTCCAAATAAAGGAACAGTTCTGTGAACCCCTTTGTGAGTGGGTCCAACATCTGTGAGAACCCCATCATCACAGGAAATGAATGTGTTCCTGTGGCTGTTTTCAGTTAGCAATGAATTGCCCCTTAAGTACCCTAATGGAAACTTAGCACTAGAGATCTTCAACAGAGAATCAGCATCATCACAAGCTACGCACTGTGGTGCTGTCTCTCAGACTAGAAGCAAAGAGGGGTTCTAGTTCATCAACTTAAAAATTAGTGTGAACTTCTTGACCCAAATGTTCAGAGACACAGATAGGGGATTTTAACTTTGGACTTTGCTTTCAGACAATTTCAAGAGTTTCCTAAGTGCTATTTATTTCAAAAAGTATTCTTTGATATACACATAACTTTATCATTGATCAAAAATGAAAGCAAACTTGATCCCGGAGTTGATGTGCTTGCTTTGCACAAAGAATTAAATCTTGGCTGAAAATTTGGTACTGAAAGGCATAGAGCATTGTTAATGGTTTTCTGAGTTGATGGATATTTTGATTTTGTGATCACCAATGCTGAGAATGCATCATCATAAACGCACATAATACAAAATGGCAGAGGTCAGGCCATTTCAGAAATTGTTGGAAATTGTGTCCCAACAGCAAGCCAAAATTCATCTAATGATGATTTTATGAAACTTGAGTCAGTCATTCAAACAGAAATGTTTAAAATCAAATATTCTGACATAATAAAATCCAAAGATATACTAATGTAATGCTTACATGCTGAGGAATGAGGGTAAGAAAATATTGTCATTTCCCATAATTAAACCATTATGTTTCTGTCAAATGAGAAATTTTCATACATAAGTATAAAAGCACTATAATTTGTAGCATATGAAGTATTGAATCTGAGCCCAGGTATATTGGGTGGCTCTCAGTGGCACTTTGTGGCATGATGGTATTCACAATGGGCAGTGCACATGCTGTGTGTTTACAACCAGGCTGCAGCAGAGTTTCAGGATGCAACAGAGAGGTAAGCCCTCCACGAAACACCTAGGATTCATCATGCATTTGATTTTAAATTCATTTTTGGTCGTTCAGTGTTGAGATTTTTTTGTTGTTGTTGATGCCAAATTTTTCAGCACTCCATGTTTATTGACACAAGCACACATGGAAGTCACTATAGTCTGACAAGTGGGGGCTACTGGTTAAATTACAGGTCGTGAGAGCCCAAAACACAGAACTGTGTCTGCCAAGACTTGCACCAATTCATTTCTAAAATATTAGAGGCACCTGGATATTGCAGCAATACATCAAGATGCATGTCCAGAACCCCCATGGGTGGGCAGAGCACAGCAATCCCAGGCCTCCAAAAGGAAACACATGATTCACAGCCCATCATTATGGAAACTGCTCTACAGGATGCCAGCAGGCCGCTGAAGCCAGCTGACACTTTACATGTTCTCTTATATAGAAACAAATAGAGGTGCTCAGAATATGTTTTCTGATTTCTGATTTTGTCTATTCTTGAATTTAGTATCCTTGTGGATGGCCAAAACCTTTATAAGGTACAAGTTATTTTTTACAGAAAGTTTGATTTTTGAATGCTTCAAATATTTAACAACACATGCTCCTCAAAGGAAAAGAAGTATCAAGAGATTTTATTAAAAGGATCAATTAGATTTTTTAAGATTGTCTTCTTCCTTATGATATTATTAATAACTTAAAATGAAGATGGGACTATTTACCAAGGTGATGGACCTTCAACAGCTTTCAGGCAAATAATATTTCACATTATCTTGCATATATCTTGTATGGATTATAAAAATTAACTAATAAGGATAACAATACCCACATAGATAGTATATAGGTTAATTATACATATACATACAAAAAACCTTCCCAATCTAGTCAGAGATGGTGGTATATGCTTCTGATCCCAGTATTCAGGAGGCTGGGGCAAAAGGATAACAGTTACAGGCTACCTGGACTACATAGTAGTATGTGAGACACTGTCTCACAAGAGAAATAAAAAACTAAACCAGGCAAATAATGATCCTGTATAGAATTAACTTTATATAGAATTATTTTTATATAGAATTAACAAGACAAATATCCACTATAGCATTACAGTCTGTTGACTGAAGGCAATGAATTTACATTTTAGTATATCTTAATTAAGGCCTGTAAGACTCACCTATCATATAATAAGAGACCTATATTACGGGTAGACTGTAAAAGGAAATACTGTCTAAATAAAATCTTTCAGGGGTCTTGTAAATTGATAGCTGGGAATATACACTGTAGACTCATGACCCTTAGCAGGTACAATCTAGACAAATGTTCTCAATGCATTGGTGCTGATGCTAAGAACCATGCAGAGGTGTTGACCCTCAAAATCATTGTTCCGGATAAGGCAGGCTTATAGGAGCTAGAAACACCACCACAAACAGATGAATAGGCCAGCATCTGCAGTAACAGGAGTGAGGATAAATGCAAACAGCCAGGTGGAAAAAAGCACAGGTTCCAAAAGCAGTTTGGGTAGAAAAGATGTGCAATTTCTTTTCTTTTAGAGAGAAGATAAAAAGGTACAAAGAGCCAAAGAGAACCAGAAAAAATATTACAGACTTAATATAAAAATCCAGAGTCATTAAAAGAATTGAAGTTAATAGTGACTAGGTAAGGGGTCATGCAAAAATGATCTCCCTGTTTACAAATGGGCTCACATACAAGGAGAACCCATCTGGTCTCCCTGTTTGTTGAAGCTGGGAAAGAAAGCAGTCATAGCAGCATAGAGAGCAAAAAGCTGATTAACCTGAAAAGAACACAGACAAAAACATTTTAAATAACAAATATGTCCTAAAGCACACTCAACTGAGAAACATGGGACCTCCAGTATAGTGTTTCCTGCAATAAGCTAAAATGCTGGAATTGTAGACAATTTATATAATGTCTCTGAACTTTGTTTGTTTCCCATAAAGTGAGAATATGGGCTGATAATGTATGAACCCTGAAAAACGATGTTGTGACTAAAAATGTGGTCTTAGAATTCACTTGTGTCTCTGCCATTAATACTATGTGTATAAATTCAGGTGCATTCTGTGTCTGCGGTTCCTCGTTCACACATGGGGAAGATTGTGTGAGTTAACACATTCAAAGACTCACATAACGCCTGACTCAACCATAATGAACTGCTGTCTTGTTGCCATTACTTTTATGTGCAAATAACAGGAGAAAATTCTAGCTAATCAAACAGAAAATCTTGTGTTAAGAAAGTATTATATCTTTAAAATTTTTGATTTTTTTTATTTAAAATGTTTTGAGAACTTCATAAATGAGTACTGCATTAACATATCTACCCTTCCTTCTCTGCCTCCACATTCTTCCAAGTCCCTACCCCCAACTCCCTCTCAAACTCTTGATCTCTTCTTTTTAATTATTGTTACATACATACATGTGAACAATGCCAAATGAACTCAATATGTTATATATTACATAGTGTATATATGTATAATGTGATGTATATGTAATATATGTGCATATATTACATATATAACATGCATTGCGCATATGTACATGTATTTAAATTTCACAAGGCTCTACCCCTAGATGCTGATGAAAGTTTGGGTTTTGAGAGCCAGGTAAGGGAAAACTTTTATGAATGAAACACAAAAGCACATCACAGATTTATAATGATGAGAAAATGTACCCATAACCAGCAAATGCCCAACACTCAAGTTTGAACTATTACAAATCTTGTACCAGAACTCAATTTTATTACTTCCAAAAACCACAGCCATCCAAGCTGCAAGGAAAGCTAGAAAAGTAAATAGCTGACATTTTTAAATCCTCTAGGAGTTAGATTTTCTCAATGGACAATAGGTTCTGATGCATGGCGGACAAAATAAACAGTTTACTTTAAGCATTAATGCTAAAATTTATTGCTCAGAATGATCTATTAAACAAAGTTATCTAGTTTTATCTGAAGTCAAAAAGATGGTAGCCATAATTTCATCATGAAGAACAATGTAAAATATCTGTGGAGGAGGAAATTCTAAACATGCTTGACCTAAACTAAGTTACAAGGCAGCCTCAGCATGCAATACTTAAAAAAGAAACAGGAGTTATAGCTAGAACTGAGTCTTCAATTTTTAATTAGACAGTCCAAAGTTTTCTATCTATTTATATGGGTGCAGAAACAGAGGAAGTTTTGAAAACCTGATTATAAAGAAAGGTAAAAGTTTCCAGAGTTTGATAAACATCCTCTCACATAAAAAAATCTCTACAAAATATTTCCAGTCTGTTTTTCTGAACTATTAATATGTTTGGGTTGCTGAGAAAAATAAGGCCCTGAGGATACCAGCCAGAAGAGAAAGGCACAGTTTTAGTCTGGCTTTACCTATTTTAAACTCCTCAACTATAAAAATAGGGCCTGAAATATCAGTCCTTTCAGAGTGATGGACAGTTATTCTGACCCTGTGACTAATGCCCAGTGCCTGCCTCAAATTGCTCTGAACTTCTCCTGCTGGCGCATTCCAAGCGTAGTGGGTGGTTCCCAGGGCAAATGTTCCCCATTGCATGAACTTCAGGGCATCTCTAAACTGGTTGGACTCTGCAATCCCCAAGACTATTATTGGGCATATTTTTCATGTGTTTATAGAAACCATGAAAACACAATTAATAAGCTTCCAAACCACATAAGCAAATGGAGCTCTCATACCCATAACATACACATTGTTATTTTTAGCAACTATAGCAATCAAAACAATAGAAATGAGACTTAAAAAGGTCACTATGCTCATTGCTTATTTATTTTCAATTTAAAGGAAACTCATGTAATCAAAGATTCCAGAAGAGTCATTTGGCCATTGTGGAATATGAGTTTGATTCCCTTAATCTGAGGGGTAAAAATATTGGCCAAATTTATACTGTGTATTCTAACAATTAGTTAGGTATTATAAATATCTGAAATGCACAGGAAAGAATGTAGGAGAGATAGCCATCATCCAAATGGCGAGATTTGGCCCAGGGAGGGAATGGTGATCAGCACTAATAATATGCCCCTTTGTATATAATCAGGGTGAGATATGTTCTCCCCAAAATTTTGTGTAACTGAATGACTAGAAGTTGGAAAGAGTTTTAAGTGAGGCAGGGCACTTTTCTGATTAATGGCAGGACAAACATTTTCATGCGTTGAGTTGAACGTCTGTCTGTGTTTAAGTCCCTAGGCTTTCTAACATTAAGGCTGTGATATGTAGGGATCAAGCTGATGAACTCAGGCTGACTTCCTATGTTCAAACCCTGGCTTCTCTACATAACAACCTTATGACCTCAGCAATTACTCTCTGACCTTGTATCTCCTGTAAAATGGGACAGCAATAGCTCCTGCACCATGACACCGCTCTGGGGCTAGAATACTATGTGGCAAGCTGTAGCTGATATCCAGGTATTAGCTAGAAAACCAGAAAATAAAACTCTGACCAATTTCACAGATATCAAATTGACATATTTAGGAAACTCTCGGTTGAGATTGAGATACTACATTCTTAAGGGGATGGTGGTTTTTTTTTTTGTTGTTGTTTTACTAAGACAAAGTATGTCATTTCTCAGGTTTGTTGGATATTAAAGTTTTGCTGCTAGATAACCTTTAAGAATATAGGGTAAGAAATTATAAACACTCTATAGCAAAGCTCTAAAGATTTAGTAAGATAAAACAGGCCCAATGGCTTGAAGCAAAAAGTAACCAAGGCAATGCATCCTTATGTCTTATTAATTAAAGCAGCATCATATAAATTAACTCAATAAAAAGGTGATTCTGACCACAGACATCTTTTAAATACTGTGATGCAAAGAGCATTGGAGCAAACTCTAACAAAATAATTGAAAACTGAGGCTGGAGAGATGGCTCAGTGGTTAAGAGTTCAATTCCCAGCTTCCACATGGCAGCTCACAGTTGTCTGTAACTCCAGTTTCAGAGTATTTGACATCCTTACAGAGACATTCATGCAAGCAAAACACCATTGCTGATGAAATAAAAAAATAAATCATTTTTGAAAATAAATTAAAAAATCACTTAAAACTGGAGTTGCTACAGGCAGAGCATAGAAATGATGCCACAAGTTGCTTTATTTTAATTTTAAACAATAAGCAGCCACCTCACAAAATGATGTCTTTAAACTAAAACATACCTTCCAAAAGTATACACAAAAAACATTTGGGAAGGCAGATTATTTTTGAGGATGCCAGTAATTACTTTTGAGGATGAGGGGAGTGATATTCTGGGGTGTTTTTCTTTCCACTGTGTATATTATGTTTGTTATACAACACTATGCATCCTGGCACAAAACTACCTAATGTATTAATGGTGACTTTTTAATGAGTGCCAACAACTGGGCCCTTTAATAGTCACAATAAAATGTGATAATCTGAGTTCTAATTGTGCTGAAGTATATTGTGTCTTGGTTATCTTCCTCCAACAAATGAACTACAGCAGATCAACAGTGCCGGGTTGTATCCTTATTTTGGTCTCTAACCCCTAGGAAAACAGATAGTTGGCACTGGAGGAAAATGCCAGTCACATTCCTCTCCAAAAAGAACATCTATTAGGTCTGAGAGAAACGTAGAAGTTAGTGCTATTTGGACTGAGAACATCATTGCTCCCCACATAAAGAGTCAGTGTTAGGGAACATCTTACCATGCTGTCATCTTTGGAAACAGACTTAAGTCCTTCACCAGCAGCTATCCCCCAAATTAGCCAGTTCACATGTCCAAGTGTTGATCTTTGTGTTTTTCTATTTAGACGGTCTCTACATTGCTTGTCTAGGAAAGAGGGAAGAAAGGAATTAATAACAGCTGAGTATTGATTACAGGCTAAGGGCCAAGGGCCAACCTTGCCTATTTGATGAAGGTTGCCCTTGGGGCAAAGGCTGCCGTTACCACCACTTTGCACATGAGAAAACTGAGGTGCTGAGAAGTTATTTGCCTAAAGTACCACAGCTAGTGAGTAATGAATGGAGTCAAAACACTCCAGTGTGCTGCCACTACACACAACCATAGAGTTCAATCAGAGCCCAATTACAGTCAGATCACTTGGGGACATTTATACAACAGTAGAACAACCTATCTCCTTAATTGTTGAGAAGCCAAGACAGAATTAGGTATTCTACTACAATAAAATGAAACGACAAAAATAATTTCTTAAAACAAAAGACACAGAGCCGCAGACTTTGTCTCCTTGCCTAGACCTGTAGTGGGGTTCTGAATCACTCCTCTGTATTAGGATGCATAGTACCACTCTAAAACGTTGTAACTGGTGAGAAATTGTGTAAAGACATCCTTGAATAACGTCTCATATAGTTCAGCACTTTACAAGTGTCAATCATGTTTATCTTGAGCAAGCCTTTGGAACAGACAAGTGTTAAGATTCACACAGACATAGACAAGTCTTTAATTTTTATCTTCTAGAAGGTCATCTACTATTACTTGACAATGACAAATATTTCCTAAAATAGTCCTTAACTAAAATGAATTTTTGAAATAAGGAAAACAAACTAAAGATTTTGATGTTTTCTTCCCTCCTTCATATACCATCCTCCCTGGACACACAGGAGAACGGACAAAGAAAGTATGGTGGTCCTCCACCAGGCTGGGATGCTGCACCCCCAGAAAGGGGCTGTGAGATTTTTATTGGAAAACTTCCCCGGGACCTTTTTGAGGATGAACTCATACCATTGTGTGAAAAAGTGAGTCCAAATTTAATTTCTTCTTTTAGGAGAAAAATATTATCCTCTTTAGTTTGCTTTTACTATTTTTCAACTTTTTAAAAATCTCTGTGTAAAATGTATGTATACAGTGTGTGTATTTATGTTCATGTATATGAGTGTGGATGAAGGCAACACAATACATGTGGTGATCAGAGGACAGCATCAGTGTCTGTCTTCACATTTTATTTTGTTTGAGCCAAGCTCTCTTGTTCACCGCTGCATATTACTAGCTGGCTCATGAGCTTGCAGATTTCTCCTGTCTTGGCCTCCCAGCTCCTGCAGGAGCCCTGGGATTACAGATGTGTGCTACTGCATCTGGCTTTACATAGGTCCTCATGCTTATGCGGCAAGTACTTCACCCACTGGGCCGTCTAGTGTGCCCCGTTTGATGATTCTATCCCACATCTCTCACACTCAGTATGCCGGGTTTGATGATTCTCTCCCACATCTCTCACACTCAACATGCCCGGTTTGATGATTCTCTCCCACATCTCTCACACCAAACATGGACAGCGATAAATTTTCCCATCCATTAATGACTGTCCCTTTATTATTAGTGCCTTTGCCCAGCTCTTTGTCTTGTTGAACTGATAAGTTGAAAGACCATTGCTGACAACTCTCAAATTCATATCTCTTCCCCCATCTCTCTCCTGGTAGCTGAATCACTGCAAATTCAATATATCTAACAATACAGAACAGTGTAGCAATCCATCAAGATACTGCTCCAACTTGACATCTTAATATGACTTTATAAAGTACAGCATTTTATATAAGGAATTATGTATGCTTGTCATGGCTTAATTCTGTATCTATATATATTGATTCAAATAAAATTTTCTTCTGCAAGTAGAATTGATTACCTTACATAATGCACTGAACAGATTAAGAACGTGATTACTCAATGTCTTTATATGATTACTAAGGAAAATATTTCCCTAGTTCCAAATGGCATTTTGATACTAAACTCAAAATTATAGAAAAAAAAGTACAATCTTAAAGTTAATTTTTAATACTTTGCCAGGTATATTTTTCCAGCAAGCACATTTAGCATGAGAATTTGGCTCTTCTCCTAAATGACAAAAATCAATTGTCACCATGTACAGCCTCTGGTTCAGAGCCACTGGTTTTATACACAGAATCTCAAATAGCATACCAAAAATCCTGTACACTTTTTAAATTCTTAACATGAAAATGAGAATGGGTAACACATGAAACAGGAAAAAAAATGTTCATTCTTTCATCAAGAAGAAATAGATGCTCCTGAATGAGTTTTTTGGAGTTGAGTAGAGTAAGGCTAAGCAGAGGGCAGCCAAGAACTGAAGTAATGGGCAGGCTTACTGGCATCTCTTCCCACATGTCTACTGTACATATTTGAACCACCCTGCTTACAAAAGCTAGGGGTAATAAACCACTTAGCTTGGATTAGTTCAGGATAGCTGGAGCACAGAAGAAGGAGAGCAAGGGTAAGCAGAAGGGTAATAGAAGGGACGGAGAGCAAGCGCTCTTTTGCTGAGGTTCTGGTCCTCTGTCAGTTGTATTGAGGCTAGCACTCATTTTCAACCTAGAAATTGCCAACGTAAGAGACCTCCCTATGAAATACACTATATTCATTCTGGCATCATGGCAGTGGGAAATGACAGCCAGGAAGTTAGTTTAGCAAGGTCCCAAATGAGTATCCTTGCTTCCTGTTTTAAATGTCAGTGGCAGACTATAACCAAGTAAAGGTCAATCCATGGAGACATTAGAAGACAAATCAGAAGGCATGAGCAAATCTATAAAGAAACTGTACTTCAGATGACAAATGCATCTTGGGCTCCCCAGGACATTACATAAATCTCCAAGTTGTATGACAAAAGGTCATTTGCTCAGTCAAAAGCACATTTTGTTAGCTGAGGCTGAAATGCCATTTGTCTATATTTTCTTTATTTAACTTGGCTTTTCCCACGAGTTAGATGATTAATCTGAAGCCACCATAAAAGTATGCAAACCATTCCCCATGGATGCAAATGCCAAACATGGCAGGAGGCAGTTCAGCAAGTATCTTGTGTGTGCCTGTGTGTGCACGTGTGTGTGTGTGTGCACATGTGTGTGCACATGTGTGTGTGTGTGTGTGTGTGTGTGTGTGTGTGTGTACACAAACATCTGGGAGTATAAATATGTAAATAGGAATATTCTGTTTCTATTCATCACAGATTGGTAAAATTTATGAAATGAGAATGATGATGGATTTTAATGGCAACAACAGAGGCTATGCATTTGTGACATTCTCTAATAAGCAGGAAGCCAAGAATGCAATCAAGCAACTTAATAACTACGAAATCCGGTAAGCTCCTCATCTTCTAGACTCAAGCTGAATCCAGAAATTCGCCTGCATCTGTTTTCTATCATTTATTTAATAGAGAATGTACCAAATTAGGAATAAAAAGCTAGATCTTTCTTTGGTGAAAATGATCTAGCTAAACATTTATTTGATTTCATGACTGTATGAGGTGCTAAAGTTTGCAGAGATAAATTTATTAATTAACTAATTTCATTAATATGTACTCAATACTGCTCAGGAGATTAGAACTGTATCAAGGTACTCTCTGTCGCCATAGAACCCAAATGCAAAAGATGAAATAAAGAATTTGAAAATATAAAGCCAAGGTGGGATAGGTTGTGTGAAGAAAATGTTACTTGAATTTGGCCATTTTAAGAAAATACTGTCTGTAAAAGTAAAATTTGATCTGACATTTGGATGAAAAATTCAGTCAAGATAGTCAGACCCCAAACCAGGCTATTAAGGGGGAAAAGCGACAAATAGCAAACACAAAATTCCTCAAATTAGAACAAACTTGATATTTGACAGACAGGAAGAAAAATCCAGAAGGGGAAAGAGAGAAGATGGTTAAAGGCAGTTGGAAAATGTCAGCCCTGCTGAAGAATCTGAATTTATTGATAGAAAGACCTGGAATAAGAAAAGAATTTTAATCAGCTTTATGTGTCTTAAAGCATCGTTATGGCTGTTGGGCAGACAGCGAACTGTGATAGAGCAGGGGCTGAAAGAGGGAAACCGTGCAGAAGGGTGAGGCACGCTCTGGAGCTAGACAAGGAGCGACAGAGACTTGATGAGGGATTATGAGCAAAGGGAACAGAAAGGGTTAAGAACTAGACATATTGGGAAAGCTGGAAGAGGGGACCATGATGACTAGATATGGAATTTCAAGTTTGAGCACATCCAGAACTGGGGGCTATAACATGGGATTTAGATCCAAGTATCTGTGAGAATGGTGTGCCATTGGGATAGAGAAACTGAGGGAAAGCGGGGAAACATGCAAAACGTTTACTTGAGGCATTTGATCTTAAAGATGCACATTGGACACCCAAGGAAAGATACAGGGTGACTTTATGAAAGTGGAGGCAGGAGAAGGGTCAGAGTTACAGCATTTCTATGTCATTTAAAAGCATGGGGCACAGGAGGGCTCCAGAACATAACTGGTGCTGTAGAACCAATAATCTGTTTTTATAAAACTGAGTTCTAAACTCCATTTGAGACAAAACTTGCCATAAATCCTTTTTTAAAGAAAGCCCCGGGCCATCTGGGAGGACCAGTGAAACAGCAAATCTCTGGATCAACAACCTTCACTTAAGGGCCAGCAAGTAGCTGAGCTTCTTTGCAACCCATTTTCATTTGTTTAAGATTTACTTTATTTTAAGTGTGTGTGTGTGTGTGTGTGTGTGTGTGTGTGTGTGTGTGTGTATGTGTGTATGCCTACAAATTCTAGAAAAGACATCTGATCTGCCATGGCTAGACTTACAGGTAGTTGTGAGCCATCCTACATGGATGCTGGGAACCAAATTGGGTCCTCTACACGAGCAGTACGTGCTCCACCCATTAATGCAGCTCTCCAGCCCCAACTTTCATCTATAAAGTGAAGATTTCATCCATTTCCTGGGTTTAATTGCAGAGACAATTCAAAGAATTTTGAAAACTTCAGAACATTGTAATCAAGACCAGGATCCAGTTTTCCACATTTAACCCCCTTCTATAACGCAGATGAAACTTAAAATTGACAGAATCTTAAATCCGATAAACACTGACAGAGTGGCTTTCTTCTCTCTAATGGTTTCCCTACTTATACGAAAGTACATTAAGTTACAAGCATCCTCATAATTCTGTGAAGCAATCAACAACTAGCCTTGGCTGTCCTAGAACTCACTCTGTAGCCCAGGCTGGCATTGAACTCACAGAGATCTCCTTGCCTCTGCCTCAAGAGTGCTTGGATTAAAGGACTGCAATGCCATCATCCAGCTTTAGCTACATGAAGAATGACTGGGTGTGGCAACCTTTAATCAATCCTAAGGTTGGATTCTAGAACAATCTGAGAGGAAGAGCAAATAGGCCTTCCCTTCCACACATACTTCTACGAACCCAAAAGAAATCTGTGTGGTGTGTAGAAGACTGTATTCACAGTCAGGAAACCTTTGGTAAAATCCTTTGACTTCTCAGAACATCACTTTTATCCTTGTACTTGATGACCTCACACAGAGATGTTTGAAACATAATACAAAAATAATATACACTGACAAATGTGGAAAGGGCTATGCAAAACTATAATTTAACCTTGCTTTTTAATATCAGAGTTATTTTTAAAAAGCATATTGTTATAGTGAAACCACAAATAAAAACATTCAGGGGCTGGAGAGATAGCTCAGTGGTTAAAGACCACCTGATGTTCTTGGAGAAGACCTGAGTTCAGTTCCCAGCACCCACATGGAGAATTACAACTGTCTGTAACTCCAATTCTGAGGGATCTAACCTCATCTATGGCCTCATAGGCACCAGGCACAAACATGGTACACATACATACATAAAATTAAATAAACAAATATATTAAAAAAACAAATTAAAAACTATACCATTTTTTAAAAAAGTGGTTCAGATAGATTAAGGTAGCCACTCAAACAGAATTCAGATATCCTAGTTATATGGTTTCAGTGAGGGGAAGAGTCCTATCCCTCAGTCTTCTGTGAAATATGGACACATTATCAGTAAAAGCTACCCCAAAGTGCCTTTTGAGTTGAAATGTACATGGACTTGGTTGTGCAGCAGATTGACAGCTTGCTGTATCTACTCAACCCATGGTTACCCACTGGGGCCTGCCAATGCTATTGAAAATAGATAAGGTATGGAAAATAAACACATTCAGGCTGCCAGGATGGCTGTTCATTAACAGTCTCCTCTTGAATCTCACTGTCTTTTCTATAAAACTCACAGGATGTCATAGAAATAAACTAAGATAAAGTACTTAAATCTCTGCACCTCAAAGGACCAGGTGCTATGTAAGCTAACTGGTAATTGTAGTAGTGGTAAGTGGGGAGGAAAGAATGAGAAAAAAATGTGATATAGAATTTGGAAAGAAAAAGTGGCCAAGATCACAGGCAAATCTCCAATGAGAAGCCAGAAGCAAGCTAAAGGAACAGAGAACCTTTACCAAGGAGGAGGTGGGATAAATTCAACATGAACTAGTTAGAAGAAGAGGCCAAGAGCTATTGTCAGAAATCCCACTCTACCTTGGTCCATCTGCCAGAGAGAAAACCTTTCTTCTAGAAAGGAACAATATCGTTTGCTGTCAGCCACTATTTCTCAGGGGATGGATGAGGCTATTACCCAGAAAAGACCCACAGTTATCACATCATCTTCCTCCCCATCAAATATTCACTGAACATCCTCTGAGTGCCCAGCTTCTGGAGACATTAAAGTCATGCCCTAAGCTTGTGAGAAATTGTATTTTGTCTCCAGGCAATTCTGGGAAAGGATGTTGGCCAGTCACACAATTAAGAAACTCTAGACTCCTCCTGCTAGCAATTGATACCAGAACAGCCCACTAACCATCAAAAATATGATCTCTAAATAAGTGAGAGGGGTGTTTATGCTTTCTTAAGGAAAATATAAAATACATACAACTAAGACTAGAGATGAAATTCATTTGGTAGAGCCTAGCATGTACAAAGCCGGAATTTTAATCCAGGGACCACATAAACCAGTATACAACTGCAATCCCAGCACTTGAGACAGGGAGGCAGAAGAATTGGGAGTTCAAGATCATAGTTGGCTATATAGTGAGTTTGGAACTAGCCTGAACTCCTGTGTAAATAAAATAGAATGAAATAATAAAATATACAACAACAGGAAGATCACTTTACTAACCCCCTACCCAAGAAACTCCATTCTCTGTGAAACGTTGGCAGAGTGAGATGGGTTTGTGAAGTCTGACTCCTGTCCTTGGCTCTTCAGCAAAAGAGAAGCAATCATCAGACAGTGACCCCTGATAATCAAGAGCCAATAGTTCCAAGAAAATCAGACCAGTCTCATACTCACCTGAAGAAGACCTTTCTCTCGTGACAAACAAGGAGTTTTTGTTAAGGACGCCTTATTGTTTTCAGTAACTCGAGCTATTTATAAAACCCACAGCCTAATATTTAACACATAGAAAATATCAAAAGGCAAATTCATCCACAACCCTGGTGCCTAAGATAATATGTTGAAATTTGATTGTCTTTCCAGATTTTCTACATATTTTTAAAAACAGAATGGCACCATGTATTTATTTTTATATTCTTTATTTAAAAAAAAAAACAAACCTGAGCAGTGTGATGTAAAACCTAAGCAGTGTGATGTAGAGTGCTTTTTAATTGCCAAACATGCTTCTATGTTACTATTGTTAGTGGCTGCAAATCATCCTTCTGTATGAAAGTCCGTCTACTCATCACTAGAGCTTCTCAGCCAGAAGCAACAATGTCCACTCTTAAAAGACATTTAGAAAGAAGAAGACATTTTTGGATGACCTGACAATTGTTCATTGGCACCGAGTGGTCAGCAGTTAGAAGCACTGGCTGTTCTTGCTGACTGTCTGGACTTGGTTTCCAGCACCCACATGGTGGTTAACAACTGTCTGAAACACCAGTCCCAGGAGATCCAAAACATTCTACTGTACATATATGTGGACAAAATACTCATACACATAAAACCAGGAAAGTATTTTAAAAGAGCCAGGTCTAATACTATGGTATGCAACAAGGCAATGTCCAGACACAAGAAAATATCATCTCAACAAAGCTGCTTTAGGACATCTCTGTCTTGTGAGACACTGCTCTGTAGCAGGAATCTTAAAAGTTCTTATTAATAAAATCAAAGCCGAGGCCAGTTATTGGGGTGAACGCTGGAAGATCAGAGAAGCAGAACAAGCCACAGCCACCTCACCTTGCCAATTCCTCAGCTGATCCTGTTTTCTCAGACTGGATGCCTCTGAGTCCTTATCCAGAATGAATCTCACCTGAACTGTTGCTCAAAAGCCTAAATGCTTAACCAGCCAAATGCTGCTAGTTTCTGATCTTCATACCTTATATACCTTTCTGTTTTCTGCCATCACTTTCTGGGATTAAAGGCGTGTGTCACCATGCCTGGCTGTTTCCAATGTGGCCTTGAACTCACAGAGATCCGGAGGGATTTCTGCCTCTGGAATGCTAGGATTAAAGATGCGAGTGCCACCATTTTCTAACCTCTGTATCTAGTGGCTGTTCTGTTCTTTGACCCCAGATAAATTTATTAGGGTGCACAATATTTTGGGGAACACAATACCACCACACTGATCATTCACAGTTTGGATATTTTAATTGATGGTGATCATCTTCATACCTATGGCCAGGGCCTCACTTCTGTTTGCTAGGGTCTATTCCAGAGGAGCACTGTTAAGTCAACAGTTATGTACACTCAAAGCTTGTCTGCTATCTGTGCCAGCAAAGGCACCCTTCACCTTACTAATGCCACAAGGTAGAATAAACAGAGGCCCAGGGCCAGTTTCACCCCTCAGAGTCAGTAAGACCTTCACCAAATCACTTAATTTCTTGGAATCTCAAGTTCATTGTCTATAGAACAGAAATAACACTTATTTTGCTCATTTTGCAGGCTCTTTTGTCTGGGACAACTAAGCTAACATAAGAAAATGTATTACAGACGAGAGACCATTTCCATTTTCTTTTATTTTATTTACTTTGTGTGTACGCATGTGTACCATGAGTGTGTAGGTCAGAGGACAGCTTATGGGAATTCATTCTAGCCTTCCACCATGTGAGTCCAGAGGTAGAACTCAGATCAATAGGCTTATTAACAGGCACCTCTACGCACTGAACAATCTTGCTGGCTCTTTTCAATTTTGTTTAGATTGGGGGTCAGGACTGAATGTATAGATCAGTGGCCAAATCTATGACATACTGCAAGGCCCTGGTTTCACGCCCTGGTACCACCAGAGAAACTGAGCTGGGGGAGGGGGGATGGTGAAGGGGGTGGGCTCAGTCTATATCGAAACATCCTCTGCCACCATCCTCCTTACACACGGATTCTTACCTATGAAAACTGCTTTTTTTCCCCTCTTAGGAATGGGCGTCTCCTAGGGGTCTGTGCCAGTGTGGACAACTGCAGGCTGTTTGTGGGAGGAATCCCCAAAACCAAGAAGAGAGAAGAAATCTTATCGGAGATGAAAAAGGTCACGGAAGGAGTTGTTGATGTCATCGTCTACCCAAGCGCGGCAGATAAAACCAAAAACCGGGGATTTGCCTTTGTGGAATATGAAAGTCACCGTGCAGCCGCCATGGCTAGGAGGAGGCTACTGCCAGGTGAGCATCCCTCCTGAGCGGTGCTGTGCGCTCCATGCAGACTGCAGGCCTCTGCCTGCAGTGTTTAGCTTCCTTGCTAGGCTGCCTTTAAGCTCTTCATCTTGCTCATCTTTCTCATAGTTGATTCAGTTCCCTAAAGTTTTCACAGATGTGCTTTGGAAAGTTACACATCAGTTCATCAGGAGAACAATGATCAATAGCAATCCTACAGAGCATCCTCAGTGAAGAGTCTTCTTACGATTAAACAAATCTGAAAACAGTTGAATAAAAAAAAGAAAAGAAGAAAATAAAAATAAAAAAGGGTAAAAAAGATTAAACGAACTCATCATAGATATAGCTGCATGTAGATTAAGCTCACAGGCTAGTTAGAATTGGGCTATGCTCAACCTATCACATTGTAGACACACATCAGCCTGTAGTACACCATCCCAAGGGCAACTGACAGGCATGCTATCAATGTGCTTCCCAGTTTCTAAATCACTGCCATCTAATTGGAGAGAAGAAACATAAGCATTCTTCTCAGACACCTCTGCTAGGTGCTCCAGCCACACATGTGGGCACCCACATCAATTCCAGAGTTTAATAACCCAACAACAGTCTGGGTCAGACCAATGCAGGCAAACATTCAAAGGTCCTTAGCTGACTGTAAAATATTCACTAAAACTTACACAGTCAGATGCGGACATGAATTCATATTAATGGCAGAAACTATCTGGATCAGCAGTTCCCAACCTTCCTAGTGCTGTGACCCTTTAATACAGTTCCTCATGCTGTGATGAGCAACAATCATACAATTATTTCATTGCTACATCATAACTGTAATTTTGCTACTGTTATGAATTGTAATGTATCTGATATGGGACCCTCAAGGGGTCGTGACCCACAGGTTGAGAACCACTGATCTAGAGTGGCCTCATGGTCACTGTGAGAGTCACCAGATTGGAGGTGGGGGCTGAGCAACAAAGGTCTGGGTTTAGTTTGCCCTTATACAGTTTTTCTTGGTTGTGCTTTTTTTTTTTTTTAAGGTAGTGTTGATTAACAGAGGGAGCTCTCTAGAATCCAGCTATGTCCTAGCCCTGCATAGATTCCTTCTTAAATTAGCACACAGGCATTAGATATTACTGTGGCATTTTCAGAGTGTTTTATTAGATCCCCCTCCCCCTTCATCTTCTTTTTCTTTACCTCCTCTGGTTCCCCTACATAACCTCTCCCTAGCCTTTCTCCACTCTCATATCACACATGTTATTTTGCCCTACTCATCCTCAGAACTTTTTTAACCTTCTTTTGCTTGCTCTCTCTCTCTCTCTCTCTCTCTCTCTCTCTCTCTCTCTCTCTCTCTCTCTCTCTTTTAGATGTTCAAACTTTACCCACATTTACACTCATTTACAGACACGTGCATACACATTCCAAGTTAGGGTCTGCATGTGAGAGAAAACCCAGTTTATATCTTTCTGAGTTTGGGTCCCCCTATTTAATACCAGATTTTCCAGGTTGCTTCTCTATGGCTGTGATAAAATCCTGACCAAAACCAACTAGGGGAGGAAAGGGTTCATTTGGCTCAAAGGTTTCACACAGCCCATCAAAAGCAGGACCCTAGAGGCAGAAATGGAAACAGGGATCTCAGAGGAACACTATTTACTGGCCTGCTTGCTGGATCATGTCCAGCCTCCTTTTTTATACAACCTAGGACCACGTGTCCAGGGGTGGCATCCCCACCCACAGGGGTCTAGGCCCTCCTCTATTAACTAGCAATCAAGAAAATGCTCCCCAGACATGCCCACGAGCCAACGTGATAGAGGCAATTTCTTAATTGAGACACCCTCTTCCTGAATATCTCTAGTTTCCATCAAGTTGACCAAAACTAAACAGCACAAGATCCATCCATTGTTCTCCAAATTCCCTAATTTCATTTTTCTTTATAGCTGAATAAAATTCCATTGCATATCCGTACCATACTTTCATTGTCCATTCATCTGTTGATGAATATCTAGGCTGTTTCTTGTTCCTTAATATCATGAATAGAACAGCAACAAACACGCCAGTATCTCCAGTAGAATACGGAATTCTTTCAGTATACTCCTAGGAGTGTTGTAGCAGGATAACGTGGCAGTTCTCTTTTTAACTTTTTGAGAAACCTCCATACTGATTTCCATAATGGTTATTCTAGTTCGTATTCCCATCAGCAGTGAATAATGACTCTTCTTTCCCCACACGCTTGCCAGCATTTACTGTCAGATGTCTTGATATTATCCAGTCTGGTGCTACCTCAAAGCAGTTTTAGTATATGTTTTCCTGGTATGGGGGATGTTGAATGCTTTTAAAAATATTTATGGCCATTTGCTGTTTGTTGTCTTATTTTGTTTTGTTTCTTGTCTTTTGAGAACTGCCTCTGTTCATTAGCACATTTGCTGACATGCAGTTTGGGGAGTGTTTAGTTTTTGCAGTTTTCTTTACAAATTCCAAATATTAGCCATCTTTCTGAAGTATTTCAGATGGTAACGAATTTTACCATCCCATGGGCTGCCTGCTTGCTCTGCTGATAGTTTCTTTTGTCATGCAGAAAATTCTTAATTTTTTTATGATCTCATTTGTTGATTCTTGGGGCCAGTTCCTGAGCCACTGAGACTCTGTTCTGAAAGTTCTTGCCTGCATCCATATTTTGAGGTGTACTTCCTATGTTTTCCTCTAGCAGTTTCAGGTTTCAAAATAAAGTTTTTGATTCACTTTGAGTTGATTTTTCTTGTTGATTTTGGAGGGGGGGAGGTACAGGGAGAAAGGTATGAATCAAATTTTATTCTTCTGGATATCCAGTTTCTCCAGCACTACTTGTTGAAACGGTTTCCTTCCTCCCTTCCTTCCTTCCTTCCTTCCTTCCTTCCTTCCTTCCTTCCTTCCTTCCTTCCTTCGGTAGACAAATTTCTAAAGTCTTATGAAATAAGAAACACAGAGCCAAATACAGGGTTGAAAGCCATAGAGATCAGAGAAACAGTGAGAGCCGCCAGCTGACCTTAGCTCACCACGTCACTGTAGCTTCCCAAGTGAACCAGCTTCTTCCTGTCTCTGTCTAACCTGTGCCTTTATTGCCTTGCTGTTCTGCCTTCTCAATGGCTCTTAGCCCAGCCACCTCACTTCTTCTTCACTGCCTGTCTATATAGACCTCCAGGTCTCTATGGTTGGTACTAGGATTAAAGGCGTGTGTCACCATGCTTGGCTGTGTCCTTGACCACACAAAGACTCTGCCTGCCATGTGATCGGATTAAGGGCGTGTGCTACCACCGCCTGACTTTTGTTTATGGCTCGCTATGACCTCTGATCTCCAGGCAAACTTTATTTATTAACATACAAATAAAATATCACCACATTTCAGCAGAAATAAAATATCACCACATCCTCTCCCTCCCTCCCTCCCTTTCTTTCTTTCTTTTCTCCCCCCCTCCCCACTGCATGTTTTTGACACCTTTGTCAATAATTAGGTACCAATGGTTTTGTCAGTTTATTTCTGGGTCCTAAATTCCTGCATACATTCTTAAATACAAAACAAAATAGTATTGAGGTTAGCCCTCTAGAAAATTTCAACATTTGGAAGCTAGCTTCTGAGTTGAGAAAGATTGTGTAAAATCTAGAAATTGCTGAATCTATTAAAGTATTGGATGTTTTTCCATGTTGAAGCTTTCCCATAGTGCACTAGCCAGTAGCCAAAGCTTCCAAATCAAAGGCTCACAGACAAGGAGCATCCATAGCCTCTTAGTGACCTGGACTTAATATTTTGCCATTTTATTCAGACTTTTTTCCTCTACTGAAAAGTCTCCTTAGGTTATCTCTTCACATCCTGTTTCCTTTGCCAGGCAAATCTTTTTAGTTTCATCTGACTCTGTTTACCTCTGTTTACTTTATTACCAGCACCTTTTGGAATCATTGCCAAAAGAAAAAACATTGCCCAGATCAATGTGAAGAAATGCTTATCCTGAGTTTTCTTCTAGTAGTTTTATAGTTTCAGGTCTTACATGTAGGTCTTTTATCCATTTGAGTTATTAGTTCTATTTGTTTTTATTTATTTGTTTTACGTGAATGGCAGTGTCTTGCCTACATGCATGTCTACGTACTAAGTGAGTGCCTGGTGCCTGTGGAGGCCAGAGAGGGTGCTGGATCCGCTGGAATCACAGTTAACAGGCACCTGAGAGCCACTCCGTAGGTTTTGAGAATTGAAAGCGGGTCATCTAAAAGAGCAGCAAATGCTCTTAACTCTTAAGTCATTTCTCCAGCCCCAGCTTACTGTTTTTATATGGTTTCGAATAAAGGCCTAATTTCTACAGGTGGACTAGGATATGCACTTTACCCACTAATTTTGCTGTGCTTTTTAAATTGTGTTATTTAGCACAGCCTAACCTCAAACTTGATTTCCTCCTGCCTCAGCCTCACAAGTACCATTGTGCTCGATGCTCCACAGTGCTCTTTATTAAAGAGACAATGCTTTCTGTATTGTATGCTCTTGGCACCTCTGTCAAAGATCATGATTGGTTATTAAGGAATAAAAGGATGGATATTTGCTTCCCCAGTATAATAATTACACAAAGAAATCCTTCCCAACACTAATGAAACCTGATTTTGTTCTGTCAAGTTCTGTGCTCTCTACAAGATACAGCTTGCTTCCAATCAATGAATGAAAACACAACCCAGATTTCCCATAGAATGTGGAAATTGAGTTGATTTCTCATCCTCCCCCCACCACTTCAACATGGAGCCTCCAGGAATATGGTTGCTGGGTGGCAAAACTCAAAGGGCAGAGGAATAATGAAGGGAAATTCCTTTGTCAAGTGACCCACTTTGAAGTTATAAAATTTGGGTATCATCCCCTCCTTCCACAAGGTCATGATAAGAAAGAACTGAGAGGCTCATGGGAAACACACAGTACAGCGAGAAACGTCCAGTAAGTTAGCACTGTAGGAGTACAGGAATGTGTGCTAACTTGGATAATGACTACTCTTTCAATATGAGACATATTTCTTATCAACTTTTCCCTTAGTCTTCTCTGAATTACGATTTTTAAAAATAAATTTGTTTTCCATGAGATCCCAAAGTGCCCATGTTCAGACAGAGGATGGGGAAGGAACACAGTTGGTCTGAGCACTGGATCAAGTATGAGGGACAGAGAACAAGGAATGCTTTGTCCCACCCACCCTTGCTCATTTTCACATATCTCAGTACTGGTCTCTGGCTAATAGACAATATAATCCAACTACAGCTGATGCTGTCCAAGAAACCTCTTAATGCTTCATGGAGTCAGACTCTGTGTCTGAGCCCTAAATCCTCTCTTAGCTGTTCTCCCCTTTTATTATCTCACCTTAAAAACTACCCTTACCTTATAAAAGCTGTCCTGAGAGTCCAATGTGCCCACCACTTCCTCCCGTCTTCTCCATTTCAAACCACATCCTACCTCTCTTTACATTCAATCATTACGATAAGCCACTAGTCACACAGAAGTCTTTTCTATCCAACTCTTACATTATTTGAATGTCTTAAAATCAATAATAATCTTTTTTAGTGGTCTTAGTCATTTAAGACCTTAACGGTCAGTTCAATTTACAAGACCATCAGCATGAACTGAGATGACGTTGTGATTTCTAAATAATTAATTATTCTTCTGATCATTGTCAACAGGAAGAATTCAGCTGTGGGGACATCCTATTGCAGTAGACTGGGCAGAGCCAGAAGTTGAAGTTGATGAAGACACGATGTCTTCAGTGAAAATCCTGTATGTAAGGAACCTTATGCTGTCTACCACAGAAGAGATGATTGAAAAAGAATTCAACGGTATTAAACCAGGTAGGACACATGTGCAATTACTTCTTCAAAACGCACTTTAAAAACACTCATCCCAGAGGCCATTGCCCATTACTCTGTGAGTTCTTCTTCCTTTCATTAGCTCCTCTGTCCAACCCTCAGACTAAGAACTAAGTAAATATTTACTATGTTAGTGACACCTGCCTCTTACTGGAGGTCTAACCAACTCAAGATTTCCCAACCTCTTTGCTACTGACAGTTTGGAACAAATCATCCTTGGTGATAAGAATCAGTCTGGTAGATTTCAGAGTATTGAGCAAAATGCAAGGTCCATTCCTACTGCATGCCAGCAATAGCAATCTACCCTAGATAACAACCCAAAGCATCTCTAGTCATTTCCATCAGTATGTCTGGGAACATACTCAGTCACACCAGCCTGTGTTTATTATAGAAACATCTTCTCACAACTGAGAATTCTTGGGCTTCTGGCAAGTTCTATAGGATTCTGACAAGCATGGACTCTGGTGCTATCATGTTAAGCCTCTGACAGTCTTCAAACTCTCAGATTGTCTGTTTCCAACTGTAAGTGGATACGATGTTACGTGTATAATTGGATGATAAACTTATAATTTCCTCTGCAGATAATTGACAGGAGTACCATTTTTTTCCTTTTAAAGATTTCTCAAACATTTATCTTCCTTCAGCCACAAGAACACTGCCTTTCCTGACATTGTGTATCATGGTGTGGCTACGAACCAACAGCTGTGAATCCATAAGTAATATAGAAATTACAAAAAAAAAAAATCCCCTGGAATTAGAGTGGGCATATTCACATCACATGCCAATTATCCTTCATAATGACCCTACCGTGGAGGTTCCTTTATGCTGTCTGTTATTTTCTATACATGAAAAACAGAGCCCAGAGTAGCTAAATGGTCACACAGCTAGCAGCTGGCAGACCCCAGATTTAACAACTTTATGAACCTCCACACCCGTTCTCATTCCATTCACTCATTCATTCATGCAGCTGCTGCTCCTTCAGTAGCTCCAACATGCCATGCACCGTGGGAGGAATTAACAGATGTGAGCTGTGTGTGGAAGGAATTTGCAGAAAAGTGATAGCTAAGTCATCCTACTCTTGGAGTGCAGAGAAAAACCGTGTTTAAGAGAAGTCACGTATAGACGAATGCCAAAAGTTGATGGAGTTGTGTAGGCCCAGGAACTAGTATGTATACATGTATGTTTCATCCATTCTGGGTTATGTTTTGTTTTTCCCAGAGTGAATAATACTTATTTTCCCATCTAATTAAAATATTGCTTTTGTTTTTAAAGAGGTTAGAATGAGAAACTGCCAAAAGACTGTTTCTTTTCATAGTGAATGTTATTGGTCCAGTCTGCACATGTATGATAGATATACCTAGACACTGGTACCCTAGAAGCTATAAGAAAATGATGAATGTCAGCTTGTCCCTTCTCTCCTTCTTCCTCTGTCCTCCCCTACCTCCTCCCAGGTTTCCAACCACTACCACCCCCAGCATTACTATATTATCCTCCTTTATCTTTAACCTAAAGCATTCCCTCATTTCCAGAGTACTTATTGGGCCAGTAGCACAAGCCCCCAGGCTCTATAATGATGTGTATGATGTATAGATCATCCTGCTTCACCTTCTGCAAGGGAATATAAACAACTAGCAGATATCTGTCCTATGGAGAGAAGAAAATTAAAGCCACAAATTTCTTCTCCAGTGCAAGGATATAGTATATTGAGGCTATATTAGAAAATTTGCAGAAAGAGAAAAATATTAAATTTTTCTGTTTAAAGTTTAGATCTTTTGGAGGAGCCTGAAAATGTGACTGTGTATATAATTTGAACCCTGACTTCCCTGGGAAAAATGTTGCATCAATACTCTGGAAAACAAATGACAATTGCCGCAAAAACCCAGGGCCATCAATATTTTGTCCTTATGTGATCTAGGGTGTCTGTCGTAGTTCTAAGTATACTCATTCTATGAGATCTGACTCCTTACACTGGTCAGCAGTAACAGACTCACCTGGAGGGCTGCTGAGAACACAGATTGCCTACCTCATCGGCTTAGGTCTACACATCTGTATTTCTTCAGTTCCCTGGTGAAGCTAATACTACTGGGTGGGTGACTATACCTTGAGTCTGTCTTTCTAGTTCCTGTGTTCTGATCACAGATCTAGTTCTTTGCTGATGGACTACCCATGGGAAACGATTGCAAGAAGTCTAAGAAGAAGTATGTTAAAGTGAGGCAAATGGCCATTGCTAGCATACAGAAGTTAGTCTAAGACCATCTAACCCTGAATATGCTAGTTCTTGTTTGGTCTCTAAGTATGGTTAGGTCTGGTTAGTTCATAGACAGGAGAAATCCATGTTGTGTTATCCAAACCCTTACCTTCTTATTTACTTTCTTTTTTTTTTCTTCTTTTGGTTTTGTTTTTTTTTCGAAAAGGGTTTCTCTGTGTAGCTTTGCGCCTTTCCTGGAACTCGCTTTGGAGACCAGGTTGGCCTCGAACTCACAGAGATCTGCCTGCCTCTGCCTCCCGAGTGCTGGGATTAAAGGCGTGCGCCACCACCGCCCGGCCTTCTAATTTACTTTCTGTACTCAGATGTTCACAAATGAAGCTTTCCGTAAGCAGAGGTGTCTGAATATTATTGCTCCAAGACAGACATAATGACTGGAATATTAGCAAGAATTTCAGAACACCCAAATCTATTATCAACATAAATGCTACATGATTAATGTGAGTGCTGGGAGCACATGGAAATACTGATAATAGTTTGGTTCTGTGTGTACTTACTGATAGACTAGCTCTTGTATCCTTGGCACTAGGCAAGAAGTAAGCAAAGGCAATACTTTTTGTGGCTAAAGCAAACATTATTCCCTCCTCAGGAAAACTATAGATCAGAGGAGCAGAGTGGAGTGGAAGGATGGAGGCCATTCTGGCTAACTCCTTACTTCTCATTTACCAAGACAAGCCATGGAATGGAGCCTAAGGGACAAACAGACTGACATAAAAGCTCAGTTGGTTATATGCCCTGTGCTTTGTGGGCTCACGCACCTTCATTTAATTTTCTCAGTCCAGCCATGTTATTTTGCTCTGTATAATGACTGTCACAAGAAGCCGATGGATAACTGTTAAGGGAAGAGAGAATCAAACTATTGCAATGTTTTAAAATTTATCCTTAGATGACATGTCACCCATTGTTCCAATGGATGGCAATTCATAGTCATTGAACCATGAGGTAGAGTACTGGCACTAAATGTGTTAGTGGCCTTGAGTCTGAGAGAACTGAACTTTGATAGGGAGAGGATTTTTTCCTCTTCCTCTTCTTCCTGAGAACAGTATGACATTACATTGACTCTGAGAACTCTGGGTAACTGAAGAAAACCTAGACACTTAAAAGACACCTAGGTTAATGTAAGCTGAACGATAACCAGTGTGCTCAAGTGGTAGTAAAATAATTTCCACTTAATCATCAGTTAAAAAGAAATTTTGCTTTGAAAACAAAGTTGATCAGCTACAATTAAAAGATAGCATCAAGAATCTTGGTATAACTACTTTTTTTCACACATTATCATCAAGGTACACAGTAGTCCTTCTACATGAAAACAGGGTATGCTGCTTTCCGGATGTTTTTACACAATAAACTAAATTAAAATGGCTAATATTTATAAAACTATGTCAATTAAAATGTTTTCATTCTTGGTGCTGGAGAGATGATCCAGTGGTAAAAGCTGGCATTGCTCTTGCAGAAGACTCCAATTCAGTTCCCAGCATCCACATCAGCTGACTCACAACTACTTCTAGCTTGAGCTCCCTGGGATCTGACCCCCTCTGCTGGCCTCCACAGGTACCTGCACTCATGTGCACATAACCACAGACACAGACACACATATGCATGTAATTAAAAGTAGAATAAATATTTAAGATATTTACATTCTCCCCAACACTTCTCTCCATTCCTGAAATAACCATTCTTAGCAGTCCGATCTCCACCTTTTTAGCTATCTCTGGATACAGGTGTACTTGAATTTGTGTGTATTTATATGTCAGTTGAGGTACTTAGAACAGATACTCATATTTTATTCTGTTACAGATTTTAGAAACAGACAGTAGGGTTTTGATCCTTCCATGTTAGTACATGAAACCTACTCTGCTCTCTTTAAATGGAGTTAGTATAAATGTATCATATTTAATCGTTTCTGAGAAAATGGATCTTGTTTAATTTTGCTATTCCTACAGTGGTATAACTTGTGTCCTTATAGAAAATCCTTGTACATATGCAAAAACAAGTTAGAATTAGTAGATAATTTTTCCAGCCTTTCCATACTACAGACATAAGTTATTTTGAATTCACATGTTTTTCCAGAAGCAACGTTCTTTCTACTTAAAGCTATTAATCAAGGGTGCCCATCCACATGTCTAGAGTTTCCCTCTCTTCCCAGCAGACTTGGATGAATGCTCCACCACAGGATTTGGAATCAGGCGTTTCACCTAGCCACACTAACCCAGACTTGGAGGCAGGGGTTATACTCCTGGGGTGAAATTTGACCAATGGGGATAGGCTGGGAAACTCTACCTTCTCTCACTCCCATGAATTATTGAGCAACAATGTTTCTTCTCCACAGCAGAGTCTGGGGAAGACTTCAGCAGCCAGTGGATACACCTGCCTCCTCTGCATGCATGAAGTAGCTCCCCGTTCAGAAGCACATCACCTTGCTCTAGCTCCCCTTGCATTTTCTTACTCCTATACCTTGCTTTGAACTGTATTTTGAAGTAAATAAGTTGAATATATGTGTATAAGACAACCAATAACTGGGTTCAAGTCAACTTAATAATACTTTACCTTTATAGAATATTATTATCTTTTTTGTATTTCAAAAAGTTGCTATTCTTACCCTTTGATGTCTGATAATCTAGGAATTGGAAAACATAATTCATAACTATTTCTAATGAATAAGATTATAAATATTTTTGTGGCAAGCAAAAGCTCATGTTGACTACACAGAATTTCAGACCTTGACACACAAAGGAGTCTCACAAGGTGCTTCCACACTTGGAAGCTAATCACATCACTGTTTCAAGTTTGCTGATGGTGATGCTGGCACTATATCTACAGGTGCTGTGGAGCGGGTGAAGAAGATCCGAGACTATGCTTTTGTGCATTTCAGTAACCGAGAAGATGCAGTTGAAGCTATGAAAGCTTTAAATGGCAAGGTAATATAAGAGAAAAGAAAAATATACAGGCTCCATCCAAGCATGTTATGGACGTGTTATACCAAAGAGTAATCTCAGAAGTCCGTCTTATCCCAGCTTTGCCCATCACCAACAGCAGTCTTTTGGGGATGCGCAAAAGAGAAATAACAGAAAAAGATGCAGAGAACAAAGAGGTAGCTATGTAGTAAATCCTAACTCATTTTTTTTCTGACTTGGACAAGCCACTAACCCTCAGTTTTCTTAGGAAGAAGGGGTTGAAGTTTTTCAAGATATTTCCCCCAATCTTGTTAGTGTTTTATTGCTGTGAGGAAGCACCATGACCAAGTCAACTCTTATAAAAGAAAGCATTTAATTGGAGTTGTAGACAGAGGTTTCTCTGGACGAATCAAATCTCTCACACCCACGGTCTCGCAGCTGCTTATAAAGTAAACACACAGAGACTTATATTAATTATGAACTGTGTGGTCTATGGCTCAGGCTTCTTGCTAGCTAGCTCTTATAATTTAATTCAGCCCATTTCTATTAATCTATGCATTGCCACATGGCTTTGTGATATTACCTGTTCTCTCACATCTTGCTTCTCCTGGCCACGGCTCACTGCAACTCCCCTGACTCTACCCTTCTTCATTTCTGTCTTCAGTTTGAATGTATGGCCTAACTTTATTCTGCCTCACCATTATCCAAACAGCTTTATTTATCAACCAATGAGAGCAACACATATTCACAGTGTACAGAAAGATATCCCACAGCATGGGGTCTTGTTTATAGTTTCAGAACTGTGTCCATTATCATCATGGCAGGGAACATGCAGCAGATAGACAGGTATGGTCCTAGTGAAGTAGCTGAGAGCTTTACATCCAAATCTGCAGGCATCAGGCAGAGAGAGACACTGGGCCTGGTGTGGGCTTTTAAAACCCCAAAGCCACTCCCAGTGACATACCTCCTCCAACAAGGTTATACCTCCTAATCTTTCCAAATAGTTCATCAACTGAGACTAAACATGAAAGCATATGAGCTTATGGGGGCATTCTCATTCAAACCACCATATCCCCCAAGTCCCAATTATCTCTACTTATCCCACTTTATAATTTAGTAATTTATGACCATTGGTCAAAAAAAAAAATATCGTTCTGCTCTCAGCATTTGTTCTTCCCAACATGGAGGATTAGAATCCTTCTCCTTATCAAGAGTGGGGTCAGGGGAAAATCAACTTCTCCATTCTTTGTGTGTTCATTTGTCTATAGAGACCCATGTAGTATTTACATCAATCCAATAAGCACTAAAACTGTCTATGGGCCACCGATCTGCTAGTAGTGTCCAGGATGCAAACTAATCAAAGGAAAGATGTTTGTCAAAGAGTTGAGAGTCTAGTAAAATACTGAAGTGAGACAGAGCTGCAGACAGCAGGTCTCTTTGAAAGGGACATTGATCTGGAATCATACCATCCTGAGGCTTTATCTGAAATGCCTTTGGTCAATGAATACAGTGGGCCCAAGATGACCTGTCAGGGAAGTCGCCAGGAAAACACACCCCAAATTTACTATTGTCTCATTCCCTATCCTCATACCCAGAGTTCCTTGTCGGCCAATCCAATGACAATGCAGGGGCCCCAGGAACCCTGAAGAGGACCTTATATGGAGTAATCTCCAGAGCAGAGTGCAGGTTGGACATTGATGGAGATTTGATCAGAAGGACAAGAAAAAGGCTTCCTAGCATAGACTGAGACACAGGGAAGCCCGGGGTGTGTACAGCCTCAGGTACCATCATCATCATAAGTCTTCTAGGGAAAAAAGTGGCAACTCTGAAGTATTAAAAAAGGGGGGGGGGACTATAAAGACTATAAAGTAAAATCAATTCATATTTAAATGTACCTATGACCAAAACATTATTTTTCATTGATTATCGTGTTGGTATCATTAAAATGTTACTACTTCAAAATCAATTTGTAAGCTAGCTTTCTTTTAGTAAACATGCCTAAATGTACATAGTGTCTACTAAGAAGGCCCAACAATAGTAAACCCTGTGGGAGTTCACAAAGGTTTCCTAGTGAGGTCTGAGCTTGCGATACCCAGCAGGGCTGCATAAGGGGATGGCTTGACTATGTATGTGGTTACCAGGTGTTTGGAAGGGTCTGCACTTGGCTGTGAAATATGCTTTGATCTAGCAAGGGGGAGGTCTTTTGCCCCGCCCCTTGTCATTGTTACAAAAAGCCCTTTTGAAGAGACAGAAGTGGCTAGTGGATTTTGACCCAGGTCCTCCCAAAGCTATCCTGTGTTTCTGTCTGTCTCATCTCCACTATCTTTCTGTCTACAAATTCCTTATGCCTCTCTCCTCCTCATACGAACCCTGTAAAAGGTGGGAGATGGCCTCCCACAAAACTCAATGCTAAGTAATATATCAGAATAATTCCACTGGAAAACTGTTCAAGCTATTACCATTTTTTGTTGTTGTTCTCTTTTCTTTTTAAGGAAGGGAAGCTTTATTCTGGCTTCAAAGTTTAAGAGACAGACCATCATGGTGGGGAAGGCATGGGATAGGATAGTCAAATTCTTTTCTTACTTACTGGCAGAAAGAGCAGCATTCGCTGTAACAGTCTCTATGCCAAGACTAACTGTAATTCAAACAGTCATATTGTTTTGGTGTTTTAATAAGCACATACTGAACCTTAGTGAATCTACAGAAAAAACATTAACAAATGAGTAATTAAAATTCTTTTTCCCATAACAAAACTTTAAATCGCTTGTGTACTTATCAATAACCTTGAATGTACTGCTTTCTTTCAAAAATAGCTCAAGCCAATAACACATTTTATCCAACAAGGAAATTTTGTTATTATTTGTACCTAGACATTTCTATAACAACGCTTACAAATAGGTAGCTAATTATGCATTTAATAAATATTACTAGTAAATACTAATAACTACTGTTTAAGCATAACATAAAAAAATCCCCAGGCTTCTTAGTATACCTATGAGTATTCATGTTTATTAGACAAAGTGAGACTTTGAATGTCTATTGTAAGGTATTAACCATATTTATAATTCAAGGAAACCAGTGAAATGGCACAGGGTGACGAGCAAGATGGCTCAGAGGGTAAAGGTGTTTGTATCAAATCTGGTGGTCTGATTTCAATCCCCAAGACTCACACAGTGGACAAAGAGAATTGCTCTCTGACCTCCATACCCAGGCTTTTCCCCCAGGCACTGCAAAAATTCTTTCCTTTTTTATTTCTTTTTTAATTATTTATTTGTTTATTTATTTTGGTTTTGTGAGACAGAGAGAGCATCTCTACATAGTTCTGGCTGTCAAAGAACTCACTCTATAGATCAGCCTAGCCTCAAACTCACAGAGATCCTCCTGTCTGCCTCCCTGGTGCTGGGATTAAAAGTGTATGCCATCTGCCTGGCTACTGCAGTAATTCCTAAGGGCATGTTTTAATTTGTACCTGACCTGAGAGTTCTTGGTCTTCCTCTCACCTATACCCCAACTCCTGCCACCCCTGTTCATTAACAAGGCAAACATTTGCTTTAGAAGGACAATGCAACAGTTTAGTCTCAACCTAGTTTAGGATCTACCTAGGCTCCTCTCCCTCCCTAGGAAATACTCACCTATTATGGAGCTGCTCTAACGAGCCATTCAGAAAGGCCTGACAGGACTTCATCACTATGGTGTTGATAAGTGATAAGATACCTTTAATGGTTTCCATCACCTTCATTTTATTGTGCTGTGTAATTTGTTTTCCACCCATAAAGATCTTGAACTTCTTATACTTCCGTAACTATGTAATTTTAAACACATATATCACACATAATAGAAAATATTTAATAATTTTATATCTCATTGAGTGTCTCTATATTATAAATTCAATAGTCAACATAGCATTGTTAAACCTGTTGGCATCTTGTGCAATTACCAACAAAACCACTCAGAGAACAGTCAACTTATACAGAAGCATGAACCTAATTAAGAGACAAAAACATGAAGAATTGCAAGTCAGTGAAAATACAGCAAATGGCTAGCAGGCATGTGCCATGATACTGAGTAGTCAGAACTGTTTCTCAGTTTGCCTGTTCCTTGCTCTCTGAAACAGGTGCTGGATGGTTCCCCAATTGAAGTGACCTTGGCCAAGCCAGTGGACAAGGACAGTTATGTTAGGTACACCCGGGGCACAGGTGGCAGGAACACCATGCTGCAAGGAGAATACACCTACCCTCTGGGCCATGTTTATGACCCCACCACAACCTACCTTGGAGCTCCTGTCTTCTATACCCCCCAAGCCTACGCGGCCATTCCAAGTCTTCATTTCCCAGCTCCCAAAGCTCATCTCAGCAACAGGACCCTCATCCGGGCCCCTTCTATCAGAGGTAACACTATTTAGTGCCAGATTTACCTTAACTCTTCAATTTCAAATGATGATAAACTGTGGTTCAAATGAACTATAAACTATAGTTCTGGAGCCTTAGACAGATTGGATGGATTCACTGGGAGAAAAAGACTAGAAAACTTTGTGAAAAATCAAATATATCATTATCTCTCTTTTTTTTTAGGAATCTATTTTTTCCACATTACAACTGGTTATTGAAAAATACTTGTCAGAAATTGGTGCGAATGAGCCTAGTATACAAATTAGATCCTTGCATGGACCCATAAAATATACCGAGAATACAACCTAGCACCATACCCATTGCTTCTTCCTCTCTATTAAACTACCATCTAGCACTAATATGTACCTGATTAGACTGATTACAGAACTTTTAAGGGAGAGAAGCATGGTCCAATGGAAACTACCACAAATAGCAAAATCACTTGAAGGCACATATGTACTTGATAGACACCACCTTTGTATGCCAATCACTAACTAACATCTGTATGGTTATATATATGAGACGCTCTCATCTGAACACTCTTCCAGATATGTGTGTTATACCTTTATTATTCCATTTGTTTGTCTATATGTTGGTGACAAGGGCTTACCATATGTTTCAGGCTGGTCTTGAACTCACAATGTCTGCCTCTGCCTCCTGAGAACTATAATGGCAGGTGTGCACCACATCTGGCTGTGTGTGTGTGATAACATTGAAAAAGCCAAACTATTAAAGAAATTAATGTTTCTTTAGTATATAGGAAACTAAATAAATTCAAAATAGAAACCAAACTCAATCTCACTGTCAGACAGGAAGTATTTCATGATTGAATCCTACACAGATTCTCTGTTTGAGTAGGTTTCTGCGCTCAGTAAATTTATATACGTGTATATGTATGAATGTGCATACAGATGTATGTATATATAAATGTAGCTAGTTTGCCTCTGCCATATGGTATTCTCCACTGCAGTTTTTCTTCATTGTGGCTAACACTCTCTGGATCCTAATCCTGTTTTTCCCTATATGACAGCAATCTGGAAAATAGGAATAAATGATGTACTGAAATCCACTCTTGGGCAACTTAGAAGAGGCCCATCCAGATTACTGTGGAAACAATTACCTTACTGCGTTGCATTCTTTTTCGGGGAAAAATGAATTGAGAAATTTAAGGCCTCTTTGATGGACTTAAAAGTCTACATTCACAATACAATCACCCCTACCAAATTTGCAATGTAAAAGTAATGATCAAGGTTTTATTCAAAATACTTTCTATGTATTATAACAAGCTATGCCATTGAAACATTATGCATATGTATAATACATCATTAATTAATCCATATATCTTACATGTTATCAACCAGTTGTGATGTGGAAAAAAAGCCAACTCCATTCCAAGGGAAAATAATACATAGCATTAACAAAAAACTAATCAATGAATAATATTTATGGGCAAAGAGTGATCAACTTAATAGTTTATTCCTTTATGTCAACAATAGGAAATCAATGTAGCAATATGGCAAAACAAAAATCAAAAGGAATCTATGTATGAAACTCAATGGAAATGTAAACCCCACATCGATAACGCATAGCAGAGAGAATGGTGAACTTAAAAAAGACAAAAATGCCTTCTACATGTTTTTCTGATGATGCTCTGGGGCTGTGATAATCAAATTCCTTCTGGCTTACTGGCGGAGCAACATTCACTGTAATGGTCTCTGTACCAGACTAACTATAATTCAGGTGGTCATATTATGTTGGGATGTTTTAATAAGTTCATACTGAACCTTAGTGAATCTCCAGAAAATATTGACAAAAAGGTAATTAAAATACTTTTCTCTCTGGTGAAATTTTAAATGGCTTGTGTACTTATCAATCTCCTGGAAGGGACTGTTTTCTTCCCAAGGAGCTTTAAGATTCTACAGTGGGCTTTACCTGATGTTGAGTTTCATTACATGAGAATCTTTGGTTATCTGTCCATCCTCATGGCAATAATCAATGTGACTTGGGCTAACTTTTCTATTACAGTAAGATTCAGGGTGATTTTCTGGTGGTTTGATTCGGTTTAATGCCTTCTTACATTCCTAGAAATTTACATGAATGTCCCTGTAGGGGCTGCGGGAGTGAGAGGACTGGGCGGCCGTGGGTATTTGGCATACACAGGCCTGGGTCGCGGCTACCAGGTCAAAGGAGACAAGCGGGAAGACAAACTCTATGACCTTCTACCTGGGATGGAACTCACCCCGATGAATCCTGTCTCTTTAAAACCACAAGGAATTAAACTTGCTCCTCAGGTAGGTAATATCACTCCAGAGGTGGTTAAGTTGGGCCAGGGACCATCGTCCAAATGATTTGCACTGATGCTTACTTGGGCTACTGTTCTGTGACACTCAGCCTAATGTATCAGGAGGGCTGCTGAGACTGGATGCCACTCTGGCACTAAAAGGACCTTTGTTTTGTTTCATCACAATTCACCAAAATGCAAAACAAACAAACAGAGAAAACTGAAAAAGAGGGTCAACTAAAATCTTCAATGAAAGTACAATGAAGTGAAGACCCCAGCTTAGAACAAACGCTTAGTGAAGCAGGTTGGTCAGCCACCAAAGAGACGAGATGAGGAGTCATAGCTGGGAACACTATGTAGACTGTTTAGGTCTTTTCTTGGGAACACGGCATTAAAAGAACCACAACAACAATGGACATGCCAAAGTGGATGGGGAAAAGTCCCCTGGACCACAACCTCCACAAAGAACTATAGGCAACTGAGTAAAACTGGGAGCAAGAAAGGTAGCCTTTCCCAGGGAAGAAAACACTAATTGGTTTTCTAGTGCCAGTCAGCCCTGAAAACATGCATACAAGTAACATCATACAGACAGAACAGGTTATTTAGGAATATATATGTATATGTACATATATACATGTAATAACAATTAATGGGGAAAAAAAGGCCATGAATTTTAAGGAGAGTAGGGAGGGGCATGTGGAAGGCTTTGGAGGGAAGAAAGGGAAGGGAGAAATGCTATCATTGTATTATAATCTAAAAAGAAAGAGGACATTCCACCATGGAATCTAGATAAACCTTTAACTATAAAATGCCATGAGTTATATAAAACCTTCTACAATGCTTTTTATTGGGCAGTGTCATGATGGTAACTGCTATTTGCTTTCATTTAGTCGTCTGTGTTTCATTTAGTAGTAGTGGAAACCAAAAGTTATAAAGGTTGTTCCAATTTTTGAAAATTAAAGCAAAATGCCATGTTTGAATATTAAAGCAAAACAGACTCAATCCCTGGTAAGCCCAGGTTATCCCATTAGTATGCACCATGTGCTACTCCCTCTGAAGCCACTTTTGCTGAATGTCTAGAGTTAGAGTCTGTGGACCCTGAGGGAAATGTCCCTGCCCTCAAGAGGAAGGTAGAACTACAACTTAAGAGAAATAGTCTCAGTAGTGTGAGCAAGGGGGAAAGATGACATCTAAGAGCTCAACCTGAGAATGAAAGAGGGGGTATTGACAATATTTTTCTTTCATGTACCTTTAAGTAATGCTTCTTCAGACTCTACCCAGGCATTAAGAAAAAAATAAACAGAAGAATGTCCATTGCAGTGGTAAACAAGAACCATTTGTATAAAAAATAATATTTATTGGGCTTCTCTGGTGTGCCATGTGTGCTAGACACTGGGGATGCAGAAATGAATATAATAAAAATCCTTGTAATCATAAATCATATGGCAACCCAGTGGGATAATACTGACACATAAACAGATAATCACAATGAAACCAGGTATCGTGATGAAAATAGTCATTCTGAGCAAAACTCTCTGCTTATACATTAAATGCAGGTAAGAAGTTGGCCATAATGAGAGGTATTTAACTAATTTGTCTAATTTGTCTTTGAATTTTTACAGCTATAGTTGAAAAATCAAAGACCATACCACCCCAGCCACTGTGGCTGGAAACTAACCCCCATATCTCCCAGAAGTAGGAATCTCCAATCAGTAGATAGGGTTCAAGAACTGCCCTGCCCAGCCAGCAGCTGCAGAAGCCACTCTGCTCATATATTTGCTCAATGGGCATAAATGAGTAGACAGGTGGTCTATTATCAAAAGCTAAGTGACTATTGCTCAGGAACCTCAGAACACACTCACACCTTATAAACAATAGAAGATGGATAATAAATCCATCAAGTGCTTTTTTATAATGGGAAAAAAATCAACACAATCTTCAAATTAATAAACTGGAAAATGTCATGACAGAGAGCGGCTGGGTTAACATGAGAACAATGTTAAGAGGCTAAGGGGCTCCGGAGAGCCAGGGGGCAGTGTTCTGTTGCACCATTCTTGTCCTGTGAGACACAGATACTGACTCTGCTTGTGAACAGAGGATCAGAACCTCAGCATCACCAAAACTGGCCTTAGGGTAAAGAAAACATGAATCTTTTGAGAAAAGATTCAGTTTGGGGTGATTACAGCAGTAAATAAACATGCAGATGGATAATAAAAACAGATTGTCATAAGTAGCTTAAAGGAGCACATTGCCAAGTAAATTTTTTTAAAGAAATCACCACTGTGAATACCTATTAGTGTTTATTAATAAATTCTGACCCAAGGAATGAAAGGACGACTCAGTGGTTAAGAACACTTGCTGCTCTTGTGGAGGACACAAGTCTGGTTCCTGACACCCATATAGTGGCTCACAGCTGTTTGTAACTCCAGTTCCAGATATTTTGGCCTCTGAGGGTACCATGCATGTGAAGCATATACATGCAAGCAAAACACTCATATGTATAAAGTAAAAATGAATAAAATAAATCAAGAAAACAACATTTTCAAAACTTTCCAAAAATGAGGTTAAAAACCCTATGACAGATGGCACAAAGTAAAAATATCTCCTCTGGTCAACTTTCCTAAGATACTGTGAACAAGGTCTGGGCGGGGCAGTTGGGGGGAGATAATATGCAAATCCACCTACACAGTGCTACAGCACTAATTTCCTAAAAACTGGAATAAGTACACAAAACATTATGAAGAATTATTAAGCTTATAGTGAATGTGTGTTATGTGTGATGTGTGTGTGCACATGTGTGTGTGCACATGTGTGTGTGCACATGTGTGTGTGCACGTGTGTGTGTATGTGTGTGTGTGTGTGTAATGGCCTAAACTAAAACTATTGGAGTGAATGGTGTGAAAATAATTTTATAAACTATAATAGACATTCGCAGTTTAAGTGGAGTTCAGATTGAGTTCAACTTAAATTTTATGAGTCGTTAAGTCACGTGGCATTTTTTCTCTTCTATTAATTGAAACTGAAGTTCAGAACTCAGAGCCTAAGAGCTAGGGAAGTGATGCAAATGTGACATTTGGGGAAGAAATCATTTTTTTTTTAACTCTTGCAGATACTAGAAGAAATCTGTCAGAAAAATAACTGGGGACAGCCAGTGTACCAGCTGCATTCTGCCATTGGACAGGACCAAAGACAGTTATTCCTATACAAAGTAACTATCCCAGCGTTGGCCAGCCAGAATCCCGCAATGTGCGTACCCTCTTCCAGCTCCTAGTAATAGACATTTTAGAATAAGATTAGTCTGTGTGTTAAGTGTATTCGATCATCACTCAAATAGCATACTCAAGTCTGCTACCTGCTCCTTTGTAATTAAATGAAATAGCAAAATGCTGAGCTGGGATGTATGCGCCAGCTGTTAGATGGCATCTAAAAGCCCCAAAGTTTCATAGAGTGAGTAACTGACTTGAGGGGACACGGGGGCTAGCGAGAGACCAAAGGGGAACAAAGAGCTCTAACAGTTCCTTCCTGACGCATTTGGGTCCACACAAGTGACCCTCGTGACGTGGCCGTTTACTACACAACCTTCTGAGCCACCTTTTCAATTTTATATCAAAGATCTGATCTGTTAGTGGATTTCACCTCCAGGCTGCATTTATATATTTTAGGGAGCACACATACCTTAGAAGAGTTGTATAGTAAAAATTACATATGTTCCCCAGGAATATCATCGGCTACCAAGGGGCTAGATCAATTCACAAATATCCCCGTGTATGTGTATGTGTAGAAGCTTTTTATGGCAAACAGAGGGGGAAAGCAACATAGACTCTCAACATGCAATCATCTTTAAAAGTTAAAATTGCCTTGGTTTTTCACTTGACTAGGTACTCAGGTTTCTGAATAATTACCTGTAATAATAAAAATAACAATGGCTGACTGTGTTTTCCAGCCAGCCTTTCACACCTCCGAAGCTAAGCGCCTATGTGGATGAAGCGAAGACGTACGCTGCAGAGCACACTCTACAGACCCTCGGCATCCCCACAGAAGGAGGTGACACTGGGTCTGCAGCGGGCACAGTCACACCCGCCACTGTGTTCCCAGGTACTGGGCAGGGGCATCAGTTGTGGCAGACACTGCAGGCTACGGAATGAGTGGGGATCCCTCCTTGGTAGGAACCTCACCTACACTAATTCTGACTTGCACCATGTGTCCACAGAAAAGAGATAGGGAAACTGAGCCAGAGCAGCCAAAGCTGGTTCCCACCTGCCTCTGCTTTAAGCAGCTGGGTGACCTTGAATGAGCCAACACCCCTGAGTCCCGGTCAATTTGGAGTGGTTTTTTGTTTTTGTCTTTGTTTTTTTCCCTCTTATTAAGAGACTTTGGTACTAGTATTAATTGGTATTTAACTGAGCTCTTGCTATGAGCTGGGTACTCACTAAAGTGCTCAGAAAGCTTTATGTTCCCCCAGTGACACCCCATGGCACTTTGCAGTTGTGTGAGAACATAATCCCTTTATATTACAGATATAGAATCCTGGGACTTCTAAAATTAAGCAAGTTGGCCACTATCAGCAAACCTTTAGTAGCTGTTTGGAGTTTGTTTCTACTTTTTGTGTTTTGTTTGTGTCTGTATGCCTGTATGTGCATGCAAATGTGTGCGTGTATGTATAATATATATGTGTTTGTTTATATATGTAATGTGTGTGTGTGTGTATATATATATGTTTGTTTGCATGCAAGTGTGTATGGAGGCCAGAAGTCAGGGTCAGCTGCTTTCCTCTATCACATTCCACTTCTTTTTTTTTTTTTAAATAAAGATTTACTTTTATGTGTGTGTGTGTGTGTGTGTGTGTGTGTGTGTGTGTGTGTGTCCATGAGTTCAGGTTCCTGAAGAGGCCAGAGTGTTAGAGCCACTGAAGCTGGGGTTGCAGGCACTTGGGCACCCAACATGAGTGCTGCAAATCAAAGTCTGACCCGCGTGCGTGCAGTATGCATCCAACCACGGAGCCATCTCTCCAACCCCTCTATCTCGTCCCTTGAGACAGAGTCTTTCACTGAACCTAGTGTTACCAAAGAAATTGAGATTCCCTTTAAGGTTCTTAGTCTGTTTAATATAAGAATTTAGAAATGGGTTCAAAGGAAAGCTTGAGGACAGTTACATTAGAGGTTTAGATACATAGATAGATAGATAGATAGATAGATAGATAGATAGATAGATAGATAGACAGACAGACAGATAGATAGACAGACAACAGGTAAGCAAGCTGTAAATCTCGGCAGCTTTCAGGAGGGAAATGGGGATGAAGGAAAGTAAGCCACAAATAGCCACACAGCAAAGGAATTGTGTGGTACTTCTTCAGAAAAAGAGTGAGAAAGTCCAGAGTGCCAGGGAAAGCATGCTTAGCTTTCATCCAAAAACCAGAAAGAAAAGGTATCTTTTTCATTAGTCAAATGAGATAGCCTTTACAGTTCTCCATGTATCCATACAATCTATTAGTTACTGAACTTTTAAAACTGGTGTTATATCGTTACAACAGCGTTTTGTGCCAATTTCAAAGACTTTTTATAGTGTAATTCGTGTTACTTTTCTAGAGAAAACCGAAAGTGTAATTCTCAGGGTTCATGTGATGAGGGATCTTTTTTGCATTTGTAATAGATAAAAATAAACCAGATTGCATTTTTTGACAAAAAAAATCTTTTTTTAAAAATTACTTGTTTTTAAGGTGATAATTAAGCCACTCTAAAAACAGTACAGCATCTCCTCTACTAGAATACTCTGTCTCTAGTTATTCATCTTGTGTGAAAGCAGTTTATTTATTGGTTTATTTATTTGAAACAGGGTCTCTCTCTGTAGCCCTGGCTGTCTGGAAGTCCCTGTGGCAGACCAGGCTGACCTCAAACTCACCGAGATTCTCCTGCCATTGTCCCTACTTCCCCGGCATATTGGGATTAAAGGCATGAACCACCATGCCCTGACATTTTTAATATTTTAGGTTTTTCGGCCAGTGTAGTGTTCAGCAGAACCAGACCCATAGACCCCACCATTACTATGCCCTGCTAACACCTCAACAGCTTGCCTCACGTCTACATTCCTGTATATACATCCCTGGGCAAGTTCTGTAGTGCTAGCCAGCAACATATGGCACCTTTCTGTTTTTTGGATCCTCTCTCCGACATCTCTATTTGCTGATGTGAAGTAAGCCTGACACAGGGAAGTTGATTCCCTCTGGAGAATGTCATCTTCAATCTTCCAATTTTATTCCAGCTGGTGTTTGCCTTTAATCCCAGCACTCAAGAGGCAGAGGCAGGAGGATCTCTATGTGCTCCAGACCCAGCCTGGTCGACATGAGAGTTCCAGGACAGCTAGCAAGGGCTACAAAAAAAAAGACCCCTTTTAAGGTCAAAAACCTAAAAAAGCAAAACCAAACCCCCAAAAAAAACAAACAAAAACCACCAATGCTATTCTACACAACTGGGTCCATATACTGCGTCTGCTCAGAGCACACTTTCATCAGACATATCATTTGTTTCAAGCAACATGCTAATTCTTCATATTGCTAAAACAATGTACCCAAAAGGGGAAAAATCTGAATTCTTTTCATGAAATATTCTCTGCCTCCTCCTCCTCCTCCAGGATATGCTGTCCCCAGTGCCACTGCCCCTGTGTCTGCAGCCCAGCTCAAGCAAGCAGTGACGCTTGGACAAGATTTAGCGGCATATACAACCTATGAGGTCTACCCTACTTTTGCAGTGACTACCCGAGGAGATGCATATGGAGCCTTCTGAAAATCCTTTTCTTCTAAGAATAAGACTCACAGAATGCTCAGTAGAAGATACAAACCTCTAACTAGATCTCTCGTGATCGTAAGCCATTCCTTCCCCAAGGCAAGGCCTTTCCTGAGACTATGTGACTTACTCATTGTATTACTCATGAAAAGTGAATAGTATTCTTCAACAAAAGCAAATGTTAAGGAGCCTTTAGCTTAAAAGAAATCTGAAGAACCACTGACAGCAAAAGTTGTTCTTCCAAGGATCCTGAGTGTCTTGGGAAAGTGATAAAACCCTAACAAATTGGTGTAAGCTCTCTTCGTACCAGGAGCTGGGGCCAGGCAGAGCTAGGCAGTCAATAGCAAGGCACAGACAGTAAACCCCCTGTCTCAGTTACTGGCTCACAGCTGCTTCACCACTCACAAAATCAAAAGAGACCATAAAAAAGCAGGAGGCTTCATAAGAGGTATTCACCATCGTCTACAATGTAGGATAATCCCAGACCTGAGCTTGTGAAAACTGTCTGAAATGTTGAAGGTTCCATTATCATTTTTGGTGTGAAAAGTCTCTCCCCTCAATCTGTCAGAGATGAGCATCTTCCTGTTCCTGCAACCTCTGGGGACTTCCTAGACATCAATACGATGTGTTTCAAATACGCTTGAGACAGATCTAAGCCCTGTATTTATTCAACACCTTAAGCCACTGTTTTTCTTCAAAATTCCTACCCTGCCCAAGGCCGCCCGGATCACAGAAACCATGCCAGCACTGAGTATTGGAGTGAAAAATGACGTTTTCTTGTCTGGAAATCCTGACTTGTCCATACTGTTTGCTTTCATCTCAGACTCATTTTGCTGAACTCAAACACTGGTAAAGTAAATCAGTCATACTATCATACTGTCATAATCAAAAATTGGCCAAAAAGTCCTTTCAAAGACAAAAGTGAACGTGTTTTGTTTTTCTCACTCTGTAGTCCAGGCTGGCCTCAAACTTGTGGTTCTCCTTTCTCTGGCACCCCTGTGCTGGGATTGTTGATACACAATGCCACAACCAGCTCCAAACAGTTATATTAAGTTTAGGTTAGCTTTGAATTCTCTACCCAGTTCATATTAAATCGACCAAGAATCATTGTCCTTCTCTTCTTCTGATCTTCTTTCAGTGTGTGTAGGAGCCCTTACCATGACTGAATCCTTTTATAGTGAAACTATTCCAGGAAAGATACCCATCGTGCTTGCTTAGAGACCATCTCTTCAGAGTTCAGTAAAAGTGTTACTTGCCAAAATGTTCCTGAGTATTCAGAACACCTGATAGTGGGGGGGAGGGGGAGTTCTATAGCCAGAAATGGAGGTTATAAGGATGTGACACTTTGATACAGATTATGTGTATTCAAAACAGAAAGTCAAAATCCAGCACTGAATACAATCACTACTCTCGTTTTATTGTTGATTTAGGAGACATAGCACTAGAATTCCCCTTTTAAAAAAGAAGAAAAAGTGGCCCTTGTGAAAGTCTGTAGAACTCAAGGGCAAACAAACACAAAGGTACAGAAAATATTGTCAACTCCTTCATGGAATTCTAGAATCTAAAATCAGGCCGGATTCCAATCAAATCCAGGGAAATGTCAATCGTTTTGGAGACTGAATTAAATAATTCACTTTTATTTTATGTGCATCGGTGTGTTTTGCCGGCTCGTATGTCTGTGTGAGGGAGTGAGATCTTGGAGTTACAGACAGTTATGAGTTGCCATGTGGGTGCTGGGAATTGAACCTTGGTCTTCTCAAGAAGCAGTCAGTGCTCTTAGCCACTGAGCCATCTCTCCAGTCCAACAGTGCCTCCCTCTTAATCTCAGATATCTCCCTAGGGCAACACCCTCCCCCACTTAGGCTTTGAGGTTGCTCTCTTGGTTTGGTTTTGTAGTCTTTAGACTGTGACTTCCTGTTCTTCTGAGTTCAGGTTCAGCTGGAATTAACTGGCTCAGCCGCTGATTGGTACAGGACCACAGTGAACTGAAGGAATGTATCACCTTTCTGCCAAGTCCTCTGAGAGCCACCCTCCCTCTGGGGTCCCTCTCACCAGCTTGTCTGAGCCCCATTTTCCTCTCACTCTCCCTGGGCTGTGGAACTGAGTCCCACCTTCCTTTGGCGGAACGGAACCAGGACCATCTAGGCCAGACTGGACGGGGAACAAGATAAAAGATGCTCTTGGGAATGTTTGCTTACTCTCCCAAGATTCCCAGAGCACCAGAAGAGTCTCGGAGCTTTTGCTGGTTCCCTTTCCTTCAATTAAGCTAGTTACACCTCAAACTAGAAAGAATGTCTCGTGTAAATGTCTCCATTTTGCCTTTTCCCTTCTGTTTCCCGAATGTTCCCAAACACAATTTCCTTTGCGTTTAACGTCACTCTTCCTGTCTCTCTCCAGCTTCCTCACCCAAACTCTCCCCCCTTCTTCTATAGAAGGCTTTCATCACTTTTTAATGGAAAATAGCGTCTACTGGCTATGTTCCGTTTCATGAAATTCTCGCCCTCCGTTCATCGCTTTTACTAATGGTGAGAATTTTACAGGCTGTACTGATTGGCCCACCTCTTCATTCACGACCGAATGTGTCTTTGTTACTATGCACCCACCCTTTCTCCAGAAACAAGGAATGCAAACACGCGTGTTTCTCCTCCTCTCTGCAGTGGGCACAGAATCCAGGCCAGGCACGCTGTACACTTTCCAAACTGAACATGACTGGGTCCGCTGGTAGCTTTACGCTTGAATCAGAATCTCCAAAATAAACCAATTCTACCCTGAACCTTTATGTTTCCGGCACTCCTACCCAACATGAGCGATGATTTTTTTTTTTTTTTTTTTTTTTTTTTTTTTTTTTTTTTTTAGTTAAGTGAGTTTTCAAGTATTTCTCCCCAGAAAAATATCAAGAACTACACAAAGGTAGAAGACAAAGGTTTAGTTTCTGGAAAACTTTTAACTCTGGCTGTAAGAAACGTGCACAGTGATCTAAGGTGCTGATCAGTCGGCACCAGGCTTATTTACTTGAAAACATTTGGGTCATTAAGCATTTCTGTTTTCTAAGTATGCTTGTGTTTATAACATTCAAAACTTTATTTAACAAGCCATATCTCCATGTTTTGGCAGTAAATGATTTGTAGTGCGGTCTTCATACCTTTTGCTGATACACAATTTTAAAATATGTTTTCCACTATAATTCCTAGGACGTATTTGGGAGCTCAAACTGCAAACATGTCTATTTAAATCGGTCATCATTAACTTGGGTTAAATATTTAATCACTGGTATTTTTAGTGCCATTCTCATGCAGAAATCTCTTTCTTTAAACTAATTTTTGTGGCTGCAATATAGTCAGATATTATTATCTCTTATCTTTTAATGAGAAGGAAGCTTTAAGCAAACTGTACTTCCAGTTTCCAGGTGTTAAAAATCTCTTGCTTCTTTTCATTTTCTTGTTATTTATATGGATTTATCTAGAGTACCAAAAGAAATATAACAAAAAAAAACAGTATTAAAGAATGTGCATATAGCACTTATTTTTGTACTTTGAGTACAATGTTTTATAGAGCTAAATGATCCAAGTAATATAGTAAAATTGTATTATTCTCTTATTGGGAAAATGATCATTGCTTTGGAAAATACAAATATACTGGTCACCTTAGAATCATAAATCAAATGAAATGAGAAATGATGCAATTTGTGGGGTTTCAGGATGGTGATATGACTTTAATTGAGTTTTTCAGTTCCATAATAAAGTTTTAGAAATTATCAACATGGCTTGCTAATGTTTTTCTTTCCTGAAAACTAAACTTCCATTTTTTCAGGACGCACCCGAATATAAACGGCTCGTAGTTACCATGTGTTCTTGGTTAGCTCTCAGCTCTCCACGTGTATGTCATTACCTCACGGTGTGACCTCTGAGAGTCTATGTCCTTTTTCAGTCAACCAAGAAAGTGAAAGAAATACCCAGAAACCAAAATAGAGAGAAAGAGACCTCAGGCAGGTTAGTGTGCACAGAAGTCAACGTTTGCCTGGGGCCATCTGCTAATCCTTAGTGAAAAGGAAAAATTCATCAGGAAATTGTCCTCTGGGAACAAATCCTATTTGTTGATCCCTGAGCTAAAAATGGTTCCCGTTTGTAAAGGGCTTAGTGAAGAATGTTTTCTTTTCCTCTTCTTTTTTTTTTTTCTTTTTTTAAAAAGAAGAAAAAAAAAAGCTGTTTAGGGAAAAAAATAAAAAGCAAGAATTTGTGGCTGTATGATCATACAGGAACAGCAAAGCCTAAAATGTTTTCCTGTTGTTACTGAGGAAATTGAAGCTTTTAGTCTCCTGAATGAAAGAGTCTAGAAGTGGACTTACTCGGAAGGAGGCTCGGGGACAACGGTTAGAGTTTTAGAGAAAGCAACAGGACAGGGAAGCTGTAAATCTCAGCGAATGCCGGGAGAAGGAAGATGGAGGGAAAGAAGAGCAAAAGTCACGGCTTCTGAGTTGGTTCAAGAACACGGGCGCGTCATCTTTGGAGGTCGGTGTGCCGCCACATGACAGGAGAGGGGGCCTCAGAGGAAGACTGAGAAAACCCGGAGTGCCAGGGAAAGTGTGCTTAGGATTTGGGGCAGTATCTGAGAGAAAAGAGAAAGAGAGAAGTTACACTTTGCCAAGTTAGGTCTCAGAAAACCGGACAGGCTCCATAGTTCACCCTCACGGAAGCACTCCAAGTGTCTGCACCAGGAGAAGGCTTCAGGAAGGATAAGTGCATTATCTCATACAGAGGATAATTAGTCCCCACCCCACCCCACCCCCCTTAGCATGTCTTCAGATGAACCAGTTTTCCTAGGGGTGGGCTCCTGGTCATGTGGTTAACAACCCCAACTAGATTATCTCTTTAAAAGGAGGAGACAACACTATGGAACACTTTGAGTAGCCGAGAATGTCAATCTCCCCTGGGCCAGAGCTAGAATCTGAATTCTGTTGACCAGACTGAAGTAGTTTTGCCTTATTGGGCCCCTACCAAACCCAGATCCATATGGTAATTTAAATCCTAAAGAGGGGCTTCCTTTTCTAGTGTTACAGGGGAAAAGGAGTTCTAAGCCAAAGTTGACCTCAAGAAGTGTCTTTTCCTAATAGCTTTCAAGCTCCAGAATGCCTGTCTGGCTTTCTACCCCCTCAAGACCTGAGACCGTAACATCACCTAAGAATCTGGCTAAAATTGGGGGAATATACATAACTCATTTTAACCGTGAAACTTCAGAGATCCAGTTTCAAAGCTATTCACCAGAATGAATGAGCATCAGGACCGGAGTACAGTCATGGGCCTGTGAACATAGTTCCCAGGCAGGGCTTCTCACTTAGGAAATGAGAGGTAAGAAACCAGAGCTCCCTTCTGGAACTCCAGGGCAGAACCAAGGACATTTTCAGCTTCTAGCCAAGGACAAGAATGGAACCATGCTTCTTGGTTCCTTGCTCTAAACTGCTTGACCAGTTTCTGTTTCACATTCTCTACATTTATCTGGCCTACAAGCTTGCCAACCCTGTGTTAAGATAAGAACACATATCTTGGTTTTTTCTACATCTAGCATCCCACTTCCAGACACTACATTCTGAACTAAGAAACACTAGGCATGGTTGGCAATGAAAGTAAGTTCAACTAACAATAGCATGGGGAGCTTGCTCTGGACTCTCTTTAATGATCCAGCTCTGCAGCCTACACCAAAAGAATTCAGTGAGATACCCAAAGCATGAGTAGAATATAGGAAGAATTTATTACAGAATAAAGTTAAATACTCACAAGGGGTGGAAGTGAGCAATGGCCAGAGGTATGACTTGTTTTGTACCAAAAGCCTTCTGCTAAATAGTAATCAGAGTTTTAGATGTTTATCTACCAGTGATCTTTTGGGCAATTCAGAATGTCATGTCTCTATCCAAGGACAGAGAAAAATACTCATATTCTCATATTCCATTCTCAATATATATATATATATATATATATATATATATATATATATATATATATATTCATTTATTTTTAACTGTGTGTATGTGGGGGGAGGGAGCATGCACATGAGTGATCTCAGATACCAGGAAACAGTGTCAGAGCCCCTGAAACTAGAGTTATAGGTGGTTGTGTAAGCTACCCCAAGTGGGTGCTGGGAACTGAGTTTGACTCTAAGTTCTCTGAAAGAACTCCACACACTCTTAAGGCTTAAACGGCTACCTCTCCAGCCCTATTATAGTCCATTCTTTTGACCAGTAAACAGAGTCCTACATTTTCATTTTTGCTTTTATAAGCTGTTGACTATGAAGAGGCCCATCCTCAGTGACTTCCAAGCCTGCTGATACCTGGATACCTAACAGCACTCATTTAAATAAGCCCCAAATTGACAAGAGGCAAAAGGATGCTGGGCTCACACCACATTTGAACATCTAGTCCTTCTAATTTAACTTGCATGGTTTCAACATCACAGTCCAGGATTTATATTCCAAATAGAAGGATGAAGGAGGTATAAAGAGGAGGGAAAGCCACTTCCCAGTATCCTGTTAGGGAGAGTTATTGGAAGCTACTACATGACACTGAGGTCTAGACTGAATTGGTCAGAACTTTAGCATGTATTTCCCAATCGCTGCTACAAGAGGGATTGGGAAATACAATCTTAAGGTGGCAAAAATAATCATGTTACTAAGACTAGAACATGAATATTGAAGGAAAATTGCCTTCTGCCACAAATATGCCACAAGAAGTTCATGAAAATCAAACAAAGTGGTAACTGTGATACCCTCAGGCAGAGGACTGGACACGTGGGTAGAAACTTGTGGCTCCTGATTCCCCTTCATCCTGCTTTCATCAGCTAAAGGGAACTTGCTACTTTGGGAGTTTCTTAAAGTATTGTCACCTACTGAGCAGGTGACTGTAGCAGGGAGGGTTGCAGTGACATTCATAAAAGCACAAAATCTCCTACTGAGTAGAGCCTGGACCTGGGAGCTTAACTTTAACAGTAAAATGTGGCAAACATAACCATGTATCACTACCAAACTTGGGTTACAGAGGGTCATAATTTCCATCTTGCTAGCACTTCTTGCTTACTCTCTGTATGGAAGAAAGCTGCCATGTTATACTGCACAGAGGGAAGTATTGCATGGCTAGGAACTAATAGCAGTCTGAAGCCAGGAACCCGGAAAGCTGAGTCCCTCCACCAACCATGTCACAGAACTTGGGCACAGCACCCTTAGCTGAGCCTTGAAAGGACCGCAGGCCGTGCTAAAGTGGTGAGTACAACCGATGAGTGTCTCTGAAGCTGAGGACAGAGCAAGCTGTGCCTGTCTCTTGCCCCACAGGAAATGAAATTACAAATGTCATTAGAAGCTGCATTTTCTGAAAATTTTGTTATGAGCCCATAAACTGGTACAACCAACACATGTTGTAAAATGGCAACGCATTCAAACGTGTTTGTCCCCTGAGAGTCACAGTCACAGGTAAGTAATACAGCAGTGAAAGTGATAACATTACAGTTGACTCAAATGTACCGTATCGATCATGTGAGCGTCCTGGAAGCCATTTTAAAAACTCAGAGAAACCAACTCGGTTTTTCAACAAAGACCTGTGATAATATCCGTGGGAGGACAAAGCCTGCCTCCAAGAAGATGAAAACCAAGGAACTATCTCCACCTGATAAAGCGGATGTTCAAGAACAGAGGAGATGAGTGAAGAGAAGTGGTGAGGGGTGGGGAGGAAGGGAGAGAGAAGGGGAGCTGGGGAGAGAGACCAAGTGGATTGAAGGAAGGGCAGGGGTGTAGAAAGAGAGAAAAGAAAGAGAAGGAAGAATGGAGGGAAACAGAAAAGACATGGAACTAGTGAAAACAATCCAATTTTCTGAGCACTTCACAGTAGGAACCATTCTAGATCCTCTCTAGAATGACAGTGTAACTCCTGGAGATTTTTCTTTTCATCCGTCCTCACAGATGGGAGATCAGACAAAAAAAAAAAAAAAAAACTATTAAAAAAATGTTGTTGTTTTTTTTCTTTTGGGTTTGTGTACTGAAACCTGCCACTTCAACACTCAAGGCTCAGCAGAGCTCCAAGTTGGCCCTTTTCTTCTCATGCTGCCCCATTGAGTGCACGAGATAGCATTGGGACCAGTCAGAATTGAATTTGTTCTGCCAATCACCATTTTCTTAGGTCCTCACTTCTGTTTCCTTGTCAGTCAGGATAAATTATATATTTCCCTCATAGAGCTACCATGGGTTGACTGGGATTGTGTACTCACCACATTACCTGATATGAAATGCACCAAATTAATAAATGTCACAACTATTACAAATCTCTACTGTTGTTGGCTTTCTTACTCTTTCTGGATTTTTGCCTCTTTGATCTTTGGTCTTTTGGGGGCCCACCACCCAGATCTCAAATAAATCACACACAGAGGCATATTCTTACTTATAAATGCCCGGCCTTAGTTGGCTTGTTTCTTGCCAGTTTTCCTTAACTTAAATTATCCCGTCTACATTTTGCCTCTTGGTTTTTACCTTTCCTTAACTTCTGTGTATCTTATTTTCACTCTTACTCCATGACTGACTGTGTGGCTAGTTGACTAGCCCCTTGTGTCCTCCTCTCCTTATCCTTGCTCCTCCTTCTATTTATTCTCTTTGCCTGCCAGGCCCAACTATTCTTTCTCCTGCCATGCTATTGGCCATTCAGCTCTTTATTAGATCATCAAGTGTTTTAGACAGGCAAAGTAATACAGCTTCACAGAGTTAAACAAATGCAACATAAAAGAATGTAACACATCTTTGCATCATTAAACAAATGTTCCACAGCATAAACAAATATAACACACCTTAAAATAATATTCCACCACACTCTATACATAACGCCAAGTAGGACTCTTTTCTCTAAGAACATGTAGAACTCAGGCTCCGAGACTCCTGGTTTGAGTTAACTGGCCACAGCTCATCTCCTACATGGATAGGACAGAAAATTACAGCAGGCAATGTGGCTAGAGTCAGTGTGAAGATTTCTACAAAGGCAGTGAGTGATTTCCAGGGAACTTTCCTCCTTTATCACAATTGCACTTTGACCTGAGAGTGACTTGAGTAGGTGGAAACAGGGTCCTCCTGGAAAAACCCAAGGAATTCCTCAGAGTCAGATAGTGTGGAAGAGGGAGAAACCATGGGATACAAGCCAAACACAGCTAAAATACGGGACTTTATAAAATCTGGAAAATGGAAATAAATTCCTCAAGAATGACAGAAAGCTTCTTGATTCAAACAGGTTTGAGTGATAGGTATGCTCATTGCCTTTTTTTTGTTTTTTTTATTTTTTATATTTATTTATTTAATTCTTATATATCTAAGTATTTTGCCTGCATGCATGCATGTGCCCTTGTGTGTGCCTATGGATGATTATGAGACACCACGTGGGTACTGGGAACCAAACCCAAGTCTTCTGCAAGAGCAGCAAGTGCTCTTAACCATTGAACCATCTCTCTAGCCTCAGGTTCATCCCTTGACTGTGATTACATTTTCATGGATATTTACTGGGGTCAAAACCTATTAATGTATGTAATTTAAACATGTAAAGTATATGTGTATATCAATAAAGCTACTCTTAAGCTAAACACATCCATATCATACAGCCTAGCCATTCCATTCTTAGATACTGACTCAAGGGAAACAAAAGCACATATCCCTAGAGAGACACATGAACAAATGCTCACAGCAGCTCTATTTTCAATGTCCAATAACCAAAATAAGTCCAAGCATCCATCAGTAGGTGAATGAACAGGCTGGTCAACTGTAATACATTCAAACACTAGAGGGCTTCTCAGCAATGAACTGTGAACTACTGATGCTTTCTATAGCTTGAACTCCTCTAAGAGGGAGGAAGATGAGCAAAAGAAGTCAGTATGTATTCTGTGTGGCTTTATGTGTATAAACTCCTAAAATGTGCAAGCTTGCATAAGAGAAAGCAGATCAATGACTGCCTGGGAAGGAGAGGCATAGGGAAGAATTACAGACGCCAGTACGAATCTTCCTTTCTTCTTTTCTCCATTCCTTCATCCTTCTCTGCTTCCCTCTTGCCCTCCCTTGTTTTTTTTTTTTAATACAAGGTTTTATTGTGTAACCCAGATTGGATTTCAACTGATTGCATAAACCAACCAAACCTCAAACTTGCAAAAACCCTGCTGCCTCAGCTTTCCAAGTATTGGGATAACAAGCACATACCTCCACACCCAGCTTCACTAAGAAACTTCTAAGTGTGGTAAGAGCAGTACATCATCTTGCTGTGATGATTATTTTTGTGACAATGAACATCTTTCAAAACTTATCAAGCTGTAGAATATTATATATCAACAATTCCTCTATATAAAAACTACCAAAAACTAGGAATGCAATAGGAACAGTAGTAGAGCAATCAGAAGAACCAAGGAAGAGTCCAGTGCTCTGGGTACAAAAATGACCAGTCCAGATAAATTGCTCTGTAGCCATCCACCAATCCTCTTCCATGCTTGGACCAATTTTCTCATACTGTAGTATGACATGGTCTGGAGTGATGCCCTCTAATACTGTATAGTTTCAAACAAACTATGCTACTATTATGAACATCAACTTTTTCCAAAACAGATATTAATGAGACTGCCAGGGAACTCCTCAGGAAGTTGCAAAATTACTATTGCCTAAAAGGCCAACATAACACACTGCAATTCCTGGTCCCCAAGAAAGGGACTCCATCCTGCACAAGTGATTTGGCTCTCAAAACTTGTGTCCCAGTTAGCAAAGTGTTTAAAAAAAAAAACAAAACAAAGCAAAACAATCAATCAAACAAACAAAAAGCCACCTGAGTCATTCTTGTCTTGGTAGCTGCCTACTTTCTTCTTTGCTAATGACGACACTACCAGAAGAAACCAAACTAATTATGAGGAGATAATTGCGGTCTCTGACCCAGTTTTTTCAACATAGCAGTGGGTGTGGACAATATGTTACTACATCCTCCATTCAGTGGCTACAATGATTTAAATTGTGTATGTGAGCATGCACACCTGTACATGTACTCATATTAAAACTTACTAGTTCTCAGAGGAAGCTCTTGGCTTGCTTTTTCTGATAAGAGCTGGGATAAATCATGACCCTTGGCTAGTCTTGCTGATTTCCTGTTAGAGCTTGTAAACTTCCTCATTAGGCTAATGTGTCTCTGCTAAGTGCCTTGGGAATCATATTCCAATGTCCAACCACAGTCTCAATCCCAACCAAGCTGATGCAACAAAATATTCATGAGATGAAACACCCAAGCTGGGGCTAGAGTGAAGAACAAAAGCTTCTGTGGCCTGTGATTAGACAGAGTTTAGACAAAGGCAGAGTCGGGTGAGGACTCTTCTCATATGCTCCATTGTACCTCATTGTGACATTTTTGTACATAAATATCATTATTATTTTTATTCATTTTCTGCAGCCCCCACTTCTCCCTATTGTCGATCCTCTTCTTCCACCCAAGTAGTCTGCTTTAATAACACATATATCCCATCACCCTCTCAATTTTATTCCCCCTTTAGGTTTCTTTCTCCCTCCTCAGAGTAGCCTACCTATCTATGTAACCTAAAGATAGTGCACACACAAATGCACTAATGCACGCACACACAAGTATACTTTTCAATCTAGATTCACCATATGAGAGAAAGCATGTAATATTTGTCATTCTCAGTCTGGCTTATTTTGCTTAGCATAATGATCTCCAGATCAGTCCATCTTCCTCCAAATGTCATAATTAGATTCTTTTTTACAGTTGCACATGTACCATGTATTCTTCATCTGTCAAGCTGTTCTGTGATGAGTATCTAGGCAGGCTCCATACCTTGACTATTGTGAACAGGTCAACAATACCCATGTATGTGCAAGGATCTCTGCAGTCTACTGACTCAGTAGCCTTCAAGAATACATTTATGGGTAGTAAAGTTGGATAGTATGATAATTCTATTTTTAGTTTTTTGAGAAACCCCCACCCTGATTTGCCCAGTGGTTATACCAGTTCTCATTCCCACAAGCAGAGAATAAGGGTTCCTCTTTCACCGTATATTTGGTGGCATTTCTTTATTTGGCTTTCTTGGTGATAAACATTCTAACTGGGGTGTGTAGCTGGAGAGTTTCTCTCCAACTCCTGCCAAGCCCCAGCAGTCCCACAGCCCACTTATAAAATAAACACACAGACGCTTGTATTATTTAAGTTATTTGGCCTAATGGCCCAGGCTTCTTGCTATCTAGTTCCTATATCTCAAATTAACCCATATCTATTAGTCTATAAGTTGCCACGTGGCTCGTGGCTTACCAGTACCTTACATCTCGCTTGTCACGGCAGCGGCTGGCATCATCTCTCTGCCTCAGCCTTCCACCTCTCAGAATTCTTCTCCTCCTTGTCCTGCCTACCCTACCCTTCCTGCCTGGCTACTGGCCAATCAACGTTTTATTTATCAATCAATCATCCACAGCAGGGGTGAGATGGACTCTCAAGATAATTCTAATCTGTATTTTTCGGATGGCTAAGAATTTGGAAGATTTTTTGCAAATATTATTCAGCATTTGAGAACTGTCTGTTCATTGCATCAGCTTATGTATTACTTGGAGGATTCAGCATGGGTGTGATATTTAATATCAGGAATTTTGTATTAATCCCCCATCAGATAGATTCTTAGCAAAGCTTTCCTCCATTCTGTATAGCATCTCTTTACTCTGTTTGGGGTTTCCTTTGCTGGGCAGAAACCTTTTAATTTTACATGTTCCTATTTGTTAATCCTTGGGATTATTTCCTGTGCTCCAGGAGACCTTTTCAGAAAGTCTATGCTTATACCAGGATCTCCAAGGATTTTGCATTTTTCAGATCTTTGATTCACTTAGAATTGATCTCTGTGCAGGATGAGAGACATGAATCCATTTTACTATTTTATATGTGCATAGCCACTTCATTCAGCACCAGATTTTAAAGAGGATATCTTTTTTTCCAGTGTATACCTTTAACACCATTGTGTGCCTGTGCCAAACATTGAATTATGACAGCTGTGTAGGACCTCCATTCTACTACATTGGCCTATACATCTGTTTTCATGCCCAGGCCATGCTGGTTTTATTACTATGATTCTTTAAGATCATCTGAGATCAGATCTTGTCATTCCCTCCAGATGTGCTTTCTCTGCTTAGGATTGCCTTGTTACTTGGGGTCTTTTGTGCTTACATGTGAACTTCGGATTTTTTTTTTCTAATTCTGTAAGAAATGCCATTGGGATTTTGATGCAGATCTGTTGAATCTGTATTATTAATTCTACTAATCCATGAGCATGCCAGGCCTTTCTGTCTTCTAGTGTCTTCAGTAATTTTAAGTGTTCACCGTAGAAGTATTTTACTCCCTATTTCTAGGAATTTTTAGTTTTTTAGGCTGTTGAGAATTTGATGGCCTTCTCTGATTCATTTCTTGGCAGATTTGTTATTGGCATATAAAAAAGGCCCTCCTTTTTTATGTGTTCTTTTTGTATCTTGCTACTTTGCTGAAACTTTTCTTCAAATCCAAGGGTTTGCATACCATCTCTGGGTTTGTAGTACAGGATCAGACCCTTTGCAAACTCATAATTTGATTCCTTCCTTTCCTATCTGTATTCCTTTCATCTGCTCCTTTTGTCCTTCATCCAGATAATGCTTCAAATCCAACATTAGACAACAGCAGATGGAGTAGGCACCCTTGTCTCATCTGAGGAACTGCATTCCATTCTCCCTTGTTTAGTATAATATTGGCTATAGAGTGGTCATACACAGTATTTATTATGTTGAGATTATGTTCTTTTTATTCCTATTTCCTTCTTTTTATTCCTATTTCCTTCAGGGCTTTTTTTCTGAAGGGATGCTGAAATTTTTCAAATGGCATTTTATGCATCGATCGAAATGACCATTTGATTTCTGGCTTTAAGTTTATTGTATTTTATATATGCATTCATTTGGGTATATTGAACCATTCTTGTATTCTTGAAATGAAACCAACTTGGTCATAGTTTCTGTTGTTTGTCTTTCCATTTGAGTTTTATTCTACTATGATAAAATATGATACAAGACGTTATTTTAACTCTTTTGTATTTGATCATGATTGCTTTGTGGACCAAAGTGCAAGTTTTGAGAAGGTGCATAGACTACTAAAAAGAGTGTATATTCTGTATCAATTGGATAGAATAGTCTGTAAATACATGTAAAGTTCACTTGATTGATGGCTTTTGAAATTCTGGAATTTGTTCACTGACTTTTAGTTGGTCTGAGTTATTCAAAGATAAGACTTGAGTGTTGAAATCACCCACTTTTATTGTATCAGGATTTATATGAACTTTTATGCCCATTACTGTATGTTATAAAATTGTATGTTATAAAAATACCAAACATTTGATGCACATATTTTTATAATTGACATATCTTGATGGATTGTTCTTTTTATTAGTCTATTGTGTCTTTCTTTGCCTCTTCTAAATTTTGTCCAAAGCCTCTTTCATCAGATACTAGAATATCTACACAGCTTCCTTTTCTATACCATGTGACTTTGCTCTTTCATGTTTCTTGGGCTTACATGTTGCTATTTGTACAGCCATTGGTTTGTGGGTGTCTCATCCATGTTAACTTGAGTACCTTTGTAGTGACTTAAGGTTCAATCTCTAATACCATTCAAAAAGCAAAACTAAACCCTACAAGATATAGAACAGTTTTGAAATTGATTTAAAACTACAAGTAAGCCACCAATGAACATAAACAGAAAATGATGAGATAATGTAGAGTACACTATGAAGTTTATTACTTAGAAGTGTGGAAATAATTTTAAAAATGAGGTGAAGGAGGGGAACTGGGAAAGGTGAAAACTGGAGGAGAAGAAGCGTTAAATAAAAAAAGAGAGAGAAAAAGAAAAAGAAGAATGCAAAAATACTAGAAAAGGGCAGAATACAGAACAAGAAATGAAAGAAAATGAAAAAGATTTCCCAATAATCAAAACACTTATAGTCAAAATTAGACGAGTGCAAGAAGAAGAATAAAAATATACAAAAACCCAATAAGATAAAGTCAAAATAGTACTTTTGGATGAACTTCCCCACCTCACCCCCACTGTGGAGTCCTGTGGCTGGCCCTGCGCTTGCCTTGCCTCTCTTCTCTGAACCGTTTGCCCATCTGTATCTGCATACGTTTCACTGTCACATCACTCCTGGGAATTTCTGAGGCTCCTCTTCTCTTTCTTTGCAGTGGCATCTGTGTCTCCTTATCTAGATCCTTCTTCCTCACCAAAGTACACACAGGCACCTTTGCATTCCTCATTTACCTCTAAGCCTTTTTTTAAAGATTTATTAGATTTTTTGTCATTATGTGGGAGTGATTTCTGGTGTCCCCAGAGGCCAGAGGTGTTGGATATGCCTACATCTGTATTCTGGGTGGTTGTGAGCTGCCTGATGTAGGTCCTTCTAGAAGAGCAGTACATGCTCTTAAACACTGAGCCATTTCTCTAGCTCCTGCTAGAAAGTTCTCAATAGCGCATAATCTCAATGCCTCTCTGTAATGCTTTACTCCATGCCACAGACCGACAGAAAGGTCAAGTAACCTGAGTTCTAGTCCCAGCCTCACTTGTTTCCTCATCAAGGTGTGAAAGGTGCCAGGAAATCAGGCTCTTTCTCTGTAAAATAAGATCAAGAACTCCCACACTCCAGCTTTAAGGTGGGTCACACAAGTGAGTGGGCCTCCCAACAGGAATCTAGAGTGTAGGGCCCAACAGGGTCAACTCTGATCAGACTGAAGAATACATCTTTTCTCTAAACACATTTAAGTTTCATTAAAACAAAGGCCAATAAAGCAGGTGCAAGATAAAACCTTTCAACAGCCTGCTACTTTTCAAACTCAGACCTCCAAATCGCTAAAGGTTCGAGGCCTAAAGGCCTGTAACTGTCAAAGCCCTGTGTACTGGAGAGTTTATCTATAATAACTTAGATCAAGTGTGACATCCAGTGGCCCATTTAGCTAATGACACTTTGATGCTTTTTAATAGCCTGGGGAATTCTGAGGCCTCTTGTTGTTTAATCTTGCTGATGGGATTTCAGTCAGTGGGAGAAAATCAACCTACAGTAGTAAGGCTCTTTCCACTGATGACAGACACAGCAAGAGGAGCTTCCCTCACGAATTCCATCCAACGTCACAGTGCTGCAAACCAACAGTATCACCCACTAAGACAAAGAAACAGAAAGTGTGTGGAGGCTAACTAGCTTGCTCAGCTACTTTACTAAGCCTAAGAATTCAATTTCTTTCCCAGAGAATCTGACTACTGACACCATGCGATATGCTCTACTCAGATTTCAGTACCTCTGTTCCCAAGTTTCTGTTTTGTCAATGTAGAAATGAGTCTTAGAAAGGTTAAATAATACCAAAGACTAAAGAATTACTTAAGGCTGGAACCCATGGTCAGAAGTTCACCCTAGAACAGTGGTTCTCAACCTTCCTAATGCTGCACCCTTTAATACAGTTCCCCACGTTGTGCTGACGCCAACCATAAAATTAGTTTCATCGATACTTCAAAACTGTAATTTAAGCCGGGCGGTGGTGGCACATGCCTTTAATCCCAGCACTCGGGAGGCAGAGGCAGGCGGATCTCTGTGAGTTCGAGGCCAGCCTGGGCTACAGAGTAAGTTCCAAGATAGGCGCAAAGCTACACAGAGAAACCCTGTCTCGGAAAAAAAAAAAACAAAAAAAAAAAACCTGTAATTTTGCTACTGTTATGAATCATAATGTAAATATTTGCTATATCAGGATATGGATATGTGACCCCTGTGAAAGGACAGTTCAACCCCCAAAAAGGTTGTGGCCTATGGGTTGAGAACTGCTGTCCTAGAAATTCTCTTCAATGCCAGGCAAGGTCTCTCAGACTTCAACTGTGGTCACGAACATCCTTTGCCTTGCTTCACAGAAAGTGTATAAAGCATACAATTTGCCATTAAGCCTCCAGTCCTGGAACTGGGAGAGTAGAAAGGAGCACACTGCTTTAAGAACTGGCAACAGAAGGAAGAAAAAAACTCTAATATTTAATATATGTGTGTATGTGTACACACATACATCACAAACAAACAATCTTGAATGGGTAGGTAGTATCAATTAACTAGGAGACAAAGCATCTGAAAGCTTTTAAATTCCAAAGGTTTTGCCCTATATATCCTGAAGTAATAATTAATGGCCACAGTGATAGCCCTGTGGTCATTAAGGAAGATTACATTATTCTTAAAGTCCTATGCTTAATTAGATAAAGAAATACTTAATGTAATTTAGGATGGCTTAAAATGGAAGATAATGAGAGAGAATATCTCAATATAATTAAATAGCTTGTCTTGAAGCCTGGCTTGGGTTTGCCACATCTAAATCTTTGAGCATAATCAATAGACTGGTCAAAAAGCCATCTCCTGTCTGGCCAGCTCTACCATTTCTAATGAGTTCAGACACAATTCTGGATCCAGAAAACTGTCTTCAATGCACACTGTCTAATTTTCCCTGAGAAAACCTGGCATCCATTCTGCCCAGCCTGCTACAACAGGTTTTCGACCACCCTAAGGACAGAATGTAGAGACAGGAGATACAAGGAAATACACCAAGTCTAGATTCTGATCAAGGTGTCACTTTATTTTTCTCCAAGAGGGTTTATATAGTTCTTGCAGGGTGGGGGGAGCAAGAAGCTGTCATCTGCATAAGGTGGGGCAAGCTAAGGATGTTTGTATAGGATGTTTATGGGGTGAAAGGGTCAAGGGCTCTGCCTCAATGTCCTGTTGCTAGGCAACCTGACTGTAAGATGATCTAGTTCCCTGTCTTATGGGGGTCTGTATTTTTCCACTAACTAGAGATTCTGTCCTTGTCCCTGACACCATTCTAGTTGAATATCAGAGGAGAGTCACACTCAAGAAGTGACTTATAAAGAATTCGGTTCTTCACTTATATCCCCCCAAATGAACAAGAGAATTCAAATATGAAAATACTCTCTCATCCACATGCGGTAAACATATGCAGTCTAACCCAAGTACTCAGGACTATTCCGGAGGCTAAGGCAGGAAGGCAATCAGTTTGAGGCCAGCCTAAGCTACACAGTGAAACTCTGGAAAAGGGAAAAGAAAGGGAAGTAGAGGGAAGGGGAAGAGGAGGGGAAGGATGGGGAAAACAGAGGGAAATGGAAGGGAGGAGAAAAAAGAGGAGAGAGGGAGGGGAGTGAGTAGAAGAGAGGAGAGGACATACTACAGCTTAGAGAAATTAAGTGCCTTACCAAGGATCACACAGATGCTAAGCGGCACAACCAAGTTTTGATCCTAATAACACAGACCACAGACTGAGAGCTGAGGTTATCAACTCCTTGAGTGTCCACAGAGGGGAGGCCCCTCACACCTCCTTTAAGAGGAACTGCTCCTGAGAGCACCAGTAGTTCTAACCCATCTTTCAGGAGAAGTTCACACTTTCCCCTAGGATGCCCAGACAAGGAGTAAACACAGCAGAAACATTAGAACCAGGTCATTCTTGACCAACACAGATTCCTTCATCAGGGAAGTTTGTTAAGAATCCTCTCTGGATTTCATCAGACTGTCTCAAGACGATGTGGTCTAGAGACCTTCCTATTCAATCGTACCTCCCTCATCTGTTTTCACAACTGCCTTATATCTCTGCTGCAATTCTGAAAGCTTTCGAACCTGTTTCTTCTTCCTCCCATGCGTTTTGTGCCCCGAGACTTTTCTCCTGGCAATTAATTCTTGAAAAACACAGGAGAATGTAAAATGATTGGAAAAATGGGCCACAAAGTAAGACATGACTGGCTCCTCCAGCACCCACTTGCAAGAAGGACCCCATCCCACACAGAATGAGGAGTCCAACTCATCCCTGGCACAGGTGGTAAATGAGCTACCGAAGAGCTCGCTGCTAACCTGGAAAGATGCCCTGAAGGAGGCAATATCCACAACAATTTATTGCCTCTGGTATCTGAAGACTTCAGGGGACACTTCCTACAAAGATATCAGAGTTGGGCAGTATTTACCGAGTCATATTAATCTCCAAAGAGGAATAATGTAAAATAAAGGTAGTTGATAAAGAACTACAGAATAAGTAAGAAAAACCAGAGGGCCTATGGAATCGATAGCTTATCCATGGCCATGGAAAAGCAGACACAGCTGAGACATCATTGAAAATATGTTCGACATCATAGGTCAGGCATCCAGGCATTCCTTCTAGGATTATCTGTTCTTTATGTCCGTTTCTTACTGACAAAATACGTAATCTGTGGTCTCTTCAGGAGGATGTTTGAAAATGGAATCTTAGAGAATTAAAGTAAATTAAATCTTCCTTTCATGCTAAGAAACCCAAAGCCTTGTGTAGACCTGGGAAGGAATCAGAGGAAATATATCTTATACATTTTTCAGAATCTCTCAGGAAGCCTTGGGATGCAGACCAAGGGTAGAATGATTACCCAGCATGCACAAAGCCCTGGGAGTACTACGGGATTTTTGTTTCTAAGAAACAAAATGAGGAAAGAAAAAATTGAGAGAGAGAAAGAAGGAGGGGGAGTGAACTTTCAAAAGAATGTCCCGGCTTTCAAGGTAGGCAGATGAGCTGCTGAGGAGTGAGACATAAGCCACATTATGTCATCCATCACAGGTAGTACACACAACTTCCAGCATCCAAAATGTAGTTGCTTGTTTCTGCAACATGAACTTTTGAGTCGTTCCTCCAGGGAACATGATTCTTATATGACTCCCCTGGTCAGGCAGATCTTGTTTTTAGCTGTGTGAAAACTGAAATGAAAACTGAGTAGTTGTTCGGCATGATGGGAGCAGTGTGGTCTCACTAATCAGACATGCCTTGTCTTTAATCCCAGCCTACATTTTTGAACTATACCTTTCACACAGAAACCTTCTTTTCTCTCAACTCCAGCCCCCTCTGTTATGAAGTGGAGATAAAATCATGAGGCTGCCATGAAGTATAGATTAGTGTACATATACAGAACATATAACCTCCTGTCTGGCATGGGAGAGACCAGAATTGGAAATGTTTTTTTAAAAATTTCCCTAATCCTGCTACATTTAAGAGATATTGAGTTATAAAAAGTCACTGAAATGTCCTGCTTCTCAAAACCCATATGATCTCTGAGAAAGGACTGAGTACAATGTAATCCCTAGAACTCTTGGATCATAAGGGGTTTTGTTTTGGTTTGGTTTAGTTTAGGGTTTGATTGTTATTGTTGTTGTTGCTGTTGCTGTTGTGTGTGTGTTTTTTTCATGTTTTTGTTTTGGTTTGCTTTGGGGTTTGATTTTGATGGTGGTGGTGCGGGTGTGTGTGTGTGTGTGTGTGTGTGTGTGTGTGTGTGTGTGTTTCATGTTTTTGTTTTGATTTGGTTTGGGGTATGATTTTTGGTTGTTGTTGTTGGTGGTGGTGGTGGTGGTGGTGGTGGGGTGTGTGTGTGTGTGTGTGTGTGTGTGTGTGTGTGTGTGTGTGTTTCATGACATCAATATCAACAATTCAGGCAATACCAATTTGGAATAAAACTTAACGAGTATTCCTTACCTCCCTTCTCCCACACAGACTTCATCACCTCCTAAATAGCATTCAAATGATGTGCTTTAGTTCTGTAATTTGAAAGACATAAAAAGTGGGGTTTTAAGTTTTTAACCTTCATGTCTTTTATTTTAAACACCAACTCTAAGAAAAGAAACAAATGATTTAACGTACATTGACAGCATATATAATTATACTATGCACTAAATTAAAAATAGCAGTGAGAGCTTCTCAGACGGGTTCAATAAAATACATTGCCTTGCAAGTAAACTAAATTATGAGATGGGAATACGTGCTTTTCAATAAAAAGCAAAGATTTTCTAAAACGTCCCCATGCACATATCAAAAGCCTCGGTACACTTCCTTTCTGACTCAGTAGATGGCGCTGCAGATCCAACATAGAGAGTTAAGAGTGAGCAAAGGCAGCAACCATAGGGTGAATGATGCTCTTTTCTCTGGCCTTGCTCCAGAGCAGGGGTGTCTGTCTACTGAGAGAGAAGCTCTTTACTGTGTTGGAGTAAAACACTGGTCAAGCAGTGCAATGTATGGTTTTCTGCACCTCCTGGAAATTCCATTTGTGTATCTGACTCATTTGAAAACCAGAAAAATGGCTTTCACAGTCATATGTCTTTGTTTCAACTGCACAGTGATAAAACAAAAAATTAAAATTTGACAAAAAAATTATGTATAAAATTTTTCTAATATTAGAAAAGTGAATCTTACACACGTTCCATTAAAATCATATCTCACAAAGGAGGTTATTTACACAATGCCATGGATAGAGAAGGACAAACATATTCCATGGTTTGGCTACTAACTCAGACCTTGCCCATATGAAACAGTGTTCTCCAATCACAGCCATTTTCCCACGGACCCAAATACCATCACTCAAAACCTTTGATATACTTCTGCAAGCAGCTACTATATGCCGGTCAACAAAACCATCAAAGGTGAGAACTACTTATAATACCTGCCATAGAGTTCACAGGCTTGCAAATCCTAGACAAGATGTGGGGTTGCTAAGAACCACCCAGAGCTAAGCAAGTGGTTTATGTCTTAGTTATGGTTTCCATTGCTGTGATAAAGACCACATCCAAATGCAGATGGGAGGAAAATGTTTATTTCCTTTTACTCTTCTGCATCACAGTCTGTCATCAAAGGAAGCAAGACAGGTTTTTATGTAATTGATATTCTGGGTCAAATAAAGAGCAATAGATGCCACCATGTCTGCTAAGTGTGAGTTTTGCAATAGTGCAAACGGAAGCATAATCATTGGAAGTTAGTTATCACAATCCACTATAGCACAGAGAAGCCCCCTAAATACATAAGAGCAACCAGAACCATAATCAATTTAGGAATGGTAATTTAATTTTAGCAATACAGACTCATGTATCCCTTTAAGTAATTTTTATTATTTGATTCTTTCTGGCTTGTGGGGGTTTTTTAGTGTATTAATATTTTTTAATTTATTTATACTTACAGAAGATTACTCAATCAAATAAATTTTTGCCTAATTTCTTTCCATATACTTAACAATACTTAATGGGGAGAATGTATCAGGAAATATGATACTCATGAAGACTGTTTTTTCTCCATTTCATTTCTATCCCAATCATCATTCAAGGTTAAGAAACACCAGGCTAACCTCAGGTCAGATCTACACGAGAGGCCCTGTAGTTGATTCAGAGCTAGACATAGACCCTGGAGTTTAGGGCCTGAAGACCCAGTCTTCATGGGATCTATCCTGAGCCCTCTGTCTAGATTTATCACACATGGCAGACAGCTGGCTGAGAATCCATGTTTTCTAGGATCCTGACTTATTTTTACACATTGTGTACCTCTAGAGATATGCTGCCTCACCTGTTCATAAATCTAGTCAACTGTGACAGGTGACACATTGAATGAACACTCTGTATTTAGAAAACCCAATTCAACCTCAAAGACAAATCAAGGCCTAGGCATAAGATTTACCTGCCTTTACTGTGGTAAACTATGAAGAAGCCATATAACTCCTACTTAAAGGCTTCCTGCAGAAAAGTACCAAAGATGGAACAGAAATTGTAGCAGCATTTCCCCTTTCCTGAAACCTCCTATCTGGTTCTCGGAGCAACAAAAGACTTGAGTTTTTATTCATTTTAATGGCTATTAGTCAGAAATTGCTACCAATCATGTCGTGTATAGGCAGGCACTGGGCCGCAATGGTTGACACAGTAGAAGATTCCATAGGTCAATATTATGCGGGAGCATTGCTAGGAAGGAAATGCAGACAAGATACAAAAGGGGAGGGAGCTACTCTGGGGTAAAGCAAGAGCCCTCTGAGCAGGGGACACTCAACTAAACAGTGAGGAAACAGCAGCATCCATGTTGGAAAGAGCAGGCCACCTAGAGGAGATGGCCAATGTAAATAATTGACAAATTATAGAGAATGGAAAATACCTAAAACATATAGTATGCTCTTCTGTATACAGCCTACCATTAAAAATGGCAATCTAAATAAAATGATCTAGAAAAATAATTTTTTCACAAATTAGCAGAGACAACAAGACTAAATAAACCAATATCTATGTGGATATAGAAAAAAATCACAAAAGAGCTTTCTCACCAATAAAAAAATGAAATAAAATAAAACAAATGAAAGTCACCATGCACAGATGGTTTCAGAACAGAAAATCATGAAGTCAGATTAGCTGATCCTGCTCACACCTGAGATCTAAGACAATATAGAAAAAGAAGCAGGAGCTTGACATTTAAGAACTATTTTCTATAAAGTGAATATCATATTGTTACCAATACCTAACAAATACTGTAAGCACACACACACACACACACACACACACACACTACAAAACAGAACAATGTCATTTTTGTAGGTGCATTTCTGTTGCTGTGATAAAACACCCTGACAAACAACAACTTACAGGAGAAAGTGTCTATTTTAGCGAGCAGTTCCAGGCTACTGTCCATCAGTGGATTTCTGAAAGCAAGTAATCAAATTCTATAAGCACTAGAAGAAGAAGAAGAAGAAGAAGAAGAAGAAGAAGAAGAAGAAGAAGAAGAAGAAGAAGAAGAAGAAGAAAAGGTAAATTAAAAAAAAATCGTTTAGAACTTAAAAGCAGACATTTTTCTTACTTTTATTCAAAACCCAAGCCCAGTGAAATAAAAGGTCATCATCCTAGCTAGCTTCTCTTTTGTGATTAAATACCGACCAAAGGCAAGTTGGGGGAGAGAAGCGTTTAGCTGGCTCACACTTGAACAGGCTCCACTTGGGGGGTGCTGAAACAGAGACCATGGGGCTTTACTTCCTGGCTTCCTTCCTCTGCCTGCTCAGCTTGCTTTCTTATAGCACTCAGGACCACTTGGCCAGAGATGCCACCACCAAGAGTGGACTGGACCCTTTCACATCAATCATCAATCAAGAAAATGCCCTGCTGACATGCCCATGGGCCAGTCTGATTGAGGCAGTTCCTCAACTGAGGCTCCCTCTTTCCCAGGTGAATCTAGTTTGTGTCCAGCTGACAAAAACCAACACAGCAATTCATGGTCAATAAAAATTTAAAATGTTCAAAGCATACCATGAGCAAAAATGTTAATGTTTTAAGGAACCAAAATTTCCAGTGTAAAATTAATACAATTATAAAATTCAGAGAAATTAAAATCAATCCCTGTCATTTTAGCTGCATTTGGAAAGCCAGAATGTTCTTCCTATTTCTTTCTTTCTATAGTATGCACGTGTACAAGTTCTCTCCATGGACAAGACCATGAAGAAATACAACCCAGGAGCATTAGGTATCTCCTACGTCCAAACAGTGGTTCCTAAATTGCTTTTCCTAGGAGGCAGAGCAAGACCATTTTTAGAGGAGTGCCTGACTCCATGGTTTACATGGCAGATCCTTAAAATGGATGGATCAGACTGACAGCTCCTGAATCTAGTGTCAATCATAGTTGAAGTGAGAAAAGAGATAATGTGTATATCTGGCTTTGTGAAATAGAAAATAAACAACCTTTACTATCAAAGCCTTGCTGGCAAAAAGAAATGAAATACAATCAAAATGTAAACTGAATCTAATCAAAATTTAAACCAGGTGTGTTATCATGGTACCCATCTGTAATCCCATGGGTGGTAGTCATAGGAGGCTCACAATTCAAGGTCTTCCTTGGCTGTATAGTAAGTTCAATGCTAGATTTAGATCCTGTATTTTTTTTTTAAAAAAAAAAGACTAAATAAATAAACAGATAAGAGGCTGATATTAGCTCACATGATGAAGGGATTGGCTGCTGTGCCAGCATGAAGACCACAATTCAGATCCCCAGAATCCATGTAAAAGCCAGGTGAGTATGGCAGTTCGCTTGTAATCCCGGCACTAAAGAACTTCTCTGGGAAGCTGGGAAGCTACACCAGCTGAATCGGCATGTTCCAGTTCATTGAGAGACCATACCTCAAGAACTAAAGTGAAGAGAACTTCAGAAAGACACCTGAGGTCAACCCCTGGCTCCAAACTATGTGCACATACAAGCACCCACACACATGAACATGCATACACACTGCATGCACATCACACACGTATATACACAAAAAAGAAAGATGAGAGGAAGGAAGGAAGGAAGGAAGGAAGGAAGGAAGGAAGGAAGGAAGGAAGAAAAGTTACGTTTCTTACAGACAGTGAAGACAAGAAGGAAAAATAAACCATGAGGAAGGAATTTGTCATAATATGGGGAAAAAATATAGTAGACAACAGTTTCCATGACAAGTAATGAAATGAAATAAGGTGTGAGAACTGTTTTATAATAAGTTTAACAGAGGAGGTAAGTAAAAATGCTAAGCACAGAGCTAGAATGGACTGATTAAGCGGAGCCAGTTTGAAAAGACATCCATTAGACAATGGGGGCAATTTTACCATCAACTATGCATTAGATGGAATTAAGGAGCCATTGAATTTGTCAGACATGAAAGTGACCTTGTAATTAAGTGAAGCAATAAAAGGCTTTGTTAAAGAAACATTAACTATTTTCAAGAGAGATATCCAGATCAACCTCTCCCACCCCAGAAAATGGGAAAGAAAGAAAAGGAGCAAGATCAGGAGAAAGTATGAAATTTCTAAAGCTGCATGGTCAGATAGGCAAGCTATCATCACACCAGTTTTTTATAGTAGTGTATGTTTCAAATTTTCCATAATAAAACAATTCCTAAAAAACACTTGGTGGTAGTCGTCTAAAAGTGTGTTCCTGGCAGGGCTCTCATGGCGCTCTGCTAGAACCATGGTGAAGCACAAGAAGAATGAGGGAGACCTTAGACTCCTCTGATGTGTTATATCTCCCAACCATGGAGGAATACATTATTTCTCAAAGGACTCCTTTTGATGCCCAAAGATGATCACTGAGATGTTCTTTGCTTAATCCAAAAAAAAAAAAAAAAATGCCCTTGAAGATTGGAACACCCTCTTTTCAATGGGGTCTCTAAGCCTTCTCCATTCATAAAAGCATTTCTTGAAACTGAAAACACTCACCTTACATGTGACCTGAGTTACTGAAGGATAAAAAGTTGTTTACTGTCATACAGCATCTTCTAAATATAGGTACAACCATCTTCTGCCTTCATTTAAAATTGAGCCATTCAAAACTTGTTAAGTTCATCATGATTTGTTTCTAGATTGCTTCCAGGTAAATATAACGATAAACTGACATTTTCCTAATTGCTTTAGAGAGGATTGACTTACATAAGACAGAAGAAGAAGACCAACTGGCTTCAATCTGAACTAAACATATTTGCCCTTGATTCTGCCACCATATTAACATATAATAGATATTCACAGTCTTATCCATTGTCATTAAAGATCAATTTCAAAAATTTAATCCCAGCACCTGGGAGGCAGAGCCAGGTGGATCTCTGTGAGTTCTAGGCCAGCCTGGGCTACCAAGTGAGTTTCAGGAAAGGCACAAAGCTACACACAGGAACCCTGTCTCGAAAAACAAAACAAAACAAAAATTCCAAATATAATAGATATTCATAGTCTTATCCATTGCCATTAAAGATCAATTTCAAAAATTCCAAATTTTCTCTCTTTAAAAGTTCAGTTAGTGTTGTTGGAGTTATCTCCAGTTCCGCCTGGACCTGCAGCCACTCAGACCCAAATAAACACACAGACGCTTATATTATTTAAACTGTTTGGCCTAATGGCTCAGGCTTCTTGCTATCCAGTTCTTATATCTTAAATTAATCCATTTCTATCAATCTATAAGTTGCCATGTGGCTTGTGGCTTACTGGTACTTTCACATCATGCTTCCTCTGTCTCTGCCTGGAGACTCCTGACTCAACCTTCCTGTTCTCAGATTTCTCTTCTCTGTTTATCCTGCCTTTACTGTACTTCCTGCCTGGCTACTGGCCAATCAGCGTTTTATCTGTCAATCAATCCAAGCAACACATTCACAGCATCCCCAGCAAGTTAGTGCTACACTCCAACTGATTTGTTTGACTTTTCATGATATGTATATTAGGTTTAGATTTTACTAAAGCTCTTGACAGTGATAATCAATGCTCATAGCTAATCAATATTATATGATATCAGTTTATATAAAATGGCCATCTTGTGGGGACAGAGTAAAGAACAAAATAAATTACTAGACCCTCTAAATAGGAAGGCACTCAAGAATCTCTTTTGGGTGATTCCCAAAGAGGAAGAAATCAATCCAATCTGCTGGCCCACATTGTAGTCTGCTGAGGCTGTCAAAGCACTATGGAGTGAGTGGCTTAGAGGACAGAATTTACTGCCTCATAGCTCCAGTTGCTGTGGAATAATCCTCTGTACACCATGAAAATGTGTTGCTCCATTGTTAATAAAAAGCTGATTGGTCAATAGCTAGTCCAGATTTTGGGGGCAGAGAGAATGCTGGGAAGAAGGGTAAAGTCAGAAGAGTCACAAGCCAGATGCAGAAGAAGCATCATGAAGTTCATAGATGAGGTAAATGAGGCTCAGGGCAGCACATAGATGAATAGAAATGGGTTAATTTAAGTTATAAGAGTTACTTAGTAATAAGCCTGAGTTACCAACCATGTATTTGTAATTAATATTGAGTCTCTACATCAGTTATTTGAGAACTGGTGGGCAGGAAAGAAAAGTCCACCTACATCCAGTGTCTGGAAGTTTAAGATCAGTGTCAGTAGGAAAGATTTCTCTTGAAAAACTGAGAGAGAGCCTGCTTCATGTCTCCCTACTGGTCTATGCTGGTTTGCTGGCGTTTCTGGTATCCTTTGACTGTAGAGATGTCCTTGTGACCACTGCCTTCATAGTCATACTTCCTCTCCTCACATGCATTTTTTTGAAAGGCATTATTTTATAAACACACTAGGTTATTAGATTAGGCACTCACCCTTCTCTAATATAACATCTTTTAAATAAATTACATCTGTAGGCAAAGTTTTCTTGTCCCATAGCTGCTCTCAAATAACCAACACAGAGGCTTAATATTATTTATAAATGCTCGGCCAATATCTCAGGCTTGTTACTAGCTAACTCTTACATTTAAATTAACCCATATTTCTATTTATGTTTTGTCATGTGGCTCATGACTTGTTACCTCATTTTCTACACATCCTGCTTCTCCAGTGGCATGCTGGTGTCTCCTCTTGTCCTTCTGACTCTGTCCTTCTTTCTCCCAACATCCTCTGTTTGATTGCCCCACCTATACTTTTTGCCTGGCTATTGGCCAATTAGCTTTTATTAGCCAATGAGAGTAATAAATATTCATAGTACACAGAAGGATTAATCCACAGCATACAGCTGGAATGACTTTGTTTTTAAAGTAAACTACATTCAGACAGGTGGTCAGGGGCAGGACTTCATTTAGCTCTTTGGGAGGAACATAATTCAGCTCATACAAGTCAGAGTCAAAAACAAATCACCATATCTGCCCTAGATAGGGTAACTAGTACTATGATGAAACACCACAACCAAAAGCAAGTTGGGGAGGGAGGAGTTTATTTAGCTTACACTTCCATATTGTAGCCCATAATTGAAGAAAGGCAGGAAAGGAACTCAAACAGGGCAGGAATCTGAATGCAAGAGCTGATGCAGAGGCCAGGGAGAGTGAAGAGGTGTTGCCTACTGATTTGCTCAGCCTGCTTTCTAATAGAACCCACAACCACCAGGTCAAGGGCAGTACCACCCACAATGGGCTAGGCCCTCATACATCAATCACTATGGTGATATTTTATTTGTGCTGAAATGTGATTTTAATTGTATGTTAATAAAGTTGCCTTGAGATCAGAAATCACAGTCAGGCAGTGGTAGCACATGCCCTTAATCCGATCATATGGCAGGCAGAGTCTCTGTGGTCAAGGACACATCCAAAGCAAGGTGACCTGAACTTTTAATCCTAATACCAACCATAGAGACTTGGAGGTCTGTAGAGACAGGCAGTAACAGAGGAAATCATGTGGTTGGGTTTAGAGCCAATGAGAAGGCAGAACAGAAAGGCAATAAAAAGACAGGACACAGGAAGGTCTCTCTCTCTCAGGGGAAGGACAGCAGCGAGTGGTAAGATAAGGTGGTCTTAGCTCTTGATGACTGTTCTGATCTCTGGGCTTTTAACTCTGCATTTGGCTCTGTGTTTCTTATTTAATAAGACCATTTAGAACTTCATCTACAAATCACTAATTAAGAAAATGCCCTACAGAGGCATTTTCTCATTTGAGGCTGCCTCCTCTCTAATGACTCTAGTTTGTGTAAACTTGACATAAAACTAACCAGCACAACTGATCACTTGTTAACTCGACACACAAACAGACATGTATTAAGCCACAACCTTTCCTTTCTTGTTCATCCCCAAGATCACACATTAATGTTGACATCACAATATAAAACATTTTGCAAACTTATAAAGTTTCACAGTTTTACAAACTCAAACACTTTAAAAGTTCAGTCTCTTTGTTAAGAAAAAAATCCAAAGTCTCTCAACTGTAGTCACCTATAAAATAAAAAATAAGTAAGATACTTTCTTATTTCAAGAAGGAAGAACCAGGGAACAGTCACAATCAAATCAAAGAAAAACAGCTCCTACTGCCTAAATAACTCAATGTCCAACATCTTGGATCCACTCATGATCTCCTGGCCTCTTCCAAAGGGCCTGATCCTTTTTCCTGGCTCCACATGCTGTGGCCAACACAGATCACTTCCTGGCTGGTTCAGGCTGGCTCCACTCCATGGCTGCTATTGTTCTTGGCAGTGGTGCCACTGGCATCACCAAAATACTGAGGTCTCTTGCTGCAACTTGGCTATATTTTCACCCATAGCCTCTACTGGGCTCTCTCTAGGGACTCCACCCTGTCTCACAGTACCATTTGTAGCAGGAATCTTAAAGAGTCTTTTTAATAAAACAAACCTGAGGCCAATTATTGGGGTGAACGCTGGAAGGTCAGCGAGACAGAACAAGCCACAGCTAACCTCACCTGGACGACTTCTCAGCTGATCCTGTTTCCTCAGACTGGAAGCCTCTGTGTCCTCATATCCAAATGGCTCTCAGCTGAACTGTGCTGCTCAAAACCTAAAAGCTTAATCAGCCAAATGCTTGACTAGCCAAATGCTTCTAGTTTCTGGTCCTCATGCCTTATATACCTTTCTGCTTTCTACTACTACTCCCTGGGATTAAAGGCTCGCTTTCTGAGATTAAAGGCGTGAGTCACCATGCTTGGCTGTATCCTTGAACACATGGATTTCTGTCTCTGGAAAGCTAGGATTAAAGGCGTGTGCTACCACTGCCTATCCTAAGTATCTAGTGGCTTTTCTGTTCTCTGACCCCAGATAAGTTTATTAGGGTACACAATATTTTGGGGAACACAATACCACCACAACCATTCCTCATCTTCTCTCAATGACCCCTTCACACCTTCAAAACTAGTACCACCTAGGTGACTCTTATGCTCCAAAGTTGGGCTTCCAGCACAAGGTACAACCATAGCCATCTCTGGAACACAGCTTCTGTGTGCTAACTCAAGATTTGCAGAAGATTTCACCTCAGCAATGTTGGTCGTTCCTTAACTACAGCTGATTCTTCATCCCCAGCTGACCACCATCCATTGCCCCAGCAAAGCAAAGGTTTCACTCTAATGGTTTTTGTCTCTTCTCAATCACAGCTGCTTCTTTAGTCCCAGAAGCATCAGACACCACAAATTCCTCACATAAAAGATCTGGTGAAGTCTTTGCATCCCTCTGAAACTTCACAAGCCAGGCCTCCGTTATGAACACTGCTCTCAACATTCTTATCTTTCAAGTTCCCAAAGAACAGCCCACTGAACTCTTAACACTCAATGAACTAGCCCAATATTTCAAAGTCCTTCCACAATTCTCCCAAAAACAACATGGTAAGATCTGTCACAGCAATACCTCATGATCCTGGTACCAACTTCTGTCCTAGTTAGTGTTACTATTGCTATGATGAAACACCAAGACCAAAAGCAACTTGGGGAAGGAAGGGTTTGTTTGGCTTACATTTCTTTATTATAGTTCATTAGGGAAGGAATGCAAACAGGGAAGGAACCAGGAGGCAGGAGCTGATGCAGAGGCCATGGAGGAATGCTGCTTCCTGGCTTGTTCCCCATGGCTTGCTCAGCCCACCTTCTTATAGAACCCAGGACCACCAGCCCAGAGATGGCACCATTCATAATGGGCTGGGTCCTTCTTCATTAATAACTAATTAAGAAAACATCTTACAGTCTTGCCTTCAACCCAATCCTACAGAGACATTTTCTCATTTGGGACTCCCTCCTCTCTGATGACTCTAGCTTGTGTCATCTTGGCATACAACTAGCCAGCAGAGTATCATTTCCTACAAATCAGCTAGTAAAAATCTTCCCCTCTAATTTATCAACTTACAAAAATAAGTTGATATGTGTCCTGGCCAGAGAAGAAAATACCTAAACAATGGCCTTCCAGGGACTTTACTAAGCACATTAATCAAAGCTCAGGTTCCAACTGTTGTAATGGTAAAAAGTTGTTTGAAAACTTATCTTCCCAACATTTTGAATTAAACAACCCAAAGATTATTTGACAATTCCAAACTATAAGGGTCCCAAGTATTTTCTGTATCATTGTTGTCTTTAATACAAAGCTCCTATCTTTGGGCTTGATGGCTGCCCAAGTTCTTGCCATCATGTTATTTCTACATCTGTAAGGAAGGGGATCAGGTCAGTGGATTATATGTCTATACCTTCTGTGAGCATACATGAGAACACATTGCTTATTTCATCCCTTTAAACAGAATTTAGAACATAGCTATCTCAACTGTCAGACGCCATGTTTTCTCTCCCAATAACCAAAAGTGCCACAATGGGAGAATACATGAGCAGACATGATGCAGCCACCACAACATCTCTGCTATGTCCATTCACCCAGCATCCTTCCTCAGTTCCCCGAAAATTCCTGCCATTCTTGGGAAATAGCTGGCCTCAATTTTCCAAGGCCTACTCTACTCCTGTCTCTTGACGTTCTCTGCAACATCCGATGACTGGACTTTGTTGAAATTCTTCCTTCCCATACTCCTACAGTTCCCATTTCTTCTTAGTATTGTCTGGATTATCTCCTCATCCTTTTTTTCTAAATATGGTTGTTTCCCTAAGGCCTGCATTCCAAATCTTCTGTTTCCTCCCTATTTATCCTTCTTTTAGCAAAGCCATCAGCTCCCTTTTCTCCAGCCATCGGCTTGGAGTTGATGTTTCTATGCCCTCCCATCTCTGTTCTAGCTTCCCTCCAGTTTCCCTGCTCCATTTTCCCAGTGTGTCCTAGATTCGCCACCTGCACATTCTGTCAAAGGCTCATATGTCCTAAACCAGACTGCAGTCAGTGTCCTGGATCTGCTCTCTGTTACCTTTCTCTAACTCATTATCGCCCAAACCACATTTCAAGAATTTCATTGTTTCTGACTTGCCCTCCCGGTCTCGTTTCCCAGACAACCAATCCATCATGTCTGTTTTAATTCTAGACATTTCTGTACCAACCCCCTCCTGGGCCGTTCCTAAATCAGTGTACTGATTCTCATCCCACATTCCATCACCTAGAGGTCCAGACCACACCGACAGGCTCTACTCCTTTCTCACTCTATTTCAGCTCTTCAGACTATGCTAACACAGAGTATCAAAACACAACTTTGAAAAAAGATTTGGGAAAGCATAGTAGCATCTAGGCCAGCTATGATTTGGCTCTCAGAGGAAGAATTTTGATTTTTTATTTTCCACTATTTTCCAAGCACATTATCATACACATCATCTGAAAAAATGAACAGCCAGGTCAACTGAGTATCGAGATACACCAAAGGTGACAACAACTTATTTTTATTTTAATTTCATAATTTAAAAAGGTAAATAGGATAAATGTTCTTCTTTTAGAGGTTACAAAGTTGAAATGAAGAGACTGAGGTTTTACAAAATTACTTTATTCTGGGGCCCGAAAGATGGATCAGCAGCCAAGAACATGTACTACAGAACCAAGTTCAGTTCTCAGCACCCATATCAGGCAGCTCACATCTGCCTCAATCTAAGGGCAACTCTAGATCAAGAGGATCTAGCTCCCTCTTCTTAACTTTTTGGACACCTGCACACACACACACACACACACACACACACACACACACACAATCAATCAATCAATCAATCAATCAAGACAAGTCTTTAAAAATAATTTATTCAAAGGCTGACACTATTTAATAATAGAACTAAGATTCAAGTCAGTTACTTCCCAGAACATCCTCTCATCATCCTTAATGTCCGAGAAATCCAAGTCACTGGTTCTATCACCATTTCACAAACCAAGCAAAGAAGCAGCCTTCTCATGATCACAGCCACCATGCAGCATCAGGTTGGGTAAAGCTCATGTTTTCTTCTACTTCACACAACTTCTATTTACATCCTATACACATAAGCCACCCTCAGTCCCCATGAGGTTTTGTTATACCTGTAAATCCAGAGGGACTGGGCATCAAATAGGCCAAGACACATTGACATTTATATGTATGGCTCAGATTTCTAGTATCTGTAAGTATTTATGGAATGTTAGCTAAAGCTGCGGGCCTCCTCTAAAAAGGCAGCCTGCAGTATTCACAGTCTATACTTGATGCTCCAGGGTTGGGTTTAAAGGATGGAGGGAAGTTAAAGGGAGGCGTGGATTTGGATCATCCTTTAGGTAAGAGGGTTGTAAGCAGCCCTGATAATAAAGGGCAGAAACTCAAGTTAAGCTTCAGCCCAGCCAGGAAAACAAAGCATGTTGTTTTTAAGGCAATGGTCCTCAACCTTCCTAATGCTGTGACCCTTTAGTACAGTTCCCCGTGTTGTGGTGACCCCCAACCATAAAATTATTTTGTTGGTACTTCACAAATGTAATTTTTCTACTGTTGTGGGTCATAGTGTAAATATCTGATATGCAGGATATCTAATATGCAGCCCCAAGGGGGCCGCAATTTACAGGTTGAAAACCACTGTTTTAAGGTCCCTTGTGAGGAAGTAGGGAAGGGGAGGTGTTGTGTCATGAGGAAATGGTACCAAGTCAGCTGACATCATCAATTCAGGTTAACAGACACTATATTTCTATAGCTGTGGGCTGGAGCAGGTAGTTTGGAAAGTCTTAAGGTCATTTCAGGATAAGGAGTACCTGGGAAATTTTGCAGAACCATAGGTGTATTTAATATGTGACCTTATCAGGCAGGGACACCGAGGGTGTTGTCCAACCTTTAGTAAGGCCTAGATAACCTGGAAGACATCTTGCCAGGAGGTACAGGTTAAATGCCTATGTGATATGATACTTCATAGGTGCAAAAATGAAAAAAGATATCCTAGGTCTGGAAACATGAGGTACATGGGAGGAAAAAGAGTAACCTTAATAAATTCAGTTCAAACAGAGAGACAGTTACAATCCATAAAGACAGAAGCATGAGGTGGCACCAATACCAAGGGAAACTAAAGTCAGTGCTGTTGGTTATAATAGATGTGCTTTATTATAAGAGCACAGGACAGATGCAGTCAGTGTCGTAAGAAAACAGTTTGAAGGAGAAAATGCAAATAGAAACCCACTTATTATTATGAAGACAATAATAGTGTTAGAGCTCTGACCAATGTCCTCTTACACTCTAATTATAGACTTGATAAAATACTCACTATTTCCTCTACCTGGAACAGTCCCCTTGTCCATACATAATATCTATATGCCCAACACAGTGCACCAATTCTTAATCTCCATTCCATCACCTCTTGGTGATCATGCCAACATACTCTACTCTCTCCTTACCCTAATTCAGACTGTGCTAACACAGAGTATCAAAGTACAGCTTTGAGGAAAGATTGCAAAAGCATAGTAGCATCTAGGCCTATTATGATTCAGTTCTCAATGGAAGAATGGAAGAGAATCATCCTATATAATAGTGGGTCTAGGCACAAGCACAAACACAATGTTCCTTCTCTTCTGGCTAAATGCTTTATATACTTTAGGTCTTAACTAAGAGGTCATTTCCCAGGAAACCTACTAGGATATCCCCTAAGCCATACGGAGTTGTCATCTCTAGTACTATGAACTACTATAGCATCAGGGGCCATGATGTACATTAAGTGTCTATTGACCTGCCTGCTTTATCCTTTAAACTCTAAGTTCACTAATAAAGAGAACAGCTGTGTGGCCTCATTGTGTTTTATCTTAAAGATGTAATGTCAACCACAAAGTACACAGGTACTCAATACAAACTTGCTAAAGAAATACACACATTTTTTTCCAGAGCAAATTTCAAATTCTCTTGAGGACTGCGGTTCTGATGGCTTTCCTAAAATATATTTCCTAGGGTAAACCCATTGTCATTTGTAGTGGGTAGTCATTTGAGCCATTCCCTGAAGCACCACCCCTAGTGAGGGAGCTGTAGCTGTTACACCTGCCTATGACCTTGAGGCACCGGCCTCTGTGGGCGTGGCCATCTGCGATGCATATAAGATAGCTAGCCCCTCTTGGCTGCCTCAGGATTCTGGATGCTGAGATCTTGGGCCAAGCTGTTCAGCATGAGACAGCTCAGCTTTCCTGGACCATACGATAAATCTCCCATGGTTGTGAGTTTACCCCCAAATAAATTCCTTTGATCATTAAATAGACTCCGTGGATTTTTCCCATTAGTTATTATTTCAAAGAGAAAAGAAGTTGGGACTGTAGGTATGACCACTTATTGTAGAAAGCCATAGATGTGGCCATAACTGAGATGTGAAAAGTAATATGGTAATGTCAAGAGCTGATGCATGATTTTCCATGACCACTTCCCCAAGTCACAGGTCTCCTTCCTTCAAACATGGAAGTATCATTTTAAAAATGAGCTATGTACAGATGAGTGCCAGGCATGCACCATGGATCAAGAAGTAAATCTCCAAAGTTACAAAATAATTCGTCTTGTTGATGTACTTTAAAAAGTTGTACTCTCTATCTCTTTTTTATTATTATTAAGAAAGCTTTTCCATTCATTTTACACACCAAAGATCTCTCTCTTCCTTCCTCATACCCCCCAGCCTCCCCTCCCAACCCATCTCCCACTCCCCCCCCCCACAAGAAGACAAGGCCTCCCATGAGGAGGCACACCAGTAGAGGCAAGTCCAAGCCCCTCTGCTGTGGATATCACTCTGTATAAATAAACACTGATTGGCGGGTAGCCACACAGGAAGTATAGGCGGGACTAAGAAAGAGGAGAATTGAGGGAACAGGAAGACAGAGGGGAGACCTCCTGGAGACACCGCCAGGACAAGGAAGATGTAAAGTGCCGGTAAGCCAGGAACAACGTGGCAAAGTAAAGATTAATAGAAATGGGCTAAATATAAGAGTAAGAGCTAGACAATGATAGGTCTGAGCTAATGGCCAAGCAGTTTAAATAATGTAAGAGTCTGTGTGTTTATTTTATAAGTGGGCTCCGGGACTGGCAGGACTTAGAGGGAGCTGAAGAGAAATTCTCCAGCTACACCCCTCCCCCTGCCTCAAGGCTGGAGAGGTGTCCTACCATAGGTAGTGGGCTCCAAAAAGCCTGCTCATGTACCAGGGATCGATTTGGATCCTACTGCCAGGGGGCCCCCCAAGCAGATCAGGCTACACAACTGTCTTGCCATGCAGAGGGCCCAGCTCAGTCCCATGCAGGCTCCACAGCTGTTGATCCAACTTTCATGAGTTCCCACTAATTTGGTTTGGTCGTCTCTTCAGGTTTCCGCATTATGATCTTGATGCACTTTTCATAGAATCCCTCTTCTCTCTCCCCAACTGGACTCCTGGAGCTCTTCATTCTTGCTATTAGGACTTGCACTCATTTCTCAGGGCAGAAAACAACAAATATTCTCTTCCCAAACCTTCCCTGCAGCTATGAATAATCAATCATATGGCACAGTTCTGGAGAAGGAAATATAATGGGGATTCTTCTTGTTTTCTTACTAGTTTCCACCTCCCAAAGGAAGATCCTAAATGGAATCTTCTTCCCCCATTACTTCTTCATGCAACTGTACAGAGCAATCTTTTAACTGTGAGGATAAGTCAAAAAATTAATATCAATATGCTGAGAAGAATCTCAATGATGTCACTGAGTAGATAGAACATACCTGAATTAGTCACCTCAAGAGTTATTCCTATGTGAGATTGTTTAGCATCTGGACTACTCTTGATCAGAAATACTTTGTTACCTACAGCTGGGTGCATCTTAACTCTTTGTGTGGGACAATATCTGTTTCCTTCCCTGAAATTTTATCAGTTAGATTCCAAAAGCCAGTTTAAATAAGCAAGTAAGCATGAATGCTCAGGAACCATGGGCATCTGTGGTGATATTGTGTTCCCCAAAATATTGTGCACCCTAATAAACTTATCTGGGGCCAGAGAACAGAACAGTCACTAGATATAGAGGCCAGAAAATGGTGGCACACACGCCTTTAATCCTAGCATTCCAGAGGCAGAGATCTGTCTGGATCTCTGTGAGTTCAAAGCCACACTGGAAACAGCTAGACATGGTAACAAGAGCCTTTGATCCCAGGAAGTGAGGGCAGGAAGCAGAAAGGTATTTAAGACATGAGGACAAGGAACTAGAGGCTTGGTTAAGCTTTTAGGCTTTTGAGCAGCAGTTCAGCTGAGACCCATTCTGGATGAGGACTCAGAGGCTTCCAGTCTGAGGAAACAGGATCAGCTGAGGAATTGGCAAGGTGAGGTGGCTGTGGCTTGTTCCGCTTCTCTGATCTTCCAGCATTCATCCAGTAACTGGCACCAGGTTTGTTTTTATTAATAAGACCTGTTTAAGATTCATGTTACATCTGGTGCCCACCTGCGTAAGATTCGTGTTACAGGCATCATTTTGCAATACTAAAGTTACGAAGAAATCATCTAATGATGGTAATTCGTGTTGAAGAATAAAACACACATTTTAATATCAGGGAAAGGCAATGGGCTTGCTTATACTAGATGAGAAATATAAGACAGCAGGTTGCAAAAGGATGTTCACCTATAAATTTATTTTTGATCTTACTGTTCAGAATCAGCTCATAAATTTATAACTAGCTACCTGCCGAGAAAACTTCTTGGTGTCCAAGAAGCTCACAAAGTACCTGCTATACATACTTCACCAGCATCAGACCTTCAGAGGTTGGGAGGGAACTGGGGATGGATGCATTTAGTTTGACTGACTATCTATCTACAAAGGTTATTTGTACTACCCACCCCACCTTGAATAACAGAACCACAGCCTTCTTCCATCTTTCTTCAAAGTGTCCACATTACCTCTCGTTACACAATACTTCTCGCAATTATTTTTTCCAAGTATAATTCTTCATTTATTATTAAAATCTTGAACACTGACAATTTTTACAGACTATGCATCAAAAAATATAGACCTGGAAAAGGAATTATTCTATGCATTCTGAATGAATCACAGTATTCTTGAAATCAGAGTAGGCAAGGCACAGCAAGTAAAGCACAGACAGTTGGGCAAACAGACTCTCCTCCACAACAGTGCTCTCCCCAACCCACATCCTTTTTCCAGAGCTTCCTCCATGCATTTTGGCTCCACGAAGCTGTTTCCAAACAGAGACACAAACAGAATCTGTGGCTTTAGGTGAACTGATCAGACCAGTTGCCTGGTGGGTTCCTTTAGGCCTGGGTAACTATGGTTAATGCAGGGACCTGTTTGTTTTATTACAGACTGCCAAAACTAGAAGCACATTGGCTGGAAGAGATTAAGTCTACTGAGAAACTATGTTTCTGTGGTTTATTTCCATGCAGGGCTGGGTACACAGATACGGGATGCAATGGCCACTGTCGCCTAGTTACCAATGATAAAAAAGGACTCTTAGGCAGACTTTTTGAGAAAAACTTCATTGGGGATAATGGTGGTAGGAAATACATCCTTGTATTCTTCTGGGCCATGAGAAATGCATTTTAAAATACATCATGGTTTCTACTGTATATTGTTTTTATTTTGAAATAAACTATTTTCAAAATGTGCTAAGTCCTTGAACCTTTATACATAATAGGGTATTCTTTTCAGGAAAGAAGTTCACACAACCCTTGAAAATACTGATTAGTTCATTCTTCAGCAGTTAACATTAGTTCATGTTTCAGCATAGAAACACTGTCTGGAAAATGGAGTTACTGAATCATGCTCTGGGCTCTTTTTGATTCGGTCTACTATGCTTAAGTATGTAAACCAAAGGGGAAAAGTGCAGGTTTGCCTTACCATCATTGTTCTCAAAGCGAGTTTAGTATTGAAATGAAGATTGATTTTCTTCTAAAATGCTTCCTCCTTTGCATACCTACAATAATATGACTTGGCATTCAGAGATTGACTTTACTAATAATTAACTTAGGTAATTTTAAATGCAATAAGTACTTTCAGACAATTCATGTCAGATTGTCCTAGCTCATTCATTAGACTGTCTGTATTGTAAGTGCTGAAACATTACTTTCAGATTAATATCTAAAAATTGTTTTGGGCTTCTTTACTCCCAGATAATAACACCCAGTACAGAAGACATCTAATAGATGATCTGAAATTTTATGACTTTCAAATGTCTCTCCAGAATTTATATTTCTGGTTGACCATTTTATCCTTTATTTATTCATCTACACAACCATCTCAGTATGATGTCAGTAACTGTGAAGACCCAGGAATGAGTACAACATCGGCTATATATGTACCTTTAAATAACTATTCAGTAATTCAAAGGAACCATGCATGAGTGAGTAGCTGACAGGAGAACAGATAAATGCATTTAAAATTTCCCCTTTCATTTCATTTGCATTTCCAGCCTTTGTTCTATAATCTACATTCAAGGCAAAGCTTTGTAGCTTGAGATACACTTGACTGGTGAAAACATGTCAAATCATTTAGAGTAAATCTTGGGAGGGATAGACATGCTCTAGCAGGATAAGGACACTTTGAGGAAACAAGGCATAATCAGAGCACTGTAATGTCTTCCGCATAGTTGGACTCCAGAGGCCATTCCAGAAAAGATATGAAAATGAACAATAACCCTGAGCCAGGCAGACCCATCCCAAAGTGACTGATTAGAAGGATTAAGTTCATTTGAATGCAGGAAAAACTGGCATGCTAATTTTCTGGCTATATTTTAGCTGGGTTCATATATTTGTAGTAATATTACATGATACTTTGTAATGCAACTAGAGGAAAATATATAATAACCTTATTCTAACCTAAAGTGAATTAAACCTCATTATTCCTCTCTGGAAGATCAAGTATCAATCTAGAGGACTTCTAGAAAGTTCTCTAGTATTCTCATTCAATAAGTCTATAAATAAATAGGTTAAACATTGTTCACATATCTTCAGATACTATCAATATACTTCTGAGATTTCATATTAAAGGGAATTCTCTCTTAAGCAATCACAAAACCTCAAGTAAAATCAAGCTTTAGGATGAAGACCACAGGGTGCATGGTTTCCAGAGGACTTCTCTCATACATATTCTCTCATCCACTAATAACTATTCTCTCTCTCTCTCTCTCTCTCTCTCTCTCTCTCTCTCTCTCTCTCTCTTTCTCTCTCTCTTTCTCTCTCTCTCTGACCATGCATGTGCATAATCATACAAACACATAGACACACATGTGTCCCATTAGCAATAAACTATCTGTCCTCCAAACAGGGACAGTTACAAAAATCAAACCAGTAGCTCACATTTGTGTGAAATCACTCTATAATGTACACAGAGAAAAGCTGTTTTTCAATATCTGCCAACTTTTCACTAAGTAGTTAGAACTTCAAAAGGAGAAGAAATGCCTTCAAATGCAAGTATGACAGCAGGCCTCAGAAACTCTTGCTTCCGATTGTGTCCAAAATATCTTATTCTGTAGATTCCAGGCTGTGCAGTATCTGGAATATACCATTCAATTGTTGCATTGCTCAGACCCAGTATTCCCTTGTGCCAATAAAACCTGTTAACAGAAAACAAACATATAAAAAAATACAACATTGCTCTTTAAAATGTATGGTTTTCATCCTGTACAATAGCCCAGGTCCCTTCCCTACCAGATGACTTCATATTAATCATACAACAGTTAACCTACAGGCTCAGCCTGCGGTGCACATCTTATACCAGGACCTTGACTGGTAAGTCCACTCCTTGAACATCCTCCCCAGTCCCTAGATCTACCCTGAGTTCCACATCCAATGCCCCATCCCAACCCAGTCAGTGCATCTGATCTGCCTCCAACCTACAGTCTTTGGCAATGATGTGCACCAGTCCAAGCTCCCCTCCTACTGCTTGATTTCACCACACCTCTACCATGGCCAGCTCTCAGGTCCACCCAACTCATGTATCCCTTGTTCTGTCCCAGCCACATCAGACATAAAACCAACTGAAGAACTCCATATGCTCAGGTCATTCATATAGATAGATAGATAGATAGATAGATAGATAGATAGATAGATAGATGAAAGAACAAAACAATTTGTCTTCCTCTAAAATCCAGCAGTCCTATGGAAATGTTCTCCAATGATAATTATCTGGAAAAATCACAGAACACAACATTTGAAAAATAATCATAAACTTTATCCAAGAACTTTACAGAACACACAAAGAAACAAACCAATTAACTTAAAGAGAATGAGTGCCTGAATGGTACCCAAGAAAATACAGCATAAGGCAGAATGAAGTGATAAAGACAATCCAAGATCTGAAAGCTGTGCTGTGGAATAATCCTGTACACTGTGAAAATGTGCCGCTCTCATTGTTAATAAAAAGCTGATTGACCAGTAGCCAGGCTAGAATTATAGTTGGGACATCCAAACAAGGAGAATGATGGGAAGAAGAAGGACAGAGTCAAAAGAAACATCAGCCAACTGCTGAGGAAGCAGGACATGTAGAAAATGAGGTAACAAGCCATGAGCCATGAGCCATGTGGCAAAGCATAGATAAGAAATATGGGTTAATTTAAATGTAAGAGTTATGTAGTAACAAGCCTGAGCTATTGGTTGAGCACTTGTAATTAATATTAAGCTTCTGAGTGATTATTTGAGAGTGGCTACAGGACATAAACTTCCATCTGCAAAGCTGAACTCAATAAAGAGATAGAAACATTGAAGAGTACTCAAGCTGAAATGAAGATGGAGTGTTAAAAAAACTCAATAACCCAACTAGAAAACTCAAAAGAAAATCATACTAGTAGAATGAATCAAGCAGGATATATTAGGACTTGAAGATAAAGAAATTAGAGCACATAAGCAAATAACATGGAAAAACAGAAAAATAAAACAGGACAGGGCCTGAAGTAAATATGGAATACCAGGAAAATAACAAATTTTCAAATTATAGGCATAGATGAAGGCAATGAATCCATGCCAATGGATAAAACTGATCTTCAGATCTTCAACAAGACAATAAAAGAAAACTTCCCAAAACTAAGGAAGCTACACTACTGTACCCAGCAAACTATATGCCATAGTTGAAGGAGAAAGAAAAAAATTCAGAAAGAAAAAAACAGAATTCCTGTTTATTATATCAACTCTAAACAAAATACCAGAAGCAATATTTTAAATTCAAGAGAGGAATAACCATAGTCAAGCAACTATAGAAAGAAAACAAATGAAGCTATAGTTACTGATACATAAAGTACAATTAAGAGTGCAACACACGCTCAACTATATTCATAGCAGCATTATTTGTAATAGCCAGAACCTGGAAACAACCTAGATGCCTTTCAGCTGAAGCATGGATAAAGAAAATGTGGTACATATACACAATGGAGTACTACTCAGCAGAGAAAAAAAATGACATCATGAGGTTTGCAGGCAAATGGATGGAACTAGAAAATATCATCCTGAGTGAGGTAACCCAGACTCAGAAAGACAAACATTGTATGTACTCACTCATAAGTGGATAGTAGATGTAAAGCAAAGGATAACCAGACTGCAACTCAACTCCAGGGAAGCTACCTAGTAAAGAGGACCCTAAGAAAGACACAGGGATCGCCCAACGACAGAGAAATGGATGAGATCTACATGAGCAAACTGGGGGTGAGGAGGGGTAATGGAGGGCAAGGGTTGGGGGAAAGAGAACTTAGGGGAGCGGGAGGTCCCAGCTGGATCAGGAACAGAGTCGGAGAACAAGGAAAGAGATACCATGATAAATGAAGACCTCAGGGGAATAGGAAGAAGCAGAGTGCTAGAGAGGTCCCCAGAAATCCAAAAAGACACCTTCACAATAGACTACTGGCAATGGTTGAGAGAAAGCCCAAACTGACCTACTCTGGTGATCAGATGGCCGAACACCCTAACTGTCATGATAGAACTCTCCTCCAGTGACTGGTGGAAGCAGATACAGAGATTCACAGCCAAACCCCAGGTGGAGCTCCAGTAGTCCAACCAGTGAGAGGGAGGAGGGATTATATGAGCAAGAGACATTGAGACCATGATTGGAAAAAGCACAGCGACAAATAGCCAAACTAGCAGAAACACATGAACTGTGAACCAATTGCTGAGGAGCCCCCATGGAACTGCATCAGGCCCTCTGGATAAGTGAGACAGTTTATTAGCTTGAACTGCTTAGGAGGCCGCCAGGCAGTGGGACCGGGACCTGTCCTTGGTGCATGAGCTGGCTTTTTGGAGCCTGGGGCCTATGCTGGAACAGTTAGCTCAGCCTTGGTGTAGGGAGCAGGGGACTGGACCTGCTTCAACTGAATCTACCAGGTTCTGCTGACTCCCCAGGGGAGACCTTGCCTTGGAGGAGGTGGAAATGGGGGGTGGATTAGGAGGGAAGGCTGGGGGTGGGAGGAGGGAGGACAAGGGGAATCTGTGGCTGATATGTAAAATTAAATTAATTATAAAATAAAAATATTTATTAAAAAAAGAGTACAAAAAACAAAAAGCAACAAATGACTATAATCAACACAAACCATTCAACAATAACTCTAAGTATTAAAGCCCTTAACTCTCCAATCACAAGACACAGGATGGCTGAACAGATTAAGAAACAAAATCCATCTTTTTGTTGTCTACAAGAAACTCAGCTTTAAAGATAAGCACCATCTTAAGGATGAAAAAAAAAAAAAAACCATTTACAAGCAAATGGGACATGGAAGCAGGCAAGCATTTCCTGGCAAAATAGACTTTGAACTAAAACTAACCTGAAAAAACAATTAAGGATACTTCATTCTAATCAAGGGAATACTAACCAAGAAGATATTACAATCCTCTGTGTGTGTGTGTGTGTGTGTGTGTGTGTGTGTGTGTGTGTGTGCAGATGAAGGACCTTTACAATGAGCTCTACCAAATCATGTCAACTCCTTCACCTAGTACATTTGTCAACGAATTTACAAGAAGGCCGACTAGTTTTTCAAGGAATTCCTGTGACCGTGGGAAAAACAAAGTTGATGAAAGCTGGAGGGGGCCATAGCTCAGGGATACAGCACTTTCCTAGTATGTACCAGACTCTAGATTCTACCCACAACAACACTAAATAAAAGTCAAAGATGTCAGCCAACATCTCATTGTACCTAATCCTAGAGAGGCCGACACTATGCTGCTTTCAGTCAACAGAGTCAAAATGGAGCCTAATAAATCAATTAAATATGGCCAGAAGGAGCCTTGGAAATGTGGTATCATTAATATCATGCCATGTATTAAGAAGTCTTTTAGTTTGTCCTTCCTACATTATGAAGCAACTGTTTTCAAGACTTCACAGACAAATAATCAATAGACATGTTTACCTTGTCTCCCAGGAGGCATCATTATACATTATCTGCCAGTCGGCTATAGACTCCTCATATTTCTCCACAGTGAGGAAGGTTTCGTGGGTCTGAAATACAATTAACACCACTTCTCAAGCACAACACAGTCACAGAGAGATTCGGTCTGCATTGGCTCTCCTCACTACACAGCAACCCACCAATGCCTGCTGTACACATGCATTAGTATTTTACCCAAATTCCTAGGCACATCCCTTTATGCAGTGTCTTCAGAATAATAGTTTACCCCTTTAAAAAAAAGCACAAAAGCTTAAGAATTTTAAAGAAGCATAATTATGGCATTCATAGCAAATTTGAAAATTTTAAATGAAATGAAATTTTAAAGAGACATAAATCAAGACCAAGAGTACAAGCTTCTCTAGTCACCACATAATTGAGGAGAGGAAATGGGATGTCTTCCCGCACCACCACCACCCTGCACACCCCCCCCCCCACCGTCTGTCTGTCTTCAGGTAACTGAATTATTAGTTACCATGCTTTCCTAAGTCAAAAAGTTGAAAAAAAAAAAGCATAAATCGTCCCTGTTCCAGGGTGCTAAAGACACTTCTACAGTGTAATAATACATACCTAGAAACCATACCATAAGCAAAATGTATTTCTACACTGAACAACAGCTACAATAGAGCAACTTGTTTCAGACCAAGAATCCAGCTTCAAATAAAGCAAAGATTTGAATGATATGACAAGGTAGTAAATAAAAAAAAGCCATAAATCTCCATTACCATCAAAACTTTTACACTGTCTCCCTGAAAGATAGGGCTTGGGGGTGTGGAGATGGGTCAGTCAGTAAAATGCTTGCGGTGGAAGCATGAGGACTCAAGTTTGGATGCCCAGAACCCACATGTGCATGGTAGATGTGTCTATAATCCCAGGACTGGGAGGGTGGAGACAGGTAGACCCCTGAAGCTCATTGGCTAGTCACCTTAAGACTCCAAGTTCAGTGAGAGGCACTGTCTCAAAAAAAAAAAAAAAAGGTAGAGAGCCAATGAGGAAGACAAGCAATGTTGGTCTTTGGCTTCCATTTGAATGCACCCACAGCACATACGTGTCCACATCTCCATGAACACACACACAAATAGGAGTTGTGTATACTTCATCTTTACACTTCACAACCCTTTATGCCTATCATTTACAAGTCTCCAGATAACTTAATAAATGGATTACTTATTTATATTTGGTCATGTCATTGTTTAAAACAATTCTCTAATTATTCAACTGATACATGACATTTAGTAAGGAAGTGCTCATAACCATGATGACTATTAAAGAGAGCTGTTGGTGCACATTGAGGACATGGTGGCATTGTGGGGGCCTTAGATGGAGTAAGAGGTATGATGGTCCCTAATAACTAGGTCTAGAATACTGGTTGGAAAATGTCTAGGTCCCCAAACTATCAGGACAAAACATGTGACTATCTTTTCCCTACTTCTCTGCCATAATCTCTTACAGGTGTATATTTATTAAAATTTAATCTCTCTGCTACTGAGTTTACTTATATACAAAGTAAGGATAATAAAACAAGCTACTGGATAGTAGTGAGGATTAAATTAAATGCATGTAGCAGTATACATAAAGCATCTAGCTTAATACTTGGAGACAACAATTGCTCAGCAATTAGGGATAATTATGATATGATGCAGGTAATAAAGAGCACTAGAAATTGTTTTGCACGATTTCAGAGAGTTCTGAGAACTCTCATTATGATGCTGTTAGCATTCTGTTCTTACAGCAGCGGTGATATGAGTACTCTGAGGATGTCAGGCATGATCCAGCATTTTGATATCGTCAGAAAGTAATGTGATGAGCATGCAGATGTTCTAGTGGAGCTTGACCACAAACTGTCCAAACATTAGAACATTTCTCCCCATAGACAGTATCATATTGCCACAGTTCTAGCATGGAGTAATGGCATTTGAACAGAGAGAAATGACACTGTTCATTTGGGAAGAAGGTGTTTTGGATTATAAGTGATTTTGGACCCTAGGAAGAATGACTCAATATAATGGCTACATCCACAGTCAGGGTAGAAAAGTGATCTAAAAACCACTTCTATAGGTCCACTTTCCTCCAAAAATTTCTTCAAATTTTGTTGGGAGTTTGTGGCAGTGCTTTTTACCTTCTTTTATTTTGTTTAGTATTTTTTAAATTTTGTTCATTGATGTTATTGAGCATGTGCTGTGAGGGATGTATGCATGCCACAACACACATGTCCAAGTCAGAGGACAGCTTGTGGAAGCTGTTTCTCTCCTTTCTCTCTGTTGGTTCCTGGGACTGAACTCAGGTTCCCCAGGATTGGTGACTAGCCTCTTTACAAACTGAGTCACTTTACCAACTAGTTTCCTTGGTTTTTGAGACAAACCCTTGCTGTATAGAACAGGCTGGCATCCAACCCTTGGTTACCTAGCCTGCACTTCCCAGGTTCTGGGATTACAACTGTAGCCACTAAATCTAGTTTGGTTAGATGTTTATAGTCAGAACCTGTATTGTTGTTGTTTATTTGGATACAAGATTATTCTAAGGAAATTGCAGAAGACTACAGTCATTTAATTTCTAGGCATGCTATATAAGTGTGTGTAGTTTAATATATATAAAGCAAAACATAGGACATATTTTGTAACAAATTAATAACAGTAATCAACTCTAAGAAACAGATTTGTTGGGAAGAAAGGCACTTCCATGTTCTATTTTATTAATTTCTATGCTGTTTGTTTTTACATCGGGCATATATTTCTTGTGTCATTTTCCGAGTTAAACATTCTATTATGTCAACAGGAAAATGGCCAATGTAAACTAACATAAGGCACATGGAACAGAACTATTAGGGCACGTACCAGTGTGTGATCACTCCAAAACAGAAGAGACAGGGTCTGGAGTAGCGATGCTGGAGGGGTCAGAAAGGTCCCCGAAAGTAGAGGAAATCACTTCCTTTTTTTTGGCCCTTTCAATATGTTAATAAACTTAGTAAGTTCTAAATTTAAATGTGTAAGTGGGAATGTCTCTGAATCTGTATCTTCTGGAGAAGCAGTGCGGCCCTGCAGACTTTGTGACTCCATGAATCTTCCTGTGTGCTATGTTCCACATTCAATTCCACACTAGCTGTACCCATTGAACATTTTCCCACCTTCCAAAATAAAGTAGGGGAAAAGCCTGATATATTTTTGGATATGTGAGATTCTCCTGTAAAGTGAAGGGAAACTTTAAAAGCGAATTTAAACTGGAAAGACAACGATGCTCACCTGGTTTTCTGCTGAATTCTTTGGGTTAGCGCCTACAAATATAACTTCAACCACTTCTCCCTGGAAATAAAAATGGCACTTAATTAAATCTAATACAAGCCTCTTTGCTGTATTCAGATTTCAAGCATTATCTACTATACATTCTAGAATCCTGGGTGTATACATTCCATGTACATTCCTGTATACATTCTGCTCTATTTAATTAAGTGATCCCTTTCTAAGTTTGTTGGGAATTGGGACCAAAGAATTTTATTTTGGCAGATTTGGATATAAACAAAGATCCAGAGCTATAATTTTCAATGTGATAACACATTAAAATGACTTCAAATTATATCACAGAACCCTATCATGAAACAACAGTCATAGAGACCACAGAGAAATCAGAAGTGGTCCCACACAGTTATAGCCACTCAGTCATTGACAAAGGTGTCACAACATTGACTGGAGAAAAGACAGCCTTGGCAATGATCTCCAATAGCACAAGAAATAAGACGGAACTAACAAATGGCATTGCATGAAATTAGAATATTTTTTTAATATTTTTATTTTATAATTAATTTAATTTTACATATCAGCCATGGATTCCCCTGTCCTCCCTTCTCCCACCCCCTAGCCTTCCCCCCCAATACACCCCCCATTCCCACCTCCTCCAAGGCAAAGTCTTCCCTGGGGAGTCAGCGCAGCCTGGTAGATTCAGTTGAGGCAGGTCCAGTCCCCTCCTCCCTACACCAAGGCTGAGCAAAGTGTCTCAGCATAGGCCCTGCAACTCACAACTCCAGGGAGGCTACCTAGTAAAAAGGACCCTAAGAAAGACACAGGGATTGCCCAGTGACAGAGAATTGGATGAGATCTACATGAGCAAACTGGGGGTGTGGGGTGATAATGGAGGACAAGGGTCGGGGCGGGGGAGAGAGCTTAGGGGAGCAGGAGGTCCCAGCTGGATCAGGAACAGAGTCGGAGAACAAGGAAAGAGATACCATGATAAATGAAGACCTCAGGGGAATAGGAAGAAGCAGAGTACTAGAGAGGTCCCCAGAAATCCACAAAGATACCTCCGCTATAGACTACTGGCAATGGTTGAGAGAGTGCCTGAGCTGACCTACTCTGGTGATCAGATGGCCGAACACTCTAACTATCATGATAGAACTCTCATCCAGTGACTGATGGAAGCAGATGCAGAGATTCACAGCCAAGCCCCAGGTGGAGCTCTAGGAGTCCCATCGGTGAGAGAGAGAAGGGATTATATGAGCAAGAGATATCGAGACCATAATTGGAAAAAGCACAGGGACAAATAGCCAAACTAGCGGAAACGCATGAACTGTGAACCAATTGCTGAGGAGCCCCCATGGAACTGGATCAGGCCCTCTGGATAAGTGAGACAGTTGATTAGCTTGAACTGTTTGGGAGGCCCCCAGGCAGTGGGACTGGGACCTGCCCTTGGTGCATGAGCTGGCTGTTTGGAACCTAGAATATTTCTTCTGTACAGCAAAAGAAGCCATCGACAGAGTGAACAGCCATCTATAGGATGTCCCAAATCTTTGCCAACTATATACCTATCTTAGTTTCTTTTCCTATCCCTAAGATAAAATACTCTGACAGAAGCAACCTATGGGAGAAAGGACTTGTTCTGGCTCACAGTTCAGAAGTACAAGTCGAGGCACCACTGAGCTTACTTTCTACATTTTCTTAGAGATTTATTTCATTTTTAATTGTGTGTGTGTGTGTGTGTGTGTGTGTGTATTTGCATGAGTGTGGGTGCTTGCTGAGGCCAGATGCCTCAGATACCTCTAGAATTGGAGTTACAAGTGACTATGAGCCACCGGACATGGGTACTAGGAACCAAACTCGTATCCCCTGGAAGAGGAGTGCACACTCTTAAATGCTGAGCCATTGCTTCAACCCCTAGATTTCTCCATTTTATACAGACCTGGATCTCCTTTCCAAAGATGGTCCTGCCAACAACTAAGATTTGCATTGTGTCAAACTGCTTTCTTTTTTAAAATATATTTTTATTTTATAATTAATTTAATTTTACATATCAGCCACGGATTCCCCTGTCCTCCCTCCTCCCACCTACCCCCTAGCCTTCCCCCCTAATCCACCCCCCATTCCCACCTCCTCCAAGGCAAGGGAGTCAGCCCAGCCTGGTACATTCAGTTGAGGCAGGTCCAGTCTCCTCCTCCCTACACCAAGGCTGAGCAAAGTGTCTCAGCATAGGCCCTATGTTCCAAAAAGCCAGCTCATGCACCAAGGACAGGTCCCAGTCCCACTACCTGGGGGCCTCCCATACAGTTCAAGTTAATCAACTATCTCACTTATCCAGAGGGCCTGGGCCAGTTCCATGGGGGCTCCTCAGCTATTGGTTCATAGTCCATGTGTTTCCACTAGTTTGGCTATTTGTCCCTGTGCTTTTTCCAATCATGGTCTCAATGTCTCTTGCTCATATAGTCCCTCCTCTCTCTCGTCAATTGGACTCCTAGAGCTCCACCTGGGGCTTGGCCGTGAATCTCTGCATCTGCTTCCATCAATCACTGGATGAGCGTTCTATCATGACAGGGTGTTCGGCCATCTGATCACACTGATGTAAATATAGACAAATGCTTCTCTTAGCTTTAGTCGGAGAAGCCTCTCTATACCAGGAAGAGCAGTGAATGCAGATTCTTCCCTGCTCAAGGTGCTGAGACTGAAAAAGCTGGTTGGGTTCTCAGCCCTGAAAAGAACACTTACATCATTCAGGGAATATTGCAGAAGAATGTGCAGAAAGATACAAGAGCCAGAAGATAGGAAAGAGGGTTGTGAAATGCTCTCTTCCGGGCACGACACTGCTGTTGCATTCATGGACTCACAGCAGCAGCACTGACCCCACACGACTGGACCTATCAAAAGTCAGCCAAGAAAAAGGCGGCTTCTCATGTGGCTCTACCCATCCCTACTAAACCAGGGGCTACTTATGGATTCTAGGTGATGAGCGGTCGTTATCTTCAGATGTGTACCCCCTGGTGGGCCCAAGAGGTTCAATTGTCTAATTCTATACCCGTGGTCATGCAGATGGTGCAGATTAAACCCAGTGGGACATAAAACAAGACAAAAAGACAAGAATATTGGAAAGGACCTGTAGAAGAGAGAGAGCATCAACCCGAGTGGGAAGGAGGTGAGAAAGGATGGGAAATGAGTAATCAGAATGCATTCTATACCTGTATGAAACAGCCAAATAACAAATTTAATTAATTAAAAAAACTTTCAGAACTATATACCTCAATGGTAAATTTTACTGGAGATTATACCACAGTAGCCTTTCCTAACACACATTTTTAAGGCTTAAAAATAGATAGATAGATAGATAGATAGATAGATAGATAGATAGATAGATAGATAGATATGTTAAAATCAGAAAAAAAAAGCTGGATCTTCCAACATCAATTAACGTATATAAGATAATTTTCTGCAGGCATACACAGAGGCCCATCTCCCAAGTGACTCTATATTCTTTCAAGTTTGACAATTAACTCTAGTCACCACAAGATCTAATCATGTACTCCTATCTAGACTCTATAGAAGGATTCCTGAAATTAAATCCCCAAAGCAAATAATCTAATCAATAAATGAGCTAATGGATGGAACAGAATGTTCTGAAAGGAAGAAAGACAAATGTCTTAGTGGTATTGTCTTCAAGTCCTCAACATCATCAGCTGTTAGGGACATGCAGTTTAAGACAACATTGAGATTTTATCTCATGCCTGTTTGGACTGGCTACCATCAACCAAACTAGCAACACCCACTGCTGGTAAGGATGGGGGAAAGAGAAACCCTTCTCACCTGGTGTTATAGATGTACACTTAGGCAGCCAGTATGTAAGTCAGTACTGAGGCCACTCAAAGACAAAGCTAGAACTATGAGATGATCCGGATTTACCACCCTGGACATACACATGAAGGATTCCAAGTCAGCATATGTCCCAGTTTGCTTCTCTATTGCTGTGTTAAAACACTGATCAAAAACTACCTGGGAAAGAAAGTTTATTGGGCCTCTACTTCCACTTCACTGTCCCTCATTGAGGCAATTCAGAGCAGAAACTCAAAGTAGCAACCTGAAGTCTGGAACTGAAGCAGAGGCCATGGAGGAGTCATGCTTGCTCCCCATGGCTCGCTCACCCTGCTTTCATATATATGGCACCACCCTCAGTGGGCTCCCTCCACATCAATCATTAATCAAGAAAATGCCCCCACAGATACACCCAGATACCAATCCTTGGAGGGAAATTCCTCAGTTGAGAGTTCCTCTTCCTGGGTGACTCCAGTTTGTGTCAGTTAACAGAAACTAACCAGCACAGCATACCAGAAAAATATTTGCATATCTATGTTTATTATAGGACTATGGAAATGTTCACTAGGAAACCATCCAACATGTTCATTAACATATGAACAGGTAAAGAAAATGTAGCACAATAGAATTTTATGAAGGATAATTAAATTATCAGGAAATGTAATAGAGCTGGTGATCACTGAGTTAAAAAAAGAGGCAAGACTCAGGAAAACAAATACTGCATGTTGTGCCTCACATGTAAATACACATATGATATTGTGATATGAAAGTAGAAAAATCTATGGGATTTAAAATAGATGTGAGCTAGGTTTCTTTGTGGCATTGTGATAAGTATATATACTTAATGTTTGTTTCTGTTCACCCCCACAATTCCCTGTTCCCCACCCCCTCCTATTGCTGACCACTTCTTCCTAAATAGTCCTGCTTCTGCTTTGATGAAATGTATATTCTATTACCCTCCCTTGTTCCCACTTCAATCCTCCCTTTAGACCTCTTTCTCTGCATTTCTTTGGATGCTAACAAAAATATTAAAAAACCAAATTTGTACAACACAGAAATAGACAAAAGTCCTCACCACCAGGCTCCGTGTTTATCTAAACTCTGTCTAATCACAGGACACACAAGCTTTTGTTCTTCACGCCAGCCCCAGCTCGGGTGTTTCATCTCATGAATATTTTGTTGCATCAGCTTGGTTGGGATTGAGACTGTGGTTGGACATTGGAATATGATTCCCAAGGCACTTAGCATAGAGACACATTAGCCTAATGAGGAAGTCTACAAGCTCTAACAGGAGATCAGCAAGACAAGCCAAGGGTCATGATTTATCCCAGCTCTTATCAGAAAAAGCAAGTTTGAGGAGACGTAAGGGAGGGAAGTGCAAAAAGAGAACAACATATATATAGTGAAAATATAAAAATGAAATCCATTTCTTTGTATGTTAACCAAAAACAACATAAAAATTATTATTATATAAAAATATTATTATTAAAAGATGATGAATATACATAAATATATAATATATAATATGTATGGCCTTCAAGTAGAAAGGGGACTATGTTGGGGTAAGGAATATGTCTAAAGTAGGGGCAGAGGTGAGGTGAGGGTAATGGGGTTGATAAACATGGCCTGTTTTCTCTGGATTTAAACATATATACATAGGAGATGAAAACAGGCAGGGATCTTATAGTGAGAATAAGGGGACCAGCAGGAGGAGACACAGGGGAAGCCAAGCAGAGGAGCAACTGTAAGCCAAATATTATTGTGGAATGGCTAGTTTTTCTCAACTCGACCCAAGCTAGGGCCATCTGGGGGAAAAGAAACTTAACTGAGAAAATGCCTACATAGGACTGGCTTGTCGGCAAGTCTGGGGGGCATTTTCTTGATTACTGATTTACGTGGTAGGGCCTAGGACACTGTCTGTGCCACCCCGGCCAGGCAGTCCTGGAGTGTAGAAGAAAAACTGAGCAAATCAGGAGGAGTAAACAAGTAAGCAGCACTCCTTCATGTCCTCTGCATCAATTCCTGCCTCAGGATCCAGCTCTAGCTTCCCTGGATGATGGGTGTCAAGCTATAAGATGAAGTAAACCCTTTCCTCCCCAACTTGCTCTTGGCCATGGTGTTTTGTCACAGCAGTAGAAACTCTAACTAAGATAACATGTATGAAAATGCCCTGATGAAACTCATTATTCCTTGTGCAAACTAAAAACTTTAATTAAAAAAAAAAAGTTGGCCAGGAAGAAAAGCCCAAGTCCATTTGCTTTTGCAGCTAGATCTGAGTGAATAATAGTGAAACAATCCTGGTTCATATCCTTTGTATAGTTTTCCAGAAAACACAAGAGGAGACACCTCCCTACTCATTCTTTATAACCTTGACACCAGAAGCCAAGAAACAGGTAAAAAAAAAAAAAAAAAAAAAAAACAGTCCTCCTGGCATGGGTCTAACATTCCAGAACAGTGTGCCATCAAAGCCAACAGTACATAGATTAGTCATCAGTAGCAGCAGGCTTTAATATCTGAAAACTAGTTAATATGGTGTAGCATATTAATAGACTGAATTAAAGAAAACCACATGGTCACTTCAGTAACACAGAAAAGCACTCTCTCACACACACACACACACACACACACACAAATCCCACATCTAATGCCAGTAAAGTCTCCCTGTATACTAAGTAAGAATGAATACTGTCTTGATCTGAATCAAGTTGTCTCCTAAAATCCTGACAAATGTCACATTAATAGGGGTACAGAGAGTTTGCAGTTAAGAGCAATTCCTGCTCTTACAGAGGACTCACATTTGATGGTTCACGGCCACCTATAACTCTAGCTCCAAGATGTCATCACCCCCTTCTGTCATCTATGGGTACCCACACACATGTAGCATACACTCACACAAACACACACACACACACACACACACACACACACACACACACATACACACACACACTACACACACACATACATACATACATACATACATACATACATACATACATAAACAGGGGAACTCTGAATACTTGTCTCCTAAGATCAGAAACAAGCCATGGATGGCTACCAAGTTTCACAAATCCTAATCCAGAATTGTTGTGGTGTAAATGTGATGTGTCCTCCCTCCCACAGTGGTTACTGAATTGAAGGTTGGAATTCCAGGGATTATAACTGTTCAGAGATGATGGGAGTATGAGGCTACTAATGTCACCAATGGGTTTATCCATTTTTATCCACTATGAACCTATATTGAATGGGTTATTAAGGGGTGGGACCTGGCTGAGAAAGCAGGTCACTTGGAGCTTACTTTTGAAGGCTATATCTTGTCCCTGGCCAATCCCTTTGTTTCTCTATACTTCCCAGACACTGTGAGGTGAGAAAATTTCCCCTGCCACTCCTTTCCTTCATGATGCTCTACCTCACCACACATATGCCCAGAGCAATGAGCCCAGGGACATAGTTTGAAACCTCCAAAACCATGAACCAAACTAAATCCTCTCCACAGCTGTGATGTTGAACTCTCACCACCCACTCGGTAAGATTAGAATCACCCAGGAAACACATGTCTGCGGTCTCTATGAAGATGTTCCGGAGAGGGTTAATTGGCAATGGAAGACTCACCCTAATGTGAGTGGCAACTATCCTGTAGACTAGAGACTAGATTGAATAAAAAGGAAAAAAGTGAATTGAACAGCAGTGTTTGCCTCTCTGTTTGACTATGGAGGCAGTGTGACCAGCTGCATGGCTTCCCTACCATGGTGGATCGCATCCTCCACGTGTGAGCCAAAAACATGGTCTTCCATCCTTGGGCTGTTCTCGTCAGATATGCTGTCAGAGCGATGAGAAAACTAACTGACATGGCTGTCTTCAATTGCTTTCTCAGCTGCTTTATCACAGCAATGAGAACTAACACTGCACTCTAGAACATTCGGTAATTAATGAAGCATGACTATGAAGTTTAGTCATGCTTCACTAGGAAAAAGAGAAATCTAGAAATGAATAAGTAAAGTTATTTCATTTGCTGATTATGTAACAAGTGTAGAACTCCCTGAGGAATTCATAACAAGAAAAAAGAACCTTTCAGAATTAATACATTTTCCAGCAAGGATGCAGAGCACAAAATCAACATAAAATGTAGTGGTGCAGATCCTGGTTCAGGTCTGTGCACTTTTCCATCCCTTGATCTAAAGAACAACCTGGCCCAACTCCTGTGCACAGTTCTTTGACCATGTATTTAATAAAAAGAATAAATTGCATTTTAGAAATTCAGTTTTTTCTGTAGTTAACTGCCAGGGGGAGGGCGGGAAATCAGTGTTTCCCATTCCCCTTGCTTTTGCAGAACCTCTGTAGAGATGGAAATATATGTCAACATCACCATTGCTAAAGCTAGCCTGTGGTACTGTCAACATCATCATTGCTGAAGCTAGCCTGTGGTACTGTCAACATCATTACTGCTGAAGCTAGCCTGTGGTACTGTCAACATCATTACTGCTGAAGCTAGCCTATGGTTCTGTCAACATCATCATTGTTGAAGCTAGCCTGTGGTACTGTCAACATCATCATTGCTGAAGCAACAATGTGGTACCACTAGAGGCAGGTGGTGATGTCAAGCAACATCTTTCCTTTCACCTCCAGAAGCAAATTCCTAAATACTTGGAAACGTTCCTGTGAGTCTTACCACTCTGTATTCAGGTTTGGCTGGCTGCAGGACTTCCCCAAAATGTCTGCCTATTGGTGGTCTATCCGCAATATTAGGGATAAGCGAGGCTATCAGGTTTGTGAAGAATGGAGGCTCCGGGCCGCTGCTCATGTTGGCTACTGTGTCCTGAAACAGAGAGCATTTGTTAAAGAAATGCACAATGGACATTAAGTGAGATTCCCTACTCCTGTTCATATCCTAAGAAATGTCCTCATTAAAGGAGGTTCACACACATCTATACACAGGCACTCCAAAAAGCTAACAATATTTAGCCAAATGTGAAGCACCCTTGCTAAAATGAGAGCCTAAATGTTCATTAGTTTTTTGTTAAAAGTTTTTGTTGAAGGCAATTGCTTTGCTTGCCTGGCTGGTATAATTCAGAGATCAGAAAGCAAACACAGAAGCATACTATAATAGTTAGATTCTGGGCAGCCATTGTTTTCACTGTGTGGCTCAGGGTAGGTATGTACCACACATTATAACTTCATGGAGGATACTGCAATTATGCTTAAAATTTTCAATATTGAGTCTCATAAATGTGTTTATATATGTTCTGGCATGTATGTGCATGTATGTCAGAGGTCAACACCAAATGTCATTCCTATTCAGGTACCACCTACCTCGATTATAAGTGTCTTTCATTGATTTAGATAAATAGCTTGTAAGCAAACCTAGGGGATCCTCCTGTCTCTATCTGCCCAGTACTGGGATTACAAGCACACAGTACAGTGCTCAGCTTTTTTGTTCAGGTGCTGAAGATCAACCTTGGATCATCATGCTTGCTTCTAAGATGTTACTTGGATTATCATTTCTCTGCTTCTAAGATGTTACTTTGGTGGGTTGATTGGTTGTTTGGTTGTTTGGTAGGTTAGTTGGTAGTGTTTTTTTTTTTAAGTAGTCTTATCAATGCAACTTGGGCTTACCTAGAACTTGCTCCATAGCCTAGGCTGTCCTGAACTCATGATTCATCTACCCTAGTAGCCTGAGTGCCAGGATTACAGGCAAGTACCAATATGCTTGGTTCAAACTGTGGGTAATCTTTTGCCCAAAGTCACCACTAAGATTCTCGCCTGGTCCCAAATCTCTGCTAAATAATATAATAAATATATCTTTATTTAAAATTTAAGATTAGCCTGTATCCTGACTGATACAATGTTTTCCAAAAGATTCACCAACTTTAATGGGAGCATCAGAAATAATTATCTCATTGTTCAATAGCCCTTGATGTATATTTAATGTTCTTTAGCCCTTACATTGGATTATTAGTTTTTATGGCAGCACATGGTGTGGGGGATGCATTATCACTCTTACTCTGCAAACAAGAAGACAGGATTAAATACACTCAGTTGGTTTTCAAGATCACATCGTCAGTCTAAAAACAAGTGACCATAATGTAGACCAAGAACCAAGTGTTCACTAAATGAACAAAGGACTAAGTCTAAAACACAGAGGGACACTAATATTTAAAAAAAAAAAATAAGTAAGTAAAGTATGTTCAAGTCCCTAGATTGTATTAAAATTTCAAATACAATAGGCAGCTCAAGGCAGAGGTGTATGAAATTGTCATTGTTGGTCTACAGCATGTAGGTCTCATCTGTTTCAATCCAGTACATCCACACTCTTTCTTCAAAAGGTTTATTGTACTTACTATGCCTCAACCTCACAGCTCTTATTATTTATTATAAGGCTATTATGGGGCAAGTAATATACTTACAACTATAAAGCTTACATGTATTATATACGGATCTGTTTATTACTTTAAGGTCTCTGTTTCACTTGTCAACTAATTATCTGTATCACAACTGCAGCTTTATAAATAAGTGTATCCTAGAGGGACTTTTCCATGCTAAGGAACTTTATATCAAGTGTACACATGTCACAAACACACATGTACTTGCCAAGGCAATACTAGAGTTCAACAAACCTAAGCCTCCACTCATCACAAGAATTTATACTACTTTGAACCACCAAGAAATTTAAAATGCTACTAGTTATAAGGGTAAGATTCCTCTGATTGGAAGATGTACCTCAGTTTCAGAGATGTTATAATGAAGAAAATGAGCATCTCGAACATTCTGTAACTGTGTGGTCCACTCAACTCTCTGAATGGCAGGAGAGAATCTGGAAAGTGAGTGCTAGCTGTAATTCTAGTACAGATGGCCACTTACTACCTTCCAGAAATGTTTACCATCTAAAACATGGAGAAAAAATAATATCTCCATATTTCAAAGAATATTTTCATATTTATATGAGATAGATAGATAGACAGACAGATAGATAGATAGATAGATAGATAGATAGATAGATAGATAGATAGATAGATATGAAAGACTGCCACCACTAAATGGTAGTAATTAAACTTGAGTTTTGCTGTCAGTAAACTTTGAATTATTTTCTTAGTGATACCAAGTGTTCCAGGTTTCTTTCCTAAGGAAAACTGCATATAATATAAAATTTGTTAAATAACATGTATCTAAGTTTTCTTGATTCTGTGCCTCTTTCTTCTGAAGACAAACATATGCGCACACACACACACACTTGATTTGATTACCGTAGCAATTGCCTTAGCAAGGTCTCTGAAGAGCTGGATGTATGCAGACAGAGTGTGTGGTCCATAAATTGTAGATGCTGCCTCATACCTCTGAGCCTGCAGGAAAAGTGAGAAGAGGTACAGACAGTTTTGTATACATCAATCCATTCATAGAAGCATAGCACTTTCAGGAAAGTGATGTCCGGACCACTTGCATAATTCAATACCAGCAAACACTCAGAGTTTTTTGTGAAAATAGAATGTGAGCATTTCCCACTAACCAGCCAAAGTGAATGGCTGAGTCTGATGCTTGTAAAGGCAGTGGGTTCTTTCTGCTTATGCCATTTAGGCCACCATTTCTTTTACTCTGAAAGATGTTACAGGCTCCCGCCTCTCATGCCCATGTCTGTTGTAAGTTCTTGCAATATTAGTGATCTCCCCAGGCTGAACATCAGGAAAGAAAATGAGAGTAGAATAACTTCCAGATAAGTTGGTTGCTAATGGTCTCCTCTGTGGAAGGACTTCTACCTCACCACAGAGCTATGAAATAGAGCCAAATGCATCTCACCATCTCGTTATGAGCTCCCCGACTTGGGTGACCATACAGAAACCTCAGGGCCATCAGTGCACAGGGTCCTCATCACCCTGGAAACAGCAGCTTTTCCCAAAGTGTTCTGTGTGCCACCCTTCCAGTATCTATGGCGATCAGTTGGCAGTCATCTTAGACCCCCTCTTTCTCCCTCGTCCCACATTCAGCAGATTGTGTCTTAAAACTTTCTCAAGGTGTTCTGTTTTCCTTTCCTACCTCTCTGCACACCTTCATCTCTCACCCAGACCTTAACTTTAGGGTGTAATCAATTCTGTCTCCACATATGCCCACCCTGCCGTCCCAACGACATTCCTAAGGGTATCACAGGATGAATCAAAGAACTCTCTCCAAAGCCTTCTTTTCAAAGTCAATACTCCACTATACTGCACAAAGAACTCTTCCCTCTACTCACCTGCCTCCCACTCTAGCCCTCACCTCACCATCACCAACATCACACTCTACAGACTCAGTTAATTATAGCTAATTAATGGGCTATGTCTACTCTCTGGACTTTTGTGCACATGCCTGCTCTATATAGAAGACATTCCTAATTTTTTATTTGCTTACTGACCCAAATGTGTTGTCAATAACTCAGACAAATGTCTGCTGGTCTTCATCTTTCGTTTTAAATATTTAGTTAGTTCATTGGTCACCGTGTGTGTCTGTGTCTGTGTGTGTGTGCATGCACACATGTGCACCACATGCATGTAAGAGCTTGAGAAAGTCAGTAAAAGAGGGCATTAGATCACCTAGAACTGGAGTTACATGGTGCTTGTGAGCATCCATGCTGGTGCTAGGAACCAAACCTGGGTATTCCACCCTTAAGTGCTCCTAACCACGGAGCTGTCTCTTCAGCCCCCAGTTCTCATCTTCATCTACTTTCTCCTCTATCTCTAATGGTACATCAGGGAAGAAGTAGCGTCTTTTCATTATTGAGTCTCCAGAGAATGACTATCAAAATATCTATCGTACAAGTCAATGAAATGAGTCAAGAGTAAACTTTGCAAAAACATAATCCTAGACAAGGAAACAGGCTAGCAGGGATTCCCAACTTTGCTTGAGCCATGGACTTCTTTGGAAGTTTATTGTGGAACACATGTTAAAATAATGGTTCTGAGTGCATAAAACAAAATACTTGAGACAAATTAGAAAAAAAATTTAAAAAACAAATTAGACTGGAATGCCTTTATCAGCTTACAGTAACCAATTTTACCAAATAATAACATGTACTTCTTTTTTACCCTATCAGATAATATGATGAAGGTAGACCTAGTAGCTCCTGTAATTTTCACATAAGAAAAGGAATCAAAGATATTTCTGGATCTGTAAGAACTGTGTGACAAAGGGGGGGTGGCCTGAGTAGTTGTAAGGTTGGTCAGTCCACTGGCTTTCCTCCATCCTCACCACCAAGGTGAGCTCTCAAGTGTTGCCCCAGTTAGTTCACACTATGCAACAAGGAGCAAGGGGTGGGGCCGGTTCTCCTGCTTTCATGCCCTCAGGGGTGGCTCACCTACACTTACATCACCAGGGGCCAGATCTCCCAAACTCACATTCTCAGGGTCAGCTCACCTGCGCCCCAGTCAGCAGACTAAGCCCTATGCTACCCAGGCAAGGTGGGGGCCTGCTTTCCTGAGTCCTGCAGCTGATAAGGGGGATGGGAGGTTAGCTCCTTTGTCTGCAAGGTGGTGGTGATGGTGAGGGAAGGATGCTCCCTCCTCGCTCTGACACCTGTGGCAGTTGGGAGAGCTGTCCCAGAGGTCACAAGAGTGGGAAAGCTGCCCCTGTTCCTCACCAGCATCAACACTCAGGAAAATAACCCCCATACCTCACCTGGGCAACACAGTAGAGCTGGCCTTGGTGGTATAGGTATGGGTGAGCCAGCCCTGAGAGCATGAAAGCAGGAGAACTGTCCTTACCCCTTGCTCCTTGCTGCATAGGGTGAACTATGCCCTGCATAGTCAGGGCAATGCTTGAGAGCTCACCCTGGTGGTGAGGACATGGAAGAACTGGCAGGCTGACCAACCCAGCAAAAACCCAGGCCCAGAACCAGGGCTATGAGTTGGCCCACCCCAACATCCACCTCATCTATGATCTGCTGGAGCACATGAAGGAGCAGGTCCTGCAGATCGAAAGCTACAGGATCTCCATGACACAGGACAATAACAGGATAGAGGAGTCTTGGTGAGGGCCCAGCATCTATAGTGTGGTAGAAACCAGAGTCCTCAAACCAAACTAATGACTCTTTGCAATGAAGACTTGAAAGTAAAGATACATGTATTAAAGGGTGTACTGTGTGACTCAAAGTGACACACTACAGCTTCCAGGATGAAATTTTTCTTTTTTTTCTCTTTTTTCTTTTCTCTTAAATTTTATTTCATTTTACTTTTGAGGGGAAGTTGCGAGGGCAGAGGGCAGATACAAAGGAATGGAGAGATGAATGGGATCAAGATGAGAAAGACACAAAGAATGAATAATGAAACTACTGTCGTTTGTTGAAGGGAACACTAAATAGCAAAAAAATAAAATTTTTTTCAACTGTTTCTAACCCCAATTAAGAACTTTTACCTAATAATACTATTTACCCAATAATACTATTATTATTACCAATAATACTAATGTTATGGACTGAAGCCTCTAAAAACTGCAAGCCAACATTAGCCCTTTCTCTTTATAAGCTTTGTCTCAGACAGTTATAATGATGGGAAGCTGACTAATGCAAATAAGATTTCTAGAAGCTAGAATCCTCAGCAATGTCAACAGAGGGCAGCAGGACAGATTAGAATTCTTATATCACTAAATATTTGCTATGAGATGGCTCTATGCTCCTGTGTGGACTGCCGTGATATGCCAGAAGATCTATTCATAATCATTAATTGTGGGACTCTAGGCTATTATTATATTTAACTAATTATTGTGCTTTTTAAAAAGTACCTGGGCTACTTTCAGAACTATATAGAAAAAAGAAGTATTGTAGTCACCAACTCCTACTCTGAGAGTTTTGGGTTTTGTTTCTTTGTTTGTTTTGTTTTGAGTCATGTCATAGAGTAATATGCTACTTTAGGATGTACTTCGAGGATTGTGTACAGCTACATTTGCAAAGTACATTTAGCTAGTGTACTCAATAAATAAGATGGTCAGCCCTACAGAAGCTTAAGACATCAAATGCATTATATGTAGTTATTTGTGTGTCATAATCCAGGTTTATTACAAGTCCCTGACAAAACAAGTTTCAGGAGAAGGTAGAAGTCAATGAGACAATTATGCTGACATATACTTGGAAGTGATGACTGCCAAACCAAATATAGTTTTTGGCTTATTCTCTTAGAATTCCCACCTAAAACCAAGTCACCTCTCAGAAACATGGCTAAAGAAGTCCAGAAAGAAAGTGTAATGAAAAAGCCATGAGAACTTTTGACTTTACCTGGTATTCTTCATATGTGGTGATGTAATGTGTGTAAACATTGCATAGACCCGAAATAACAACGGTCATATTCTTCATCCCATAAGATTCAAATTCCTAGGAGGGAAAAAGGAAAGACTTATACCTCTTAAGTCCGAGCTCCGCTTAAGGTGCACATTGCTACGAGTTGTTAATAAAAGTTGCATCTCTTAAGAAAAATCTTCCCAATGACCAAAACCACCAAAGGTAGACATGTCAAAGAGTACTTTGGAAATTAGACCTAATCCCCATTACAGTTGGGCAAATCAATGGCTCTATGAAAAAATCTTAATAATCACATCAGCAAGAATAGACTCTTATTATTAAAAATGTAATTACCTCAAAACTATATTGAGTTTATATTACATAATTCAAACAGATGTTATTAGACCTAACTAACAAGAGAAGACATTTATTAATCTATCATTTTGCAACTATTCTCAATACATCCTGAATCTGAAGAAAATACAGGGAAAAAACAAAATTCCCCTAATGTGATGGTTTTATTTAGACCATTCCTGTGGTTCTAAGCAACCTCTAGATATAGTTTACTATTTATGTCATACAAGCATTATCAATTTTTAGTTGTTTAAATGTAAAGGCCAATAAAATACTTTAACCTGGTTATAACTCCCTTACTGACATTTCATATTTATCTCTAACCACTACTTTCAAGAAGTGTAAACTTTAGTCATTTTAGGAAAGACTAATTCAATAGGGAATTTCTTCCTCTTCAGGTACAAATGTGCAGGCATTGTATTTCACACTTAACTTACTTTTTTAACTGCCTCTCGAAATCTTCGTCCTGACATAGTTCTGAGGCAAGAGAACAGAATTATGTAAACATCCTCCCATTTGGAATGTGTGGGAACTATTCGGAAAGGCTTTTAGTAAATGCCAAAAAATTTTAGCCTAGCTAACCCATAGCAGTAAATATGTAGGGAGTCAATAGTGTTTAAAAAAAAAAAAAAAAAAAAAGCTTAGCATTTTCCCTTGGCTGGCCTAGCTTCAAAGCAACTCCTAAACACAACTGGACCAAAAAGGAAAATGAAGTCAATGAACAACACTGAGAGAAGAAGACCATCAAGGATTGGGGTGTGGATCGATGGTGGAGTACTTTCCTGACAGGTACAAGGCCCAGGGCTCCACCTCTGATGCCACAAAAAAATGACAACATCATTTTCTATTCATGGGTTCAACATAATGGGTTGGTTGCATCCTACATGAATAAGAGCTGAGGCAGAGAGAAAGTCTGATGCCTGGCCCCACCTACAAAGAACCTGCCCTTTCATTTCTATATTTAATCCTTCAACATACTCTTGAATATCTGCCGCTTACCAGGCCCACTCTCACATGCTAATGGTTTAGTGGAATGGAACTTACACTCCAAGGATGGAAGGTGACCACCAAATAAGTGAGAAAGTGAGATGAAGATAAGCAGAGACTAATAAAGCAGAGTAAGGGTGAAAGGGAGTAGTGGGAGTAGTGGTGGTAGTACTGGTGCTGATGCTGGCACCAGTGCTGATGTGAGATTGACAGGGTTGGTCATTGTTGATAAAGATGATTTTATGTAATGTGAATAGAATTTGCATCTCTATTAGAGATTTGAGCAGAGGATTAAAAAACACTAAAAGAGTTGACCGTGAAATTAATTGAAGAGAATGTGTTTCATACAAAAACAACCATAAGTTCAAAGTCCCTGAATCCATAATATTCTTAGTGGACCTAGCAAGTGCATTTGTAGTTCTGTCTATACAGAAAACCTTGACAATGATGCAGGATGGCTGAAGCAGGACGAGATAGAGGGAAAGTCAAAAGATACCACACCAGGGAGCTTGCTGAGACTCATACTGTTTGGGAACTTGAAGGAAATCGGAATGATCTGAGGGAATACCTGGAATAAGACGGGAAAAGATTGAGAGGTTTTGAACAGAGAAATGGCATGTTGAATTCACATTTTAAAGTAGTGGTTCTCAACCCGTGGATCACAACCTCTGTCTCCAAAAATATTTACATTATGATTCATAACATTAGCAGTTATGAAGTAAGTATGAAAGAAAATAATTTTATGGTTGGGGGCCACCACAACATGAGCAATTGTATTAAAGGGTCACAGCATCAGGAAGGCTAAGGACCACATTGAATGTGGTTGACTGTTGTATTGAGAAAGGACTACAGAGGAATAATGGAGGAACCCAAATGGAGGTCTAAAATAATCTGAGGGAATGATGGCAATGATGGGGAATGATGGCAATGATGATGGGGAATGATGGCAATGATGGGGAATAATGGCAATGATGATGGGGAATGATGGCAATGATGGGGAATGATGGCAATAATGATGGGGAATGATGGCAATGATGGGGAATGATAACAATGATGATGGGGAATGATGGGGAATGATAGCAATGATGGGGAATGATGGCAATGATGATGAGGAATGATAGCAATGATGATGGGGAATGATGGCAATGATGGGGAATGATGGCAATGATGGGGAATGATAGCATGTGTTGTGTAGGATGTAAGAATTGAATGAATTCTTGAAAGAGGAAAAAAGAAAATTCAAGGACTGTTTCAACAAACTTCCCATTATGGAGATGGGAAAGATTGTAAAAGACTGAGGCTTACATCATTCTTCAGTCTTCTCAAGATCTAAACTGGTGCTTTCAAGTCCTTTACTCTCATTTCAAGTCTCTGTGCTGACACACTTCACTGCACATTTTACCTTTGGAATGCCAAGTTTGTGAATTTTTCCTTATCTTTTTCACAGATAATAAGTAAGCATAGACATATTTATCTTCAGAGGCCCCACCAAATGAGGAAAAGTTATTTGTCACTGTTGCCAAACACAGTATAACAGGCTACCAAGAGATCAGCAAAGAACTATTTTTTCCAAAGAATCAATCCCAGGGCCATCGAGATGCCTCAGTAGGCAAAGGTGCTTACTGCCGAGCTCAGTAACCTGATTTCTGTCTCCAGAACTAAAATGGTGAAGGGAGAAAACTGACTCATGCAACCTATCCTCTGACTTCCACAGGTATGTCATGGCCTATATTCCCCTTCCACAAACACACAACAGATAAATAAATGATTCTAAAAAGAATTAATCGCAACAGAATTACATATTTTTTATTATGAAACTTTTTATAAAGAACTTACGTAAACTCCCCAGGGATAGCAGCGATGGCCAGTGACCCAAGAGTAACAATCTGAACATCAACTATATCTGGGTGCCAAGGATGAGGTTTTGTCAGCTGGGACCCCAAAACAAGAAAATTACGTTAGGTATAAATTACCCTTTCTATCGTCAACAATCACATAAGTTCCTTAATTAAACAATTTCAATGTTGGAAGCTAGTTTTGTTTTTTCACCACATCACAGGATTCATTTCTGACTATGATGTGACATTAAACACATTGCGTGCATGTTTATGTCCTGGCTCTAGCATATGAATCTCAAATTCAAGCTCCGTTGGTAAGTTCAGGGTGAAATAGCATTTGAAGGAGCTTTGGTGGACTCATCATTATGTGCAGGGTAAATGACTGTCTCCTCAATGGATATGCAAAGCCATTTGTAATAATTTAATACAATCATTTATGCTTTCACCCTAGTTGTGCTTTAAGTTTAGAACTTGCAAGTCTGGCTTTATCTTCCAAGCGTCCTTGATGAGCATCGGTCCTTTTCCATATTCTGATTAGTGGAAGCTATCTCTCCATCCCTTCCTCCCCTCTCTCTCTTACCCTAAGGATTTTAATAGGGTACTACTGGGAAAGCCTACTTTTTAAAAACTTACACTTCAAAAATCATGCTTCTATGAATAGTGGGATGACTTTTTAACATTACAAATGCAAAAAAAAATATGTTCTGAAGTAGTGTTAAAAGAAAATTGCTTTATCTGAGCAGTGATGGTTCATGCCTTTAATCCCAGCACTTGAGAGACAGAGGCAGGTGGATCTCTGAGTCTGAGGCCAGCCTGGACTACAGAGTGCGTTCTCGGACAGCCAGGGCTACACAGAGAAACCCTGTCTCAAAAAAGCAACAACAACAACAAAAAACCTACTGTAATTAATGATGTTACCAAATAAGCAGCAGGAATTGAGTTGAATCTGCAGCACTCACATTAAAAAAACAGGCAATGTGGTGTAGCATGTGCTTATAATCTGAGCACTGGAAAGAAGAGACAGGAGGATTCCTGGGGCATGCTGGCCAGCCAGTCTAGCCTAATTGGTGAGCCTCAGGTCCCAGTGAGAGACCATGTCTCAAAATGTAAGGTGTGTAGTCCAGAGGAATAACATCTGAGGTTACCACTGTCTCCACACACACATGTATGCACACCTATACATACAAAGTAAAATAAATAAATACATGTATAAATAATCAAGTAAATCAATAATGCTGCCTAACATGAGAGAATTGACACGAGCACTTCCCTCTATGACCTTGATGCTTTTCTCTACGAAGAACTCTTCATAACCTGCCTCCCTGGAACCTGAATAACACGAATAACATAAGTGCTAGACTTCCTTTTCCATGTTCCAATCCTCTCTTTTTTTCTTAATAATTAGGTAACTTGGTATATTTAATAGCAGCAATTCTTTTGAGTTGGATTTAGCACTCAAACTTTTAATATTAAACATTTCTGTGGGGTGTGGCTGACTGGGAAGACTCTGCAGATAAAGTGCTAGCCACACAAGGCTGAGTTTGATCCCAGGACCCATGTGAAGGTGCAAAAAAGAGAACCAAGTTCACAGACAAACATTCCCACACATATATCATACACACATGCAATAATAGTAAACATGTAACAATAATAATAAATTACATAAGAGTATCTAAATAAGATCTTCCATGTCAGTAGACATTGACCATTTATTATCTTATAGTTCAGAAACTACAAAGTATAATATTCTGACTCCATTATGACAATCAAATGCCTTACCTCTCCAGTATGAAGTAAGATTGGCTTAGGTTTATGGCATTCTATGATTTCTTCAGATGGTCTGCCCAAGAGCTGGTCCCGAATAGTGTCCCAAAATATATTCCCTTCAGTTGTCCCTATTAGAATTATTATGATTAATAAGATCCCTTGGACTATCCCTTGAGGATGTCATAATTTGGATAGTATTGCACACATCATTTTAGACATTTCAGGTATTTTGTTAAGGTTGTTATTCAATGGCTTCAACAATCTGAACAGTATAAGGGGAAGTGTTTTTTACATGTCACAAAGTATAATAGCCCTTTATTATAAAAGAATAATAGAACACATTTTGTGTGGTATTCTCAAAGTTTTATTTATATTAACCTTGCTCATTTATGTCATAAATAAAGACAATTTTATACAATCCACATATTTGTGAACTGCATCACCTTTTTCTCATTTTAAAAATTAACAATGATAACTTCAAAATGTAATACCAGCTGTCTGGCATGTGGGCTAAAATAGTAAAACTTTTAGAATTACAGAGTAAGCCTTCGTGATGGTGAGTGGTGAATGGGTGTGATGGCAAGCCACTAGTCACAAAAAGGAAACTAATCTGGACATTTGTGTCTCAAAGAATGTAATCAAGAAATTGAAAAGACAACCTATCAAATGAGGGACATTTTTTTCAAATAATTTATCTAATGAGGGATTTGTATACAAAAACCTATTTTAGAAAACCTCATAATTCAATAGTTACAGTCTAAAACTCAAACTTAAGAAAAGTATATGAATTAACAGCTCTCAAAAAATATAAAGGATGGCCAATAAACACAAAAAGACATTTGACATTATCAAGCAGATGCAAATCTAAACCACAAGGAGACATCATTTCACATACATGCTGGCTACAATCAGCATGCCAGATAACAAATATTGACCAAGATGTGGAAAAACTAAACAGACACATTGCTGACACAGCCGTTAAACAATGCAGCCATTTTGGAACTCGTAATAGGGCTTCAGATGTTAAGACACAGTTAGCCAATGGCCAGCAAGCTCTCTTCTGGATACACACCCAAGAGGAAAACTGCAAACACAGGCCCACACAAACACTTGTACATATGCATCATTATTTATAATGTACAAAAAAGTGGAACAACCCCCAAGATCCATCAACTAAGCAATTGGAAAATAACATCTGGTATAATGATACCATGAATTAATTCAGCCATTAAAGGCAATGGAGTGTTTCCACATCTATACCTCCATGTACCTTAACAGCACACTGCTATATAAAAGATGCAACAAAAATCCAGATATTGTGTGTTCCCATTCATATGAAATATCTAAGGTAGCAAAATGCAGAGATGGGAGGTTTATTGGTTGCTTATACAGTGGCAGAGGAGATGTGACAGCTAGCGTATTCAGATTTTCTGCTGGAGTGTTGGAAATTCCAAAGTTGACTTTGGGAAGGTTGTATGTCTGCCAACATATTAAAAACCATCAAATGTACTTTAAATGGCTGACTTATATGACTTGTCAATTATTTCTCAATAGGTAACTATTATTATTGAGTTCTAAGAGGTTTTCTAAAGTATATTTTACATACAATCCCCATATCAGATATATTATTGGAAACATTTTCTCTCATTTTCACAGTTTCTTTTTTCTCTTTCTTCATTATACTCTTTGCACACTGCCATTACAAAGAAATCCTGACTGCTTAAAGCAATGGCTAGCCTGGAGTCAGGGAGATGTCTGCATGAGTAAAGTGTATGCTTTCAACATGTGAAAATCTGAGTTCGGATCCCCAGAACCCACATAAAAAGGCAGGTGCACTGGTACACATTTGCAATATCAGCAATGGGGGACTAGGAGGTAGAAATAGGTGGGTCCCTAAAAGCTGGAGGGCTAGCCAGCCTGTCCACATGGCAATTTCCAATCCTATGAAAGACTCTGTCTCTAGCAATGAGTGAAAGGCACCTGAGGTTCAACACCTCTAATCTCTACAAACACACACTGTGCAGACACACACACACACTAATGTGTACACACACTAATATGCATACACACATACACACATACACACACACACACACACACACACACACACACACACACACACTAAATGCATTACCAAGGTTCATCAATATACTGAAATGCCAAGAGAATTTGTTTCTGCTTGAATTTGAATTAACAAATCTAAGGGATAAGGGACACCTATCCCTGGAGAATCTGAGCTGTCACACTCAAGCTTGGCCAGCCTGAAGCCTCCTGAGTTAGAAATGGGAATCATAAACACACTGACCACAGTTTAGCTTCATTAGGAAACAGAAGCCCGAGGCCCCTGAACCTGGAAGCACGCATTCCATCCTCCTCCATCTCACCCTGTGTAATATTGAGGCCCGAAGTTCCGTCAATTGTGCCTGCCGCAAAACTGTAGCCCAGGGCGGGTTTACATGTCTTCACCTGAAGAAAGCATCATAAAACAAAACCAGAGAAATGGAAGTTCAGCAGTAAGTAACAACGGGTTGTGTGCCCTGCTCATGCAACAAGGTCAGCGTCCTCCGTCATACTCACTGCATGCGTGTCATTGAGCAGGACGGTCACATCTGTCATATTCACCCACTGGTGAGCTGCAAACACTGGTCCAGTCACTTCCTGGGAGGCAGAGTCATGCAGCTCCTAGAAAACCCACATAGGCTCACCATCCCGAGGGAAAGAGCTGAAGAGAAACAGACACTAACACAGACACCTAGCATCTTCTGCACAGAGACACCTTTCTTGTACTCACTGCTTGAAAATAACCTCATCCCCAGCCCTACCCTAGTCTTCTCATCAATCCCACTGCTTCCCAGAACCTGAAACCTCCATGAATGTCAACCTGTGTCTATTTATCCCAAATAAGAACTTAACATGAAGCAGACCATGAATGACATAAAGCTCCAACCTCCCACTTGCTGGAATGTCAGGCTGTCAGCAGGCAGACGTAGTATAAAGGATTCTCAAGTTTTCTAAGGACAGGAGCCAGGTAGTGGCTCAAAGACACTGTGTCCCTCACACATCAGCTAGTCTTTGGCATTCTTGGTTTTGGGGGGTGTTTTTGTTTTTTGGTTTTTGTTTGTTTTTTTTTTTTTAATAAAATCAAGTGATGTTTTGCCAAGCATATGGGAAATGTAAGTTTAATACTTTTGGAGACATTTGTGCTTCTGCATCTGTGTCGTACAATACAGGAAAATCCTACTTCAGTGGCCCAGGCCACTCCACGACAGCTGTGTGTGGCCTTTTAAGATAAGCAACTGGGGTCCCAACTGCAGCCTGCCTCCCCTGATAACCAGGGAAGCTGTGCCTTGCTGTGAAGAGAATCCAGAATCTCTCTGCTCGCAGACCAAGGACAGAAACAGAATTTCTAACACCAAAGTGTGTCACAGGCACACTCTAAAAAGAATCTGTTAATTTAGAATCATCCACTGATAATACCACAGTAAATAAAAAGAAACTACAGCAATTATTCTTCCTGTGGCTATAGATTTTATGTCTGCTATTTTCGAAAGGCATTTTTGTTCTTTTTACCTGCTTCTGAAACATTCTAGAACTCAGAAGGAATTATCTATTTAAACACAAGTGGGCAGGTGTAGATGTGTACGTGTGCACATGCATACACACACACACGCACACACACACACACACACACACACACACACACACACACAAAGTATGAGTAAGCCATGAAAACAAGGGGATTTAACACTATCATGGACATATCAGTTAGAAGCCATTTCTCTTTATCATTTCCCCTCAGAAATGGACTCTGTAGAAGCAGATACCAAAATGGGGATAGCATAGAAGTCAAAATCTAGCACATCACTGGGGAGATGGCTCTGTCCATAATGTGTCTGCCATACAAATATGAGGGTAGAGAGGCACACTTCTAGAATCCCAGTAGGGTAGAGAGGCACACTTCTAGAACACCAGTAGAGTAGAGAGGCACACTTCTAGAACCCAAGTACTAGGGAGACAGAGACAGAAGGGTCCCTGGGGCTTGCTGGCCAGTCAGTCTAACCATTTAGTAAGTTCCAAGTTCAATGAGAGAACCCCCCTCTCAAACAGCAAGGTGGAGAGAAATTAAACAAATTCCCAACCTCAACCCTGGGCCTCCACATTCATGTGTACACCTGCACACATGTACATGCACCCTCACACATAAAAGCACGCATCTATACATCCATCCATCATACACATGAAACAAAAATTTCCCATTGCAAACTAGATTCAGCACAAGGAGAAAAGCGATGTAACTTTGGTCTTTTCAAAGAAGCATACAAATAAATGGGAATTCATGATGCCAAAGATGTTCAGCTCAGCTTGGTTGCTGAAGGCTAAGTTCAGAAGAGGTCAGGTGCCTTTAGCCAGGCAATGACTTGAGAGATTTCTGAGAACCTACATCAGGCTGGTCCTGTGTGAGGCCACATTAACTGAATACTTTACAATCTATCTGTCTCCTCAGTTGGAGCTGCACACTCAGGCTTTCTAACATCTTAAAATAGAATGTTTTCCTGCCTGCTTAGTTTTAAATGCACTGGGAAGTCTGACCGGGTGAGACAGAGTCCTGTATGGCTCCCAAGGGCAACCTCACAAACCCAAGTCTTTCAGACTTCCTGGCCAGCCTGAGCCCTTGTGGCATTCCTCGCAATTATGGACTTCCTATTAAATGATGCCTGTGGGTTTTAAAGAACAACACAAAGCAAAGATGGAAAGCACTGGGCTCATGCCTACCTTGGCTCTCTGGTAGATGACCCGTCCTATAATTTGTGTGCTGTCAATCATATCTTTCCCAGGTCCGCTGGCTATGCACACGCTAGGCTGGAGCAAAATGAGACAATAGGACCCTTTAGTGTGATGAGTGATGGCTTTAAGAACTGGAAAATTACAACGGACTCTAACCAAACACGTTTACTAAGCCAATTCTAGCTTTACTCCTGAAACATTTTCTCAATTTACAGGCTAGGGCAAACATAATCATGCATGCCTTTGGAGCAGAGAATGTTTTCAGAATGCATCTATTCCAGTCACTCCTTTTGAAATTAGGAAGCAGAGTTTTGGCTTGGTTGAGAGATTTGATGTATGTTACACAAGGAGCTGACTGTGAGCTGTGACTGGAAGGCAGGCCTTACCCTCTGTCACTGCCTCTTTACTTCCTCAGGCTTGCCTGGGACTCTCACTCTGACTGTCTCACACAGAGACTCATTTAGATTACATTAGAACAATTAGCCTTACTCCTGGGAAGAAAATGAACAACTCCAGCTCTGCATCCAGTTCCCTAGATCAGAAAAGCTCAAGATTGACTAAAAACTCAAATATGGTGAATGTCACAAAGAACACAGGGAAAGAAAGTACAAATGAATAAATGTTACAGTCTGAGAAATAAAAAATATTTAAAACAATAAAAAATAGGCTTAGAAAAATTGACACCTTAAACATTTTAAAGATCTATATAGGAGAGACAATATAAATAAGTCTGATAGAGAATTGACAGACTAAGGAACTTTTGTACTATTCATGACAAATATTTTAAGAATTAATGTATTAGGGGCTTGAAGATTTTCCATAGGGAAGAGCATACTGCTTTTACCTATGTAAAGGAGATGAACTCATTATACTCCTTTTTTACACATCTTTGCTTGCTCTAATACTATTCATAACAGCTAACATCAACCACAGTGTCCATCAACAGACAACTGGTGTGCATACACAATAGAATGCTTCTTGACTATGAAAAGGGGTGGAATCCCTTCATTTGCAACAATATGCATGGAACTGGAAGTCTTCTGTTTGGTGAAATGACCCAGACACACAAAAGCAAACACCACATACTCTCACTCACTTCTAAAAGCTGAAAAGTTGATCTCATGAAAGAATGGGACTGGGAAGGGCAGAGAGGAAATGGGCAGATTAAAGTTAGGTGAGGGCAGCAAAACATTGCTAGACAGAATTCGTTCTGGGTTTCTGTAGCACAGCAGGGCAACAACTGTTGACATCAATGTATTTAAAATAATAAGAAAGTTACAAAATTCCAAACATACAAAAACTATGCTTGAAGAGGTGGGTGTGCATATTATGCTAGCATCATTATGCAGATTAACAAATTACTGTAATATAAACTTGTCCAAGTATTGCATCTAAATTCGAAGAATAAAAGGAGGAGAATGTCCTTATTAATACCCCTTGATTTATCCATGCTGAGTTGGCATTTCTCTTATTTGGAATAAAAAGCATCATAATGCATATATCATGGATTACAGATATAAGAGGTAATTCATATTCTCTCTCTCATGTGTGTGTGTGTGTGTGTGTGTGTGTGTGTGTGTGTGTGTGTGTAAATGGACATTCAACAAGAGAACATGTTCAATTTCATGAATAATAAAATGAAATTTAACCTAGAGCAAGCTCTTTGCATATTATACCATCAAGAAATCTGAGAGTAATATAGTTGACTTAAATGAAGGTTGGGACAGTAGTCACTTACACGTAAGTGGGTGGAAAAGCCACTGTGAGAGGGCAGACAGGACATGAGTAGCATTCATTATGTGTGTTCTCTCTTTAATGGAAAATTTTAAAGTATGTCATGAGTCGGTACTCCTGTACCTGTGCAGATGTGTACAAGGTCAGTGATCAAGCATGCTTACAGGAAGAAAAAGAAGAGAGGAGAAAAGCAAAACATAGAGATAAAGAATGGGTTATCTAAATAACAGTACTTAGAATTGATCATAAGAATGTTACTTTAGGTATGGCTTAGAACATATGTGTTGGAAATAAGGAAACATATCACAGAAGTGTATGGAAGTGCAGTCCCGTATATATGTCATTGTTCCAGTGTGTGTGATGATACAGAGAGCAAACGCTGTCTACGAGATTGCTTGGAATGAGGGAAGCCAAAAAAAACATAATCAGAAAGCAACAGAATTAAGGAAGAATGAGAGTCTTCTTGTGATTTTTCTAATTATAAAAGTAAAGTATGCTCATTGTAGGAAAACATGAAAATACAACAGGAAAATGAAAGCTAGCCAGAGCAACATCAACAGAAAAGTCAATAACAACTAAAGATGTGCCATCCTTTATTTTACTACAACATTCATTTTGAAAAATTGGTATTATAATGAATATGCAATATTGAATCAAATTTATTACTCCACATTGTATAAGCTTTCCCCACATTATCCAGTATTCCAACATTGATAAATTACTGCATAATAGTCTATTGCAGGTGAGTATAATTTATTTAACCATTTCATTTATGAATTGTGGACTTCAATAAGTAATCTTAAAATGTATGGCAAATTAACTGTGTAACAAATACGCAAATGAAAAAAAAGAAATTCGCAGCTAAAAAAAAAATGACATACATACAATATAACTATTAATCCACATTGCTCACTGAGTAGGCTGGAGGGCAAAAACACAGTGTAACAAAAGTGACAGCACAAAGGGGGTACTTCACAAAGACTAAGAACCAGGATGCCAGTGCCTGCTGCTGTGTGAGAACTGAAACAGACTGAAATGAACTCTAGGAAAACAGGTAAATAAATAAATGATAAAATAATCTTAATGGCTAACCTTCAAGCTTGCCACATAGATGTAGATATGGAACAATTTCTAAAGGAAATTATGTGGAAAACTTATGCCTTTGAATCCATAAATAAATCATAAAAACTGTTTATGAATGCCCGCACAAACAGAGGAAGAAGAGTGTGAATAACAATCTCACTGAGGCTAGAGAAGCACGTGGCACCTGGTGTCTTGGTTACTCTCCTATTGCTGTGGTAGAACACCATGACCAAGGCAGCTTAGAAAGGAGTTTGATTGGATTCACAGTTTACGTAAGAGTTATGGTGACGGAGTGAGAGCATAAAGGTAGGTGGCTGGAACAGCAGTTGGGAACTCACATCTTAATCCACAAACAGGAGCAGAGGGAGAATCAGGAAATGGCATGAATCGTTTGAAATCTCAAGGCCCACCCCAGTGACAAACCTCCAGAGCCACACCCACTAATCCTTCCCACATAGTTCCACCAACTGGGGACCAAACATTCAAACATATGAGCCTAAGGGGACAGTCACATTCAATCACTACACGTAAGGACTTTCAGTTTTTACTACTGTGTGCATCCGTGTTATTTGATGTTTTATAGGAAGACCAATTTTGAATTTTAAAGAGAAAAAAAGAAAATCTATTAAAAGGAAAAAAAAAACCCTCAGGTTTACAATCTGTAAGAAATGCCATACAGGTAGTTTTGGGTACAAATTTGAAAACTCAAATATTACAAGGTAAAATGTTTTAAGCTGCGCAGGTGAAAGGAAGAAGACACACCCTCTGCGTTTGACATCACAATGGAAAACTGGGATAACCGACTTAAAACTCAGAGAAGTTGGGCAAATGCTTCAGAGGAGAGTGGAGAGTAGAGACCAGCAGGCCAGTGTGTACTTGGAAACAACACATTTGTATATTACTGATGAATATTCAAGCACGAAGTGAGTGTGCCCTTCCTACCTACCCCGTCGACGGGACAGGTGCTTTTTTCATTGTCGCAAGACTCTCCCGTGTTGGCACAATGCGGACCAAAAATGTTTGGGGACACATCTCCGAGATTTGATGAAGCGAAGCCTGCTACAAATGGTCCCTGCCAAAATAAATGCACCATTAGCTTCTATTTTTTTCTTTAATAATGACTTCCATTAAAAACACAAAGAGTCAGTCCACTCCTGTATCAACACACGTGTGGATAAGTGCAGAGGTCAAACTCAGGTATTATTCCTCAGAAGTCTCTTCTTGTCCAGTTGTTGTTTGTTTGTGAGGTACAATCTCTCACAAACTGGCCATTCACTGATTAGGCAATGCTGGCTGGCCAGTGAGCTCCGGGGATCTACCCATCATTGCCTCTCCAAAACTGAGATTACAAGCATGCCCAAATTTTGGCTTGAATACTGGATATTCAACTCAGGTACAGGAAGCATTTTACTAACTGAACTATCTCCCCAGCCCTCAAACAAATTCATGTACAGACAGAAAAAGATAAACAATATTCTGAGAACTTCTTATTTTTTTCTGAACAAAATTTATTTTATTGTATTTATTTTTATTTTATTTTATTTATTTTATTTTCTGAATTTTTTTTATTTTCTGAAAAGGCTCATGTTGTGGTCAATATTATTATTACTGAAAGTAATCCAGCTCCCTGGTGGTCAGGTGGTTAGGATTCAGCGCTCTCACTGAAAGTAATCCAATTATCAACAAAAGTTTTCAAAGGAGTCCTTCAAAGGCATACTTCCCTCTAACACAAACAATTTGACAAGAAATGCAAAGTACATTAAGTGACAAAGTGTGGAGCCATCCATCTAGTGTCTGGTGCTTTGCCTGAAGCCCACAAGTCTACTTGCCCTTGACAGTCATTACCTAGGCTGGTCCCCTGTGAGCCCCTCCTTTCCTCAACCAGATTGGAGACAGACCAGGCATCAGTCTGGACCCACCTCATTCACCATTTCCCAATAAACATCTCCAGTTTTTTTAGAGAAAGACATGGATTGATGGCCTTTTAACGTATAAAGGAGAACCTCTTCCCCAAATTGCATGCTAGTACACACTTGGAATCCTGGAAGTTGGGAGGCTAAAGATGGAAGGTCAAAATGCAAGGTTAGCCTAGACTACATAGCAAGGCCTTCCCAAAAACAGAAAAAAAAAAAAAAGGTGAGGGGAAGGGACGAATGGGAGGAAGAAAGAAAGGGAGGGAGGAAGGGATGGGAGCATGGAGGAAAGAAGGAGAAAAATAAGGCAAAAAAATCAGTGCAAGCTAAAAAAGAGAAAAATAGAGTTTTGTCTAAAAAGGAGCTAAAAGATCAGACTGTTTTAAATATGAGGTCACTATCTATATAATGGATCCTTCATTCTCTACCATGGCCTTTGCCTCTCATCATCTTTATTCTTCTACATCAAGTGCTTGCATCCAGTGGCCAAGCAGAGCAGTGTCTCTCCTCCCTTGTCTGTCTGTATCACTAATTACCCAGAGCTTAAGAGGTTCCAGTAGTAAGTCAATTGACTTCCTGATTTCAGATCTCATTACAAGATGAGTTTCAGGCTCACAGGTGTCATGGATTACGGTTTCTTCTGGCTTAGACTTTTTTTTCAATGTGTATGGGTGCTTTGCCTGTATGCATGTTCATGCACCATGTGCATGCTAGTTAGTGCCTATGGAGGCCAGAAGATGAGGTTGGATTCCCTGGAACTGGAGTTACAGACAGCTGTGAGCTGCCATGTGGGTTCTGGGAATTGAACTTGGTTCCTCTGGAAAAGCAGCCAGTGCTCTTAACTGCTGAGGCTTCTCCCTAGCCCTTTAGGTTTTATTGGAAAAATAAGGTCCTTGGAAGGAATGTTTTCTTTAGAAAAGCTGAATCAATCAAAAGGTCTAGTCGTCTGTCTCCATTCATGGTTCTACTACACTAGGAAGGTGCACAGTACTCTTGGAGCACTAAGAATTAAAGTCAGCGTCAGCGCAGTGAATCATATTACCAGCTTGATCAAAGACTATTACAGGCTACAAAAGTAGAGAGCTGATCTTACATAATTGGTTGTAAATTTATGAAGCCATCAATACAAGAAACATCTGCTACCAAGAACAAATGATTCCTTTATTATTTGAAATATTCTTTCCATACTGGGAGAAGATAGATAAATAGACAGATAGAGATCTCGTGTGTGTGTGTGTGTGTGTGTGTGTGTGTGTGTGTGTGTGTGTGTGTGTGTGTGGACATGCAGGCATGTGAAAATTTCCCACAGAGGCCAGAAGAGGGGTCAGATCTCCTGAAACTGAAGTCGTAGGTAGTTGTGAGGCTCCTGATATGGGTGCCGGGAAGCAAGCCCTGCCCTCTAGAAGAGCAGCAAATACTCTCAACAACTGAGCCCTTTCTCCAGACCAGTAAATTCTTTCTATTCCAGCCTATTCATGAGGTCCATCAAGATGAAGGTTTCAGTGACACTAATTCTCACCTGTCCAGGTAGAAACCCTCTGTTCTTCTCTTGCTCGAACAGGTAAGCTGCAAAGCCCATATTGTCACTATTTACAAAGTGGTTGCTGTTGTTCATGCTGACAGGGTGGATGGCAAACCAGCTGGAAAAGAGAAGAGAGCTCTCAGTTAATCAGGAGAGCCCAAGGTGTGGGCCTAAAGGCGACATCTTCTCTCAAAGGCTGAAGTCTTTTCCAGCAAATCAAAGTATTTTGTGAGGCTGATCCACTACCTACTGCACCAATGAAGCACATAAAAGTGCCTTCAATTCTAAGCATCCTACATTCAGATTTCTTCACTGTTGATCAGATAAAATTGCAAATAATGTACCTAAGAACTATGATCATCTACTTTAAAAAATACAGAACTCCATTTTCATGAATATTTCATCACCATTATCTTCAGAAAAGCTTTTAACAAGTTCCAAGGGCGGTCAGTTACCAGAGGATAGTCCAAATAACTGGATAGACATAGACTTTGTCCTTCAAGACAGACACAAAGATAATAATTATTCAAATCAACCCAACCCAGTTCAGTAGACACTCACTGAGGGTTAGCAGTATGCCAAGCATGGAATAAATGGAGGTTTCTCTCAGTATCTTACAGAAGACAGAGATGTGAACAAATGGCCTTAATATGGTATGACAAATGATATAAAGAAAGAGGCATAAAGGCTTTTCAGACCACAGATGACAAGCAATTAATTTGAAGGGCATTAAAGAGCTAGGAACAGCAGAGTAAGTGCATTAAGGCATAAGAGAGGATGTTATGCATAATTCAGCATGTCCTTATGCATAGTAGTACCTTGTTTAAACAATAGATCCATACAGTTTACAAACTAATTACAGACCTGCTACTTTATTTCACAATGCTGGTAGGCTGTTTGCCTCCATCTGCATAGGTGACACAGAAGACAAGTGTCCTATGACAGCTTGTCTGGAAGCCCTCATAAATCAAACCTTCGCACCAGTGAAAGAAACTGTTGTTGTGGTTTGAATGTACAGTTTTTCCCCAGAGTCACGTGTTTAAAAACTTAGTCCCTAACTGACAGCACTGTCCTGGGAAAGTATAGAACTCTTTGGATATGGGACTTAGCTCACAGATGTAGGGCTGTAGGCACCTCACTTCAAGCCCTCCACTCCTGCTCTGCCATGAACTGAGGCCACAGCTGTCCACTGCTGTCCACTGTGTTGTGACTTCCTTGGCACGATGGACTGTACTCTGTCAAACTGTGAGCAAACTAAATCATTCCTGAAGTTCTGCCCTTTGGCCATCTTGCCAAAGTGACAGGGAAAGTTAACTAATACAGATGTCTGCTGGATGCAAGGCAGAAAAGCAGATGAACCAAAATTCTCCAGTCAAGAGAAATGTCAATTCGTCGAGTCTCAGGTTAATTTCAGAGTTTTTAAACTCTTGAGGATTCAATCCTATGCTGGAAAACATTTAAACATTTAGTTTACATCACTACCTAAGTGAAAACAGTACACAAAACTAAACATTTATTCAAAGTTTCGGATGTTTTAGGACTTCGAGATCCACCTAAAGTCCTCCATTCTCATTGCCTGACAGAGGTCAGTTAGGGATGATGGCTTGAAGCTTGCTGCACTAGGCCAGCAACCTAAGGAAAGTTGTTCTGGTTGGTACAATGGGGCCTGGGGTGGGTTACAAAGACCTGGGAGAGTCTGCAGGAGCTGAAAGTCTCCAGACAGCATAAGCCCAGTGATGCTTTATGAGAGGGCAAGCCAATGTGGCCAGTTCTTTCACCACATATACACAAATCTATCTCTGTCTCTGTCTCTGTCTCTGTCTCTGTCTCTGTATGTCTCTCTCTCTCTGTCTCTATCTCTGTCTCTCTCTCTCTCTCTCTCTCTCTCTCTCTCTCTCTCTTTCTGTCTCTCTCTCTCTGTGTATGTATGTATAAAATAGTATATAGAATGTAATATGTGTATATAATAATAGTTGTATAGTAGTAGTTGGCTTTACAATTATTTAGGTAGTAAATAGCACAGAAACAAAATTGTCACATAGTAAAAATATTAAACAATACACATAGTCAAAAATACAGTCCATATACTGTTTTTGTATCCCGACTTAAACAAAACAGATAGGAAAAAAACTTTATTGGACTATCAGTATAGCTCAATGGTAGATCACTTACTTAGCATGTACACGGTCCTAAACTACAAACAAACACACACGCATGCACACTAATTAAGCAAACACATAAATTTCAAAACTTTATCCAATACAGACCGACTATTAAACCCTTTTAAGAAATTATTTTTGTTATGACTGCAAGAATGTGGTGCTAGAATCTAGCTGCTACCTTCATAGCTCCCCCCTTTTCAGTTACTGACATATACCCTCAGGGACAGTGTCTGGGAGTCTGAGCTGGACATCTCACCCTGAAGTGACTTTATATCAAGGAGCGACCACATCCTGTTCCCCATCCCTTCCCCACCTCCTGCCAGGGAATCTGAGAGACTGAGTTCAGACCTGGCTGTGAACCCAAGAGAGCTGTAGAAGGAGGCTTTATGCTGTGGCACATGGGCAATGATTCTCTTCAGAGATGCTCCCATGCTGGGCCCTGGCCTATCCTCCGAGTCCGCCATGTTGCTGCATCTCTGTCTGTCCATGGCATCGATAACCTTTCCAATAAACTCCTCATTCCCTAGTTATCTGTCTCAGTATCTCTTGAACCATTCACTACATCCAAAAACCTAGCCATACTGAGTTGTAGTTACCTATTTTTCTAAAACCAATGCCTTTGCTGAATAGAGATGTACACTGAAATATTTATGAATGAAATATAAGCTATCTGCTGTTGGCTATAAAATATTCTGGTAGAACAAACACAAAGGAGAGTGGCAGAATGAAACAGAGTGGCAGAATATTGCCATTTATATCAAAGCTGATTATAGCTACACAGAGATTATCATATTAGTGGCTCTAAATTAAACTTCTTCAGTGTAGCTTTTTCCTTTTCATTAAAAAATAATAATAATAACTTGAGATCCTTTTGCCTCAGACTCCCAAGTAGTTCCAAAACTTACTAAAGTCAATAAGTTTCTGGACAAATCATCAGTCTGTAAGGATAATTCTGTCCCCAAGATGTCTACTAACCGCTGTGCCAAAGTGTAGGCACTGAAAACACCCTAAGCTCACCCTCTAGAAGCCACTTGCAAGATTCTATGTTTGAGGAAACCCTGCCCTGATCTCTCCCTTCATCTCCCTTGCCACCCTCCCCTCTCCTCCCTCCTCTCTTCCTTCCCCTCTCTCTCTCCCTCCATCTGTCCCTCCTCTCAGTTTCCATCTTTCTCTTAAAACACAAAATAAATTCAAATCTACCATTTCCCTACTAGGTGGATTTTGCTGTTTTAACATTTTATTTATTGGCTTTGGAAGAAATAAATTGGTAATGGTCACAGCAGGCTCATGGTTTCTCATCCAAAATATTGACATTTGATCTGCTCACAATGAGGTAAGCCAGATTCTACCACTATACAACTGAAGAAAACACACAGAACAATTCTCTCAATGTTGACTGGGATCTCCTATGTTCGAGGCAAAAAACTTCAAATACATCTTTAGTCAGAAACAATTAATATCTTCATTTTAAAATTAGTAAACTAAGTCTCCGAGTGACAAGGCAGCCTGGCCAAGTTCACAGTCACACATCCAGAAGCAGGACTGTGAACCCAGGTCCCCACTGCGACACACTGGTTCTTTCCCCTCTGTTCATTCCCTGGCTCATTCCAAAGGGGGCATCATCTCGCCTTGGGAAATGCTTCAGAAAGGATGGAATGTATGAACTTGTCATCAAGGCTGAGCTGAAGTGCGGTCAAGGACTCAGGAGAGAAGACATAAAGAAAATAGTGCCCGAAAGGCTACAAATGTGAAAAGCTGTGTTCAGAAAATGGGTTGGTGGTTAGGGGCCAGAGCAGAGGAGCCTGAGCAAAGAGGAGGAGCCACTGGACAAGGCAGTCCACCAACCTCAAGTCCTTGGAAGCCCAAAGTGTAACTGCTATTGTGCAAATTCCCAAGGAACTCACATTTGGGTGTGTTTTCCACACCAAGGAAATCACAATTACACATACTGATAATGTCTGTGAGGAAATCAAATGTTAAGGACTTCTCCTGATTAGACTACAGATTTAATTTATTTATTTCATCTACTTTAGGGCTTAGAAAAATCAATTGCTCACTTGCAAATAAGTACACAAAATGTTATTTGAACTGAAAAAAAAAAGAAAATGTATTTCCTTCTCTTCCCTTTGAAATGTGTGCAGTTAAAATGTTGGGCATGTCACAACATCTAAGGTACTATGGTAGTGGTGAATATTGATAAACACATACAGAGAACTGGTCACATTAATTTTAAAAGGTCATGGTACAATTCACTTTATCTGTTCAAAATAATATTTTCCAAAGCAAAGTTCCAAAGAGTAGAGGAAAGACTTGGTTTCTCAGAAGGAGCTTAATGAAGAAATAAAAGGATGGATGTGTTCCTGATGATAAACACTTTAAAAACCAGGGTGCTGTCACACCAAGCTGTAAGAAAGGACACAGAACTCTCTTCAGGTCAGTGCAAGACAATCAAGAGAGTGAGCAAAACCAGAGACCACTCCCACTACAAACCACTTCACTGCAAAGTTAACTACGAAATTCCAGGCCTGAAAAACAATAGATTTCAACTAAATGTATAAATAAATAAGCAGAATAATAAGGTGGACTAGTATAATTAAGTTTTTCCACTGTATGAATAAGACACTGAAGGAGGAAGATCCCTAGAGCCAAGGATTGAATACAAAATGTGTTCCCTGCTTTGAAAAACTCTTAAATATTCTAAAACAAATAGCAAGCCTACTACAAGTTCCATTCACAGCTCTGGGCCTAATGAATAAATGTTGTATAAACTGTACCCTATGTAGGAGGTACAGGCATTGGGTCACCAGGGACATAACTCCAGTGGCTGCTCAGTTCACTGAGCCAGGTACCTCAGTCAGTCCAGAGAAAAAGGATGGCTTGATGAGATATCTTGCAAAGGCCTCTGTGCTAGCTGGAGTCCCTATCCAGCCTAAATGTCCACAGACAAGGAAACAGAATGGTGTTAGTACATTCAAAGGTTGTACTCATGGAGTTTAATGGGGAGATGGGAACTCTTTGAGGGAACAATAAAAAAAAAAAACTATCATGGGTTCGTAATCAAAGTAAAGCTTGAATAAGATCATACCTGCTTAACATGGGCCCTAAATCTAACCGCTGACATTCAAGAGGAGAAAAAACAAAACAAATAAACAAACGAACAACAACAAAAAGTGATGCCTAAAGCCCAAAGAGAAAAGTAATATGAGGATGGAGGCAGCCTGGAGTGGTGTGTTCACAAGGTGAGGAAGAAGTCAAGGTTTGAAGGCAACCACTATAAATAAGCTAAGAACAGCACTGCACAGATTCTCCCACAAGGAAGGCGTTAACCCTGTCAATGCCTTGACTTAGGACTTCTGGTCTCTTGATGTATGAAAGGACAAACTTCTGTTATTTGAATTCCTTTTTATCTGTGATTAGCATCCCAGAGACACTCACATACAACACACACATATATATGAGTGGCTAAGGATACCAACTCTAGAGTGAGACACTATTCACCTATTTGAACTGCAGTATTCCATATCTGTAACAAAAATCACAACAGTAATATCTACCTCAAGCACTTGACAATTACAGGAATTAACACAAGTAAAGTACTTAGCACCAAGACTGGCCTATAGTAAGAATGGAATATATGATCATCATCATGGCATTGATGGTACTATTGATGTTCTGATGATGGTGGTCGTGAAGAAAACATAAAATTCTGTGAGCATAAATACTCATGGGACTAATAGTATTAGTGCAATGTTAAAATAAACAGTGGATGAATCACACCTGCAGCCCACGTACATTAAACCAATAGATGAGCATGAAATGCTTAAATGAGGAAACTCTGCCCTCTAGCGGCAGAGATTGGATGCTTATTAAATACCCATACGCACATCAATTTCCCACGCCGACTTGAAGGGTGGGGCATGTGAACAGTTCTGACTAATGACATGATTGCAGATGGACCAACCAATCCTCTAGATTTCCACAAACCTTCACTATGTTAAGCTACTGGAGTTTCATGTTCTGCCTGTTGTGATAGTTGACATAAATCATTGTAATGAACGTACCTGGGTCACCTCCTTATAATCCTTCTTAGCTCACCCCACTGGAAAATTTTGGGGAAAGAGAAGAAAAGATATCTCATTGAATTATGCTGGAAGCATTACTCGGATCATAATCTAACCCAAATGGAACCTGAATCTTTCTAAAATGCTCAGATAGAGAAAAGACAGTGAACTGCAGCCGAAGGAGGTTTTCTGGATTTACTGGTGGATAGCATCCTCAGAAGTATTTCACTATCACTGCACCCAAGAAGAGATGAATGTTCTCAACCATCTCTTTCTTCAAAGATCCTGCCCAAGAAAGGTCTTTGCTGTAATGATATTGGGGAGACACTTTTGGGGCGGACTGCATGAAGTAAGGACAAACAAAACTCTACCTTCATAGTATGACCAAGACATGGACAAAAGAAAAACAGGAAAGCATCAACAATAGTGTTCTTTGACAGTTCAACCTAGCTAGGAATTGTAGAAATTCAAAGGAAAACAATAGCGCTTTGATTTTCCTAAGTCTGTTTCTGGGCAAGCATTGTGATGGGTGACACCACCAGGACTAGGAGGAGTCTGAGAAACAACAGTCTGCTCACCTTTACAGCAGGGGCCTAAAGAAGGGAACCTTCGCAGAGGCTCTTTGGCAATGCATAGTTAAAGCTTTAAAGTTAAGTATTCCCTTGGCTCAGGGTTCCAACTTCAAGGAAATAGCTGAGAATTTCTTGGCTCAGGGTTCTAACTTCAAGGAAATAGCTGAAAGAAATCTCTTGGCTCAGGGTTCCAACTTCAAGGAAATAGTTGAGAGAAATCCTTTGGCTCAAGGTTCCAAATTCAAGGAAATAGCTGAGAGAAATCTCTGGCAAATGCAGTTTGCTGAAGAGTTGTTACCCCGATGACTAATCAAGTATATTTCCACATAATGTGTTGTTTACACTTGAATTGCAAGATATAATGGAATGCATTATGAAATATTATGAAATAATTTTAAAATGGTAATATAAAAAACATTAATACTGAAACAGAAGGTATTGCTAAATGAAAAAAATAAACAAAACTTAAAATACAATAAAATCCCACCTTATAAAGTAAAGAATTTCTAGCATGTTTAGCAAAAGTTTAAATGATTATGCCACAAAATGATCATAGAAGTTAACCCCAATCCTCAAGATTAACAGATGATTTTTATTTAACATTTTTTCCTTGGAGTTTACATTTTGAAAACTGTATGGTTATGAAAGTCTTTTAAATAACAGGAAGCTCTGGCCAGTACTGGAACAATGTCACTGCTAAAATAACAGGACCAGGGCTAGAGAAGTACTTCTGGCTTATTAAGGGGGATTGGTTAGGTGTTCTGAAACAAGAGACACTGTCACCCCGGGTGGTATCACTGAAAACTAAAATCTGCCCTGTAAAAGCAGCCTTTAAATCTCTACCAATCCAAAAGTGAGAGATGGGACAGGAACAAAGTATTGAATTCAAGAAGTAAATCACACACAGTGGAAGACACACTAAAGGCCAGATGTAGAATGATCGATATCTGAAAACAGATTGAACCCACCTGTGGGAAGACAGAGATTGTCAGATATAAAACAAAAATGGCCTGGCGGTGGTGGCGCACGCCAAGGCTCAAGGCTATACAAAGAAACCCTGTCTCAAAAAAAAAAAAAAAAAAAAAAAAGTTTCTAAGCAGCACCCTCAAACAAAAGAACAAAGATTGAAAAATGATTTTTAAAAATACATTGAGATTTCTACCCTGCAAAGAGCTGAATTAATTATATTTAATAAAACTGCACAGATGTTGAGGCCAAAAAGTATTTGAGATATGAAGAGGGTTTGCCACAAAATCAAACAAGCAACCAGCAATCTGTTTGACCATCTCAGAGTGAGAACGTAGCATCTTGATATTTTTCATGGTATTTTAAAGTTTTAGTGTTTAGCGAGTGAAAGCAAATAAGCATCACCCTAGTACATGTTCTTTCATTCACATTGTATCTGTTTACAATTGTTTTTGTATGGGAAGATAACAGTGGGCTTATGGTGGGATAATTGTATGGTTGTTTTTTATTTTTCCTGTCTACATTCCTAAATTTTTCATTTTTTTTTAAATAGTGAACACATTTTATTCACATGCTGAAAAACAAAAATTGGATTGGAAAAAGAAATAACCCCACAGATTTCTTCTGGTTAAGAACTTTGCAGGTACTCCACAATCAAGTAAGTTCAAGGTCTTCTGCCAGATGCTTTTTATGGTTTTGTTTTCCAAAGCTGAGACACGGGGTGTGGTATCGGTCAAGGGTTATTACTTTGGCATCTGAGAGGCCTTATCAAGTACCTTCCCTTTCCAAGAAGATGTACCAGGCCTAGCAGGAGGCACACAGTCATCTTGAGTTCACTGGAGAAGAACAAAGACCAGATGGAAGATCCGGGCAGAGAGCCAGTGGTGACTTTCCGAGCAACTCAGAAAGGGCAGGACAGGAAGGACCCAGAGGGACAGGGATCAGAGCTTCCCGAAGCAGAGATAACACTGGCGGAGAAACAAGCATGATGTGAAATGGAGGGGAAAAAAAGACAAGACGGAGACCGGTTAGTAAACTAAGCCATGGTGGCCAATGCCTGTGTTCCTAGCACTGGGGAACCTGAGCAGGGAGCATCGTGTGTTTGAGGACAGCACTATACATGGGACCCTGTTTCAATATTTTAAAAATGGTTTCTTGAAAAGCCTGCCGCTGAAATTTTAGCATTCACTATTTGAGTGACATCAAGTGAACAGAGCAGGAAGGAGACAGGGTATAAAACAGAGTGCCACTGAGAACAGACAATTAATTAAGCGCTGTGACTTACACAGTCATGACCATAGACGGCCATATATAACTCACACACTCAAGATTTACACAAACACGCCATGTCTCTGAGTCCTACAAGGCCACATCATTTGGGCATTTCCACACATTGGACTTTGCAAGGTTCTTACACAAATTATTCCATGGGCTTTCACACTTTCATATATTCCAAGGGCTTTCACACTTTCATACTCTTGTTTCTAAAATGTTTCTTACCAGGTCCCTTTTGTAAGAATTAAAGGATTTGCAAAACACAAAATAGAAGGCAAGGAGCAACCGTTCACAGGAGGGAAAGGCGGGGAAAGGGGGATAGGAAAGAAAAGGGGCTAACAAAGGGGAGGGGCTAGGGAAGGATGGGGGCACTAGGGAAGAGAAGAGAGGGAGGGAGGGAGGGAAGAGGGTGCACTCTACTGCAGCAAAGGGAAAGAAGGCAAACTCAAGCTTGTTCCCTTGTATCATGCCTGAGAGAAATCCAAATGTCTCTTCTGCCACGCCCAGCCATGCGTGGCAGGAAGGATTGGTCCTGTCACTCTCCAGAACTGGCACTCAGGCTATCCCCTTGTGTTTTGTTTGAAAAAAGAAAAAACATGGTTTTCCTTTTCTTCGCTCACATGCTCTGACATCAGGATTTCTCTCAGTCCTATTTCCTGCACTGAATGATAGACAGACAGGCGTGACTTCCAGAATCTGTCAAGTAGATTTCACTCACGTATGCCGCGTACTTTGTATTTTAATTCATGGGTCAGAACACCCCAAACATGCTCTCTCTGTCTGGAGGAATATCACTTAGTGCTTTTGCTTGGTGGTGGGGGCGGGGAACAGAAATATTACATGGATCAGCCAGAGCAATGGAGGCTAACAGTTACGGAATTTTGTGTGGCTTGGGGACCGGTTTGACTCATACAACTTTGTTTCCTTGCTCAGGTCCCCACTCTTCCTAACTCTTCAACAGTCCCCGACCTCAGATTAAAATGCTTTAATGATTTTCCATTCTCTTGGTCTTAACCCCAAATTTCTCCTGGTTTTGTTGCTCTTTTATTTTGGTTTTGTTTTTAGTTTGGCTTTTAGAAACAAAGTCTCAATATGTAGACTGAAACTTTGGACTGCTTCCTAAGTACTGGGATGAGAGGTATGCGCTACCACCCTGGCCAAGATAAAAAAATCTTTACTTTGTATCTAATCTGTGACTCTGTCTCACACACCCTGTCCCTTTGTCCTCTGGTCTCTGGACATCAAGATAGCCTATCAGTTGTTCCAATGGGACAGCATGCACTTCTCCACGCACGCTAAATATCCCTCACGTCCTCCGTTTTGCCAGTTAACAGTCTTCAGTTTTCAGTTCCGTTGTTAACTCCCCAGGGAAATGTTCTCCAAGCTTTCTGACAGGGTCAAATTCCTTTAAAAAAGACCCATACTGATTCCTTTCTAAACATGGAAGCCAGTTATAATTTAATTACATAATTACTAGCATTTTAGCCCAATCATTTTATGTGTATTTTATGCTACTTAAAGGTCTTCTGTTCCCATCAGTGGGCTTCAGGTTCTATGGGAAGAGTGGATATGTCTATGATCATGTTTTTGATCATTTTTAATGTACTCAAAGGACAGTTATCACTATGGGGCAGGAACAGTTACATCAAGAAGAGCGTATGGTAGCATGGAAACAATGGTAAGTTAATGCAGGATGTCAAGGATAGCAGATGGAGAAGCTTGACAGTTGACCTTGGACTTCCAGATCTGCAATAGAGTGATGTATAAAGCAGCACAGAACATCTTGGACCCAAAGCTAGCTGTTTTAGTTGCCTGGTGCCACTGCTGAATGATTCAGAACTAGTAAGAGAAAGTTGAAAATGACTTCAATCATTCAGTCAAGTGCTAAACAGAAAGAGTAAAAGCAAGGCCCCCTGCCCGCCAATTGTGGGTTACTCTGTAAAAGTAATTAGAGGTGCATGTTCTTGTGCCCATCCTCTCCTAAACAGTTCATACCAACATGCTCTTCAACTAGAGTTTGAAGCTCACTTCCCTTCCACAGCCTGTCCTGGACACACACGCTAACCCAACTCACTGTTCTTCAAGTCTCCCTGAGAAATCCTTGACTCCTTCCTAGTTCAGTTCAAGAAATGCTCTTGAGATAACCCAGTGCCATATTTCCCAATGCCTTGCAGCATTAATGAACACAATTCATTAATTCATTCATCATTCCTTAATGAACACAACAGTTCTGATCCATCTTCTTTATCTTATGGTCATTTGTCTATTTTACCTCCTGTTGAGTCTATTGAAGGACTCATGTTAGCCCATAGTATGTTTGAGAGAAAACAGTCACATAATGGATCTCTAAAGTCACATGGATGAGAATATGACAGCCCAGAGGTAACCCAAGACATTTGACTATAGCACCAAGCATTCCCAGAAACTTTCTGAGGGCATTTTTATAAGTCCAAAGGTCTAGGTGTCTAGACCAATGCTAGACTACCTACTCAATTACGAAATCAGTTCAATTGCAGTGAGCAGAATGGCATATGAAGACAAATGCCTTCTCTTTAAAGAAAACTAGGTATGCTTTCCTGCATGATGTCCCTATCACAAAATTGTGTCAAAATCTGGGCTAAGCTGCAATTTTTCCTCTTCTTCAGCCTTGGGTGATGTCATCTCAGCTTCTATCCCTAGTGGGCATTGTCCTTCATTAAACTTTATTTTTTTAGGAAAATATATCACAGAAGTTGACAGTTTAGATCTTGATAAAGTGATAAACAATAACATTTTACTATCTTGCTAGCCATGATAGCACACACCAGCACTTAGTAGGCTGAGGCAAGAGGATGGCTAGTTCATGGCCAACCTGGGCTACACAGCAAGTTTAAGCCAACCCGAGCTATATAATAAGATCCTGTCTCAAAACCTTAAAGGCTAGGGGTGCAGCCTAAGACCCCAGGCTCCATCTCTAGCACCATGAAAACCAAAACAAAACAACTTTACTGGTCTTTCTATCATGAGACAAATGCACACATGCTGAGATTACCACTAAAATCCCTCACCTGAGTCATCCTTCTATTCATTAATTCACAAGTGATGTGCTCAGCCCTTGGAGGCTAAGAACCATGTCCAAGGGCTCATGGCTGAATTCAGTTGTGCCTGATGTCAAGGCTGAACTTCTAACCACACAACTAATTCTCAGCACTTAATGCCGCTCATCTAGTCTCTTTTTATTCTCTCTGTAATTATGAAAAGACACTAATATAGGGGGAGGGAGGGAGGGGGGGAGGGAGGGAGGGAGGGAGGGAGGGAGGGAGGGAGGGAGGGAGGGAAAGAGGATGGATTACCTGATAAGGCCCAAATCTTCTCCATTCAAATCCACCATTTTCAAGACTACCATTTCTGTGTCTGTGTTTGAAGAATACCTGTCAGCAAAACAAAGACACTTGGTCAGTTTATGTTAGAGACTGACTGACAGTATCTGTCAATAGAACACCGACAATAGAAGCAGACAGAAAAACTAACAAAATAGGGGTGGGTTGAGATGGCTCTGTGGATAAAGGCGCTAGCCAGGCAAGCCTGAAGACATGAGTTTGGTCTCCAGAACTCACAAAGGGGAAAGGGGAGACCCAACTCCCAGAAGTTGTGCTCTGACTGCCACATACGTGCTGTGGCATGAGTGCTCTCAGCACACATATGCACATGTGTGCATGTACACACGCACATGCACACACACAAAAAATAATAATAAATAAATAAAATTTAATGCCTCTTAGTGAACTCCACAGTAAAGAGCCGCCCTACACTGCAGCCAATACCTCATTCCTCAGCTAAATAAGTAGTTTACAATTATGATCAGTGAGAGGGGCACTAGATCAACTAACAGAAGATAAAATACTTTTTCATACCATATGCATGGTGCTATATAACATGGATGTGTTTCTTACAAACAGGATTTGCGTTTGAAATGTCCACTAATATCAACTTTCAATAGACTCTCTTCAGAAGGACACAGAGATTGCAAACCAAGGTCAGTCAAGACCTGAAACTTCAGAATTCTCCAACTTTTCAAAGGAAGTCAGATTATAACTTCTAAAAATAAGTAGCTTTGGAAACTACGCAAATGTAAGCTGTGAAGCAGTCGAGTTAGAAGTGAAATGTCACTGTACGCTGCCACAGTATCCATGTATGTCTTCTCATCATTCATAAGCCTGGTTCATCACTCTAAAAAACACAGAGCCCTCATGTCCACTGGCTGCTCCATTTAGTTGTGATTGTGTTATATCTGGCTCTTTCCCCAAATTCTCTCTCATCCTTCCTTGCTCAGCTCAGGTAGGCTAAGATGACGCTTCTGAACAACACATACTAAAATAAAATAGAATAAACCCTGCTCATCAAATGATGTGCTTTGCACGTTGAAGTCTCCATTTTATAGGCAAAGAAACTGAGACCCTACAAACCGAGGTGAGAAGTCTTGCAAGGCTACACAGTAGAAAATAATAGCTCTCTGCAGGGCCCACCATCATTCAAGCCTCCACAGGGTTTCCCACAGACAACTGTGTGTGGAGAGGGTAAAAAGAATTGATGTCTGTCTCTACATTCACTTCTTGTTTCTTCTTGCCTGAGACAAACATGTCAGAGCTGTTTTCTTTAATACTCTCCTGGGATCCCACTGCACTCCACGACTTACCAACTCTGACCTTAGATTTTACTGCTGTTCACTGAAGAAGATAGAGCCACGCTATCTTGATAATTCCCACTCACCTCGCTCTCTCTGACGCTGGGTTCTGTAAGTAAGAAGAGGGGCTTCGGTTGATCTGCACACCAGCAACATCTCCTTTGTTGATAAAGATTTTCCCTGGTTTAAGATTTGTGTGTGCTATCTCAATGCTCTGAAAGTTCAAAAAATAAACAAAGAATTGCAAGTTTATGCATCTTTGTGGAGATGATACCAACAGAAGACCTCACTGACACAGCCTCCATTGTTTCTAATGTGCCCCGACTATAGGTAGACTGGAGAATCACAGGGCCAGTATCATTCTGGAGGTAAGTAGAAATGGCCTTTGAGGTTGAAATAAGGGAAGTGTGCTATGGTAAGGATGATTGGTACTTAAAAACCACACCCCACGAGAGGTTCATCTCTTGGGCTCTGCGGACTGCTGGGTTCATGAAAAATTTTACATTTTAGGGCCAAAATGGAAGACTTGACGCCTACCACTCTGGAACAAAATGTATTATCATACAAGCATTCAACTTTCCCCTCAACCTCATCGTCCTCTTTGTTTTCAGTCATTTTTAGCTGGGAGCCACAGTGAAGTAGACATTTTTACTGCAACTTAGTATATATTAACTCACACATACTAAAACAAAAGTTCACAAAACAAACTATACTCCCACTAAGGTGTATAGTATATATTTCCCAATCTACTTCACTGGGTTCTTTTATAATTAGTATTCCTTATAAACCATGACATTTATTTCATAAACCTTTAACACATTGTTAAATACAGTATAAAAATATTGTAAAGAAAAGCCTGCCTTTGTCAGCTGACTCTCTGCATGTGGACTTAATTTTGTAGGGAAAAAAAATAAGAGAAAGACTAAATCTGAAAGGCAAAAAAAAAAAAAAAAAAAAAAAGAAAAGAAAAGAAAAACCCTGTAAAGACACAGACCAGCCTCTGGTAACATCGGGAAAGAGGAAGAAAGGTAGGTACCAAAAGTGAACTCAGACCCCAGTCCTCCAGGGAATTCCTCTGTGTCACACTAAACCAGTCCTGAAGCATCCCTGAGAATGGTAAACCGCGGCTACCAGGGCGCTCTCCACCTACCTTCACGATGCCAGACACCAGGTACTGAAAGGTTCGATTGCTGAACCCTTCGCTGGCTAGTACAAAAAATGTGTATTGGAAAAATCCCGATGGAGCTGAGTGTGTGTGAGTGCCACTCAGGATGACGTTGTCTCTTCGATACAGGGAGCCATATTTACTCTGTAGTCTCTTCAGGACCTTGAAGGGAAGCAAAACATAGAACTAAAAAGAATCCTATAGCATCTCAGCAGGAAAGAGGGTTCTGAAGAGCTCAAGCACTGGTCTGGCCCGCCCACTTCCCTTTCTGATGGCCCCTCCCTCCAAGCTGCTCATCACAGTAACAAGTGCAATGATGGCAGCAGACGCTAACATTTTGTAGGGTCTTGCTATGTGCTAGCATAGCATTAGCTAGATATTTTATGTACACTATATTATTTAAAATATTCATAGCAACCCCCAAAGTAGTTATTACTAACCTCGTTTTTCAACTGAGAACACTGATATACAAAAGTTAATTTTCCCTGCTTATCTAAGGAGTAGCAGACACCAAACTCCAGGTCCAAGTCTCTCTAGCCAGAACTCTTATCTATTCCTCTTTCAAAATCTAATATTTCTCACAGACAGAAATATAGTAAGTTTGAACCTCGAAGGTGTTTTATTATAAGGAAAGAGAAATACAAAAGTAATTATGTACTGTTAGACCACATAGTGACGAACTCTATGCAGGAAAACATTGCAGGGTAAGGAAAATGATGAATAGCAGTAAAGAAAGATTTTCCTAAAGAGAGCCTCTGTTGGACAGGTGTTTAGAGGAAAGAAAAGAAGCTGCTTATGCTACCTCCAGGAAAAGCATCCCAGACACAGGGAACAGACTCTGCAAAGTCCTTAGTCTCACTTTGCAAGATGAGGAATCCTCTGTTCTCTGACACAGACTGTTGCACTTGTTGGTCTACAGGAAACCACCTACTGTGTGAGGTCACTCCAGGAATCTGGTGGAGGACCCGCATAGGAAGGAACCATCCTGCCAGCACTAGCATGCTAGGCACATGAGTGAGTAGCTCTGCCATTGGGGGCTTTTAAACACACAGAAACTCACCACAATCATACCAGATCAGTTCTGCTTGGAGCCACTAGGTTTTTTAATTTCATTGTTCAGCACTAGTTAAAAGAACTTTAGTAAATGTTCATTACATTCGTCAGCCAGTGAACATACACATATGTATATGTAAATACACACACACACACACACACACACACACACACACACACAGACATCAAGAAAATATAGAAAAAAACCAGTAATGTTGCTGAGTAGCTAATCATGATTCTGTTTATTTGCCGCCAATCTGACATTTGCTGTTACTGTTGCTTCTCTGTGGCATTAAAATGATACCACAAAAGTGTCAGTCACTGCTGGGTTGCTTCATCCAGCCTTAATAGAAGATGAGATGCCTAGACTTGCTGCTGATACACATGGAAGGCCTGAACTTTTCTGAAGGAAAGGGAGGAGGAGTGAATGGGTGGAAATTGTGGGGGAGGGACGAAGGCGAGAGGAGGGAGGGAGGGGAAACAGTGATTGGCCTGGGGAAAAAAATCATTAATTGTTTAAGTAGTAATAAAAAATTTTGAAGAGAGATAATAATAAATTTTTAGAAGTATTAATCACAAAGCAACCATCAACAGTGCCTCTCATGAGCCAGTGCAGCCCAGGTTTAGCATACCACTGGTCCAACAGGGTAGGAGCGTACGTGCTATGACATATTTACCATGCAGACATACCCATTTCTTCCTCTTCTTCCTTAACTGAAGAGTTCTACCAGTCTGTCTTGCCCCAATTTTGTGGTCATTACAGCAAAACGGAAGACCATGTGAAGTATTTTGCCTCGTTAACCTATTCATGCCCCCAAAGTTACTATGTGTGATGGCTGTTTTTAATGTGCCCCCAAAGTTACTATATGTGATGGCTGTTTCTAATGTCAACTTGCCACAAATTAGAATTGCCTGAATAGGGGGCTGGAGAGACAGCACAGTGGTTAAGAGCACTTGATACTCTTGCAGAGGACCCTGGTTCAGTTCCCAGCACCTACATGGCTGCTCACAACTGTCTGTAACTCCAGTTCCAGGAGAGCTTATGCCCTCTTCTGGCCTCTGTAACTGTACACATATGGTACACATATGTACATACAGGCAAACACTCATTCATATGAAATAAAATAAATAAATCTAAAGAAGAAGAAGAGGAGGAGAAGGAGGAGGGGGAGGAGGAGGAGGAGGAGGAGGAGGAGAGGAAGAAGAAGAAGAAGAAGAAGAAGAAGAAGAAGAAGAAGAAGAAGAAGAAGAAGAAGAAGAAGAAGAAGAAGAAGAAGTTTCCTGAGGGAGCCTCAATTGAGGAATTGTCTTAACTGCCTTAATTTATCTGGGAAGACCTACACCAAATGTGAGCAGAGCCTTTGGATAGCATGCCAGACAAGGAAATTTTTTTTCACTGTTTCCTCAAATTGCTTAATGAATTTACCCTGTTGCTGCTGCTACAGATTTCTGTTGACCTTAGAACCAGTGTGCCCAGGTTTCTATCATTGACTGAGGACCAGTGGCTCTTCCAGAACCCTACAGGACTTCAGTGACAGATTGCAACTGCAGAGACACCCAGAAACTACCAAGTTCTCAGTCTCTCTAGTCTGAGACAGCTATTGTGGGACTGACTACTTCCACTGCTGAGGTTCCCTGCCCCGGGGACCCAGTGATCACCAGATTCTCAGCCTCTCAACTGGGAGACAACTGTTGTTACTATTTCAAAGAAAGGTGATTGAATAAAATGCATTTTTTTTTAAATATTTTCTATCATATCAGCTCTGTTCCTCTAGAGAAGCCCAACTAATAGGCTGAGTTCACAGAAGCAGTACTGTGGAAAGAGAATGACAAGTTAGAACTAGCATCCCTCTGACCAAGCAGCCTTCAGCTCCAGTCCAGTGAGTCTCTGTGTCTTTTCTGTTTCACTTGAACTCTAGTCTCGAGGCCTCATCCCTCTCACACACACCCACACTCCCCTAGTGACTACCACACTCATTGAGAAAAAAAATTTATCAGAAGGGAAGATGATCAATGACTGACCACCGTAGAGCTGAATTAAAGCCGAAGGCCAATGTTCTCACAGTTCTCCACTAGGACAAGAAATGGGAGAAGACCAAGAGTGAAAGTCAAGTTTAAAGCTCCCCACTCCATTCATTTCATCCCTAATAAACTCTAGCTTAGAATTTTTAGAATTAAATATATTTCTTAAGAAAGATAGTAATTGTGAATCTTAGATTTTTAGAACAATGAACAGCTCACAGACATCTTAAACCACAGCCTCTGACAGAGATTTAAAGGAAAAGAAATTAAATCCTGACATGCCAGCCATGCCTGCAAATAACTGCTACAGACAACCGTGTTCCACTTTCAAGAAAGGAAGGCTGTGTTTGCCCAGAACAAAGCAGTTACAGTCCTGTCTGTTGCTCAGCTCTTTGTCCCGCCTTTCTCTTCCACTCTGCTGCTAACACTCTTGGGGACACGATCAAAAGAGGGAGAAAGGCATTCTGTTTTCCTGCCCTGCCCCCCTGCTTACAGATTGTCCCTATCTCCATTCCATGCTGGAAATGTCATCAGTCTTAGAGCTGAGGAGACCTGACCTAAAACCCCACATTGAAAATATGCTTAATGCATGTACTTAGCTGTTTTTATTTTCCTTCTACCTTTCCTTGGACTGACTTAAGAAAACTAAGTGGGTTGGTATAAAGGCCTTTCCCCCTGGGCCTCAGATTGCAGGGGAGGAAAAGTAGAAAGAGATGGTTAAATCAAGGCCACTGTTGACCTAAGAGCGGCTAGAATCCCAGCCATTGCCTCTCGGTACTCCTCTCTCCATCTCCAGCATCTGCCTTTGGTTCAGGACTCTGCCACTGTCAATCATGGGCATCTATGACTCCTCAGAAAAGCAGTATGGTACAGTGGAAATGAGCAAGGCCTGTGGCACGGGATGCCTAAGTTTGGATCCTAGCTCTGACAATTCCTTGGCACATAACCTTGGATAAGTCACTTTATCCTCTGCAACTTGGTTTCTCTGTCTTTCTCATTCCATGGTAATAACACCTTCAAAGAGTTGGAGGGTGGCTTATACCTATGGATTATTCTGAACAGTACCTGACTCACCATGAGTACTAGGCTGTGTTATTCTGTTTATTCCCACACATGGCACAGTATTTATCTTCACATTTCCCCACCTTGTAGTCTCACGGTCATCCCACTGGATTAATACCAGTTTCATGTGATACAGAGGAAATTACCAGGAAGAGGTTGACAACCCCTCCCAAAGCCCTAACTTTCCTTTCAGCCATCTAACACCTTCTAAAACTCCATAACATGAAATGTTTTCTGTTTACAGGGGAAGACCATTTCAGGCACCCTCTCTACTGTTGCTGGCCTCCCCTGCAATCAGATCAGTGACTACCCTGACTACCATCATAGAACCTTCATCCAGTAACTGATGGAAGCAGACACAGAGACCCACAATCCAAGCACCAGGCCAAGCTATGGGAGTCCATTCAAAGAGAAAGAAGAGGGATTACAGGAGCAAGGGGGGGTGTCAAAATCATGACAGGGAAACCCACAGAGACAGATGACCCGAACTTGTGGGAGCACACAGACACTCAAACAGATAAACAGCTGGAGAGTCTGCATGGGACCAAAACAGAACCTCTGCATGTGGTAATATATTGTGGACCCTAATAAAATTTGCCTGAGGATCAGAGAACAGAACAAGCCACTAGATTAAACATAGACGCCAGGCAGTGGTGGCCCACACCTTTAATTCTAGCACTCCGGAGGCGCTGTGAGTTCAAAGTCACCCTGGACTACATGAGATTGACTCAGTCTAGGAGAGAAACAGAGCCAGGCAGTGGTGGCACACACTTTTAATGCTAGTACTTGGGAATCACATGCCTTTAATCCTAGCACTTGAGATCTCATGCCCTTGCTTGGGAAGCACACATGCCATTAATCCCAGCACTAAGAAGGAAGTGATGGCTGGGTGGAGAAGGGTATGTTAGGCATGAGCAGACAGGAACTAAAGCTTTTTCAGGTTGAGGTGTCCTAGAGGTAAAACGTGGCAGTGGCTTGTTCCTTTGTCTCTCTGATCTTTCAGCATTTACCCCAATATCTGGCCGCAGATTTTTTATTAAAAGACCTATTAGAATCCGTGTTACATCTGCATGTGGATGACAGTTTTGTAGCCTGGTCTGTTTGTGGGACCAGAATCTATCCTCGGTGCATGAACTGGCTTTTTGAAGCCCATTCGATACGGTGGGATGCCTTTCTCAGCCTTGATATGTGTGTGTGTGTCAGGGCGAGCTAGGTCTTGCCTCAGCTGAGCCAAGCCTTGTTGACTCTCCATGGGAGGCCTTACCCTTTCTGAGTAGTGGATGGGGCGTGAGTTAGGGAAGGTAGGGGGAGCGGGAGGAGGAGAGAGAGGGGAAACTGTGGTTGGTAAGTAAAATGAATAAAAAAATTTTCTGTTTGACATACTCAGTATAACTATTATTTGCCCACTTTCACCAATTGAGTCTCTGTGTTAAAGAATCTACTAATCTGTGACATCTCCCCTGTTCCACTTTATTCGAATCCAAAGAAAGCATCATTGTCTAATTAAACATCCTATGTGAAACTGTGTTGACATTACTCCACCAAAATATTTTCTAAGATTCCACATTACCTACGTAATTAAACTCAATTTAGCATCCCAGGCTCTCTATAGTTAAGACTGATGCACCATCTAGGTACATACATGACCCCGTATTTTCTATGGATGTCTTCTGTTCCCTCCAAAAGACTCTATACCTTCCTTTACAACTCTTGGTTTCTTCTGTCACTTACATTTGATCTCTCCCTACTCTAGTTCATCTTCTGTTGCTGTGATGAAACACCACAACCAAAAGCAACTTGTGGAGGAAATGGTTTATTTTTGCTTAAAGCTGTACTCTATTATGAAGGGAATTTAGAGGAAGAACTAAAGGCAGAAACCTGCAGGCAGGAAAAGAAGAAGAGGCCATGGAGGAACACTGCTTACTGGCTTGCTTCCCCCTCCCCTACGGCTTTCTTGGTCTGCTTTCTTATATAACCCGGGACCATCTGCCTAGGGATGGTGCTGCCCACAGTGGGCTGTCCCCCACCTGCATCAATCATTAATCTAGAAAATGCTCCCACAAACTTGAGGACCAATCAGATGGAGACAATTTCTCAATTCAGGTCCCCTCTTTCCAGGAAACCCAAGCTTGTGTCCAGCTGACAAAAATCTAACCAGCACATTTCCTCTGCACTTTAACCACTTAGACTTCTGCACACTCAAGTATTATTTCTATGATGAAAATGCTTTCCTTATTCTCACTTTCTGTATCTCCTTGTCTCCTTGTGATAGTCTTGAAAGAATGCACGTCCATAAATTCTTTTCTATTCCTTCCTTTAAGAAGTGAAGCCTATTTGAGCATGGTGGCAAGGGTCTATAATCCCAGAACTTGGGAGTCTGGGGCAAGTATGAGCTGAATAGTCTTAAACAATATAGTGAGATCCTGCCTCAAAACAAAACAAAACTTAGTGCTAAAGCTTAATTTTCTTAACCCTAAGTATGGATGGACTTGCTTAATGAACAGGACAGGGTAATTGTGTGTAACTGTTGAAAATGGGTCAGAAAAATCACTGTGTCTTCCACCCTGTAAGAATTCATGAGGATTAGAATGGAGACCCGAAGCTTCCTGCCAACAAGCACATTGGTGAACCACCTTGCACGTGGATCTTGCCACTTCAGTCAAGTCTTCATGGATCTGTTCTTTGCCATCCTCATAACTACAAGAGACCCCAACCCAGAACCACATAGCAAAACTATTCCTGAATTCCAGTTCCACAGAGCAAGTAAGATACTAAATATTTATTGATTTAGGCCACTGTATTTTGGATAAAATATTATATAGAAATACATTAAGTACTACAGAATTGTACTCTGGTGATTCATGGTTTCCTGTATGTTTCTGTTACAGTCTTTTCCCCTAAGACTCAACTAGATGGTGGCTATATAGGGGATATGAACTGTAACTCCTTTACTTATGTCATTTTCAAGCATTAGCAAAATACCTTAAAGAAAGTGGATGATAGGGACAATTTTCTCTCTAAAAGAATGATGTCTTTCTTAGTTAAATAGAGTACTTGCACAGTATACAGAAATCCCTATGTTCAATCCCCAGTACCACATAAACCACAAGTAAGCCTGGTACTCAGGATGTAGAGGCAGAAAAATTGTAAATTCAAAGCTATCCTTAGCTATACAGTAACTTTGTGACCTGCACAGGCTGCATGAGACACTGTCTCAGATAAAGGGGCTAGGATTAATGTCTCTTTGAAGAATGCAGTTTTTCATAACCCAGCTCTGCCATTTACTAATAATTGCCTTAATTTTGGAGGGTGACTCCCCTTCTCTAAGATTCTATCTGGGGATGGCAACAGAGCCAACTCAAAGAGTTCTATCATTAGTGTAGGAGGAGGAAAGTACTTAACTCACGACTTCTGTCTGCACAGGGGAGAGACTTCCACTACACTCCCAATAGTGACAACATCAGATGGTGCCTTCAGGCTGTGACTAACCTCTCCACACAGCACAGCAACAAAGCATTCAATGAGGGAGTGACAGAACACAAGCATGCATGACTGATGCCTGGTCACTGCTGCGGTCAGCATTACACCTCTCTCTCTTTCTCATGCTGGTGACTCTGTGCACACACTCCCAGGTCATAGTCACTGCCAGATCTGAACCTACCATAGGACGTCCTCTGGGCCAGGGCTTGGAAACTGACTTAGGAGACTAACAAGGGACCCGTAACTGCCGTTAAATTCTCCCCTCCTTCCTCTCCTGCCTGGTGTCCTCTTTCCTCTTCCTTCTTCCTCTTTCTCTGCTGTCCTCAAACAACTCAGGACCCTTTATATACCTCTTTGCTAACCTCAACTGTCTACACAAGCTCTAAATTCAGGGTAGGGTGGATCAAACAAAATTCTGCCACATTCTACAGTAGTTTAAGGACTAGGATTCTTTAAACCACCAAAGCAGCTTTCCACCTCATCTAAAAATAACCAGACTGGCATAACAACTTCATGTGACCATCACCTGCTTTCTGCCATTACCATTTCATGGTCAACCTCATTGCAAAGCTGAATTTCAATCCTCAACTGATTCCTTATATGTATTCTCAATTGTGGGAGAACTTGGGGAAGAGGTTAGTGACCAGTTTGTGCTCCAATAAGGATGACTAAGTGAGAATCCATGTGAATGTAAGTGGTGATAACAAGCTTTCAGAGAACATTTGCATTCATAACAATGATGAGCCATCAGCATAACTGAAAAGTTTTGAAAAGGAACACTTAGGCTGCAATAAGGAAGGGCATCTGCCTATATAATTGTTTGTGAAGCTGTCAAGACCTTACATTGAAGGTAGGAGATACTCTTTAGTTGAGAAGGCAAGCTTGTGGAGTTCCCTTTGTGGGCACCCACAGACTACTCTCCAGCTCCCCATTTCATCACTCACCTCCAGCCTGAGTCGTTGGGAAATCATGCATAGTTCAACACTGACAAATGCCATTCGATTTGACCCATCTGGATCTGCCAAGATGAAAGCGCGGCTGTACAGCCTGGTGAGGAGGCCCCGTGCGTTCTGGCCACTTTTGCCATAGCCCATCTGAAAAGAGAGAAAGGCACTGAACTTCTCCAGGAGCCAGGGACCATAATACCAGAAGAGGCTGCTCAAGCGCACAAAGAGAAAATCATTGTGACGCCGTGGTTCAGTGAGACTCTTGGTGTGTGTGTGTGTGTGTGTGTGTGTGTGTGTGTGTGTGTGTGTGTATGTGTGTGTGTGTATGTGTGTGTGTGTGTGTGTGTGTGTGTGTGTGTGTGGAGTGAGCAGGTGGCTGCCCACTCAGGGGACTTTCCAAGCCTTTGATGGGAAGCTTTTCTTCTAAGGTTTTATAAGGAAGGCACTGTTTCCCCTTCCTCCACCCTCACTCAGCTTTTTGCCAATTTATCATTCTCTAGACTAAGTCAAGTAAGATTGAGCACCCTACGACTCTCTCAGCGTCTCATTAAAGCCACCCAATTAAAACTACACCCAGGCCTTCCAATGGCCATCTCTTCTCTTTGCCTTCCCATTCATGAGAGTGCTCATCTAGGGTGCACAGTTCAGGGTTACTCTTCAGAACAGACAGCGGGGTGTAATCCACAGAGCACAAAGATTATTGCTAAAAGGGGGCAAATTCCAGTAGACAACTCCTTGCTCTTGTTCCCTAGGCAAGCAGTAAGGTGAGTGGGTATTTCCATCATTGGTATGCTGTAGGCAATAGGCTGCCTCTGACTCATGGAAGTGCTTGATACTGGCCCATCCTTGATTTACAGTTTTAACTCTCTTGTCTATGCTGGCATAGTGGCCCACACCTTTAATTCCAACACTTAGGAGGCAAAGGCAGGTGGATCTCTATGAGTTCAAGGCTAGCCTGGTCTACATAGTGAGTTCCAAGACAGCCAAGGTTTACATAGCAAAACCTTGTCTCGAAATAAATAAATAATAAATAAATATGGAAACATAAACAAGCAAAAAAATCTATATGTTTGCATTTTACAAGTGGGAGATTTCTAGTCTCAAATTTTCAGTGATCTTTTGGCTTCTCACCACAAAACTATAAAATAGGGAAGGTCAGAATGTATGGATCCACCCACAAAAAGTCATCAGTTGACTTTAAAAATAACTTGCAAGATGGACACAAATGGCACCCCACTCCCAGGACTTTTGGGTCTGCAGGAGCCACAATCACCCAGGAGTGTGCCCTGCACCCTGCACCAGAGGTACCATCATACCAAGTGCTGCCAGAGATCTCTAGTCCTGGGCATGGGAAAGAAGAAAGGCAACAGTTCTGTGCCATCCCTTATTGGTGGGATGGGTAGTATTCAACCAAGGGCCATCTGTGACCCAACTAAGAGCCCTAGGTGCTGGGCAGTTGGTCACCATTGTGGTGAGAGAGTACAAGGTAGGGAGGTGGAAGAGAAAGATAGATGGAACGGTTTATAGGCTGGGGAGAGATGCAAATCTGGAGAGGTGAGGATGGTGAGGAACAGGCTGATGTGAATGGCCTGCTGGCTACCCAAGTCCAGGGAAATGCCTGGGCCTGGGGGCAATGATCAAAGGCCAGGTCTTGATCTAGGGCCCTGGTACAGCCAAGGGGGCATGTGTTGATGTCTGTGGCTCCTGTCATCCCTGGGGGCCTTGCAAGGGCCTGTGGTCTGGGCCACCATTTCAGGCCACACTGGTGTCCCAGAGCCATGCTGCTGTGGGAGGGATGGGTGGGGCATACCAACTGGATGGCCTCCAGAGCCAACTGGGGCCATGGTGACAACATGGTCTGAGCTGTTGCCAAGGACCATGTCTGGGTCCATGTTCCTGGCATGGCCAGGGTCTGTGTTAATATCCCTGGCCCATGTTGCCGCCAGGGCCCATGTAGATGCCCCGGGTCTGGGCCACAACTTGTGACTATGTTGGTGTCTGAGGGCTGTGCTGCTGCCGGTGCCAGGCCAATCTGAGTGACCAGCACTGTCAACTAGGGTCATGGTATCATCTGGACCAGGGTTGTAGCCGAGGGCCATGTCTGGGTCCATGACAGTGCCACATCCAGGGTTTGTATTAATGTCTGTGGCTCCTAAGACACTTACATCAAAGTTTGTGCTAATGCCAGAGACCTAGATTGCTACCTGGAGCCATGTTGGTGTCCAAAAGCCACGCTGCCGTGGGGGCCATGCTAGTCCGGATGGTCTGAGCTGCCACCTGGGACCATGGTGACACCCAGACCACGTCTGGGTTCACAGTCCTACCTCAGCCAGGGTCTGTATTGATGTCTGTGGCCCATGTTGCCACTAAAGGCCACACAGATGCCTGGGGTCTGGGCTGCAACCTATAGCCATGAGAGCAAGGAGGGCCATGCTGCCTCCAGGGACATCCTGATCTGAGTAGCTTGCGCTGTCATTCAGGGCCAGGGTGTCGTCCAGGCTAGGGCTGCTGTGGAGTGCCACATCCAAGTCAGTAGCCCTACAGCAGCCAAGGTCTGAGTTGATGTCCAGGGCTTCTGTTGTCACCGAGGGCCATGCGGATGACCCAGGGTCTGGGGCATTATCCATGGCTCCACTTGCCACCAACTGTGGATTCCCAGGGTCTGGCCAATTACCTGGGACCATATTGATGCCCAGGGATCAAGCTGCTGCCTGGGCAGTGCTGATCTGAGTGGCCTGTGCTGCCACTGGGGCTATGGTGGCATCCAGACCCAGGGCCATGTCTGGGTCTGTGACCCTGCTGCAACTGGGGTCTGTGGTGATGTCCACAGCCTGTGTTAGCATGGGGTCATTGGAACCATGCTGTGCTGAGCCAGCCCCGCCCTTCACTGGCCCTGGGGTGGCTGATCTTGCCCCTCACTGGACATTTCCACAGGCAAGCTGGCTCTACCCCACAGGAGAGAGCTCACTCCTACATGCACACTTGGGAAAGATGGTCCCTCACTATGGGTATGCATCTCACATATAGGGAAGCACACCAGAGCTGACCCTATGGACTGGGACACAGGTGCACCAACCCTGAGGGCATGAGAGCAGGAGAGCTGACCTAGCTCCCTGTAGTCGGCCATGTGGTGGCACGGGGGAGGGAAAGATGCCCTTCCTAAATCACCCATTACCACCTGTGGCAGGTGAGAGACCTGAACCTGGGGTAACAAGAGTAGGAGAGCTACCCCTGACCCTCACCGGCTACAGCACATGAGAAAGCAGCCTCTCCTTCCTGTCTGGGCAGCACACTAGAGCTGACCCCCACCTCCTCCCTTTGCTGTCTGTGGCAAGAGAGAAAGAGCCAGCCCTGGGGCCACAAGAATAAAAGAACTAGCCCTGCCCTACACCAGCTGCAGCACACAGGAGAGCGGGCCCTGCACCCTGCCTGGTCAGCACCTTAGAGCTGATCCTGTTGTTCGGGTCCCAGGTGAGCCAGCCCTGAGAGCAGGAGAGCAGGAGATCTGATCCCAACTCCTACCTCATAGGCCCCCTACAACAAATGGGAGAGAGGGTCCTGTATCTTGCCTGAGCAAAACAGCAGAGCTGGCCCTGGCGATATGAGTGAGGGAGACCCAGATTTGAGTGCCCGAGAGCAGGAAAACTGGACCTGCTCCTTGCTGTAGGCTGCAGTGGGTGAGCTGGCCTGGGCTGTGCTGGAGAGCTCATCCAGGTAGTGACAATGAGGGAAAGCTAGCGACCTGACCAGCCCAACTACCACCCAGGCCCAGAACCATGACTATGAGTTGGCCACCCCAACATCCACCAAATCTATGAACTGTGGAGCATGTGAAGGGGATGAACCTAAAAATCAAAATAGCAGGATCTCCATGACACAGGACAACAACAGGATATCCAAGAGGAGCTCCAGTGAGGGCCCATTATCGGTGATGTGGCAGAAACCAGAGGCCTTGAACCAGACCAATGACTCATGGTAATGAACACTAGCATGTAAAGATGAACAGACTCAATGGACCACACTACAGCTTCCACGACAAGATTCTTCTTTTTTGTCTTGTTTGTTTGGGTTTTGGTTTTAGTTCTTTGTTTGGTTTGGTTTTACATTTAAATTTGGTTTTGCTTTGGGGGGAAGTTGAAAGGGCAGAGGGCAGAGTCAAGGGGACAGGGAGATAAGTGGGATTGGAATGCATTATGTGAAATCCACAAAAAAAAAAATAAATAAAAGTTTTTTTTTTTAAAAAAAGGACTTGTAATTTAACTTTAAAAATTAGTTTTCCTTATATGATACTATTCTTAGTGCTGGACAGCAGCAATGTCAACACAAAAGCTAGAAATGATTGTGTAATAATCAGGAATGAAGGACACCAAATAATAAAATTACTTGTTTTGTGTCCTATTTAAGGAGCCCAGACAGTTACCTACCAAATTGATATCTGACACTTGTCCTGTGCAATCAGCTCGCCCAACACCAACGTAGTAGCCACTGAAGTTCTGAAATGGAGGAGGCTCTGGAGCGTGTGTGATTGGAGAAGTCTGGGTGGTCGTGGGGTCTTGGGTGGTTGAAGACCCAAGATTTCCTGAATCTAAAAACAGAACAGGATATTTGAGAAACACTTCATCCCACTTGCTCCCTGGCAGCAATTAGAAGACATAGTTTCAAATTCCTAAGGAAAACTTTTAATATTGTCTCTCATTTTTAGTTTTCTTTGGCTTTGGATTGGTTCATTTATTTCTTAAGACAGTGTCTCATTATGTAACAAGCTGGCTTTGAGCTCAAAGATCTTCCTGTAGCTGTGTGCCACCACACCCAGTGTTAAAAAATTCACCTGTACGTGGGAGCCTGTTCTCGGGTTCCTTGTGGCTTTACCCAGCAGGTCCGCATAGAGGATGATTAGACCACGGGTCTGAGTGCAGGTGTCTGGGATGGTCTGCACTTGGCTGTGCTGGGGGAGGAGGTCTTTTGCTCCACCCCTTGGCGTCTCTATAAAAACCCTGGGGCAGAGACAGTCGGGCCCGTTGGAATAGGTTCCAGGCCCTCTCGAGGCTATCCTTTATTTTCTATCTGTTTATCTCCGCAATAAATCCTTCTATCTAATACTTCCTGCTGCTCGCACTCAAGAAAACTCTGGGGAACTGTGGGGGTGGTGGGTAAACGCCCCACACCTGTATATAAACAGAAAGTGAGAAATGGAAGCCTAGCAGAAGTCATAAATCAAAGCAATCTTGCTCTTGGACTAGTGATGTTTCAGAACAAGCAAGGCCTTGGCAAATGCTTCTCGCCTTCAACTTCTCACCAGCATTTCCTTGTCACCTAACCACTTCCCTTCCCTACATTTCTATCCAAGCCATGCCAACCATGTAGAAGTTACTGCTACTCAGCCTCCTAAGTCCACACCCTGAGATGGACTTCCTTTTCCATTCTCTCCGAACTTCCCAATGCTCTCCGCTCCACCAAACGCTGTCCACCACTCAGTTCTCAGCTTATCCATCTCGATTCCTGCATCCAGCCAGATTCCTCATCACAGATGCCGTCTAACGGTCACTGCTCTGCTTTGGTCCTCAGCCTGCTGAGGCCTTCAGCTTAAAACATCGTGACATAATTGGTGACATAATTCTAACTCAATTTGATTATTCTAATATATGTATGTATGCATTAATATATATTCTATACCAAATGTGTGTGTGTAACATACAAACACATATGAATATCAGGGGATGCAAAATGATATAGAGATTAAAAGGCAAATGCTGTACCCAATCTTCTTGGTTTGAAATCTAATTCTACCAGATCGCCTAATCTAATTCTCTCTGACTTTCTCATCTATTCTCTGACTTTCTCCTCTATTGTAAGAAGAGGTTAATGTGCTTCCTGGTATAGTTTTGTGCAGTAACTTTGTGAATACACCTTAAAGAGTTAGAGCGGTGCTGCTGTCTAGTTTGATTTTCTTTTCAGCTGGACATTTTGTATATACATTTGTTCGTTCGTTTTTCTACAGTCAGACAGTAGCCAGGAGTAATCACAGCATCAAATATCAGTGTTACAGGCCCTGGTGGTTAGAACAACTTAGAGAAGAGACTAATGTCTGGCTTTTTTCTGAGATTCCAGAACTTTGGAACTAAAATTTTAGATATCACCATCTGAACTGTGATGAAGATATTCCTAAGAGACGCTTGTGTCCCTCCTCGTGACTGCTAGCCACTGGAACAATGGACCCCAAGACATTGGAATTTCCCCAGAAATTTCATGCTCTAAGGAGGAAAAGGGTGGGAATGTGGTGCCAGCCAGGGGCGGGGCAGGAGCTTTTCTGCTAGAACAAGATCTCATATTGTCCTGATGAGTCAAAGCACCTTGCAGGAGAGAAGAAACTGAGACCAGGTGTGTAACCAAGCAATTCCACATACCGCTTTCCTTCTATTTAAAACTAAACCTTGGAAGGAAGGATGAGAGGGGGAGCTATGGTTGGTAAGTAAAATGAATTAAAAAATTTAAAATAAAAAAATAAAACTAAACCTCATGTCAGGTAGACTTGGGGTGGAGGGGTCACTGATCATTTGTTCCTCTCTCCACTGTAGCCACATTGAATAAATCTTTTTATGCTCTTCACTATGACTTTGTTTGTCTCTTTAATTGGCCCATTAAGGATGAATGGCCAAGCATAGCTTGATAGTGTTTCCAGGGCTCAGGCTCGGACCCTCACAACTCTGGTAATAAAATCTCTTCAAGTTTGTAAACAAGAACCCTGAAACTTGGAAGAAGTGACACAACTAAGACTTCATGAAGAGTACGTGATGAGTCTGGTGCCCACACAACCTCAAAGCAGACTCTGATATTCCTGCAACTGTGTCTCAGGCTTGCAAACACATGTCTCCTGCACAGCATCAGATAGTACAGAGAGGAAAGCAATACTTTTGCTTTTGCTGCCAAACTAAGGCCAAGCCTCAGATGGAGGGCAAGCTCTTTGCATTCTTGGAGTTTCGATATGTAAAATGGCATCAACACTAGAACTTTATAAGAATTTTGTGAAAATAGATGAAAAATTATATGGAATTCTTCTTAAACTGCACCACCAAACCACCATACCAAAACACACACACACACACACACACACACACACACACACACACACACACACACACACAGTAGCCATTTCTATGAGATTATACTGCTTCTAATAACCTCCTGAGTCTCCATCTTCCTCTCTAATTTTAGGAACCATGTTGAAAGAACAACGATAAGTCTTAAGGTCAGTTTAATGTCTAGCAGTCCAAGAGTCTGCTTTGCCCACCACTGCAGCAGAGAACCCTTACTCCTTTGTGTTTGCAGAGAAATTGCAGCACCAAACTGTGGCAAGGAACACTGTGGAAAAGGAAGAGGCTACAAGTGGAAAACTGGAGAAGACTCCCAGCTCCCCTGCCACTTTACCCGAGGCCAGCTCTCTCTCTCTCTCTCTCTCTCTCTCTCTCTCTCTCTCTCTCTCTCTCTCTCTCTCTCTCTTTAATTTGACCAAAACATTTAGCCCCCATCTGCCTTCTCTATTCGGTAACAGCCATGTATCTTTGCCCTGAAATAGAGGCTCCATCAATGACTCGATGATACTACCTGGAAATGCAGCCTACCTCACATTCAGAAACCAAACTTCCTTCCAACATTGCAACAAGAAAATCAGGCAATATCTAAATGGCACAATTTCTATCCCCTCTCAACTTAGGTGAGTTAAGATGATATGATGTCATGATAAGGTGCACTGTGTTTACAGAACGACTGGCCCTTGTAGGGATTGAGTCTGAGAATCTGCCTTTACCGTTTTAGGGTGGTTTGTTTGGTTGGTTTGCGTTATTTTCTACTTTGCGCCCAGTATGCCAACCAAAGGGCAGATAAAGATTGAAGATCTAGTAGCAAAAGGTAAGCTTACTAGACTTAAAGGAACCTTGAACTATGAGGACATCGACAGAAAAGTTAGGAGGACATGTATATCTGTTCGTTATCTGGCTCTTTGTGGACAAAGGTAAATGTGATAAAAGCTGCTATCATTGCAGGAAATGCAAGTAGCACAGTGGGAGACACCATCTCTGGGTGCTCACAGACAGCTGAAGCAGGAAGACACCGTTTCTCATTGGCGCTGCCTACCAATCAAGAAATATCTAACAGGCCCGGGAACGACATCCAGAAGAGCCCAAGACGCTTGCCTTTGTTGTTTTCAATGGTCCCACTGGTGACGAACAGGAGGGTGAGAAGGGCCACCGTGATGACTGTCATCATTACCAGAAGGAAAATGAGGAATGCCTCCAAGCTGGAGAAGGTACGTTTTGCCATTTCTCCTAAGACAAAACAGAGATGGAACAAAAAACACAGGAGGAAAGGAAATCACAGATTAATGGGCACAGGCTTCAAGCTGCCCGAGACTACGTGATCATAGCCCTTCCATTTCAGTAGACTATGCCAAGATGGCAAGCATAGAACACACTTACCTCTGGCACCTTGTCCCAAATCCTTAGAAACCAAGACTAATACATAAAAGTACTCTTTTGAAAAGCTCCTCTTGGAAACCACTCCTATGATTTGACAATGACATCTGAAGAAAAATCCATTCATATTCCTTTGCAATACCTCTTTTGTTTGTCGCAATGGTATCATTTGTGGGTTTATATACAAGTCTGGGCTGAGAGTGTTTCTGACCATAGTGTGAATGATATGTAACCCACTACTTGTACTTCCCAGGAGGCTGGCTGGCTTAGAGCTGTGTTTATGGACCAAGTATAATGGTCTTGTAAAATCACAGAGAGGTGGCTCTGTGGTTAAGAGTATTGGCTGCTCTTCTGGAACACTCAAGTTTGATTATGAGCATCCACATGGAAGCTCACAACCATGTGCAACTCCAGTCCCAGGGGATCTGAGACTCTCTTATGGTTTCTTAGGGCACAAAGCATACAAGTAATTCACTGACATACATGCATGCAAAACACTCATACACAAAATAAAGTGATTTAAACTATTTGCTTATTTACGGAGCCACAGTCTCTTTATGTAGACCAGGCTGGCCTCAAACTCACAGAGATCTACTTGCCTCTGCCTCCCAAATACTGCGATTAAAGGAGTGTACCACTACTCCCAGCTAATTTAAAAAAAAATAAGAAAGTTAATATATTTTTAAAACACTGTCTTGTCCAGGTGGAGGTGAAACCCACTGCATTACTGTTGAAACTCTCTCATCACCATCACTGACTTCCTGGTGCAGAAAAGGAGATTGGTAGCTCAAGCCAGGAATTAGTGTAAAACCTCTCTTTGGGTGATCAAGAAGACGTCACATAGCTTGCAACTCCTGTGTTCCAGAAAACTACTCCTTAACCATTTCCTTTAAGATGTTTTAGAAGAATTTATCATCACTCAAAGTGACTTCTGGGAGTGAGAATCCTCTACCTTATAATGAGAAGAAATATAACCTGGTGTTTTAAAACTAATTTCTGAAGTCTAAGCATGAAGTTGAGGTCTCTTACTTTCCCATACAGGGAAACCATAGATACCCAACCACAGATATTCAGTGATCACTTTAGTATCCGTGTTACAGAATTCCATAGAATGAGATGCTATGCTGTGTATGTTACTTCTTCTGTCCCCTGAGATGGAATTGAGTGTTCAGATGATGGTCTTTATCATCATGTCTCAAAACAGCAAAAACTGCATTCCACTCGGGGTTGAATGTTAGAGAATTATTATAAATCCAGGTGAGATTTTTTTGGAGCAATTTTTCATTATTTGGGAGTTTGATTTATTTATTTTATATGTGTGAGTGTTTTGCCAGCATGGTTGCATGTGTAACACACGTGTGCCTGGTTCCCAAGGAGGTCTGAAGTCAAATTTCTCAGAAGGAGAATTAAGGATGGCTGTGAGCCACCGTGTGGGTGCTAGAAACCAAGTCAAGGGCCTCTGCAAAAGCAACAAGCTGTCTTAATCACTGAGCCATCTCCAGCTGGAACCTGTTTTCTTAACCTGGGCTTTAAGAAACACAAGTAGTCATATGGGGTTGAACTCCCAGGACTTGGCCTCAAAATAAGTAGTTTCTGGCTAAGACACTGCTCACCTAAGAGTTTCTCCTGTCATTTTAAGTAAAGCCCAGCCAAGGCTTTGATTTGATTTAACCTAGGTGATAAGCCAAATGATATCAGTGTCAGGTTCTGTTAAGATAGAATTTACACTTATAAATCTGAAAGTTGGCATTTTAAGCAAATGTAGTTTCCAAACTATGGCAGCAACTGTTGCCTTCAGGTGTTCCAGGAACTCTCTACGTGCTAATCCCTGCCCATGGGCCTAATCCATCTAAATTACTTCCTGGTTTCTTTAAGCAGTGGATTTTGCAATCCTTGGGCTTAGAGGTGAAAAATCAACTTAAAAGCAGAAACTTCTGAGTTGGATAGACCTGGAAAAGGACAAAAAGACAGGAACACATTGCATTATTGGGAAGCTGTTCTCTCCTTTTATTGTGACTATGGTCATCCTCAACACCAATGGCAGGGCCACCTCAGTCCCAGGACAAGACTAATTAGGTTTGTACCTGGTCCCAATTCCCTTCTTGAGAATCAGGAAACACACCTAAAACATACTTCTGGACTTCAAGGAGATTTACCTGTCACTAGCTGCTCTTTCAGTAGCAGACTTCCAGCCCATTATATTTAATGCTTACTGAAAGCTTTTTAAATATATATTTAATATACATAAATGATATATAATAATTGATAAAGTGTTCTCTATTGCATATCTAATACATAATATAAACAATATATAAAATATAAAATATGAATAAAATAAATATTAAAAATTTAAATAGTTTTTTCGAAAGCTATTTCTAGGTGCTCCTTCTGAGCCAAGAAGAAGAACAATTGGGCATCTCAACCCTAGAGCATCAGAATGAAGATTGTATACATAAATGTGGTCACAGCTTGTCTATGAAACACAAATTATGTGTGTGTTTGTATTTTGTGTGTGTGTGTGTGTGTGTGTGTGTGTGTGTGTGTGTTGGTCTTATATTATCAATCCTTTATACAAAGCTAGAACTCACTTGTTCTAATCTTTCTTAGTCTTGAATGATCTACCTCCTATGCTTCTCCACTCTATTTACTTACCAGGAAATGCTGCTAATACATTACCATTCTTTGTAAACTACTTCAGCTGACTTTACCACTCTTTCAGGAAATCAAACTTTGTATTAGCACTGTTTATTTCTAGCATTGATTAATAAACTCTCAAGTCAAACATTAAGACAGATGTCTTGTCTGTCTTCAGAATGGAAATCCACCATAAGGCACTGTATCTTAAATGATTCTAGATTTCATAATGAGTCTCTTGATCAGTCAGAATCCAGTAAGCTTAGCTATCTGCCACGTCTTTGCAACCCAAAGATCTGTTTTTCAAGGACACAACTATGAAAGAAATTAACAATTTGACACAAATGGGCCTCTAAAACTATGAAAATGAGGTGAAACTTCCAGACTTTAGCCAGGTCTTAATAAGATGAGCTGTGATTCCTTTTCCATCTCCCTCCATTGGAAAAAAAAAATGTCATTCTTACCTGATTCTGTGAATCAAAGCAGTGTTCACCTCCCAGGAGAGCAAATGACCATTCAGAATCTCATTCCTTGTCCCTTGCAGATTGTGAGGCTGATTTCTCAATGTGTTTCCAAATCTATTGGGGAAAGATTCCATAATCAAGTCCAGGAGCATTAAGGTTCTCATTAGCATACCTGTGGCCACGGCAGAAGGATGTGACTAAAGTACATTGATTAAAGAAAGCTTACATGCACACTCTTCTGAACCTGAACCTGCCTGCTACAGGAGGTAGACTCTGCAGAAGGCCTGTTAGACCGAAGGTCATTTCCATCTTAATGCAACTCTTCCAGTATTACAAGTTCTGTGGTAGACCTGCAACCCACATTGTTAAAAATATTTATGTGCTCTATTTATTCAAATTGTGATCTGAAAGAAAATGAATGTTGTTGGACATAGGTGTGGGCTATGGGAACCATTGAGTGATATTTTTATCCATTTCAGAATAAAGCAGTAATTTTAATTTTTAGGTTTTCAGGTCCTTGTAGTAAAATGTAATGTCCAAATTAAGTAAGAATGTGATTCATAAATAATATAGACATTCAAAGTTACATTGGAAGCAAGGCACAGTAGTGCACACCAAACTTTAGAGAGACCAGTCTGAGATACGTTATAAGAGCCTGTCCTAAAATAGTGACCACGATGATAGTATTATAGAACAAATGAACTGAGAGGTTTCAATGACATGGAAAATGTCACCAAGTATTGCGCTGTCTCAAGTTTGCAACAGCACATGATAAAGATCAAACAGATATAAAAACATACAGCGAAACAGAAGTAATTATCTGGCGATTAAGGGTAGCTTTTGTTTTCATTTTTTTATCTCTTGGTAGTTTCTGTAGCAGCCCTGTATCGCTTTTGTAAAGAAGAAAGGGACTGTTTTTCCTCTCCTTAAAGATTGTCTTCTATGCAGTGGGAGGCTAAGCAACGGCCTGCAAAAGCCAAGGGCAGCAGAAATAAGCTCACCCCACTGCTTGGTTTCCCTTTTCTCCTAGTCAACTCAAGGTCTAGGAAGCAGCTTATAGTCTGTCCGATCCTTTGCAGAGTTGGAAAAGACGGTGGTCTCTAGAATTACAAGTAAATGCCTTTAGACAGATCATTAAGTGATGTGTCTTAATGCTGTTCTGTTACTGCAAAGGGCAACAGTTTAAGTCACGGCAGCAAACGAGGGGTTTTTTAATTGATGCATTTAGGTCAAAATTCTTTTTTTTTTTTTTTTTTTTTTTTGGTTTTTCGAGACAGGGTTTCTCTGTGTAGCTTTGCGCCTTTCCTGGATCTCGCTCTGTAGACCAGGCTGGCCTCAAACTCACAAAGATCCGCCTGCCTCTGCCTCCCAAGTGCTAGGATTAAAGGCATGCACCACCACTGCCCAGGTTAAAATTCTTAAAGGTAATAGAACTAGTTACCCCAAGGCAGCAGGAAGAGAGGGAGGGAAGAGGTGAATTCTCAGGAGGGCCAGCTCTGCATATATCAGAGTAGCAGCCTCAGAACCATCTTGGTAGAGCACTGCCATTGAGATGTGTGCTTTCCAGTCACTTTAGGGCACTATGTTCTTTCCTTGGTCTTTGAGTCCTGAAAGATGGCATCTAACTGGTCCAGCATGGATCATATTCTTAGGAGTCTGTGGGCCCCCTGGTATGGAGCTTTCTGTCAGCCAGCAGGGCAGGTTCAAGCCTGGAGGGCAGCCTTAGACTGCAGACTGCTGAACTGTTGTTAGTGCTCATACCTTCTAACAGAAAGAGGAACGGTGCAGCAGAGAGAAAGCTGGAGGAAACTGTCCACACCGGGAAAGCGTTTCTCCCAAAGCATCACAAATTTCTTTTTCTAAAAGGCTTATTTTTATTGGTTGTCCGTGTGTGTGTGTGTGTGTGTGTGTGTGTGTGTGTGTGTGTGTACACCACCTGTGCACAGGTGCCAGTGGAGGCCAGAAGAGGATGCCATATTTCCTGGAACTGAAATCGCAGGTGAGCAGCCTGATGAGCATGCTGGGAACTGAACTCAGGTTCTTCGGAAAACAGCAAGTGCTCTTAACTGAATCATTTCTCTAGATCCCAAATTTTCTTAATATATTACTATGTCTCTCACTTCTGGGCCTCAAAAGGCATGGTGCTGATTTCATGTGTGCTACATTAACAGTCACAGCCTTTTATTCTTTAACTGGTAGAATAATTAAAAATTGAATTACTTTAAGAAAGCAAATGCTCCACATGGCACCCATATTGTCCTTTATGTCATTTCTTGCTCAAGAAACCAAATATCCTTGGAGAGATAGTTGCTCTGGGGTCAGGGACAGGAATTACATTAACTAAATCTCTAATATATCAGAATTCAAGAAAGTCATCAAAATTATTAGAACTGTGTCAAAAGAATTAAAAAGTTCCTAATCAAAGATTGATGATAGTTTTAAAATAATTGCACAATGGGATAAATATGTCTGAATTTATGATCTCATAAAGGTGGTTAGCATTTTCATCTTTTTTTCAGCATTTTTTTAAGTTTTGTGATTAACATAATAATTGTCCTTATTTATGAGGTACACTGTCATTTCAATTCATGTATACTAATCAAATCGGGATAGCATTTCTACTTCTTTGTCATTATCCTACTTGGAGCCCTCTGATCAATCATACATAACTAATTACTGTAATCTACAGCATTCCCTTGCTGTGCTATAGATACAGAACTTTAACATTCCTATCAAACCATCATTTTTTGAAAAGACCCTAAGGAACCAATTCTCCTTTCTAATAGCTGAGAGCAAAACAAAAATAAATAAACAAAAAAAAAACCAAAGAATTGGGGAGGGGAGTTTCAGAAATTAAAAATCTATTCTTTTTTTTTTTCTGTACAAATCTACCCTGGAGGAGTCAAATAATTGGTGAAAGACATTTTTTCACGATCTAAGAAATGGGGAGGATATGAATGAGACTCAACCCAGAGGTCTGGAAAGTCTCTGGATGATGTTCGAAACTTACTCTCAAGAATTTTCACCATTAAGTTAAACTTAAACTGGATGAGCCTCTAAAACTGAGTGCCTGCTTTATAGAAAACACAAAAAGAAAAGTGAATGTGTGACAGGACCAATACGCTGAGTCAGCCAGGAAAACCCAGGCGGCCGGAAACTGAACAGCGTGCTGGTTTATAGCAATGTAGACAAGGAGAAAGGAGGGACTGCAGGAGTGGAAGGAACCTGTGGGGCCGCGAGAGAGAAGAGCGGGAATGCCTGGATGATAGCGGGGAGGAAGGGAGAAGACAGGACAGGAACAGCACAGGGTAAAAGAACCCAAGAGTCAGAGCAACGGCAGATACCGTAAGCACCAAGCCAACGTCATTTGGAATCTGATTAAGAGAAAGTGGATTTGTGTTTCCCCCAAAGTTCTGAGACAATTGGGGAAAACTGAATTAGACATTAGAGGCTATTAAGGAATTCTTGTTAAAATGTTAGTGTGGTAATGATATCATGGTTATATTTTTGAAGAAATTTTGTTGTGGTTGTTGTCCTGAAATATATTCTGAAACAGAAATTTTTAAGAGAATAGAAGAAACCAAACAAAAAAAGCATAATTTGGATGGATGGGTGGGTGGATGGATGGGTGGACAGGACAGAGGCATGAGAAACAAACTTGGTTCTTTGATAGGCCAGTTGGCAGGCATGAAGATTTCAGATAATAGCAGATGAAATGAAAGGCTTCACTCAATTCCCATTCCAATCCCAGATTCTGAGCCCCCACCTGCCTATACTGCCAACGTGGGTTAGGACCTGCCTGTTAAATGCACTGGCATGAGAATTAGAATCAGGATTGAGCCACTTGGAGAGACACAGGGGCTGGGCATGCATCTTACTGCTTTGTCTCATGGTAACATGGATCTGCTGGCAGCTTCCTGGCTGCTTCCTCATTCCACTGCTCCAAGCCACATGATCTATCTCTAAGCAGCTAAACTCTAAAGGTTAAGCTGGGTCCAAGAGCTCAGCATCAACTCAGTCTTTATCCTGTGCAGTGATTCTAGAGTTAACTCAACCCTGTGAAAATTATTTTCTTTCTAGGCTCCCTGGAGATGTCTCTGATACGTCCCCACTAAGAACCTGTCCAAACTTAGCCTCATAAAAGCAAGCATTGGACCTTCCACATTTTGGAAAATGTCTACATTCTAAGCAGTAGATTCTATACGTGTCAAATCGTTTCTAGGAATATTTGAGGGAAGTTGTAGGTATGCGTATGTTTGATGTACGTACATTATGTGTGTGTGTGTGTGTGTGTGTGTGTGTGTGTGTGTGTGTGTGTAGGCAGGGCCCAACTTTGTATGTCATTTCTCAGAAATAATCCACTTTGGTTTTTGAGACAGGGTCTCTTACTGGGACCTGAGGCTTGCTGATTAGGCAGGGTTGACTGGCCAGCAAGCCCCAGGGATCTGCCTGTCTCAACATCCTTAACAGCAGGCTTAGGGGTACACAGCACCATGCCTAGCTTTTTAAGTGGGTGTTGGGGACTTCACTTAGGTCCTCATGCTTACATAGCAGGCTGTAGGAGGCCTACCCATTTCTGTGTGGGAGGCCCACTCCCACGTTTTCCCCCAGGGTACCCTTGAGGAGGGAAGAGGGAGAAATATTTAGATAGAAGGATATAGGGGAGAGAAACAGATAGAAACACAGGATAGCCTCAGGAGGGCCTGGATCACTATCCACTGGCCCCATCTGTCTCTTCTAAAGGACCTTTTATAGGAATGCCAAGGGGTGGAGGAAAAGACCTCCCCCTTGCTAGATAGATCAAAGCATACAATACAGCCAAGTGCAGACCCTTCCAATCACCTGGTACCCAGAGGTGTGGTCAAGCAATTCTCAAATGCAGCCCTGCTGGGTAAAGCAAGCTCAGGTCTCACTAGGAAACCTTTATGGGCCTCCACAGCATGCATTTTACCAGCTGAGCCACCTTCCCAGATGCTCTGGGATGGTCTTTCAAAAGTGATGAGCAGTTTGACACAGTAATTTCCATAAAAGAAATTGATTTTAAATACACAGAGTGGATGGGCTGACACTGTGGTACATTACCAACTCACGGATACTGTACAGGAAGGGGAAAAACTTGCTTTGGATCCCAAAACATGATAGGTTAACTGTGGATTTACCTTTTCACTTGTCTCAGTTTAGCCTTGATCTGTGAGAGAAATCCCTGCTGTCGCAATCTGGAATTTGGATGTCTCATTTAAGGCCACATGCTACACTCACCCTACGCTGAGTCTGGGATCGAAGTTAGGGACATTCTACCATGCAGCAGGAAGCTCAAGTTCCTGAGCAAAGACCTAATGAAAACCACAGTGCCAAGGAACAGGAGACATAGAACATGAAAGAACACACTAGCCACCCTAGAAAATTCACCAAGCCATGGTGCCCCTCTAAAGACACCAAGAAGTGTTGAGTAGCCTCCAGCTTCACCAAAAGAATGAGACAGATGACCAGTGTTTCGGGAGCATCTCCCCAGCTGACTCCAGCCCTGCCTTGGATGCAAAGGAAAAAGATAAGCAGGGCCATTTAGGGTGAGGGAAGGGCTAGGACTTGAATCCGAAGGTTAATATTGGTTTCTTTCATCACTCTAGGATTCATTTTCTCCCTTTTAGAAAACAACTTAACAAGAACACATCTTGTTAAAATATCATGGGATAATATATTTTTTAAAGTTCTTTGCTAATTTTATAACCAAATGCCAGTTGTTCCATTATGTGAATGCCTAAGCGTGGTAGATTTTATGCATTTAAACCCCTAACAGCATAGTTCTCTTTTCTTAGCCCGTGTCTCATGCTAGATTCCAAAGATCCCTGTTGAGCTTTGATAAGCTGCCCAGTAAGAGGAGATAAAATTGGAATTGCGAAACCTTGCCACTTCTGCACTTGTGATGAGCACTGAGAGATCTGTATAACCTTTTCCAGAGTGTTTGGAAATTATTCTCTGGGGATTTATCCTCTTCCAAAACCACAGATAAGAATTTATTTCATTTTGTCAGTGACAAATGTGACATGTTTGCTATACAAGATTACAAAGGCAGATGGGGAGAAACCAGGCAACAGCTGCATTTATCATCATTTCAGAGACAGGGTAACAACATCTTTTCATATAACTCTTGCCCAGCACATAAATCTTGGCAGCTTGGCATCTCCAGCCTAGACTGTGGGCCTATGGGCAAAGCACCACATTGTCTTTTGATAGAACTTGAGAAAATGAGAAGAGGCAGAAGACAGCCTGACTATATCCAGAACAGGACTCAAAGGACACTTTTTCCAAGAGACACAAAGATAGAGGGGAGGCTGGATGGAGGTTGGGGGAAGGTATGTTGTCTCCCATGTAGGGAGCAGAAAAAGGCCTGAGGATATGATGCACCTGATGAGAAACATCCACTTCCCTGCCTAGAGCAAATCATCCACAGCCATGCAGAAACCCCCACCAGATTCATCAAGAAGCAAAAGGTAATGGGAGCTTGCCAGGGTCTGTATTTGTTACTTTATGGTACTGTGACCATCCAATAGGAAGCAACTTGAGGGATTTATTTTGGCTCCCAGGATGAGGGTGCAGTATCTTAGCAAAGAAGTCGTGGTGGCAGGGACAGCTGGAATAAGCAGCAGAGAGTGAGAGAGATGTCAGCACTCACTTGTCCGGTTCCTGTTTTCTCTCTCGTTCAGTTGGGCCCCCAGTCCATGGCATGATGCTGCCTACACAGGGTGGGTCTTTCCTCCTGAATTAATCCTCTTTAGAAAGTCCCTTAGAGAGATGCCCAAAGGTATACCTCACTAATGCCTTAGGAATTTCTTCATCGAATCAAGTTGACAATCAAAGTTAGTCATCACAGTTTATTCAGGAACCACACACCATTCTCACTCGCTGTGGCTGTTTCTCTACATTCCAAGGACAGCTCCTGTAAGATCCTTGGACAAGGGAGGAAAATATTCTTGCTTGTATGAATCTCCTAGAGAGACCATGCCTGCAGAGGGACGTATCACTGCAGATTTCTCATGCATTTGGGATAGTGGTAAGGGCAAGATGATGTCAAAAACACCAAGACTCAAGAGGTACAGCTAACAACATTAGAGTGTCTATCTGACACTTGTCTACCACCAAGCTCCTTTGTTAACCAGAAACTGAGGTGGACCTTGAATCTGGAGTAATTGAGATTAGAGTTGGGATTCCCTACCTAAAATGGATCCCTAAGAGTTTAGAGGCCACATCAGTCTATGAGTGAAAGCTAGAGCAGGGGAACCAGACAGGAATCAGGATCCCAAAGAGGCCAAAGGCAGGACCCATCTCAGATGTCAGGGGGAAGATGGAACCAGGGAAGATCCGAGCTAAAGCTTGTAAAGCACGATTCGGAGGTGCTGAACTTCAGTCTCAAGTCTCCTACACAGTGTCTAATAACTTCATTTTGTGGGTCAGTAGATTAGAGATTTGCATGGGTTGGGCTGGCTTATCTAACCAAAATGAGGCAGACAATAATTAAAACAGTAACAACCCACTGGGACCTTATATGTAGACATTTAAAAAGCGATAGTACAAGGAAAGTCACCCTGAAAAAATTCACTGTAAAATAAACTTAGTGAACTCTTAGTACATGCTAGGCACTGTTCCAAGAACATTCTACAAATTACCTCGTTTAGTGCCCAATGACTCTGTGAGGATAATATTATTCCTATATTCAGTGTATATTTACATTAAAAATCAAATAAACAACAACAAAACTACCACAGGGAAAATACACAATGAAAGGTCATGTAGTCAAATCTGAGGACAAGATTATCTGTCCTTGGTCCCCTTGTGAACTCTCGGTTTCACTGTGCAACATGAAACCTGATGCTATTAATAGACATGAGAATCTCACAGTAACAATAAGCTATTGTATCCAACCCCCAAAGCTACTATAAGAAGAAATCAAACATTTAGACTCCGGGGTTCTAAGAAGAGGTAGGGATTCTGAGGTCATCTAAGCCACACCAAGAGGCAAACTGAAGTTACTTGCCTGTGGTCACTGTGGTAACTTGTCGAACTCATTCAAATCTAGTTCTCCAGCTCTTCGTGAACATATGGCAAAGTAATGCTTTCCTCTCTGGGCTGTGGGTTGTGGGTGTCAGTGACATATTTCACTTCCAGAGGCATTGGAGAAGAGGTGTGAGCTCTGTCTAGTTTCTCTCGGTAAAGTTAATTGCCATGTATCACAGGTGCCAGGTCTCAGATGGAAGAAATAAACATCAAAGACTCACCAGACCAGGCATACTCTTTCCATAATATGAAATAAACATGTTAAGCAACTAAGGTTTGGAGGAACGAATTTGCTACTACAGGAAACCTCTTGTCTACCTTAATACAATGATATTGCCAGTTGATGAAGATGATTTCTAGTCTCAGCTCAACTACACACCTTTGTAAATATCATTCCATTCATCAAACACCTCCCATTAAATGATTATTCCTTTATTTCGAAAGGTATCAAGGTCTCTCTAACTCAATATTAAATTTTATGAAACCTCAATTTTAACACATCATTAAGAATAGGAAGTCAAGATAAAAGGCCTGTAGCTCACAGAAATTTATAGAAGGAAAAAAAGTCATGATTCTATAGCCTAGGAGAGGCTCTAGGGCTTACTCAGATCATGTGACTTTTGACTTAAGTGTAGTCAAGCATTTTTATTCCAATGATAGACAATTAGCACAAGTATTTAGGGAAGTAGGTCTCAGTGGCAATAGAGAAAGCTGAAAGAGACTCAAAATGACTCAGCCTGAAACTATAACCAGCTGGTGGAGTGACAATTCATGGTTTGTTTAGTTTTGTTTCTGTTTTTCAAGACAGGATTTCTCTGTGTGGCCCTGGCTGCCCTGGAATCTGCTTTGTAAACCAGGCTGGCCTCATATTCAGAGATCCACCTGCCTCTGCTTCCGAGTGCTGGGATTAAAGGTGAGTGCTAATTCCTGTCTTTTTTTTTCAAGCTCAAAGATACCCTCATTGTGAAACACATCCCTCCAAGATACATGCCTCCATCCCACCCTCATTTTAGGCTTTTAAAAAAAAAGAAGTAGGCATTTTAAAGCTATTTAAAAATGAGAAGACAGAGGCAGAAACAGCTACCTACATTAATACATTTCAAGATGCTAAAAAAAAGTTTGTTAGGGAGAGATTTGGAGAACAGCTTTTTTTTTTAAATCCCACTTCATCATATTAAAGTTCTTCCTGTAATAATCACATATTACTTTTGTGGTACAAAAGTAAACTTTTCAGAGATGAATTCAGGTATTTCTCAAGGAGACTGATAAAATCGACTCTACTTCAGCTTAAAGCCACCATCTAATGCATCATGGTGCACACACAACCAGCTCAGTTCTGATAAAATCAGTTCCTGTTTCTCTCCTCAGACCATTAAGACTGGACTCATCTCAGATTACATCATGGTTGAGTCCTCAGTCAGGGAGCTATGTGCACGGGGCTTTGGGAAGTAAATTGAGTCAGAGCTACTAGATCAAAGTACTACATGTTTAATTCACTTTGCTAATCCAGAGAACAGGCAAGCTATCTGCCATGCCCAGATGGGCTAACCCTTAGATACCCCATAATGATACAAATTTTTCGGAAATAGATAATCATACTGGTATTTGCATAAGGGATTTGATAAGTCTAGTTTCCCAGTAGCTGTTTCCAAGTTGCCAATCCTGTTGGTTTTGCAAATGGAACTGAAGATATGATCTGAAACCAGAATAGCTCCCATTCCTATGTGTCAATTGGAGGGTTGATATATTCAGATTTCTAACTCAGATCTTCCCGTGTCAACTCTGCCCATTCAGAGCAGACAGATGCCAGAATAAACAATGGACAGGTTAGCATTCCTGCTGAGTGCCAACCAGCCTGACAGAGTTTCTCTTTTAGAGACATGGGATTTTTGATGGGAGAGGTAAGGCTTCATGTAAGACCCAAACATTGAGACATAAACCTTGTAAATAGAAGGAAGAGTGAAAGCCCAACCATTTTCAAACTGTACAATCTTACCTCATGATGCTTAAAAAGTATTTCAATTCATCACAAGGCAGCCGTTTAACTAAGAGTGTTGAGAGCACCATTAAAGGAGAAAACACCAGAAAATTGGCATGAGTGCTGGTTACTCATGGGTAAGGATGCCTTCAGTCAGCCACAGTTTCTGCTGTCATGCAACTAAGTTACTTGATTTTTAAAAATCTTGCTCTAATTTAGTTAGATGAAGAACAGAATTATCGTTGAAAATCCTTTGAACGGGGAGAGAAAATTGCTAGTTTGTAGGGGGTCAGGGGCATTAGCAATGCTTAGGGAGGCTGGAGCTGCCCACATCACCTCATACTGAAAGGGGAAGTAAATAAGTGGGCATGTTTATCAGCTACTCTTCTTTGGAGCAGGTACATGTGTGAGAGAGACAGCAGATTCTGTCTGTAAGAGAACAGCAAATGACCATGGGCATTGAGGGTACCGTGGGGACGACTGACTGTCAGAGCTAGAAAGTGTTACCCTATAGACACAGCCACGACTCATCAGTGCCATGAGGAAGCTCAGACCCAGTATTGATTGTTAATGAAACATAAGTAACAGAGAAGTCAATGTCCAATTTCTTGACTTTTAAATGTAGGTAAAGAATTTGAAGAGGGAAATAAACAAAGGAAGTTCATCATGCCTCAAGTCGATTCAATGGAAGAAAAAAATTAACATACCCAGTCTATAAACTGCAACCTCTGAATTCCTTCCTGCCTTCAACAACATTTTCTGAGAATCTATGGAATATGTAATTAAACAAGGGTCCTGATGGCCAGACGGTAGTAGCATACATCTTTAATACCAGCACTCAGGAGTCAGATCTCTGAGTTTGAGGCCAGCTTGGTCTATACAGTGAATTCCAGAGTTCCAGGACAGCCAAGTCTACACAGAGAAACCCTATCTTGAAAAAACAAACCAACCAACCAAAACCAACCAAGGGTCCTGCCCTTACATCTCTCACAAGCTGGGCTGGGCTGTGGTTCAGTGAAAGTCTATGTCTAGCATGTGTTAGGCTGGGTTTCATCCTCAATGCTGTTTAAAATGAACATTGAGGGGTTTTTAATAATAAAATTTAAAATAAAAAAATAAATCTAGTGTGAAACAGAGATGATATGAAAGTAACTATAATCCTGGACTATTGGTACCTCTGGATATGTAAGAGGTAAGCCTACAAAGAGAGACTGCCAAATCTCTTTGCCAGAGAGATGATATATCTAAGTTGAAACCAAAGAGGTGGCTGACCCAGTCTCTCAATATTTGTGGCTGCATAACAAACCACCCCAACATTTACTAGCCAAAAATAATAATGATTTCTTGAGCTCACAATTCTGGGCCAACTGGGCAGCTATAATCTGGGGGTTGCTATCACATCCACAGAGATGCTAGGTTGGCTGGTATGGATTTCCCAGGGTCCAGGAATTCACTATGTCTGGCATGGGATGTCTGAGGGAAAAAAATTTACATACACTATGCTCTTACGTCTGTTAACTTTATTCCTCTAAGACAAAACTTTATCTACACAGATACAGCTCCGACAGACATTCAAAGCAGGAATAACTCTAGATGCACCAAGCTCCTTATCTACTTTATTTCTCTGGGATGTAATCTTGTCTATAAAGCTATAATTCCATCTGGTTCCCTCTCATAGTCCTGCTAACGACTAAGCTCTTATGCTTCCAGCTTCATCTCTGTCCTCTGTTTCCTCATTCTCCATCTCTACTTGCTCTCTACTCCTGGCTCAAGAGTTTTCCCTTACCATCTACATTACCTCTGTGTTCTTTTCTTCTCCCTGGTCATGCAGTTCTGTCTGCTCTACAGAAAAATGCCTGTCCTTTCTTTTTCTGGCTGCAAGTTTCTCTGCCTCCTCAGGAAAGTTGCTCTACATCCCACCTTGATATGTAAAAACCTCTCTTGTTCTCAGTCAATTGTCCTGGAGAGCCTCTAGGCCTCAAGGCAGGAGTTTGGTCTGACCTTCATTAGCACAAAGCTATGCATCTCTCTGCCAGCTTGTCTTTGCCTACATGACCTTATCCAAGTAGTGGCATCAGCAGGGAAATTAGTTACCTAGAGTTCAGCAGGTCTGAGGAGCTGAACTGTTTGCCCATTTGTCTGGGAATATTTGGGCATGCAAGAATTTCATAGCAGAAGACAGCTGAAATATTAAAGGCTGGATAGCACCAAATATTCATAATAAATGGCTTGCCCTTTGACAGACCCTTGGCCGGTCAATGTATAGCTTTAATACACAGCTGAATCTCTATAATATATTCTTGTGGCTTGCCACAGACTGGGAATCACTCATCGAGGAGGGCTCCATCTCATAGATTGTCTCTGCTCCACATGGGCTCTGGTGTTTCAGCAGCCTAGTGGAGGTTTGCATTTATGGCAGCTGGGCAAGCTTCACAGAATGGGCAGAAGTGGGCAAGGAGAGGAGAAATAGTTTCCACCCCCAGATAAAAGTCACATTGCAGAAGGCAGAGTTTCTGAGAGAGGCCAAGAATTATAGCCATTCTGGCAATCCTCTTTAACTAATAAAGGATATGGCATGTGGGAAGCCCTGAAGATAACCAAGAGACAGAGAAAATAGAGTTACAGGGAATACAAGTTGTTTAGTGTGACAGCAACGAAGAAGTCAAAAGTTTTCAAGGGAGGGCATGAAAGTGTGAACAGAGGCCAGACCACAAGAGACCCACTGTGTATGCAGCCCAGTGAGACAGGAGGACTTCTTAAAGAGCTTTCTTCCTGAGGACAGACACACAGTAAATACCATGCTTAGTTAAACATAATATTGGGCTGGAGAGATGACTCAGCCATTAAAGGCTAGGCTCACAACCAAAACATAATATTATCTAGGCTTATATCTAGTTTGAAAAATGTCCAGAGAAGGCATCATGAAAGAGGTAGAATTCAAATTGTACTTTGAAAGACAAAAATGACTTTGCCAGGAAGAAATACAGACATAACCAAAGGATACGTGTTAGTTAATATGCAAGAATCAAAACACAAAACAGAAAAACCCACAAAGCACAGCAAAAACACGATACTGATGTGATTTGTCTAAGCTAAAAACTGCAGTTCTCAATCTCTTTCGACACGAACACTGTGGAAGGCCATGTCCTTTTATAATAGTATCACATTCACACCCTGGGTGATTGCCAGAGTTGAGACAGCATGTGGAATTGGGTATGGGTGTCAGCTTTGTGACTATAATACCACCCACTCTTCCCCACTGACCCCTTGTGATACTGCATCTGAAGACTCGCTATGCTGCTCCTGCCAGGGAAGCAGGTAGGCTAACTGTACATCTCTGCCTCTTCCTCCTCTTCTCCAAATCCATCCCCCGATTCTCATCCTGCACCTGCTGCAGCCTCCCCTCCACCCTGCCCCCATCTCCAGAAGATCACACAAATCAACCGCTCCAAACTTCCTTCCCACAAATCATTGCTTTACCCCATCTCCCCAACTCCAGCAGGCATTTCCTAGGAAACCACAGTCTACTCTGGCCATGGAAGCAGGTAGCCTAACTTTAAATCTTCAGCATTTCTTTCTCTCCTATAAATCCAACCTATAGTCTTACCTCCATCTCTGTAGCAGACCACCTGCTGTGGCCTGCCCTTCTCTCTGCCCCCATCTCCAATGGATCATGCAGATCTTCTCTGCCAACCTTCCACTCTACTCATCCTATTAACCCATAGGCCAACTCTAGCAGGCACCTGAGAAACCAGCAGCCAAGTCTGCCAGGGAAGCAAGTGTGGCAACCCAGTAAAGTAGGTAATCAAGCTTCTCCATCTTCTCCTCTATATCCAATCCCCAGTCTCATCTCCAACTCTGTAGCAGACAACCTATTGGACTCTCCTCACTCTCTGACCCCATTTCCAGAGGACTAAGTAGATCCTGGTAGAACTCACTACTTTCCTCCTTCCTGTAGAATCCCTAAGCCTGTCCCTGCCCCTGCCCCAGCCCAACCCCATTCCTAAATGTCAGCTCCTAATACTTAGAAAAACATTTTACCAGGAACCCCCAGTGGTCACACCTAGCAGGATTCCAGAATAATTTCCTAACAGGCAACACACAGCCACTATACTTTCCTAAGAACCAGATCTACCAGACTTTCAAAGAAGAGTTAACACTAATACGCATCAAATTATTCCACAAAAGAAAAACAGAAGGAACATTGCCCAATTCATTTTATGAGGCCATAGTTACTCTGATACCCAAACCACATAAAGCCCAATGAAGAAAGAAAATTATAGGCCAGTTTCCATTAGGAACATAGATGCAAAAATACTCAATAAAATACTTGCAAAACAAGAACACATCACAAAGATCATCCACCATGATCAAGTAGGCTTCATCCCAGAGATGGTGAGATGGTTCAATATATGAAAATCAATAAATGTAATCTACCATATAAACAGACTGAAAGACAAAAGTCACATGATCATCCCTCTAGCTACAAAAAGGCCTTTGGCAAAATCCAACATCCCTTCATGATAAAGGTCCTAGAGAGATTAGGGCTACAAGGGATATACCTCAACATAATAAAGGCAATTTACAGCAAGCCCATACATAGCAAACATCAATGTAAATGGAGAGAAACTGAAAGCAACTCCACTAAAATCAGGAACAAGACACAGTTAATCACTCTCTCCATAGCTATTTAATATAGAGATGGCTGAGCCATCTCTCCAGCCCAATATTATGTTTAACCAAGCATAGTACTTAAAGTTCTAGCTAGAGCAAAAAGACAATTGAAGGAGATCAAGGGTATTAAAAACTGGAAAGGAAGAAATCAAAAGTATCTTTAGTTATAGGTAATATAATAGATACACAAATGCCCCTAAAAATTCAACTGGGAAAATCCTACAGCTAATAACCACTTTCAGGCAAGTAGCTGGATAAAAAATTAACTCACAAAAATTAGTAGTCTTCCTATACACAAACAATAAACAAACTGAGAAAAAAATCAAGAAACAATACCTTTCACAATAGCCTCAAATAATGCAAAATGCCTTGAGGTAACTCTAACCAAGCAAATAAAAGACTAGTATGATAAAAACTTTAGGACATTGAGGAAAGAAATTGAAGAACATACCAAAGAATGGAAAGATCTCCCATGCTCATAGGTCAGTAGGACTAATATAGTAAAAAAAAAAAAAAAAAAAAAAAAAAAAAAAAAAAAGGCCATCCTACCAAAAGCAATCTACAGATTCAAAGCAATCCCCATCAAAATTCTAACACAATCCTTTATAGAACTTGAAAGGACAACTTTCTGCTTCATTACGGAAATACACACAAACACACACACAAAGAACAGCTAAAACAGTTCTGAATAATAATAATAATAATAATAATAATAATAAAAACTGCTGGAGGTCTCACTATTCCCAAGTTCAAAGTGTATAGCAGAGCTATAGTAATAAAAATAGTGTGATATTGGCACAAAAACAGACATGCCAATAAATGGAATTGAATTGAAGACCTAGACATAAATCTACACACCCCTGAACATAAAACCAGATACACTGACAGAAGAGAAAGTGGGGAATAGCCTTGAACTCATTGGCACAGGAAAAGATTTTCTAAATAAAATACCATTAGCATAGGCACTAGGAACAATTAATAAATGGGACCTCACAAAACTGAAAAGATTCTGCCTGGCAAAGGACACCGTCATTCAGACAAAGAGACAGACTACAGAATGGAAAATGATTTTTACCAATTATACATCCAATAAAGGGTTAATAACCAAAGTACATAAAGAATATTTAAAACCCTAGATATTAAGAAAATAAATAACCCAATTAAAAATTGGATACAGATCTAAACCGAGAGTTCTCAAATGGCTGAGAAACACTTCAAGAAATATTTGTTCAACATCCTTAGCCATCAGGGAAATGCAAATAAAAACTATGTTGAGATTTCATCTTAGACCTGTCAGAATGGCTAAGGTCATTAAAACACAAGGGACAACTCATGCTGACAAGGATGTGGAGTAAGGGGAACACTTACCCATTGGGTAGTAGTACAAACTTGTTCAGTCACTATGAAAGTCGGTGAGATAGTTCCTCAGGAAAATGGGAATCAGCCCACCTCAAGGCCCAGCTAAACCACTCTTGAACATATACCTGAAGGATTCTTCATCCTACTACCGAGACACTTGCTCAGCCATATTCATTGCTATTCATAATAGCCAGAAATTGGAAACAACCTAGATGTCCCTCAAAAGATGAATGGAAAAAGAAATTATGGTACATTTACACAGTGGACTATTACTCAGCCATGGAAAAATAAAATCCTGAAATCCACAGATAAATTGATGGAACTAGAAAATACCATCCCGAATCAGGTAACCCAGACCCAGAAAGACAAATATGATACAAACTGGCTTGTATGTGGATATCAGCTGCTAAGTCAATGATAACCAATCTGTAATCCTTAGAATCACAGAAGTTAAGTACAGAGTAAGGGACTCAGGGTGGGGGCAGATAGATCTCCCTAGGGAAGAGAAATCGAGTAAACAATTATTCATGGGTTGGTGGGGGAACTGGAATGGGAGGATGAAGTGGGGGAGAAGGGAAGAGAGGGACAAGAGAGAGCATGCTGGGAGAGACAGCAAAAACTAAGGACCTTTTGAGGGATAGTTTAGAAGCCTAATACAGTAGAAGCTGCATAAAATTCATATATATATATATATATATATATATATATATGAATTTTATATATATATATAATTTAATTTAAATTTTATATATATATAATTTAAATTAAATTGCCAGATAATGGGGGGAGATAGAGGCCCAACTGGACATCTCTAATCATCAAATAAAGCTTCTAGAACCAGGATTGTGTTGTATTTAATTGAGTTGTCAGCCAAAGCAGTCCCTTGTGAATCTCCAAACAACCCAGGCTGCTGCCAAGACTAGAGGTTTCTCTCTACAAACTGAGCACAAGGCTGAGTTGCTGCAGATAAAACCCACAACTCATCAAACACAGACAAGCCAAGCTGGTACCTACATAGAGACTTCATCCCTACATTTTAGTGTCTTTGGTACAGGAAGAGAATCTGCTTGCTACCAAAAGAGAAATATAAACAGCAGCCAGTCACAAACCATATGATCTACAATGGTGTCATGCTAGGGTAATGATGACACAAAGCTTAACGAATTCCCCCCAAGTACCTGCCTTGAGGGGATTTCTATCAGGGTCCAGAACAGATGCTACAAGTAGCTAAGGATACTGCTAATCTGAGGAATATTCAGTGAATCTAAGCACAGAGTTCTTTAGTCCATTCACTTTATTCTTCTAAGTCAATTCTATCTACGTAGTTTCTTTTATGTTCTCATACTTAGCTCCTCTCAGTCCCTCCTGCTGTTCTCTCATGTCTATCTAGTTCTTTCCATCTCCGTCCTCATCTCTGTTCTTCTCAATCAATTCCCTTCTTGCTGTTCTTTCATATCTATCTAGGTCTTTTCCATCTTATTCCCTTCCTTGTTCCCTCAAACATGTGTGTGTGTGTGTGTGTGTGTGTATACATCCATTGGTATATATATATATATATATCCATTCATTAACAACTTGTTAGTTAAAAACTACAAAGTAAACTCTCAGGGACAAGTATTCTGACAAGAGTCACACTTGGCAAAGACTTGGTCAGCTTAATTGGTGACTGACAACAGCTGTAGGTTGTAAAAAGTTCTGGCTATCTCTTAAAAGGATAGCTACAAGGGTTACAAGGGAAGAAATTAAACCAATGAGAGATTAAAGGAAAAGGCAAAGAATATGTGTACTATTTTATGTGATTAGTAATAACCAGATATGGTTAGTCAGTTAACAGTCTTTTTCTCCCTGAATCTCAGGACCTATATATAATTATTCTACTGAGCCTAAAACCTTGCATTAAAAACTGGTGTAGAAAGTGTTCGTTGTTATTTGAATCAGAGTGGGGAGGTGCTGGTGGAGGATGCTTAGGGGAACATAGGTGCTATTGATCTCTTGAAGGACTAAGATATACCAAGGCCAGACACCTGTACTGTCACTTCTGGTTCACTATAATTCTTCTGAAGAGTTTTGATCTAACAAGGCCAGGCACCTGCAATTCCACTCTGTGAAGTTCTACGAAGACACTTTGTCTGCCCAATATTTACCTTGTCAGTGGCTAAGAATGGAGAGTAAGACCTCTAAGTGTCTACAGTCCACATGGAACAATCGATCTAGTATGAAGCATATTTTAGTATGTTTTTAATCATAAAAATTGTACAGTTAAATAAGAAACCATCTTCTAGACTATCCACAAATATGTGTGCCCATAAGACTGAGTTGCAATCGTGAGATTACATGTACACATAACATGGAAATGCACGGTAAATGGGGAGAATCATAGCTGTTATTGCACAAGAAGTTTACAAGAGACAGCCAGTCTCTTCATTCAAAAGGCAGCAATTCCATAATGCCTTGCGTGATGATTTCCTCTAACAGAACCCTTAGTTCTGATAGGTTGACTTTCTGAACACTAGTTGTCACTGCTGTATACTCTCATGGACTTTTACTACCAGTGGCTCTCAATAAAAGCTTGTGGAAGTAACCAAGCAGTATCTGATTTGAATTTAGGCCCACTCCAGGAGATGGAACCCATACCCAACACTGTTTGGGTTTAGCAAAAACCTGAGACTAGATAGCTCAGGGACCTAGGGTAAAACCAAACACTACTGTCCTAAAAGAAAGAGAGAGAGAGAGAGAGAGAGAGAGAGAGAGAGAGAGAGAGAGAGAGAAAGAAAGGAAGGAAGAAAGAAAGAAAGAAAGAAAGAAAGAAAGAAAGAAAGAAAGAAAGGAAGGAAGGAAGAAAGAAAGAAAGAGAAGAAGTAAAGAGTGTGATTTATAAGAGTTGATCTGGCATAAGCAGATCAAATAAAGCAGGGAGAGACTAGCAAACAGTTCTGCTCTATCCTATTGCATGTCAGACATTACTAATACATCCACTGTTACCAGAGAAGCCCAAATAAATTCTCCAAAGTCTTCCCAGCATATGTTCTACTGGAAATGAAAGTCAAGGTAAAGCCTGATGGCAACCTTTGAAGTGGAGATAGGCAGTAAGAGGAGATATCATGTAAGAAAATATTACCCTCACCCTCACAAGACTCAGGAATGACCACAGAAGGGGGCATGGAAAGGTTGGAAGAGCCAGGGGTTGGAGAGGACCCAAGTGAAACAGCGTCTTCTGGACATAACAGTACTACCGCACTCATGAACTCACAGCAGCTGTGATCACGATCACTGGTACAAGATGAGGCCAGTCAATATTAAGGAGAGGGAAGGAGAGTATGAGTCCCCACTCCTAACGGAAGTGCTATTGACAGTCTGTTGCTTCCTGGGGAGGGAGAGTCAGTTTTCTTTAAGGGGATGGCCATGTTTGGTTGACCATACTCCTGTGGGTGGCCCCACATCTGGGAGTATATGGGCAGCACTTTGGACTCAATGAGTTATTGAAAAGAAAGCAAAAAGGAGGCATAGAGTTGGAGGGAGATAGGGAGGTGGGAATAGATCCAGGAGGAGTTAAGGGAATAGTAGGGTGAATATGATCAAAATCCACTAAATAAAATTCTAAAAGAGTTAATAAAAAGTTACAAGTTCTTTAAAAATGAGAGTGGAAATAGGAGGTGCAGGTGGTAGTACAAATGGAAAAGGTAAATACTTTGAGAAGTGGTGACGTGTCAGTAGGACTTGAGATTTGCTTAGTGTAGGAATAAGAGAAATGGAGGAGTAACCAAACATCACTCCACAAAAAGAGGGAAAGGAAAGGGGAGGTGGAGGAGGGACAAACAAACAGACTCTAGAAAACAAATTGACTGTGAAGAGAAGAAGGAAATAGCTAATGTTTAAGTGTTTGGTATAAGCAAACCCCGGGGCTCCAAACATCAGAATGAGGGCGATGACTAGTGCTGGTAACAACCAGCACAAAACCCAGAATCCCATGAATATAAAAACTATCTCCTGACTCTCAGTACTATTGAAAGAATGCATTTAGGAAAGAAGCCCATTGTTTATTTACTCTAAAGGTATGTCACTCAAGTGTCCTGGTAGAACTAAAGCTAGGAAAGGTCGAGTGGATATAAACTGGCTTCGCTTGCTCCCCTTCCCTCCCTCCCTTCCTTCCCTCTACTCCACCTTCCCTTTTCCCCCTCCCCCTTTCCCCTCTGCTGTAGAATATTCCTTTGCACTATGTGAATATGTGTCATTGTGACTGGTTTAATAAACAAGATGACTTGCTAACAGCTGAACAGGATAAAGTTAGGCAGAAAGCCAAACTGAGAATGATGGGATGAGGAAGGATGGAGTCTGGTGTTGCCAGTAGATGCAGAGGGAGCAGGAGATGAACATGCCATGCTAATAAAGGTACCACATGGCAGAGGAATATGGGTTAATTTAAAATATAGAGGTTAGTAATAAGCCTGAGCTACTGGCCAAGCATTTACAATTAATATAAGCCTCTGTGTTGGAAGTGGCTCTTGGGACTGAAAAACTCCACCTACACTTTTTCCCTTCCTTCCCTTCCCCTCCCTTTCTCTCCTCTTTCCTCCCCTTCCTTCCCTTCCCTTCCCTGTCTTCATTTATATGACAAAATTGGAGTGACTCCTGCATTTTCAGCTAGACCATGACTGTATCATGTACAGTAGGGTGCTCTGCTTGATGAAATCCTGACATTTATTGTCTTACACTTCTTGTTTGTTTGATTGGTTAGTTGGTTGATTTGGGGTTTGTTTTGGTTTTGGGGGGTTTTGTTTGTTTGTTTGTTTTGTTTTTTGGGTTGTGTGTGTGTTTTTTTGTTTGTTTGTTTTTGTTTTTGTTTTTTGAGATAGGATATGTAGCCCTAGCTGGCCTCAAACTTAAATTTCTTACATTTCCCACTCATGAGTCCTGGGATGTGATAGTTTTTCATGCAATGAAAAGCAAAAACTGGTACCCTTGTTCAGAGGAGAAGGCATTGATTTCAATCCAATCACCTTTCAATAAGGAAATATAACACTGTGTTCTATAATGTTCCTTTGAGGATTTAATTTTCTTCAGTTCTAGTCAGAGCATGGTTCTAAAGTGAGCAAGTCATGTAACTTCTCTGTGTTTGTTCCCTCATCTGTAAAATGAATAACAGTATCTGCTTAGCATTGCTATGAGGGACTCAGCCTCTTGGTGCCAACCCAAGGAGTACCTAATTCTTCCTGATGCTCCTCTCAGCCTTTCCTTCCAGCCTGTCCTCATTCCTTTGTTACTCCTTTGACCTGTAGAACCACACTTCCAAGGAGCCACAGCCTCTGCACTAGGCTGGGAGTCAGGTAGGCTACCTTTATCCTCCTTCTCCTTCTTGTTCTTTATTCAGGTCTCTCCAGACTTACTCTTAGTCCTGATGCAACCTGCCCGCCTGAGCCCCTCCTCCCAGCCCACCTCCACCTCTTTGGGATATGGCCTCTTGCTTTGGACCGAGTATAACTCTAGTTCTTTCTCACTGTTCCTTTCAGCTTTCTGCCCCATCTCCATCCTTTTGTGACTCCCTGGCAACCAGAAGAACAGCTCTCTACCAGGGACTCCACAGCTGCCACACTTGGCTGAGACCCAGAATCATTCACTCTCTGGTAGGAACACCACAGTCACCATACTTGGCTGGGGCTCAGAGTGGGCAACAGCAACCAAAAAAACAGAATATCCATCAACACAGTCAAGACCAGATATCCACACCAAGGAACATTCCAAACATTAGAGCTCAAGGAAGTTATATGCCTAAATATCACTGAATAAAAAAAAAAAAAAAAAAAAAACCATGACCAACCAAGACAATATGCCTGCATCAGATGCTGTATTGTAATAGACTCTGAGAAAATCAATTTATCTGAAGTACAAGACAAGGACTTCAAAATAACAATTATGAATATGTTCAAGGAGTGTATGAATAAATTCCCCAATCAAAATACAGGCAGTTATATAAAATAATAAAAACATGCAAGATGTGAAAGTAGAACTCAACAAAGAAATAGAAACACTAAAGAAAATCTAAACTGACATAAAACTGGGAATGAAAAACACAGGATACCAAAACAAAAACAACACAGAGAAACACTGGAGTTAAAAAATATGATAAATTACTGGGCATGGTGGTTCATGCCTTTAATGTCAGCACTTGGGAAACAGAGTCAGGCAGATCTTTGTAAATTCAAGGCCAGTCTGGTCTATAGAACAAGTTCCAGGACAGCCAGATCTATTACATGGATAAATCCTATTTGGGGAAGTCATAAATCAAATTGACCTAACAGGTATCAGAAATCTAAAGAACACTACGCCCAAACACTAAAGAGTATGCTTTCTTCTCAGAAGCCAAAGGAATGTTCTCTAATTATTAGGATATAAAGCAAGTTTCAAGAGATACCCAGATCTTATCTGACTGTCATGGACTAAAGATGGACATCAACAACCATGGAAAGGGCAGAAAGTACACAAACTCATGGAAGCTGAACAGTTCACTGCTGAATGAAAATCAGGCAAGACAGAAATCAAGAAGGAACTTTAAAACTTTTTATAATTGAATGAAAATGAATACAAAACATGCCCAAATTTATGGAACACAAGGAAGGCAGTTCTAAGAGGAAAGCTAGAAGCACCAAGTGTCTACATTAAAACAACAACAACAACACCCTGGAAAAGCTCATTAATAAATTAAAGACACGCTTAAAAACTCGAGGATAGCAACAAGAAATAACACCCATGCCTCATGACCAGGATCACTTGGCTAACACAAAACAAACTTAATTGTATTTTTTTGTCAAATATTTGTCTCATTTTGCTTTGTGCATTTTTATGTTATTGGTCTTTTGCTTATAGATAACAAGGTAAAAGAGGGAATATGGGGAGGGGCAACCAACATATGTGAAAAGCCATATAGAAACCTAATATGATAGACACTTGCTAAATATAAACATAATTAAAAGGAATTTAAGTGGGATTACCATATAATGGGGGAGACAGTGCCCCAAGTATTCATCTTTTGCCAACAAGTAAAACCTCCAGTGCCAGGAATGAGTTACATTTTGTTGAGTCATTGGCAAAAAGGGTCCCATAGACAAACCCCAAATAGCACACGCTATTGTCAAGGCTATTGGTTAGTCTACATAACCTGGTGGTAAGACCCTGTTGCTGAAGGCACAGCTTACTTTTGTCATTGAACAAGGAATATTGAGCAGGCGCCCAGCTGGAAGCTTCGCCTCTCCTGGCTAGTGCTCATGGTGCTGGAAAGTACTTGGCTTACTCCTGGAGGAGAAAAGTTGTCAGCTACAAACCCTGTGATCGGCCTGCAAGACACGCTGGTGCAATCGTGGCACAAATGTTGACTCATTCCATGAGTCAAAACCCATGCCTGACCCTGCTGAAGTCACTAAAACCTGAGACGAGACAGGCCAAGGGCCCCAGGGGAAACGCTAATACTATTATTCTGCTCAAGGAACACAGCAACAAAATGACTCCTCATGGCATATTGCTATACTTATAGATTAGAGCATCATTTAACCCTCATCAAAGGAATTTCTTCTTGCAATGGATGGGAACTAACACAGACAATGTGCATAGAGTAATAGCCCTCGATTTGGAGCACCGAGCCCTACATGGGCTGTCTTTATTAAGTCCCTCCCCTCAAGGCTCAGGGATCTACACAGGAGAGGAGGTGGAAGGATTGTAAGAACCAGAGGTTGTGGTGACTCCAAGAAAACAGTGTCTTCCAGACACAACAGGCCTGATACACACAGGAACTCACAGAGACTGTGGCAGCGTGCACAAGGCCTGTGCAGTTTCAACCCGGACAAAAATCCCAGCACTGAGAAGGGGAGGTAGACATGGAGTCCCTTTACTAAGAAGCTGTTTGCAATTGATGCCTGCTAGGAAAGGGAAACTCCATTTTCTCAATGAAGTATTTCTGGGTATGTGGACCACATTCCAGGCCAAGCCTCATGGCCAGGAGAAGTTGGTTAACACAAAACAGGCTGTGTTTTGTTTTTGTTTGAGACTGTGCTTGAGAAATAGTTTCTGAGTAGCTTAAGTAACTTAAGTGGTACAAAGTTTGTTTTGTTTTGATTTGTTTTGTTGTTGTTGGTGGTGGTGGTGGTGTTTTTGTTTTGTTTTTTACTTTTTGGTCTTAATGGGTTTTTTGTTTGCTCTTTTTAGTTTGTTTTGATTTCATTTTTTGTTGTTTTTTAGGAGTTTGGGGATTTTTTTTGAGAAAGGGGAGAGAACATGAAGTTGTGTAGACAGGAAGGTAGGAGGATCTGGGAGTAGTTGGAGGAAGGGAAAGAATATGATCAAAATATATTTTATGAAATAAATTTAAACCAAAAATTAATTAATTAATAAAAAGATTGCTGTAAGGGCTGAATGAGAAATCCATGTCAAATGGACTCAGTTCTTAAATACAACTGCTTCAGTCTCACTAAATGCTGAATCATTCTTTCTGGACTTTAACAAAATCAATAGCTAGTTCTCAGACTTTCTGAGAGGAAATTTCCCCTTGGTTTAGTATATCTGGACCAGATAAGAACCATGGATGAAAAAAATGACATAAAGAAAATTCTTATTGGCTTTCCTTGTTCCTAAGGGAACTCTAGGCACAGAGCAAATCTGCTACGGTTACCAGTCACACTCAGTCTCCATGCACATGACTTTGGGAAAATTGACTTTGACAATTGACTTTTCACAACAAACAATTAATTTCCTGTTAATAATGTGTATGTGTTGGGGGTGACACCCAAGCCAGGTCTTGTATGTGCAAAGCATTCTCTCTGCCTTGGAGCTATACTTCCACCTGAGTCTGAAGAACTCTTTGTAGCTCTTCTATTTACACTGAATGGAATAGGAGCCTGGGAAGGACTAGATACTGTCGACAAGGGCCACCTACCTCTTAAGCATCTATGAATGCTTCTTTAGCATAAACTCAGATGGCAATGCTGCCCTGGGAATGGAGGGGATACAAAATGTCTTTATATATTTCTTTTTTTTCAATGTAGCATCATATAGATGAATTTGTATGATTCAATTAATAGATCCACAAGTGTAAATATCTAGGAATGCTTTAGAAAGACAACCTGATCATAATTGCCCTTGTCTTCAAACCTTAGAGTCATCTTAGAAATAAATAAATAAATCTTTGGCTTATTATAATGTTCTATTAACAGTTCAAAGTAATTTTGAATTAAGGCATTTTTTTTTCTCCTGATGTCTTAAAACAATACATCATTTCTCTATCCAAATGGCTAGACAATTGGTAAATGTTGAAACCAGCTCTTGAGGGATAAAATGCTTTGATGTATAACATTTGTCAATTTCCGTGGTATAGATTCAAGCATTGCTGGTTTCCAGTAGCCAAAAGCTAGTTCTCAACAATCAGCTCTGAGCAGGTCTGTACAGTAATGGACTCTAATGAGCCAGTATGGCTGTCTCCAACAGAGCACTGTCATTGTGCCAACTCACCTAGGAGCTGTCTTTCAAGCACAGTCTCAGGGAACAATATGCCTTTGAAGCCAGGCATACAGTGTAGTCCAGAGTTCGAGAATGGATCCTTCCATGGATATAGAAGTCATCCAATGAATGTAGTTGGCTTTGACATGTATGAAAATTGTGGTGTGAGCCTTTTCTTTATGGCTTCTGCTCTTCCCAGATCAGACCAGCTTGGTAAATCAATTAAGAAACATTGGTAATGATAATAATATAGGTCAAAGATGGTTCCAGGAGATTTGCCAAGGCCCTCAGTGATGTGACTTCTTGGTAGAGTTCCAAGAGTACCTATCTGATTCCCTGTCAGCAGTACATTATTGACGATGCCCTCTGTGGTCACATTGGCTCCACGTTATTAAAGTTGAAGCTATTCATAAGTGTGGGGAGCCGCCGCCTTGAAAAACAGGTAACACTGTTATTAGAGCCAACTGCTACAAGAAATCCGAACCAAAGTCCCTCATGGGGTATGTCAAGACAGTGGAGTAGCACACAGTAAGTGTCACGGACAGAAGTGACCCTTGGTGCAAGCAGCTGGGATGGCAGACCTCTCTTCTCTCTCCAGAATATTCCCCAGGATATGAGGAGATTCCAGTTCAGGGATATTGAAATTGGAGATGAATAATTGGCTGTATCGTACCCATTTCCCCCCATTCTATGAAACTCCTACTGCCTGTGGACTGGTCCATATCAGCTTACATCATTTCCTCCCTTTCCACACCGAATCGGCTCTGGAGGCTTGATATCTCCCCCATCTCTCACACCTCTTATGGACAAACAGGTACTTCTTTCTTTGGCTAGGAATAAAGAGACGGAAAAAATTCTCAGTGCAGGAAGAGCTTGGATGACATTCCAGAGCCAGCTCCTGGAATCTGTTGAACCGGACACAAAGTTTCCAGGCGGTACCTCACGGGACACCGTGTTTCCTGTGACAGCAGTGACGATGAAGGGCCATGTGCTCTGTATCCTGCTAACAAGGAACCACTTCACAGAATTAGGGAAGGAACGCGGAGAAAATGTGTGGTGAACCAAACTGCACAGATGTTGTCTCTTGCATGCTGAGGTCCCCGACGGTTCGTTGCTTAACCCAGATCTTCCTCTTAAGCACTGTGTGCTCTCCCATGCTGATGCTTAATATTGATGAGTCTTGTCTCCATGAGACAATTTGGCATTGGTGTTAGCATCCTGTTCTCAGGACCACTCCAGAGGTTGGTATACAGGATCACATGCCCACAAATAAAGCAACTAAAATTTGAGGGGATTCAAAAGCTAACAAACCGAAAACATCAGATCTGAATTTCTATCATTTGTATCCTTTCACTCCAACTGCTATGATGAAACTCTGTCACGTGAGCGACAGGGGCTCCAAAGAAGGTCCAGGGACAGTTTCTGGTAAGATAATGGACTGGAAGTGGCTTCTTGGTGACCTGGGTAAGAAGAGTCCACGTAGGAAAGAACAGTTTATTCCAAAGACCGAATGGGGGAGAACTTTGAAAATTCACTTAAAGCAATCACAGAACCACTGGAAAGTGCCAGGAAAAAGACAGAGCATGGGGGGGAGAGGGAGGGGAGAGAGAATTGGCCAAACAAAACTCAGCTCCAGCCTTCAACCCCCTTCGTGAGGGCAGGAGAAGCAGATGCCTCATCCAAGAGGTAAGCCAGGCAGCCCCGGTGAAGAGGACAGCCATGCGTCCATCCTCCAGAGGAGCCCACCAGAGTCCTAAGGAGCCTCAAATCCAGTTGCTGGCTTTGGTAAGACAGTGATTCCTCTGGCCATGGGTCAGCGGTAGAGAGGAATCCCATTTTCTCACTCTGTATAACTCAGCAGGCAGTGTTCAGTTATTTGAGAGAGAAGCTACTGTTTAAACCTCATTTGCCCTGGAATGTGAAAACGAGGAACCACCACAGGCCAGGGAACCAGACTTTAACCTGCTTCAAGCAACAGGGTGAGAGACGACCCTGGGAGACAGCTTTGGAAAGGAGGGTCAGTCCCTGGGAGAAAGTGCAGGTGCCCAGTGGCTCCACTCCAGCAGAGAGAGGCCCTGGAAAAGGCTCTCTGCCCTTAGCGTCTGGGAGCAGACCTAGTTATCCGGGGAGAGTCAGCCTCTTAAGAACCCATCTGTGGTCGCTGCTGGAGAGCATGCGCACACGCCCACAACTGCATCTTCCTAGCACTGAAATGAGCCCCTTTCCACTTTGTGCCGACCTCAGTGCTGCCGGTGACTCCCTGCAGACCCAAAGCACTGGAGAGACACCCTCAGCTAAAACACTAGCCACTCCAGGGAGAGTCTCTGGGCGAGATATGCCTGTCAAGCCCATAAATTGCAAAGATTTTAATTTTTTTGTCCCTTTTAAAAAAAAATTCAATTCTTTCCCATTTCCCTGCCTCTTTCTTCTACCTCTCCCAATTACTATTTTCACATTTACTTAAAATAGTTTGTGATTTTATAACCCATCCTATACTAGTTTTTTCGTATTTTGTGATCATTGGCGACACATTTGTGGGTATTAATTGATTTTCAGTGAATTTCTAGTACTTATGCACCTTGACATTATTACTACTGTAGGAGTTTGGATTTTGTTTCTTTTTTTTTTTTTTACTCTCTGAGTAGAGAGCAGGTTCTGGGTAAAGATCCAGAGATAGGGACTGGAGACATGGCTCACCGGTAGAGAGCACTTGTTGGTTTTGTAGAGGATGTGTGCTTGGTTGCCAGTACTGGTGGCTTACAACCATTCTATAGACAAATTTCTAAATTGTCTTATTAAATAAAAAACACGGAGCCAAATATAGGAGTGAAAGTCTTAGAGAGATCAGGGAAATAGGGAGAGCCACCAGCCAACTTTACCTCACCAACTCTGCAGCTTCCAAATTTGAGGTACTTCCTGTCTACCCAAGTCTTTATTGCCTTGCTGTTCTGCCCTCTCATTGGCTATCTTAGCCCAGCTACCTCACTTTCTTGTCACTGTCTGTCTGTACAGACCTCCAGGTCTCTATGATTGGTACTGGGATTGTGTGACACCACACTTGACTGTTCGCCAGTATGGCTTGAACACACAAAGACCCTGCCTGATAAGTGATCAGATTAAGGGCATGTGCTGCTTGACTTCTTGTTTACTTAAAATGGTTGGCCTTTCCCCCTGATCTCCAGGTAAGCTTTATTAAAGCACCAATGAAATATCACCACATTTCAGCACAAATAAAATATCACCACACCATCCTTAACATCACTCCAGTTCAGAGAATTGGTGCCCTCTTCTGACCTCCATAGGACCAGGCATGTACGTGGTGCACTTACATACATGCAGGCAAAACACTCATATACATAAAATAAAAAGAAATAAAATGAAAAAAAATTTAAAGCCCCACCAAATAAAGCCAGACATGACAGCTAAGCCAACCAATGTGCAAATTGTATCATGAAAACACACACACAAAAAAAAATACTTAAACGCAAGACATGACAAAATTCTCCAGAAGGAGATACCTTCTCAACTTCTGAATCCAAAGGTTCTAAAATGGGTAGGATGCCATCTAGAGATTTCGAATCTTACTAGTAAAACTGACCTCTGACCTCAAAGATCCAATCGGGTGAATTAAATACAAGACCCGGAGAGTAAGTTCAGCAGCAACACAGAAAAAAAACTCATAAAATGGATTTTTTAAAAGAAGAAAGGAAGGAAGGAAGGAAGGAAGGAAGAAAGGGAGAAAGAAAGAGAGAAAGGAAGGAAGGAAAGAAGGAAGGAAGAGAGAGAGAGAAAGAAAGAAAGAAAGAAAGAAAGAAAGAAAGAAAGAAAGAAAGAAAGAAAGAAAGAAAGAAAGAAAGAAAAGGAGGAAGGAAGGAAGGAAGGAAGGAATGGAGGGAGGAAGGGAAGGAAAAGAAAAAAGGCTAATAATATGGATGAACAATCAGCAAGGCTACGGTAATACACTTTTCTGAAAATATCTCTTGACTCCAAAGAGGCTGAACTTTTGCTGGACCTTGCAGCCAAGTTAATAATATGCAAAACATATAAAAATATAAAAACATAGAGAGAGAGCAAGGCCTTTTGCTGATGTCAGGCAGAAGACACAGGGGTTTTAAGTGGAGAATTTAAACCTATACTTGCTCTTGGTCAAACTACTTCAAGAGAAAGTGGCTTTATTTTCATTCCTTAATACATTATGAATGCAGAAGGAAATTGAAATTTTGAAAAAGACAGAAATGCTAGAGAAGAAAGACTGAGTGGATCAAATAACACAGAGGAAAGCATCACGGACAGACTCAACCAAGAAGAGAGAGTATCAAGGATCGAAGACAAAGGTAAGGGTATTCTACATTCCAATGCCAATCAAAAAGCAAACACAAGCATGACCACCAAGTCCAAGGACTCTGGGATGCGATAGAGATAACAACCCTCAGACTCTAGTGGGTAGAAGGAGCTGAGATTACAAACTATAGACTGTCCAACGAAATTATGGCAGAAACTTCTCAAAACTAGATAAGAAATAGACATTTAAACATAAGAGGCATTTATAATCCCAAATAGACATGGCCAGAGAAGAACTTCCCCCACAACGTATTATAATCAATAAGTCAAAAATAAAAAGCAAAAAAAAAAAAAAATTAAGATCTCTAAGGGAAAAACACTAAGTTGCCCATAAAGGCCAACAGAATAACACCAACTGTCACACTAGCAACCCTAAAAGCCAGAAAACCATGGAGTGGGGCCAGAGAGATGGCTCAGTGGTTAAGAGCATTGACTGCTCTTCCAGAGGACCCAGGTTCAATTCCCACTACCCACAGGGCAGCTCATAGCTGTCTGTAACTCCAGTTCCAGGGGACCCGACACCCATGGCAAAACACCAATATACATAAAATTGAAAAAAGTAAAATAAAAAAGAAAACCATGGAGTAATATAGCCCTGAAAGCATATAACCCCAACCAAAATGTTACCTCCAGCAAAGCTCTCTCTTAAATTGGTAGAGAAATAAGGATATCCCAAAACAAGCACACACTAAGGCAGTTCATAACTACCAACGTACAGCTGCTGAAGACAGTTTACCTATAGAATACTATACAGAGAGCAGGAAGAAAGACTGAATAATGACAGCACAGGAAAGAATAAACTTCATGAGGGAAATGTGCAACAAAGGAAAGCTGGAAATGAATTGATCATGTGTAAGGTAGTAAACTAGAAAAATCCAACAGTATAGGGACAACAGAAAAGAACAGGGCTGGAAATGGGCTCCGAATTTAGGAGCACATGCTGCTCTTCCAGAGGACCCTGGTTTGATTCCCAGCATCCACATGGCATCTTACAACCATCTGTAACTCCAGTTTTGGGGGGAACCAACGTCCTCTTCTGATCTTTGAGGGCTCCAGGCATGCATGTGGTACATATACATACATGTAAGCAAAACGTTCATATACATAAAATAAAATAAAATAAAATAAAACTTTAAAAATGAAAACGATACAGCCAACCAGGAAACAACAAATAAAATTACTGGAATTAGTAAACACAGCAGTTCATGTAACTGCCTTTAATGTAATTGCCATAAATGGCAAGTAAAGAGATGCAAACTGGCTACCTGGATTAAAAACCAAAACCGACTATTGCCTAAAAAAAAAAAAAAAAAAAAAAAAAAAAAAAAAAAAAAAAAAAAAAAAAACACGCCTCATTGGTAAAAACCCCCACAGACTTGACAGCCAAAGTGTGAAAGCCAGTCTTTCCAGCTAGTAAAAGCTGAGAACAAGCTGGTGTGGTAAGTCTGAGATTTAATAGTGATGATTTCAGATTGAAATTAGTCAGAAGAGATGATGAATGTGACTGCCTTTTAATAAAGGGGAAAAAATCGTCAAGAAGAAATAACAACTGTAAATACATATGCACTGAATGGAGGAGCTACCAATTCCATAACAAAATATGAATGAGCATAAAGTGTTTGATTGATACAGTAACAGTGGGTGATATCAATAACCTGTTCTCATCTTTATAGTCATCCAAACAAAACAGAACAAAAATCAGCAAAGGAAGCCTCTGAGTTAAATCATAACATAGATCAAATTGATTTGATGGGTAGATACAGAGTATTCAATCCAACAGATGTGGAATTCCACATTTTTCCCCCATAGCCTGTGGAGCATTCTCTAAATTAGAACATGTTAGGCAATCAAGTCTTAACCAGTCTTAACATAATCAAAATAATTTCTAGTCACTAAGTAATGGCATAGAATTAGAAATTGCAAGAGAAATTGCAAGAGAAACCACAGAAAGCTCACAAATGAAAAATAAACTATTGAACGACCAGATCATCAGCAAGATCAGAAAGGGATTTTAAGTGTTTCTAGAATCAAATATAGCACAGTTTACCAGAACTTTTGAGATATGAATAAGGCAGTTTTAAGGGGTAAATTTATAGCTTTAAGTGCCTAAATTAAAAAAAAAAAAAACAAAACCAAGCTGGGCGGTGGTGGCGCACGCCTTTCATCCCAGCACTCGGGAGGCAGAGCCAGGTGGATCTCTGTGAGTTCGAGACCAACCTGGTCTACAGAGTGAGATCCAGGACAAGCACCAAAACTACACAGAGAAACCCTGTTTTGAAAAACCAAATAAATAAATAAATAAATATTAAAAAAAATAAAATCAGAGATGTCTTAAATCAATAATCAATGATGAACAAGAGCAATCCAAACCCTAAAAGCAGAAGGAGACTAGAAATAAAAAAGATGAGGGCCAAATCAACAAAAGAACAAGACATTGAATCAATTACATACAAAATTGTTTTTTTTTTAAAGATAAATAAGATTGAGCAACTAACCAAAGAGAAAAGTTCCAGAATAATAAAATTAGAGATGAAAGAGGGTGGTGTTAGAACAAAGTCCAAAGAAATCCAGCGGCTCATCAGGGGGTTCTTTGAAAATACAGTCCTAAAAACTGGACAGTCTAGAAGAAATGGGTAAATCCGTATACATACATAAGCTGCTTAAACTAAATCAAGAAGATATCAGCAACTTAAACAGTCCCATAATCAACAAGAGCCAGACAGTAATAAGAACATCTCCCCACGAAGAAAAGCCCTGTACCAGAGGGACTTATTGCTGAATTCTACCAACTCTTCGATGAAGACGTAGCACCATCACTCTTCAAACTGTTCCCAAGATGGGAGAACATTAACAAACTCATTCTGTGAAGCCCGTATTGTCCTGACACCCGAAGCAGATGATGATGCAGATACAAACAGAAGACTGTATACCAGTTCTCCTCAGGAGCGTAGATACTTAAAGTACGTGCAGGCCTGAAGACACAGCTCAGTGATTAAGAGCATGTACTACTCTTCCAGAGGACTTGAGTTTGGTTCCCAGCACTCCAGCCAGGTGGCTCACAACTATCTGGAACTCCAGCTCCAGCAGATCTGATGCTCTCTACTGGCCCCCAAGCACACCAGTACTTATGTGCACCTACCTGCACAAAAAGGTATACACATACAAACAATACAAAATAAATAAATCTTTTAAAAGCTAATATATTTGCCAAAAGTGTTCATGGAAACATTAAGATCATATACCATGATTAAGCTGGTTCCATCCCAGGGATTTATGTTGATTCAAAATATGCAAATTAATAAACACAATACAGAGCATATATGGGCTTAAGGATGGAAAGTACACAATCATCTCAAGAGATACAGAAACAGCTTTTGGCAAACTCCAGCATCTCTTCATGATAACAGTCTCTGAATACGTAGGAATAGAAGGAACATATCTCCACATAAAGACTATACATGACAAACCTGTAGCTAACATTATACTAAATAGGAAAAACTGAGTTTCCTAAAGCCAAAAACAAGACAAGGGCTCTCCCCGCCGCCCCAACCTCGTGTGTGTGTGTGTGTGTGTGTGTGTGTGTGTGTGTGTGTGTGTGTGTTCTTCTTCAATATGGTGTCCAAGCTGGGGTTAAGTTTTTAGAGAAGATGTTAAATGGAAATCTGGACAATGATTCTCTTGGGTTCTGACTGCACCATGTATTTCTAGCAGTCTGCAATCATCTTCAGCCTCTTCCCTGTGTCCAGCGCTTCTGTGGTGTATCTCCAGTGCCCCTTTTTTCCTCAAATTGCCTCTGAGCCTCTCACCCATGCTTCTTTTCCTCAGCAACCACCAGCCTTCAGAGCCCAGGCTCCATAGCCCTTATTCCCAGCACCTGTCCTTCACTTTAGCAAATATCCATGGCTTCCGGCAAAGTGATCCGACAGACACTAAGCTGAGTCGTGTGGCAGTCTCTCAGAGTGACGGCTTGTGCAAGTTTTACAACAGTGTTGAAATTTTTCAGACAAACTTAGTTATCAAAGGAATTCCCAGGATGAAATACGGAGGAATAGAAGCTACAAACACTTAGAAGAGAACATTCTAGGTAATGCAGAAGCATTTGAATATTGCTTTCGATCACCGTGCTGGGTAAGGGGTAACTTGTTTTAATCCGAAGGTAGCGCTGACTGGGGAAAAGTCAGTGTTCTTAGCTGTGGCTGAAACTGCAGTGCTGACATGTAGAGAGAGTGAGATCCTGACAAACCTTCACTACAGCCTGTACTCCTTGAAATTCATTCCGTAAATTCAAATCTTTGAAGGTATTTCTAGTCTACTTTGAGTTCCAGTGTTTTCCACTAACAAGATAAAGGTCTGCAAAGTAATAGTGATGCCTACACGAGCAGTCTAGGAACGTGATTAGAAGACCAGGCTTTCTGAAGGTTGTTTCAGGTCACACTGCAAACACTGGGGACTAAAGGAGTCAGTCGGGGGGAAAAGTCATGTCTAAGAGGATGCCTCCCTCGTTCGGGCTTATGATGAATTTGTAGAAGTTTGCTCTCTGAGTCTGAGGTTTTAAATCTTGCCTCCCAAAATGGGGCAGAAAAATGGATTTCTGCCGCCTGGCTCCACCAATACAACAAACAACTTCAAATCTATACCTCTGAGTATAGATTTTCAGGATCCATAGCAAAAGTATCTTTTGAATCTCACTGCAATCATGACATTCAAATGACCCGATCATGCAGCTCTAGAATTCAGATCAGTTTAAAGACAGTCCACCGATGCAAGGTGCAGCTTAAATTAGGATGGAGAATCTGCGGGCACTCACCCTGCGCCCTGGGCTCTTATTTTCAAGACACAAAGCAGCCTACTAGACAACTGGCTCTTTCTCAAAGGGACCTTGTTGGCAAACATGAACAACTATTGCTTTGTTCTCTTGAGAGAAAACAATACAGCATCAATCAAAGCAAAGCCACGTACCCCAACTCGCTGCCGCAGCTGCTCATTCAAAACGGCATGTCATTCCCTGCAAGCCAGAGTGCCTGCTGGGACGCTTGTGTATCCTCTGCCTGGGCTCTTCAGAAGCCGGCTGCAGGTTAACTCTTGAACGCTGGATGCTCTAACCCAGAAAGCCAAGGCTCTCTAACTTAACCACTAGCATGCTGACTCATCCAGCTGGCACCAGGCACCCTGCCGAGCCGGCTGACAGGCGAACCCTTGCACCATCAATACATGGAAGGGAAACACCTAGAGCAGGAATTCTCAACCTATGGGTCGCAACCCTTTTGGGGGGTCGAAGGACCCTTTCACAGGGATTGCCTCAGACCATCGGAAATTTACATTATGATTCATAACAGCAAAATTACAGTTACAAAGTAGCAACAAAATTTTATGGTTGGGGACAGGTCACAACAAGGAACTGTATTAAAGGTTTGCAGTGTTAGGAAAGCTGAGAACCATTGAGCTAAAGGCTATCCTTTTGCACCCTGAGCAAACTTTATCATTTGCTCAGTCAGACCTGCTTGTCCTCTTTGATTTGGAAAGCAATCAGTTCATTACCCAAGATATCAATTGCACATCACAGAGACAAGATTGAACCATCAGTGCAGAGACGGAAGTAAACATTTTGGATGAAGAAGTTAAGCTCTAAGAAAGAAGATGTCTCCACTTTTCTAGACAGAATGCAATCTGATGGAGAAAATTATTCACATGTACTAAATGTACCAAATTACCTGGGTAATTTGGAGAAACAAAGTCATATTTATACATCCCATGGTGTCCCTTGGGAGAAATCTAAAAAAAAAAAAAAAAACAGCTTCCTTCATTACTGCCTGTGTTATCTATATGAATGTTACTAGGGCTCCTAGCAGGGCAGGTAGGGGAGTGTGTGTGTGTGTGTGTGTGTGTGTGTGTGTGTGTGTGTGTGATTCTTCTGTTTGGGAGTTGATTTACAAGTATGAAAGCCAAGGAAAGAAAGGAAACCCTTCCAATGTTAGATCAACTTTTGTTGTTGTTATTTTGTTTTTGGCTTTTTCTTCTTGAGACAGTTATCACTGTGTCCTAGCTTCAATCACAGCCATCCCCCGGCCTCAGGCCTCTTGAGTGATGAGATCACAGGCTTGTGGCCCATGCCTGCCACTGGCTCAAGTCTTTACAGTCTACCTCATTCCCCTGTGTCACTATACAGGAGGCTAATGAACCTAGAATTCCCAAAGACAGTGTTGCTCCTTTAATGCTTTAATGCTTGTAAGTGAATTGCTGCACAGCAATGCTGAGGCAAAAACCAAGCTCCAGCAAGCCCCTGGCTTTCTTCGGGCAGAGTCTGCTGAGGCCTCAGAAGGAAGTAAAAACTTAAGTACAAAGCAGGCAGCTTTGGCACAAGTGTTTGCTAAAAACTGAACTATTAAAGGTAGTCATGAAGACACACAGGCCCAACAGGAACTGGGGCTGGGGACTGCTTGCTCCTCCTTCCTGCCATCTGCAACAGCAAGGGCTGCCTTCTGAGGTTTATTACCTGCTAATTGGGCTCCTAGGCTCCAGGGCCTCCTTTGCCAAAACTACATCTACCCTGGGAGTCCCAGAGTTCCAGGAAAGTGTGCAATCGACCTGTGCATAGGAGAGCATAGACTGCCTGGGTGACGGTAAGGACACTAACAATAGCAGCTACCGTGGTGAAGCTTACACATGCCTGCAAATATACTGACCCTTTGTGTGCACTCTGTAGGAAGTCAGCAAAATCTGGGTTTCTTTCTCCTTCCCAGCTCATCCTAGAGAGTCAGGGCTGGTCTGTACCGGGAATCTGAGCTATGGGATGTCAGACGTGTGATCGTACAGAGAAAACTGAGAGGTGACCTTTATCAATAAAATGACAAGAGGAGGCTGGCAGGAGAGTGGGTAGAAGAGAAGGAGACACTGAAGAAGAGTGATCAGGTTGCCTAGTTTGAGCTTTACAGAGAATGACCGTAATTTCTTCCTTAAGTGTTTATTAGTACAGTTTACCAATGAACCATTTTGGACCTTTTCATCTTCCTTTATCACTTGTAATTATCTTGACATGTGCGGCAGCCCCATTTCCTGATTCTTGACCTGAAACCAGCTGACAGGTGTGTTCAGCGTGGGAGAGCAATATGCATCAATTTTGTGTATGCAATACTTCAGTAATGCTTATCTTTTTTTTTTATTATTCTGTCAAGTAAAAAATAGAAAGGGTCTGTCACTCAAGCAAGAGTAAACAGTGATGGATGTTATTAACTCATTACACAAAGCCCAAGGAGGACATCCCAACAGTTAGTTATCTTTGGATTCCAGGATATTGTTAAGGATCCAGATCTTGCACTGCTAGAGGAACAGGGCACCTGCACCCATGAACATCTTTAAGAGAAAAACAAATTTCCAAGAAGTTGCTCTAGGAATTTCTTGTAAAAAGAAATATAAATCTACTCTACAACCTGTCAATCTCGCACCTACATGTTTATACACAGGAAATCATATATCCACGTATCACACAGCCTAAGCGCAAGCACACAGTTTTGCAGGAATGTTCTTGGCTGCTTTATTCATATCAGCACTCGTAAAGAGTTGAGCTCTAGCATATTTGTTCAATCTGCCACAGCTCCCTAACAGAAAGAGCGAAACGTCACCACACACAAAGCATAGCTTTCACGTGGCTGTGATTCAAGGGCTGGCAGAAAGGACTTAAAAGAGAAAGGCTGTATTTTTGCCCACAGTTTCAAAATATTCAACCCGTGGTCCCTTGGCCTTATGCACTTGAACAGGACATCATGGTGTGAGGACTGTGGCAGAGAAGTGCTGCTCACTTCATGGACAACTAGGAAACAAAGAGATGGGGAATGTGGACATTGGGTTACCTTTCTCACCTTTCATTCTGTCTGGGTTCCCATCTTAGGAAAGTCTACCGCTCATAGTTAGCCCGGGTCTTCTCCGGAAAAGCTCCCATAGACACACCCATGGCTATGCCTCAGGAATCTCCTAGATCATTCTAGATTCAGTCAAGTTGACAATAAAGGCACTTAATTAATTAATTAAGCAGAGATGAATGTAAAAATATAAAGCAGAGTAAAATGAAGCAAACATAGAGAACACTTATGAATACATGGTATTCTGGGGGAATAGTGGAGGGCTGGACATAGATCTCAGTGGTAGAGCACTTGCCTACCACAGTAAAAAAAGAAAAAGAAAAAAAAAATAAAAATGTGGCTGGTCTTAGGGTTATCATTCTAAGACCAGAAGCAACTTGGGGAGTAAAGGGTTTATTTGGCTTACATATCCTGAATCACAATCCATTGATGATGTATAAAACATGGACATCGTCGCTCCAAGATATGATTGAAGGGAAAGTTTTTGTTGTAGATATAAGGGATAGTACAGCCTGAGGAAGAGTCCAGAGCAGGGAGAGAAAATAGTAGACTAAACATAGCCAGTAGACTGAACTGGGCCATAAGAGGAAAGAGAGTGAGGAAGAATGAGAGAGGAAGACAAAAAGAGAGAGCAAAGTGGATCAAGAGAACAGCACGTGGCCCGAATGGCAGGGCTGGGCTATATGAGAACCTGGGAGTGGGGAAGCCCATGAGCTGGAGAAATTTAGGGTAGAGGGCAGGGTGAGAAGAGCTAGGATGCCAGGATGGACCTGTGACAGGTATTTGTGCTGTGGAGAGAGCCTGGAGGCCAGCATGGGCTTTGGGATGCTAATAGGTACCACACTTAGCCATCTGTCCCAAGTTTCTTTTGGACTTGAGCAGGTACTCATTCTGGGTGGAAACTTGGAGGCAGGAGCCAAAGCAGAGGCCATAGTGCTGCATACTGGCTTGCTTCTCATGTCTTGCTCAGCCTGCTTTCTTTTGGTTTGTTTGTTTGGTTTTGGTTTTTCAAGACAGGGTTTCTCTGTGTAACAGCTCTGGCTGTCCCAAAACTCACTTTGTGCACCAGATTGGTCTCGAACTCACAGAGATCTGCCTGATTCTGACTCTCTAGTTCTGGGATTAAAGGTGTGTGCCACCAACATCTGTGGTGATATATTGTTTACCCTAATAAAATTTGCCTGAAGATCAGAGAGCAGAACAAGCCACTAGATTAAACATAGATGCCAGGCAGTGGTGGCACATACCTTTAATCCTAGCACTCGGGAGGCAGAGATCTGTCTGGATCTCTGTGAGTTCAAAACCACCCTGAACTGCATAAAATTGATATAGTCTAGGAGAGAAACAGAGTCAGGCAGTGGTGGAACACACCCTTAATCCCAGTACTTGGAAGTCACATGCCTTTAATCCCAGCACTAAGAAGGAAGTGATATGGCTGAGCAGAGAAAGGTATATAAGGCATGAAGAGACATGAACTAGAGGCTCTTTCAGCTGGATCCCTTTCGGCTGAGGACTCAGAGGCATTCAGAGGATTCATGGAGTAGGCAAGGTGAGATGTGGCGGTGGGTTCTTCCTTTGTCTCTCTGATCTTTCAGCTTTTACCCCAATATCTGGTTCTGGGTTTTTTTTTTTTAATTAAAGACCATTTTAATATTCGTGCAACAAACACCACCACTAGGTATCAGCCTGCTTTCTTATAGAACCCAGGCCAGCCCAGGGATGGCCCTGCCTGCAATGGACTGGGCCTTCCCTCATCAACCACAATTAAGAAAATGTCCTACAGGATTGCATACAGCCTGATCTTATGGAAGTATTTTCTCAGTTAAGGGTCCCTCTTCTCAGAGGGGTCTGGCTTGTATGAAGGTGACATTAAAAACTAGCAAATGGTAGTAGAAACAAAGAGGAACATTGATTACTGGCTTGCTCTCCATGGCTTGCTCAGCCTGTACTCTTACAGCAACCAGGACCACCAGCCCAGGAATGGCTCTACCCACAGTGGGCTGGACCCTTCCATGTCAACCATTAATTAAAGAAAATGCCTTACAAGCTTGTCCACAGCCTGATCTTATGGAAGTATTTTCTCAAGTGAGGTTCTATCCTTTCAGATGACGTTAGCTTCTGTCAAGTTGACATAAAAGTAGCCAGCATATCACCCCACTCCCCTACTCCTTCCCTTCTAATTCCTCCTTCATCTCTCCACATTGCTATTCCATCCCAACTTCAGCAGCCATCAGTTGTCAATAGATTCTCAGCTAGGGATGGGACTTCATGATTCCTTCATCCTTCCTTGCAAGGACTTTGTCTGGCTTGATCTGGTGTTCTTATATGTGCAACACAGCTCTGTGAGTTCACTTGTACAGAAAACACCATTGCTCTACAGTAATCCATTACCGCTGGCTCTTATAGTATTTCCACCCTCTCTTCTACTATGATCCTTGGGCCTCGGGAGAAATAGGTGTCATATAGATGCCCTATTTAGAGCTGAGCACTCACTTCCTCACTCACTTATTTTCTGAATGTACTGGTTGTGGGTCTCTGTACTATTAGCTCTCTATTGCCAAAAAAAAAAAAAAAGCTTCTCTGATGATGCTTGAGAGATGGCTAATCTATGGGTATAAAGATAATTACTTAGGAGCATTTTAATACCATGTATTTTCATGTAGCAAGTAGTAGTAGGTTCTCCCGTAGGGTCTATGTTTTCTCTAGCCACATGTTCTGAGCTTAGTTAGTGGTACTAGGCATGAGTTTCATCTTGTGACATGGACCTTAAAACCAATCAGAAAGTGATTGTTTACTCCCATAACATTCATGCCACCATTGTTCTGATGGGCATATTTTACCAGGCCAGTCATTACTGTAGCTGGCAGGGTTCACAGCTGGATAAGACTGTTGATTAATTTTCTCCTTTGATGACATACATAGCTACTTCCAGCACAGTGAAAGCTAGCCAGTGGGGATGAAATGTCCAGGTCTGTACCAGTTTGATTGATTCCTTTTCTGTGACACAAGTGTGTGGTATCTTCAGGAACAAAGTCAGAATTGTACATCAAGTTCTGGAGGGTAACCAAGGACAACGTTAATAGCCTTTAATGTTTGTGTGTTGGGGGATATGGAACCCCACTGAACAACAAGTTGAAAGAAGTGTCTATCCATACTTGGCACCGGACTTCTTGATAGCCTATGATGTCTAGTTATAGGGGCACTGTTACTAGTTATAGGGTGATTCCATTTAAACTTTTTAATATACGTATATATTTAAGAAGTTTCTACAGTGAGTTTCTCTATGGCTTTTTCATGTTCTTAGCTTTATTTATCCCTCCCTGTACTCCCTCCTCCATCCTTCCCTCCCATTTCCCCCTAACCTTTCCTGCTCTTTTACTCCTTTTCCCCTGCTCTGTGTTCAATTCCCCATCCCTTGCCATCCATCACTATGGTCCCTCATTATTCTCCTGACTTCTACTGGTACTCCAGTTTAAACATACACGTTCAAAGGTAAAATCCACATGTAAGAGAGAATATGTAGTTTCCTTCTGGGTGTGAGTTTACCATACCTACAATGATTATTTCCAGCTGTATATATTTGCCTGAAAATTCCAAAATGTCATTCTTTACAGCTGAATAAAGTTCCATTGTGTATATATCACATATTGTCACTGTCCATTCATCTGTTGATGGACATCTAGGCTGTTTCCATTTCCTGGCTACTGTGAATAGAGCAGCAATAAGCATGGAAGATCAGGTTATCTATGCAGTAAGATAGCATCCTTTGGAACATGCCCAGGAATGGTAGAGTTGCATCAATACATCCATTTCTAGTTTTTGGAGGAACTTCCACACTGATTTCCATAGTGGCTGCAGCCTTTTGCACTCCCACCAACAGTGAAAAAATGTTCCCCTTTCCCCACACCCATGCCGCCATTTGTTGTCATTTATTTATTTATTTATTTATTTATTTATTTACTTACTTACTTACTTACTTACTTACTTTGATCTCAGCCATTCTAACTGGGGTAAGATGAAATCTCAAACTTGTTTTAATCTGTATTATCCTGAAGGCTAAGGATGTTGAACATTTTTTTTAAAAAATCAAAAAACTCAGACATTTATATTTCTTTTGAGAATTATGTTTAGTGCTATGCCTCAATTGGATAGTTTGAGAAATCAAACTAGCCAATTAAAAATTGGTTATATACATATATAAAATATATATATGGTTATACATAATACATACAAATACACATACCCCTAAACACCAAGAAATCAAACTATCCAATTAAAAATTGGTTACATACATGCATAAAAATATATAAAAGGTGATATATATATATATATATATATATATATATATATATATATATATATGCATGCAGTGACTATAGAGGTCAAAACAGGGTGTTGAATTCCTGGGACTAGAGTTACATAATTGTGCATCTCCATGTGGGTGATGGAAATTGAATCAGTGTCCTCTGGAAGAGCAACCAGTGCTCTTAACATCTGATCCATCTTTCCAACACTGATGTTTAGTTTTCCTGAGTTTTTTTCTGGACATTTTAACATTCGGTAGGCTGACTCTTCACTCAAGTGATGGTGTTCTTTGCTTTATAGATGCTTTTTAGTTTCAATAACATATATATATATGTATGTGTGTGTGCATGTTTCAATTATATATATATATATATATATATATATATATATATATATATATATATATATATGTATGTATGTATTTGGTAAAACAATGTGACACCTGGACTTATATACAGCTTCATTCTAAGTTCTATATGGGCATTGCCAGGCACACCGGCACATCAAAGGTTTTGAATAACTTCACTGTCAAGAAGCCTCAGCAATATGAATGAATGCTAATTACAAGGTCCTAGAACATCAGTTCTCAACCTGTTGGTCTTGACCCCTTTGGGGGAGTCAAATGACCCTTTCACAAGGATTGCCTAAGACCATCTGCATATCAGATATTTACATTAAGATTCATAACAGTAGCAAAATTACAGTTATGAAGTAACAACAAAAATAACTTTGTTTGGGGGTCACCATAACATGAGCAACTATATTAAGGGGTCGCAATGTAAGGAAGGTTGAGAACCACTGTCCTAGAGTGTAACCCCTCTGGTTTTCACACCACTGTCATTTTCTACTCATGATGTTCTGGATATCTTCTGTATTGACAGTTCTGATAGCCAGTTTTAGATCTTCAACTGTTGTTAGGAGACAAGTTTATGGACTCAGTCATTAATAATACTCTATAGATAACCACTTATTTGTTGTCTATGAAAAATATTACCAAAGTCTCTCTTCTACAGTGTAAAAGCTTAGAAGTCATCATAGTAAGAAAAGGTTGAACCAAACATAAAACAACTTTTCTTGGATACACCACAGGACTAAGTTTGCAGGTCCAACTAGCACACCACAATACATGTAGCTGCATCTAGGATAATGACTGAGCTTTGCCTTCATGGAGCAGAAGCCACTCGCCACAGCAGCTCTAAGACAGAACAGCAACACTAATGAACTGCTGGAGGTAGACTGGAAACCAGTGTTAGAATGAGAAATGCCTAGGGGCCCTTCATCCTATGCCAGTTACTTCTAGCCTTCCCATTTGACTTAAGGGGACAAAATACTCAACAAGAGTCAAGTGGTAGATTAGAGGGTTTAATATTTACTTGTGAAGTTCAAGCTTGGAAATACAACCCATACCCATTATAAAACTATGAGGAAGCCCAGTCAAGAGGGACATCCCAAACAGTACACTAAAGAACTATGGAGCCTTTAGTATCTACAGTTGCAAGTATTAAGTACAACACAGATGAATAAATACATTAAAATTAAAGTCCTATTTCTCAACTTAATATGTCTGCCTTTCAACAAAAAATTTACAAAGTTTGCTAAAGGACGTGAAGAAATACTCTGAAGACAGAACACACAAAGCAAGAACAAGAATGAGACCCAAGGGCTGGAGAGATGGCTCTGTGGTTAAGAGTACTTACTATTCTTATAGAGGGCCTGGGTTCAGTTCCCAAAACTCCCATGGTGGGAGTTCACAGTCATCCCTAACTCTGGTTTCAGGAGCCCTGACACCCTCTTCTGACCTCTGAGGGCACCAGGTGCTCATGTGGTGCACATACATATATCCAGGCAAAACATTCATAAGCATAAGATCAAAGAATAAATCTTAAGGAAAAGAATGAGATCTAAGAATCTCACACACACACACACACAGAGAGAGAGAGAGAGAGAGAGAGAGAGAGAGAGAGAGACAGAGAGAGAGACAGAGAGAGAGACAGAGAGACAGAGAGAGAGAGAGAGAAAGACAGAGAGACAGAGAGACAGAGACAAAGACAGAGAGATATCCAGAGAACTTAAAGTAAGTATATGGACAAAGTAGGGCAAGGGAAAGAAGAGTCTTCTAAGCAGACAGAGGGGGAATTTAAGGGCCAAGAGAAATGTTAGGAATCATGAGTATTGGAACAGAATACAGAATGCCTATGATATGCTCATCAGTGGGACAGCACTGCTGAAGAACAACTAAGCTTAGTATCTACATGAAATACAAAAGGAAAAAAATTAAAAACTCTACACCTAGGCATGTCCTATTCAAACTGCGGACAGCAAAGATACGTTTTAAAGAAGCCAGTGGGAAGACTCAACTACCAACGGAGACACAAGGATGAGAGCAGGTCCCCTGTAAGAAGTCCTGTAGACAAATTGTGGGCCATAAAGTCAACACCATGAAACCCAGAATTCCACACCAGCAAGGTATCCTTTGAAAGTAAAGGGGAAAGAAACACATTCCATGACAAAGCTAACATCACCAGCTAACCTGCTCTGCAAGGAGTGAGAATTTCCCCAAGCTCAGTGAAAACGGAGGTCAGAAATGTAAATCTAGCTGGGCATGGTAGTGCACACTTTAATTGCAGGCAGAAGCAGAAGGAGCTTTGAGTTCCTGGCCAACCAAAGCTACAAAGTAAAACCCTGTCTCAAAAACTTAAGAAACAGCCAAACAGATAACAAACCAAAACAAAATCCTTATAGCTACATAAAACACACCACTACATAAAGATGAACACAATCTTTGCTTTTTCTGATTCTGAATTTTCTAGTTCTTAATTAACCTAAAAGATAACTACTTGCTTAAGGGAATAATGGTAATGATATATTGGGTGACTGTGACATTTGGATAAGTGACTGGCAACAATGCTCCCAAGGGACAGGAAGGAGGAGCTGAGCATACACAGTGATGAGACAGACCCTGCACTCCACTCAAGACAGGCATAGCTTAGGTTAAAATGTGCACTATAAACTCTAGAGCAATCTTTAGACAAGTTTTGGTCCTTTTGTGTATCGATACAAATGGCCATGCCAGAGGACACTGGCGTCCTGCTCGCTCTCTCCACCTTATTGCATTGAGACAGGGTCTCTCACTGAACCTGGAACTAGGCTGAGGGCAAAACAAATTCTCCTGTTTCAGTGCTCCTCTCCCAGCACTGAAGGTAAAGGTGCATATCACCATGCCTGTGGTGCTGGGATTTGAACTCAGGTCCTCAGGAAAATATAGCAAGCCCCCTTAACCACTAAATCACCCCTCCCAGACACTTGTTTAATAAGGCAGGGTCTTGCTATGTTGCTCAAGGTTGGAATTTTGAGTTGTGAAACAATCCTCCTGTCTCAACCCTAAGAGCAGCTGTCTGGGACTGCAAGCACACACTATTAAGTACCTGACTAAAGGAGAAATGACTTGTTTATTGAGATCAAATTCCTTTGATGATAAGGATCACATAAGTTCCTTCTAACCTATACTCTGAAACAGCTGCTAATAAGCAGAATAGCAAGGGTTTTACTTCCTAAGTAAGATGGCTGACCACAGGCAGAGAGAGATAAAGCCTATTAAGGGATTTGCGCAGCACACCATTCTGTAGTGAGCTCAAAATCTAGATGACTTCCTGTATAATGGGGGTCAAATTACAGTGGCATAAATTCTCATCTTGGACAGTTCCAATCAAGCTTATGAAACACCCAACTGATCAAACCCGGCATGCCCTTCAGAGAGAAATAAAACACATCACCACTAGGACACTGGTAAAATTCCCTCACACCTCATGGTGTCCATGTCCCTTGACACAGGCTATAATTAAGTCATCCAACTTAACCTTACCCTCATAGGCAGAGGTTTCTACCATTGCTGACACATAGCTCACAGCACTGCCTGGGTAGGGTGGAAACTGGGGACTCCCTTTACCACCTATGAGCCAGTGGTGTGAGTCACTTGGACTGGTTTACACATGAAATGGGGAGTGACTCTACATCGTTTTTGTATGAGGGTTACCAAGAGAATACATGTAGCATGCTTGACTCATCAGCTGAGTGAAGTAATTGTAGCCATTGTCTAGGGGTTCATCTGACCAAAGAGGGCAAAAACTGCAGGGGCATCTTCCGTTTTACCCTGTACTGCAACCTCCAAGATAAAAGGACATTTCTCTTTGCCCTTCATGGGATCTGCAGCAGGCAGAAGCAAATTAAGCCTGTCTGAGGAAGACAAACAGCATGTGTTTCTAGATTTTATAGCCACATAAAACCATGCATGTAGATAAAAGTCAAAGTAGAAATTGTCTGGGAGAACACACGGGGTACAAGGGAGCGCAGCTCAATATGCAGCACGTACTTATGTGAAGTTAGCAAGGCACTTTGCTGACACACACACAGCAAAGAAACTCCTCAGTGTGCGTTTTTAATAGAATCATTTCAGGTTTCAGCCAGGCATTATATCACACTCCTGTTATTCAGGAGGCTGGGACAGAAGGGTCTTACATGCTTGACGCCTGACTGAGATACAATGAATACAAGGCCAGCCTAGGCAACTTCAGAACCTATAGCAAAATAGGGAAGGAAGCTAGCTGTGGTGGTGTGTACCTGTATCCCCAGTGCTTGGAAAGTAGGGGGAAGGCAGATCAGGAGTTCAAGTCTAGCCTAGGCTACATAGACTCTGGGGATGGTGGGCCAGGACAGCTAATGATACACTACGTACTTGTCCAGAACACTCAAGGCCCTGGGTTCAATCCTCCACCACAACAAAACACTACTTCAAGTTTCTTAGGGGGAGAAAAAGAGCCCATTTCTTACATGTGTTAGTAATTCATATGGCTACCCGTCCTGCTTCCTTTTCCAGACACAGCATCCAGTTAATACACAAAGGAAGCCAACCTAACTAGAGTTGGAGATGGGCCAGGTGGGGCATTGTGCTTGTTTGCCCTATAGGCCTGGGACACAAAAACTCAAAACTCTCTGCAGTCAAGTCCTACTGGCCTCCCTGGGGTTATCCTTTAACAAAAAAGACACACCTCTTCTATTAAGCCCTTCTGTGCTTTAAGTCAGGGATCAGTATCATCTTTCTGGGAAGAGTTTTCCCAAGTCACAGACTGTCCACAGGCTGTCACTGAACCTCACCTCAGACCATAGGTTCTCACCCTGTGGGTCATGACCCACTTGGGGTCACATATCAGATATTTACATCATGATTTATAACAGTAGCAAATTTACAGGTATGAAGTAGCAACAAAATAATCTTATGGTTGGGGTCATCACAACATGAGGAACTGTATTAAAGGGTCATAGCCTTAGGAAGGTTGAGAACCACTGCATCAAGACCCTTCCTTCCCATCTACAGTAAAAAGGCTATATCAGCTCCATTATAGAAAAAAAAGTAATTTGGTTGAGAATTAGAGAATTCACAGGTATTGGTAAATAATGGTAACAGTTTGATTTTTAACTTATCTGTGATTCTTTTTATATATTGAAAACCAAAGGCCTGTGTAGCTAGAGTTTTCCTGCCTTGCCCACAGTCAGGACAAATCTCTGTCACCCGCCAGTCCCACAGCCGCTCAGACCCAACCAAGTAAACACAGAGACTTATATTGCTTACAAACTGTATGGCCGTGGCAGGCTTCTTGCTAACTGTTCTTACAGCTTAAATTAATCCATTTCTATAAATCTATACCGTGCCACGTGGCTCGTGGCTTGCCGGCATCTTCACATGCTGTTTGTCATCATGGCGGCTGGCAGTGTCTCTCTGACTCAGCCTTCCACTTCCCAGAATTCTCTTCTCTGCTTGTCCCACCTATACTTCCTGCCTGGCCACTGGCCAATCAGTGTTTTATTTATTGACCAATCAGAGCACATACAGACCATCCCACAGCACTTCCCCTTTTCTTTTTTTCCGGAGAGAAAACTCTCCAGCTACAGGCTTGTAGGGATTTTTGATGATTAAAAATACAAAAGTCTGGCCAGCTGGTGGTGGCGCACACCCTAACCCCAGCACTCGGAAGGCAGAGGCAGGTGGATCTCTGTTGAGTTTGAGGCCAGCCTGGTCTACAAAGCGAGTTCCAGAACAGGCTCCAAAGCTACACAGAGAAACCCTGTCTTGAAAAAAACAAAACAGAACAACAAAAAAATACAAAAGTCCTGCATGGAGAAATAGGTGAATAGTAAAGATTTGGATCAAACAAGCTTTGAAGAGATCGTGAGGCTTGGTTTCTTGCACTGATTTAACAACTTCATGAGTTCTGTGAAGAGGAACACAATATAATAGCCACATACTTTCAGTATCAGTTTTTATTAAAAAGTGCATTTTGATTAATTTATGATTTAGGTAAGCTGTAAGATATCAGTATACTCTCTGGAATAATAACTTTACAAAGATTTAAAACAAAAATTTAAAAGCCTTTTTATTTCCTTCACCATTATTGTTTTACAATACAAATATCACCTTGTGAGTAACATACATACACACTCATACACGCACACACACACTTGTGCACACACATACACACAAAATCTACAGAAGGTAATTCTGCTGCACATAAAATACAGAATGGATATTATATATATATATACTTCTTCGTTCTTAGAAAACTATTTTGTTCTCCACGTTGGCAAGTATAGAGCAGAATACTTCCCCAAACATACGCATGTCAGGAGTAAAACTCAGAGATACATGCAGTTTCTGCACAAATATATTTTAAAGAAATAGATCTCTTTTTGTTGTTATTCACCAAGAAAATTGTCATGAGACTATGGATAACTAATTTATAGCTTTCAAGTTTTAGGTTAAGTGACCATCTTCAAAACTCTCTTTTAAAAAAGATATTCATGGCTGTTTTTATTGAGTAGTTAATTGAACTACCAAAGATGAAGCAATTTCAGTGGTACGTGTCACTGCGGCCCGCTCACAATATGTGAATGGGCACATACTCTTCATTCACACCCCTATTCTTAAATTCAAAACATTTTTAAAACCATTAGCAGTCTTTTGATTTAATTTAGCTATAAATGCAAAATTTAGTAGTGTATACATACATTTATATTTTCATGGAATACTTTAAATAAAAACATGTAAGATTGCCTACCGACCATACAATCAAGACAAGAAAGGCACTAGAAACATAGACAAATTTCTCTCCCAAGAAGCATTTTTAAATTTTAACTCTTTTCTGTGACATGTAAAAATCTTTAAATTTGGTTTTCATAACATCATTTTGAAAAATAAAGTTAGGAAATACTTAGAAAAATCACTTTATAACAGAATCTTTTTTTTTTTTTTTTTTCAGTTTTTGATACACCGTCTCTGCTGATTTTACAAAACTCCACGTGACCAGATCTCTCCACACCTACCATCTTCAGCTGGGCATCAGCACAGCAGGTAGAGAGATTTCGGAACTAAATCCCATTCAGACACTTAGAACCCTTCATAGAGACATTTGCTAGAAAATGGCTTACAGCCCTATCTTTGGGGCAAGAGATATGAAAAGTATGTTTTCCCAAGAAAATAACACACTTTATTCCCAGATGTGGCTGGAAAGGCCAGAGCTTATGATATGGAAGCGCACAGTGGTGCTGCTGAATTATACAGAAGAGCATGGTGGCTGCCGGTTATGGAAGCCCCAGGCTTAACAACAGGAAATGTGTACAGTGCATGATAAGGTAAATTTTCTTTATTGTTGTCCAACGCAGGTCCTTTGGAGAGAAAAAAAAAAAAAAGAGAGAGAGATCACAGTGCTGACCAGGTAACTCAATAGGTAAAGTCAAGGTAACTGTTGAAAGAGAATAGCAGTAGGGAGGTCTTTGTCTTATGGCATCATCTCTCAGGGAGCTCTTAGCACTTCGGACAGGTCCTCATTCCCCAACTCTGTAGAGCTCTTATGTGTCGTTTACCAACCGGCTATATTTAACTTGCCTACCAAGGTGGACTACTGGCCAGGGGAAGGGCCAATGGTAAGATCGAGGTACAATTCCTTGGACATTCTTTTCAAAGTACTGAAATGGCCTGTACCACCACACCCTGGCCAGGAGGTTCATCTGGGAAGCTTCCTTTAGCACCTAAGAAAGCAAAGAACAGACACATTCTTTATCTCACAATCTTTCATTTCCAAACATTTCCCAGGTTCAAATTCAAAGGATCCCAGACTTGTGTCCCCCCCCCCCCAGCTCCACTCTCAGTCCACCATCCTATACCCTGAACACATACGATTCCAGCACAGCAGGGGAAACTGAGGCTCCCTCAACTCTCGCTTATTAAACATCTCAGCCCTTTCCTTTCTCTTCCATGCTTATACTAAGGGGAAAACTTAATTAAATATAACTATGGAATTAGTGAAGGGCCCATCATAACAAAAGGAGGTTAGGAACGCATATTGAGTGCAGAAAGAGGCTTAGGGAATATTTTTTCACAGACAGCGAGAGTCTATATGTCAGAAGAAAACACTATCTGTGTCATTACATTAACAAAACTGATACTTCGGAGGACTGATGGTATAAAAGCCAGTACCATTTCAGCTGGCTCTTCTTAGGAAAGAGAAACTGGGGGGGGGGGGAATCCATAGATTCTTTGTCTTTCCATTACATTACTCCAGCCTAAGCCAGCAGCACCAAGCCATGGGTACGAGAAGTCAAAATCAAATGCAGGGGAGGGGAGACTCACTTGCTGATTGGCCATCGTGTGATACCACCAGAAGAGTCTTGTGGTGATGTAGTAGGCCACCACCACGTCCACAGTGTAGTGGTCATGCGCTAAGAGAATACAGAAGATTCCAACGACGCTGAGGAGCCAGCAAATCCAGTGGTACCACCAGAGTCGCCGAGGGGAATCTAGAAAGAGGAAAAATTTACAATAGTCCCATTCTCAAATGCCATGAAGGGCACTCAGCCACGCTTCTGCCATTCCTGAGATCAACTGTCTTACATCTTTCCTCCTGAAAGCCTGGGCCAGCAAACCAAAAGATGTTTTATTTCTCTATAACCAGGGCTACATGAAAACAGCTTTTAATGAGTGATGTGACTAGCAGTAGTAATTCATATAGGACTGTAACTTGCTTTATATAATCAGAAATGTAACTTAAAGGGTGGCTGTGGGTGCTAGAGAGATGGCTCAGTGGTTAAGGGCACTGACTACTATTCCAGAGGAGCTAGGTTCAAATCCCAGCACCCACATGGCAGCTCATAACTATTTGTAACTCCAAGATCTGACACGCTCACACAGACATACTTGCAGGCAAAACACCAATGCATATAAAAGAAAAGTAAATAAATTAAAAAAGGAAAGGTGACTATGACCAAATATGCACAGGTTATTGCACTGCACTCATTTTTTTTTCCAAGACAAAGTTTCTCTGTATAGTTCTGGCTGTCCTAGAACTCATTCTGTAGACCAGGCTGGCCTAGAACTCATAGAGATCCACCTGCCTCTGCCTCCCGAGTGTTGGGATTAAAGGTGTGTATTACCACTGGCTACTTTTAAGACTGTCTACTGACATTTTTATGTGTATGTATGTGAACGTTTGTGTGAGTGCAGACACACATGTATGTAGGTGTATGTGTGCCTCCCATGTGCCTCGCATGTAGAAGCCAGAGGTTGATGACGAGTTTCTCTTTCAATCACTCTACCTTATGTACTAAGGGAGGGAGGGTCTCTCACTATGAAACCACACCTCACCTATTCAACTAGTCTCACTACTCAGCTTGCTCCCAAGACCCCCTGTCTAGTCCACACCAGCTCTGCAATTATAAGTATATGCCATGCCTACCTGATGTGCTCATGTTTGCACCCCAAGCACTTTACCCCCTGAGCTATCGCCCTAAGACCTGTCCAACGAGCATTAATTAAATTTAACCCATAGATTAATTGAGACAAATGCTTTATATAAACCCAATACCTAATGCATTTCCGTGCTGTGAGATGGTCTGTATGTCAAGTGTGTTGCTGATTGGTCAATAAATAAATCACTGATTGGCCAGTGGCCAGGCAGGAAGTATAGGTGGGACAAGGAGGAGAATAAAGCTGGGAAGTGGAAGGCTAAGTCAGAGAGACACTGCCAGCCGCCACGATGAGAAACAGCATGTGAAGATGCCGGTAAGCCACGAGCCATGTGGCAAGGTATAGATTTATAGAAATGGATTAATTTAAGCTGTAAGAAAAGTTAGCAAGAAGCCTGCCACGGCCACACAGTTTTTAACTAATATAAGTCTCTGTGTTTACTTGGTCGGGTCTGAGCGGCTGTGGGACTGGCAGGTGAGAGAGATTTGCCCTGACTGTGGGCCAGGCAGGAAAACTTTAGCTACATTTCCATTTATTTTTTTGAGATTATAATTTAAATACAACATTTCTCCCTTCTCTTTCCTCCCTCCAAACCCTCCCATATACCTCTCCCACTCTCCTTCAAGTTCATGGCCTCTTTTTTTCACTAACTGTTATTGTATGCGTATGTGTTTGTAAATACATAAATATATCCACAAACATAACCTGCTGAGTCCATATAACACTACTTGTATGCATGTTTCCAGGGCTGATTGTTTGACACTGAACGATCGATTGCTGTGCTCTTCCCTGGGGAGAACCGCCTCTTGTGTTCCCAGCTTTACTCGGTTGCCTATAGTTCTTTGTGTAGGGTTGAGGCCTCGTGGTCTTTTCCCCACCCAGTCTGGCATGTTCAGTGCTGTCATCCTTGCTCAGCTCACATTTGTGCCACAGATGCTTAGACATGGACTAAGCAATTATAACCACTACAGTTGCCATCCTGCTTTCCGGGTTCCATAACTACACAATCATCTGAAAGATTGTGAGGTTTCTATTTCTTAAATATAAATAAAAGAACAGATGCCTGGAATTTGTGGTCCAAACATCATCCTAAAGACAGGACCCTGCCACACAAATACTTGTTTGTACGCAGATCTGGGGAGACAGTTGAGACAGCTCTCTATTAGTACAGGCATGCCTTTCTATTCCATATTCTCAATGGGTAGGGGGCTAGAGGGCCTGGGAGTTCAGAGAAAAGTTTGAATGGATCTACTGCCCCCATTTCTGGGAAGAAGGTACTGCTGCTTTTTACTAGATTCTCGAGAGGTGCAGCAGTCACTCACTCAGGCAGTGTGCATCTACCATGCCCAGAGACAGGTCCTGCGTGTGAATGCCTGGACCAACAAGCAGCGTAGGCAAAGGACCGCCTCTGTGGGGAGAAGCCTTGCCAGAAGGGGAGAGAGGGAGGAAGAGACTGCAATCACAGTGTTGTGTACTTTACTAAAGGTGAACAATAAACAGGATGAGGGGGATCAGAAGGAGAGGGAGGAAAGGGTTTTGTTCTTTGATTATTTTTTAGGGCAATTTTAAATTGATGGGGACAAGAATAGCCCACTAATATTCATACTTGATACCTTAACAATACAGCAATAGCAGCAACTACACATTTTCTATGAAACTTGTTGAGTACCCTCCATACAGATCACTTGCTTTAATTTTATAACCTCTTTCCCACTCAGGACATAAAAATTAACTTTAAAGATAAGGAAACAAAGACACCTAAAGATTAAAGATTGTTCCCAGGGTCACAATGCTAGGGGCTGATAGTTCCAGGATCCCAAATCAGAGTTTTGTGATTCTTGGAAGGCCAATATTGTTGCTTTTGATCCAGTATGAAATTTAACATGAAAAACTATTTCAGGGGTCAACCAGTAGGGGGCAGGCACCCCTTTCCTGAAGGGTCAATGGCATCTGACCACTAAGGATCCCATTTCTACACCTGGTTATATCATAGTATAAGGGCCAGATGCCCTTTGAATAGACATCTGTAGAATTCACTTTATTTGATCACACAGTCAGGCTCCTGCAGAACACTTTACTTCTTAATGGTTCCTTTACTTATGTTTCAAGGACAGGGTTAGCCAGCCTGCTTCCTCTTCCTCCTACCAGTCCAATATGACTCACCATGCCTTCTGATTCACCCCATGGGTGATGGACAGGTCAAGCCACACCTACTCTGCATAACTACAACAGAAGCCAGCGACTTGGAAGCTCCTGCAGGAGTACGTGCTGTCTCTCTGAAGGAGACATCAGATGACACTGTCCCCTTGTCTCCCACCCCTCTAAGCACACCTCACAGACATTGCTTTGTGGCTTAGGGCACCCTCTGATCGTTGCTATAATCTGTCCGTTCTCCTTCTTGGTACCCCTCTCAGCTCCCAGCACACACACTTTCAAGGACTACAGTGCTCCTAAGACACTTCCAGACAGCGGTGTGTGTCCCTCCTCTCCAGGACCACAGCAGCCTGCTTCATTTATCACTCAGAGGGAAAGAGAGATGGCTCAGCAGTTAAGAGCACGGACTGATTGATGTTCCAGAGGACCTGGGTTCAATTCCTAGGCTGCTGGTGTCTGATCATGCCAGGATTAAAAAAAAAAAAAGGACCCACAACGTGACCCCTCTCCCTTTCCTTTTAAAAGGTCACGTACAATAGCAAGAAGCACCACCTCCTTCGGGCCCTATAGCCAAAGGTCATGGGTGGAGCAAATACCACTACAGGAACTTAATAAACAGCTTCTAACAATAAAATTTCATCTGTTGTTCACTTATAGGGTTCAAATCCTAACATCAATTAAAAAGAATGAACCAAGCCTCATGTCCCCAAAACAATCTGAAAGTAAAAAGTGGCAGAACATATTCATATGTGTATATGTATACACAAATACACATGCACATATATACACACATATATGTATACACATATGTAAACAATGCCATTTACATATATTTAAAACCAATCAAACATTACAGCTGACATCCAGGAACAAGGCACCCCCTCCACAAGAGTTGCAGCTAAGGGCTTCCCACATATTTGCCGGGTGCACAGGGATAATAAGATAAGACAATTGTCCTTAACCCTCCAGTTTGGCTTTAGGGGATTTCCCTCAAACTGACTTTCTAAAGGACCATGGAGAGTGGCAGGTGAGGAAATTACAAAGCAAGGCTGTTTTAGACTTACACTCTTTGATAAATAAGTAGGTGAGCGTGAGCATGACCGTGTGGCCACTGTACAGATAGTCCCCACACATGTTGTGAGAGCCTGTGATGGACAAGCCACCTCCAGCAATGAGCTTCATTATCCTCCGTACTTGTGCTTCCCAGTCTCCAAACAGCTGTCGGGAAAGAGAAAGCAAGAGCCATCGTTAGCTCACAGGGACCTTTGCCATCAGTCCTATTTGCTTTTTATACGATGCTTTACCAAAACACAAAGACTGCCCTCATCGAGTATGCACGCACTGTTCATCATGTTAGTGTCAGCCCCTGGAAAGTGTGTGGTACTAGTGACAACGTCACTGGCTCTAGAATCTCGCTCAGATGTTGGCACTTCCCCATAGTACATTTCAGTGATGTTTGAGGTTTGGGATTTTAACCCAGGGTCTCAAGCGTGCCAGGCACGTGCTCTACCACTAAGCCATGTGCTCTATCCAACGTAGTACAATAAAACAGAAAGAATTAGTGGTTGATTTACCATACTTTGGAAAAAGAAAGTGTGAATCTTAAGTAGCCATTTAGAGATGCATTTTGGCCCAAAGGATAACAGCTCTGCCTTATTAGCCAAAGCAACTGGAGGTTAGTCGGTCAAATGCATGAAACAAGGGACTCCAAACGATGTACTTTGAGCACTCTGAAATTAAACAGGCAACAAGGACTATTTTTCCTTTTAGTAAGAGTTGGAGAGAAGTTTATAAAGCAATCTAGCTGCCTAAGATGCAAGTCTGGGCCGGATACTCAAGTAATGAACAGCTTAAATAACTCATTTGATGCAACTTGTATTTGCTCCATCAAAGACATGCAAATGTTTGTATCTTTATGATTGCAGCACCCTTGTTTAAACTTTTTTCTTAGATGTATTTATTTTATGTACATGGATGTTTCACTTGCATGCATATACGTGTACCAAGTGTGTGCCTGGTGCAGAAGAGGGTTGTCTAGAACAGCAGTTATGCATGGTTGTGAGCCATCATGTGGGTGCTGGGAAGTCAAACCCTGGTCCTCTAGAAGCGTCATGAGTGCTCTTAACCACTGAGCTATCTCTTCAGCCCCTGAAGCCCCATTCTAGTTGGCCAATTTAATTATCATAATCCCCTTTCAACATTTATTTGCTAATACCCCAGCTTTGGAAAATGCATGTTTCATTACGTTTTCCCTTTACAAAAAGCAAGCAGGATTTCTACTTCAGGAAAGCAAGCTGCCAGACCACACAGAGGATCTGACCCTCCCAATGCAAAAGGAGCTTTGAATGCTCAGCATGACAGAAGGAAGCAGACTTACACTGCTTCTCGTGGCACTTTAGAACTGGGTACTGCCATACCAAAGTCTCCAGAGATTAAAACCAAGCTTTAGATGAAGGATCCATATGAATATGACTTGGAGAGAGCATTCCAGAAAAAAGAGATTGCTTGAGGGGTGGGGGTTCAAATTACTCAGCAGAATGATTTCCAATTTAAATTTTAGACCTAGCCATGCAACTAAACTTTTTTTTATATACCTAAGACTTTGGAATATTTGCCATGTCTATGTCTATATTCTTCTCCAGGACCTGCAGAGAGGATGCATTCTACAAAGCAAGTGAATAAATACAGAGGAAGGAAGAACCAGGCCTTTCTAGGATGGCAAGGAAGGAAGAGCCACAGCGCTGTGTGGCGGCTGTAACGTGGACTCACAAAGCGTCCAATCTAGACGCTTTACAGAGGTCTTCAAGGGCACGAGACTGATGGGTTAGCCAAGGCTTTTGACTATAAGGCATAAGGCAAGGACAAATAAATATATAGAAAACTACTAAAAACAAAACAAAACACAAGGCCTTATCAACTCTGTGGGAAACAAACTATTGTATAGAAAAGGAAAGGTAATTACAGCAGTGGTCCTCACCCTCCTAACGCTGTGACCCTTTAATACAGTTCCTCATGTTGTAGTGACCCCAACCATAACATTATTTTTGTTGTTAATTCATAACTGTACTTTTGCTGCTGTTATGAATCGTATTGTAAATATCTGTGTTTTCTGATGGTCTTACGTGACCCCTGTGAAAGAGTCATTCAACAACCCCTCAACCCCACCCCACCCCGCCAAAGGGGTTGCGACCGACAGGCTAAGAACCACACTGAATTATAGGAAAGCGACATGGCTTGGCTGTGAAGTGTACTTACAGAACTGTAACTGGGTAAGTGCTGACTACTGAGTCACACAGAGGACAGACAACTACAGAGAGAAGACAGGACAAGATGTTTCGTGTCCTGGGATGGCAGGGTGAAGGAGGAAAAAGGTACAGAGGATGGGCAGTCCTTATTTTTTACAACAGGAAGTTAACAGAGCATCAGAGCACAAGGGCATTCTTGGCTAGTTTAAGGCCAGCCTACCATGAGACTCTGTCATGATAAACAAACAAAAAATTATAGCCAGATGAGGTAATCACCTATAGTTGCCTGGAATCTGAACACTTGGGAGGCTGAGATAAGATGACAATGAAGGAAAAAACAAACAAAAACCAAGAGTTACACAAAGAGAAATGATATTCTCATCTCACTTAGCGATTATGATAAAAGTGAAAATGTGCAGAAAGAGCTCTGGATATGGTGATCTAGTTAAGAGTTAAACAGAAACAGGAAAAGGAGCTAAAATAGGGCTGGGTCAGGAGATCATTATGTTTAATACCAAGGTTAGCAGATATAAGGTAAGTGTAGAAGATCACAGCTCAACCTGTAACCAGTCTTCTAGTGGGACAAGACATGGAGATGAAAAACAGTGATAAGGGGATCCCGTGTACAGTGATGAGGGAGGGGATCCTGTGTATATGATGAGGAGGGGATCCTGTGTACAGTGATGAGGAGGGGATCCTGTGTACAGTGATGAGGAGGGGATCCTGTGTGTAGTGATGAGGGAGGGGATCCCGTGTACAGTGATGAGGGAGGGGATCCTGTGTATATGATGAGGAGGGGATCCTGTGTGTAGTGATGAGGGAGGGGATCCTGTGTACAGTGATGAGGAGGGGATCCTGTGTACAGTGATGAGGAGGGGATCCTGTGTACAGTGATGAGGAGGGAATCCTGTGTACAGTGATGAGGGAGGGGATCCTGTGTACAGTGATGAGGAGGGAATCCTGTGTGCAGTGATGAGGGAGGGGATCCTGTGTGCAGTGATGAGGAGGGAATCCTGTGTACAGTGATGAGGAGGGGATCCTGTGTACAGTGATGAGGAGGGGATCCTGTGTACAGTGATGAGGAGGGAATCCTGTGTACAGTGATGAGGGAGGGGATCCTGTGTACAGTGATGAGGGAGGGGATCCTGTGTGCAGTGATGAGGGAGGGGATCCTGTGTACAGTGATGAGAGAGGGGATCCTGTGTACAGTGATGAGGGAGGGGATCCTGTGTACAGTGATGAGGGAGGGGATCCTGTGTGTAGTGATGAGGGAGGGGATCCTGTGTACAGTGATGAGGGAGGGGATCCTGTGTACAGTGATGAGGAGGGGATCCTGTGTATATGATGAGGAGGGGATCCTGTGTATAGTGATGAGGGAGGGGATCCTGTGTACAGTGATGAGGAGGGGATCCTGTGTACAGTGATGAGGGAGGGGATCCTGTGTGTAGTGATGAGGGAGAGGATCCTTTGTGTAGTGACGAGGGAGGGGATCCTGTGTACAATGATGAGGGAGGGGATCCTGTGTACAGTGATGAGGGAGGGGATCCTGTGTACAGTGATGAGGAGGGGATCCTGTGTACAGTGATGAGGGAGGGGATCCTGTGTACAGTGATGAGGGAGGGGATCCTGTGTACAGTGATGAGGAGGGGATCCTGTGTACAGTGATGAGGGAGGGGATCCTGTGTACAGTGATGAGGGAGGGGATCCTGTGTACAGTGATGAGGGAGGGGATCCTGTGTGTAGTGATGAGGGAGGAGATCCTGTGTGTAGTGATGAGGGAGGGGATCCTGTATAGAGGGGATCTGCTACAGACCTAGGCTAATTTGTGTCTTAAGAAAATAGTTTTGTTTTACACATATTTTTACAATACATTTGTTTTACAATGTATTTTAAGGTAAGTATCATTACAAAAGAATACTAAAATCAAAAGTTTATAAAGAGTTGCAGTATGTGTCAATTTATTACTGAGGGGAAACAGTCTTTATAAATGTAGTATAGCCTAGGTGTGCAGTGTCTATTAGGTCTACAGTGGCACACACCCATGTTCTAGGACTTCATATTCACTCCTTGGCCCACTCAGACAACCCACAGCCCAGCAAGCTCCATTCACGGTGACTGCCCTGAACTGACCCTCAGCAAATCTTTTAGTTTATACTGTCTCTTTTTATGACTAGACATATAAATACTGAAATCAGGTTACAATGCCTACAATGTTCAACACAGTCACATGCTATAAGGCTAGTTCAGCAGCCTAGAGGGAACAGGCTAAACCTTAGTGGCATGGAGTTTGCATAAGGATGAATTAGTCTGACAACATATACCTAAAAGGATCCTTGTCATTAAACAATGTATGACCACACTATTAGCAAAGTACCTTGCCAACTGCCACACTAGTTCCCCAGAGTTTGATTAAACCAAGCAGTGGATCCATAGAGAGTCACTCTTCCTTCAGAAGCCTAAGTACCTCAGAAGTATGAGCATACTATCAATGTCCCATTCCAGGACCCTGGTCTGCCAAGAACCCCTTATAAAAATGCCTTTCAACCATTCATTCACGGAATCTACCTACTTTGGTAAATTACAGTGTATTGATCCTAAATAACAGTCTTCCACCAAAATAGAAAATGCATTATTATTGATCAATTGAACACCCAGACCAACAGCAGGGCAGCTAAGGGATCACACAGCAGGGACAGAAACCGAATTGGTGGACTCCTGCCTTGAGCATCCTGCCACTGAGAAAGCCACACGCTCTGAGAGCTCGCTCAGCCAAGTCCACAAATGACTGTACAGCATGCCGTTCCCTGAGTTTTAACGGGCAGGCGGCCTTCTAAAAACAAGAACGGGTCCTTACAAACTAACTAAGGGAGATATGAGATGTTCTTTGGGCCCCACTGGGAAAGTAAAGTAACAGGAAGGATAGATTGCTCAGCAGGAAGATGTTGCTCAGCGCTGCCCTTTCCGCTCTCCCCTTGCTTTGTCTTACTGTCACCTAGCTGTGCAGTAAAAAAGCAATGGAGTGGCTTTACAGAAACAAAAAGTAAAATAAAATAAAATAAAAAACCCACTACGTTCTCTTTACACAGAGATCCCAAACTTTTAACAGGACTTTCCCATCAACTGTCTCCTTGTACCATCTCGAGCTTGTCTGCTGGTTAACAGTGGTGTTATGATGCTTATCTTGCAGAAGAGGAAGTAAACCAAGGGCTGCTGACTGGTCATGAGGACACACACCGACTCGGGATCAGAACTAAAGGCTCTGTCTAAGAGCCAAATACAAATAATCCTACTCAGGCTCCTGGAGAGCATGCTATGGCTGTAATCACCTTCTGAAACAGCAAGGGAGCAGCATTTCCAGGTTCATCCTTTGTTGCTATTCTAATGAAATTTAATTGACTTTCCCTTTCCCTATGCCTTCTTAAACCAGGTGCTCTCAACCCAATCCAAGCTCTCCTTGCTTTATATTAAGCTACATTGGTCTCCAAGAGAATTTGTGTGTGTGTGTGTGTGTGTATGTGTGAGACAGGATCTCATCATGTAGTCCAGACTAGCCTCAAACTCATGATCTTCCCTTAGTGCTGGGGTTACAAGTACGCACCATCATGTCTTGCTTACAAATATACTTTACTATTTATTTATTATAATTGTGTATGGGGGGTGTGCATGAGTGTGCCACAGTACATGTGTAGAGGCCAGATGATAACTTTGGAGTTGGTTCTTTCCTTCCACATTTTACGCTGGTGCTAGGCCTGAACTCAGGCTGATGGCAGATGCTAAGCCACCTCACTGGCTCCCCAGATTTGCTTTAGAGGAACAAAAATGAGCACACATCTAACTTGAACCCCATTTTAAATACTTTATTTAAGCTGGGTGTGGTGGCGCATATCTTTAGTCCCAGCACTTGGGAGGCAGAGGCAGATGGATTCTCTGGGTTCAAGGCCAGCCTCATCTACAGAGCGAGTTCCAGGACAGCCAAGGGCTCCATAGACAAACCCTGTCTCAAAATTGCCCTCCCCCCAAAAACCTTTACTAAATATTCATAACACGCACATAATGTGTTTGGATCCAATAAATAGCCTGTTCTCTTCTCTGTGCTCCCTGCTTTTCCCTGTCAACTTCACGTGTCCAACATCAGTTTCAATCAAGTAGGAAGCATTTCACCTGTTCTAGCCTGAGGCACTACTCGTTCTCAAAGTGCCTGCTGGTATCACAGAAACTGAAGACAGTGTTACTATTACCAAGTTGAGGCACTTTTTGGAGGAGGGAGTCTCAGGCTCAGCTCCTAACAGCCAGCAGATAAAACAGAGATGACGCTCCATGAATCTGCAGGCCTGCTGGATGCTCACTTGTGATCAGCTCCTGACCACTCAGGAGACTCTTCTGGACTCTTCCAGACCTGGAGAGGCACGCTTTCCTCTGCAAACACTACTCTACCCACCACAACTTCGCAGCAGGAGAGGCTTCGCTATGCACGTCTCCCCTCCTACACAGCATCTATGACTTTTTATTCCACTTGACTGTGGAGGGTTTGACCCTTCTCCATTCTCAAATGTTTGCACCAGTTCCTATACTAAGCAGGCTTCGGGGTGGGTGGAGGTCTCTAAGCAACATCAGCAATAAGACACTAATCTGCCACCAGCCAAAAATATTAATTTTTTCACAGCCTTTAATAAGGACGCTATCCAAAGGCCTCATAAAACCTTTAAATTGGATCAACTCTGGATCTGTTACTCACGCTCCAGTGTTTAAAGCAAAATGTTCCCTTAATAAAATTACATTGCTCTAAATTCGGGGGTAGAAGTGTTCAAGTTCCTCTAGCCAACCTAGTCAGGAAGTGGAAGTCACAAAAAAAATGGACTTACGTTTTTATTTTGAAAAATTTTTATATGGAAAGAATAGTGTAATGAATAGCGAAGCCCTTGATTTTGGCTCATTAATTCTCAGTATTCACCAGATTTACTTCTCTTTTCTCTTTTTTCCCCTGTGTCATGGGAGTAAGTTTTATAACACCTCACTCCGAAATCCAAAATAAGAAGTTCTCATCCATAATCACGCTCATGAAATCTACAATGATCCAACCCCAATCACTTCAGAGTCTCTCTTCAGAACACTCAACAGCCCCAACATCATCTCTGGATCCCTTTCCCCGCTGATCTAGGATCAACTCAGGGACCAGCACTGAGATACCCTGCCATGCTCATGCTTTTCACATCTCCTACAGTCCTTCTGTGCTGGTTTTCTTCTCCCGTGGTATTCATACCTTTAAGTCCATCTCCTTCCTTAGTTTTTCTCTGGATGCTGCAGTCTGCTTAAGTTCAAATTAAATGCTATTGGCAGAATAAACAGAACGGCTGTGGTCTCCATCCCAGTGCGCCTGTGAGGAAGCCCTGGCACCATTTGTCCGGCTACTGGTGTGGCCATCTGGCCATGGCAATGCCTGCCAGACTTCACTAAATATGTTATCTTTGTCCCTTTATAACTAATAAGAAATATGATTTTGAAAAACTGTTTGAAATATTACTGGCCTCAGTCTTCAGTACTACCCATTATGGATTATAATTTTTGAATTATTTCTGCACTGGCTACCAAATAGTCATTTTCTTTACCTTTAACAATTATGAATTTTTTCTAAAGTATCTCAAGTTATAAAAAGTTCCTTTCGATTTACTACAATCTGATATTGTCATGCTCAAACTACCTCAAGCATAGCCCTGAGGGATGAGGCTGCAGCTCAGTGACAGAGGTAGGCAAAAGGGCCTGGGCTCGAGCCCCAGCATTGCAAAAGCAAGAAACAAAGCCTGACAAAACAAAACATGGCCAGAGGGAGAGTTCCCAAGCAGAACAGCCTGGATTTTTAGAGCGATCACGGATGGTCTCCTGTGTCCAGGTAGCTCCAAGACCATTCCCTAAGATTAAAGTGCCGTTGCCCACCTTCCTGCACCCTGAGTCAGTGGGTAAGGTTTCCCCTGAGGTACACACAGTCACCTCTGAGGCTCTCTGGAACTCCCCAGTTAATGCCTTGCCTCTTCACAGTTGATAGATCCTAAGATCTGTAAGGCTCTCCTTGCCTCCCCAGTGTCTCCCTCAATTCTGACACACCAGCCTGGTCTAGGTATTCCTCACCACTAACTCCCACAGGAAACCGGGAGAAAGCATCACCTACAACAGACATGTGGTCAGTGTCCTGCCTCTGTCCCCTGGCAGCTCTGAAACTTTCGGCAGAGCCATGGACCTCTCAGTTGACTGCAGTTTCCTATACTCAGTGTTTTCAGCAGCAAATGAAAATAAAGATTTAGAACCACAGCTGGCATGAAAAAGGGGTTCATAAATTGGCACCAATCAAAGTCTATCCCCCTTCTCTCCCAAGCACTCTACTGTATGACTAGGGAGATGTATTTTTAAAAGATAATTGTGGGTACGTAATAAATGCTACTAAAACCTTTCCAGGCTTCCTATGGCCCTTGAAGTCGGAACTCATTAGAAGGGTATAAGGCCCTTTAAAATTTGCCCACAGCCTACCTGTCTCACTTCATCTCAGGACCCTGGGACCAGAGGACCAGACAGCTGTGCTCACTAAACCTCATTGTTCTAAATTCCTCTGCATGGTCCTTTTCTACCCATCTTCTCTGTTTCCACTTAGCAGACTCCAACTTTTCCTTTAGAACCTTGGCTCAGACACACCTCCAGCAGCACAGCCTGCATGCCCAGCACAACGGCTGCTTTCCTGTGTATTCATGGCAACTGGGACCCTCATATCCATACAGGGAGGGGTGAACAAGCCAGGGAGCAACCTGATGGATCACACAGGGCTCCTAGCTCTCAAGGCCCATGGAAGGAGGGTGGATGGGACACTCGCATATACATTTGTGACCTTAACATTCAACACTATGTCCACGTTTCTTCGGGGAAATAACTTGTACTAGTCCACTGTAAATCTCATCGGCAATCTGCATTTTCTTGCCATCTGAGTGAGTGACGCTCTCCCTTCAGTAAGGAAACCCTGGAGAAGCTGAGAATCTATAAAATATTGCAAAATGCACTTGTCATATATAAGCTGCAACAAGAGTAGTAAGTGTGCAGACGTCAGAGTTGGACTTGTAAGAAAAATAACCATAAAGGACTAACTAACTGAAATGTGAATTAAAAAAAAATTCCCTTTGCTGTATACTTTCAATGTGTCTACAATAAAATTTATTTATAACAGAAGTTTGTTTTAGCTGGGTGGTTTGTTTTAGCTAGCTTTAATCCTAGTACTCAGGAGGCAGAGGCAGATAGATCTCTGAGTTCCAGGCTAGTTTGTTCTACAGAGTAAGTTCTATGACAGCCAGTGTGATTACACAGAGAAACCCTGTCTTGAAAAACAAAGAAACAAACAAACAAAACCCAGCAATTTTTAAACGAGAAATTATAGTACATTGTTACTATATTATCACAGTTATTCTAAAAATGAAAAAAAAAGAATAGCAACAGAGAGAAAAGAGAAAAAATATTTGGGATGGGATATGTTACTGAAAATTACATGCAAGAAACAGAAAAAATAAGAACAAACAAAAAGGAAATTATACTGACAATAAGAAACTGGGAAGTATGCAAAAGATTGGGCAAAATCAAGCACTGACAACTTAAGCCCCACACGATTTAACACTATGACACCAAGTTACTTTGGTAATGGAACCAGCTCTTTCTGAAGTCCTCAGAAGGCTGGCAAGGACTAATCAGACTACTAAAGCATGTCAGTGTGGAGGGCTTAAGAAATAACCCAACTGCCACTGAGAAAGGTATAACTGCCACAGAGCAGAGTCTACTGCCTTGTAAGGTTGGACTTGTGCAAGGCAGGGAGCCCACGAGGCCAGTGAGCTCAAGGAGAAGCTTTGATTCTGAAATCTCCCACTGAGACAAGCTGACAGCCGCAGCAGAGACAACCCTGAAGGGTTTCCCACAGCTGTCCCACTGACAGCCTCAGATGCCATCCAAACACCAACACAGTCCTTGTCTGACAGTGAACTGTTTATTGGGGGCCTGAATAAAAATTCAAATGAAAAATCATTTGCCAAGTGCCCTGGTTGAGGTGTCATCTCCTTTTTGAAATCTAAGGTCACCACAGAAACCACAACAGAACCGTTGTGTAGCTCAGGTTAATGCTTAGTCACTACCAGATCAACTGTTCCAAAAGTTAGCATGGCACTGTATGTGCAAATCTGGGGAGTGAGCACAACAGGGTGCTTTCTTTCTTTTTTCAAAGGAGTTTAGAAAAATACAAACTTATCTAAAATCAAAGATTATCAACTGTTCCTATCCTTGTTTATTTGTTTGTTTTTAATTCTAAAGAGTTCTGACAAGAGGAGGGAGGTTGGAGATCCACACATGCTCTTGGGGAAAAGCTGTGGTAACACTGCCATAGGCTAGTCAAGGTATCGAACACTTGGCAACGTCCAGCATAAGCCTGGCACACATGCAACCCACGGGTACAAAAAGGTAGTTTGTTATTTGTAATCCAGGAAGTGAACACATCTACTTCTCTTTCCATGTTCCCAGTGACTTATCACTGTTTGCAGCAATAGCTGGTGGGAAGCCTGTGCTACCTGCTGACCTGTTACCTCATGACTATTTCTAAAGCTCTTATATTTTTGTGAGATCATTTCTATCATTACCATTGTAAATTTGTTGCAACAACTTTCTTACAAGCTGTCCATTTTGAACTCTGATGCTGATAAAAGTACTAGATATACTTATATAGGGGTAAATGGAACCAGGTTTAAGTTCCTCACTCAGCAGAGCTCTATTGTAAAGCTAAATTGTTTTCCAACTGTTTAGTGATGAGTGAGAGCTTTAAGAGAACCTACCAATAAACAGGCCTAAACAGACCTCAGATGCTGAACATCTAATTCTATATAGGAGCATTAAAAATTCCATGTCCTTCCTATGGTCTTTTCATCTATAACCATAGCTTTTTACTACCATTCAGAATATGATCAACCACAAATAGTTATTTCCTAGCCCTGGTTTTCACCTCAACTTGAGACTACAAACCTACCCATCATAGATGTCTCCACTTGGCTGTTCTCACAAGTACTTGTGTTCTTCCCAAAGTCACTAACCCCCTTTCCTTCCCACTTAACAATTATCCCAGTGGTAAAACCCAGTCATTAAACTCGGTCCCTTACCTTCTCACTTCTTCTAATTATTGCCATTTGATCCCTTAAACATTGCTCTAATCATGTGCTGTTTTCCATCTTTGGGGTTAGTGTCTTATCTTGACCCTTTTATGGTATCATCTCAAAATGTCATTCCACCAGGGACAATCCTGAACCAAGTAAATTTTAAGTTGTTTTCAACAAAATAAATCTCCACCTGGCCCGTCCCTTGTACCTGAGCTCATAGAACATAGTGAGCACTTAGTGCAAACTGTCCAGTTCTCAATGGAAGAGCAGGACAATTCCATGTCCTTTTCTTCCTTGCAGAATCATACTGATACACTGTCTCCTCTCATGCTCACAAATCCTTAAGATCACATCAAAGACATTATTAGTTCGATTTGTTCATAAACTTTCATCTGTCACATGCCTTGCAGGCCAGTGTGCAAGCCAGTGTTCTTTCTGCTTCCTGTAGACTTGTCTTAGAGGCTGATGGCAGTTTGGTGGTGAAGGTGCCTTGACAAGTGACATTTAATAAGGTTCCTTTTTATTCTGATTCGCTGAGCCTGGTGTTGACTGGCCTCCGAGACCTTTCAAGACCTCTCTGAGACCCCTTTGACACTGGCCCATACTGGGGCATTCCAGCATGTGGCAGAACAGTGAGTTTCAAGCTCAATCCACCCCCTGAGGGTCCTTTTCAGCTCTTCAGTCTGGATTCAGACAGCTTTATGTTCCCTCCATGAAGAATTCCTGCTAAACATGCTGAAACTGAACCCAATCAGGTCTCCAAAGACAACTTCCCATTGAGAGAAAATATCAAGAGAGGAACAAGTGAACTGACATTTCAAAGAAAAAGATGAGTCAGTTTAGAATGTGAATGTGAGTGGAGTTCAGAACCAAGGATCCAAGCTCCACACTTCACTAAAGGGGAGAAAGTGTCTGACTGACACACCAGGCAAATACGTAAAGACTCTAGATCCTAATAAATGCAAATAAACCATAAAAAAATTCAAGACAAACAGGATATTCCATGAACTGATAATTGTCAATACCAAAGAATTATTAATTTGTTGACTACCAAGAGTATAATGCTTATGTAATGTCCAGTTTTCTGGTGTGTGCTACATATGTAGTGATTTAATGGCTGACACTGTTTGATATTTGTTTTAAAATACTTCCAAAACAAAAAAAGTAGACAGATGACCAAAAACATTAAGTTGTGATAAGAGTGAACCTGAGTGTTGGGTGTAACAGATTTCCTTACACTGGTATCTCTACACTGAAATACATTTGAAAACTCCAGAACAAAATTAAAAGTGTTCCCTGAGCAACATGAAATCCTGCATTAAAAGAGCTGTGTGCAGAATTTTTTCTTAGTCTACAAAATAGACTGTTTTAACTACTGTGTGCTAAGGTGTGCTAATATACCTTCAAGTGTTTGTTTTTAACATTCCGATTTTAGAAGACAGCCATTGAATCATGGCACTATTGAATTTCCGGCCAACACATGGGTGACACATTTGAGTCAGTGTCAGTGCGGTGCCTGCTATCTCTGCCTCTAAAACAAACCCGAGAGCTATTCTTAGCCATGGCTTGTGGTTAGGTACACTGATGACTCTGGCTGACTCTAATTAACCACAGCTCACCAACTCTGGACTTGAAGAGCTTATGAGAAATGCAGATACCCTCACAAAGGCACAACACTAGAACCAGGGAGTGGAAAACGGCCCCTAGATGTAGACTTAGCTTCAGAATCTACATCTAGCTACTACTTTGCAGCAACTTTACCAATATCCAGCCTCTATTAAGAGTTGATCTGCGAGAGCGCAGGACATTCATCTTTGGGTTATAGCGATTATGGTACTGATCACCCGGGAGTGAATTAAAAATGGGTGATGTTCCAGGGAGGCTACCTGGAAAACAGGACCCCAAGAAAGACACGGGGATTGCCCAATGACAGAGAAATGGAAGAGATCTACATGAACAGCCTGGACATGAGTGGGGGTAGTGAAGGGCGAGGGTCGAGGGAAAGAGAGCTTGCGGGAACGGGAGATCCCAGCTGGATCAACAACAGAGAGGGAGAACAAGGAATAGGAGACCATGGTAAATGAAGACCACATGAGAATAGGAAGAAGCAAAGTGCTAGAGAGGCCCACAGAAATCCACAAAGATACCCCCACAACAGACTGCTGGCAATGGTCGAGATACAGCCCGAACTGACCTACTCTGGTGATGGGATGGCCAAACACCCTAATTGTCGTGCTAGAAACCCCATCAAATGACTGAGGGATCTGGATGCAGAGATCCATGGCTAGGCCCCAGGTGGATCTCTGGGAGTCCAATTAGCGAGAATGAGGAGGGTTTATATGAGAGAGAATTGTTGAGACCAAGGTTGGATAAAGCACAGGGACAAATAGCCAAACGAATGGAAACACATGAACTATGAACCAATGGCTGAGGGGCCCCCAACTGGATCAGGCCCTCTGAATGGGTGAGACAGTTGATTGGCTTGATCTGTTTGGGAGGCATCCAGGCAGTGGCACCGGGTCCTGTGCTCATTGCATGAGTTGGCTGTTTGAAACCTGGGGCTTATACAGGGTCACTTGGCTCGGCCTGGGAGGAGGGGACTGGACCTACCTGGACTGAGTCTACCAGGTTGATCTCAGTCCTCAGGGGAGGCTTTGCCCTGGAGGAGCTGGGAATGGGGGGTGGGCTGGGGGGAAGGTGAGGGGGGCAGGAGGGGGGAGAACAAGGGAATCCGTGGCTGATATGTAGAACTGAATTGTATTGGAAAATAAAAATAAAAAAATTCAAAAAAAAAATGGGTGATGTTGAGAAAGGCAAGAAGATTTTTGTTCAGAAGTATGCCAGTGCCACACTGTGGAAAGGGGAGGCAAGCAAAAGACTGGACCAAATCTCCATGGTCGTTTTGGAGGAAGACAGGTCAGGCTGCTGGATTTTCACACACAGATACCAACAAGAACAAAGGCATAACCTAGGGAGAGGATACCCTGAAAGAGTATTTGGAGAATCCCAAAAAGTGCATTTCTGAAACAAAAATGATCTTCGCTGGAATTAAGAAGGGAGAAAGGGCAAATCTAATAGTGTATCTTAAAAAGGCTACTAATAAGTAATTCTACTGCCTTATTTATGACAAAATAAATGTCTCGTGGCTTTTAATATGTACCATAATTTAATTCATACACCAAAATTAAGATCACGAATGGCTAACAATGTTTTGTTGAACAGTCCTGATTAAAGTAAAACTGACTTGTAGTTAAAGAAAAAAGAGTCAAACTGCACTTGGGTGTGCGTCACAATTGTTGGTTTACAGTACAGAACATTCTCTTTATCAACCACACTCTCAACAAGACTTGCTGGACTCTCAATGACAAGGTATTTCCAAATATAAAACAAGTAAATGTATGAAAGAATTCTGTAATCAGGGCACTGCAAGTGCGTTCTGGGAAGCGTTCACAAAACAAGATGTGTGGCTGGCTTCTGGGGAAGGACTGAGGATCACAGTAAGAGAGGGTTCAGAGAAGTAGGGGTGCTGATAGAGTGCGATGCTTGGGACAGTCATTCTCCAGAGTTCCACCAACCTTGCACAGAGTTGGAAAAGTAACCAGTCACTCTGTGGGAATGTCCGCCAAGTCTAAGAGGAGACAAATGTACATAGAAACTAAAAGGATCCAGAACTCTCTATCATGAAGATGCCATTAAAAAAAATCTAGAGTGAACGGTGTAGGCTCCTTTCCGAAACTTCTCTGAGAAGATGTCTCCTTTGGCAGGAAGGGACTTAGAAAGGGATAGGACCAAAGGCAACTGGCTTTTTCAGTACACAGTTCAATGCAGATAAATGATCTCAAAATAAAGTATTATATATATTTATATATATATATACATACACACACATATATATATATATGTTTTTCACACATATATGTTTTTTTAAAAATCAAGAAAGCAAGGCAGGAACTTAGCCTCTTTTCTTTCTTACTGCACTAAAGAGCTTTAATGTATTAAAGAATTAAGTCTTTCCTATTTGATGACATTCCGAAGGATTTTCTAGTTAAAATCTCTTCTAAAGTAAAGGTTATTACTCCCTGGTGCAAAGGCAGAAACACTAAGTGAGGGATATAGGGCAGGTTCAAAATCTTCTGGGATACAAGAAAAGGTAGCAGACGCACGGCCCTACATTCTTCTGGAGAACAGTCTCCTATGAACTAGCAGAGGACTGCCAAGGGACAGGAGTGTGCCTGCCTTGCTCTGCTGAAAGGGCTGATGGGAAGACAAGAGAAAAGGAAAAATTCACAGGAAACAGCTTTCTGTCACAGTGGAGGAGAACACATATGAAGGCTTCCAGATCTGCACCCAAGAACGCATTTAACAGTCTGGCAGGAAGCAAGGAGCTCTACCCCACAGGAAGCTTCCAGCACATACACTAGCCACATTGGTTCCTAACTGGGAGGGGCTGGCAAGGCTTGGGAATTCCAAGAAGGGTGTGCCTGTCTGGCCCTATAGCTTAGGGACATTCTCAGATGAATGTGATTCTGAATAAATTTCCATCTTGGCCTTAGTCCAAGGTCCCCAGAGCAAGAGGAGAAACAAATAAAAAAGGAAATGACAGGGAGGAATAATTTACCTTCGGAGAACAGTTGAAATGCATGCCAGGTACTGGGAGTGTAGTTACATACATTGTAATACACCGATACAGGTACAGCGTGCCAACTATGCAGAAAAATCTTCTGCTAATAATAGACCTAGAAAAAGGGAAAAACAGGGCAGATTCTCAGTCAAGAAATTCCACAGGTTCATTTAAATCAAGTTTTCAAAGACCCAACAAAACAAACCCAAAAATCAACTCAAGAGCTTGAAATCTGAGTGGGAAATATCTAGATGGGGAGTTTTAGAACACTGTCAGTGGTGCTTTATTAAAAAAAGAAAAGAAAGCCATTAACTGCCCAAAAGGAATCACACTGATCTGCATGCTACAAACTAGGCTTTATGGGCCTTAAGTCTGAGCTGACATCAATTCATGGACAAGTGGCGCTCATTCCGCGCAGTCTGAGCCCATGTAGGACCTGTGGCATTTACATGTTCAGTGTACTTGGTCCAAAAAGGCAGGTGCTAAGCATGCCGTGTGCATGAAAGCTGCATATGTTTCTACTGTTTAAGGAGCCAGACAGTAGACAGCTGCATGGCACCAGGAACTGAGGCCGAGGCAACTGAGGTTGAGAAAAGAACTATGGAAGGCAGAGTCGAACCCCGACACTGCTCCTTGTTGCTTTGCTGCCTCAGAGACTACTTCTCTCCTCTTTTTCCTAATAAGTAAAACAGGGATAACAACTCCAGTAATGCTCTCTGGAAACCCCCGATATAGATTATGTAGCATAGACAGATAGCTACAAAATCGAAATAAGAACAAGAAAGAGCCATTTGTTTGTAATGAATGGGATGCACACATGGATAAACCAAGTCCTGCGAATTCTTCTGGCACCAGATTCCACCTGTTTCTTGGACTTAACTTCATTAATGTAGGCCTAAGTGTCTCCTTAAGTAAGAACCTTCTCTCTCTCCCTCCCTCCTCCCTCCTCTCTCCTCTCTCTCTCTCTCTCTCTCTCTCTCTCTCTCTCTCTCTCTCTCTCTCTCTCTCTCTCTCCTGTTCAGCCATAGGCTAGAATCACATCCTATGGCTCATAACACATCTTTAGGCTTGAGGAGTTCAAGTTTTTCTTGGCCTGGGTAAATATGATTTAACAAAATGTAGGAAAATGTAGGAACACTGGACAAGTCTTCCCTTTAGAATAGCACATATGTGTTGCTCTATCATCATGCACATGGTCCACTTTTGCTCGTGATGCCGATGGAGTGTGGCAGTCAAATGAAGTCCTGTCTCATTCTAATTATTCTTTTAGTAAGAGGAATAAAGTGACCCACTACCTGTGAGATACACACACACACACACACACACACACACACACACACAAAGCTGTCAGAGAAGTGTGTGTCTCTGGTTAAGTCTAGTGAAAACCACAATCACAATAGAAGTGAAAACTATGGTCTACAGATGCCAGCCAAGAATACCACAAAGGAAGTGCCACTGTGAAAAGAACAGTGCGAGCTCCAGTGGTCATACTATTATGTTAAAAAGCAAAGTATTTCTGTTTCAAAGAATTGTATGTACTTCGAATGTACAAAGGCTTTCCTTTCCCAAATTCAAGAATTCCACACACTTAGAATTCTTTGTCAAAGGTTTTAAAGTACACGATTTATCTTAAAAATAAACAAACAACAACAACAAAGCCAGTTGTAAAGCCCAGCCCCAACTTATATCTACAAAACAATTCCTGGACCTAAGGCTAGAGGAACATTGTGGAAGAGGGAGCAGAAAGATTGTGAGAGCCAGAGGATCAGGGAGCTTGCTGTGAGATTGTGTCTCCTAGGAATGTCAAAAGCTGCACCCTTAAAGTCTTAACAGCATGACTGCCTAGACATGAGCTGGACAAGAACGACACCAAGAGACACGAAAACGTAGATGGGGAAAGACCATGAAGCCTCAGCCCTTCATGAACTACATAAAGAACTCTCCAAGCGACTAAGGAACGCTGAGAACGGGAGAAATAGTCTTTCTCAAGGACAAACACACCAATTGGTTATCCAAACCAAATGGTCACCCCTGAAAACATACATACAAGTAACATTACATAGACTAAGCAGGTCATATTTATGTATTTTGGAATACATATACGTGTGTAACATCAATTAATGACAAAAGAGGCCATGAGTTTGAAAGAAAACAAAGGGTGTGTGTGTGAAAGGGTCTAGAGAGAGGGAAGAGGGAAATGAAGCAATTACATTATAATATCAAAAAAAAAACTTTTCTTAAAAAAGAATCATAAAAGGAATGTCCATGGGATATTACTAGAGATTAAGCAAATGCCAAGAAGAAGTCAAATGCTGGATCTAATTCCTCAAAGCCCAGGATGTTCATCAAATGTCCAGAAATATGCCCTTCATGTTCCAAAGTCTGTGTTCCATCTGCTCACACTCCACAGTGGTTATTACTCCACAGGGTGTATCTGCTAACAGATAAGGATTGTTCCACTATTGTTTTGCACACCAGGCTCTTACTACCTCCTCCAAGAATATTTTACTTGTCAAATTGGCTTATAAGAAAATACGAGTAAAATTGTTAGTATTTTATATACAATAAAGACTTGCTGAAAAAGCATGTTGTTCCAGGACAGGTGACTTATAAAGCTTTGTTGGGGGCAGGGATTGGGGTAGATAGTTGAGTTCAGGGCCCTAGAATACAAGCAAGCACTGAATCACAGAGCCCAAGGCCCCTACTGAACTTTATACCTTCCCTAATTTAAAAAGGAAATAGGATTTAGAATCTAATTATGTGATTCAACAACCAGGCTGAAAACAGCAGTATTATAATGTTTCTGGCCTTTAGTACAGAGGTTTAAAAGTCTAAAGGAAAAATGGCTACAGAAATGAATAGACTGTATAGTTCAATTAAGTACTGGAAAGTGTTTTGTCCCCACATGTGTCTCTTTCCATGAATCTACAGCAGAAGGACACACACAACTCTTGGCTACAGAGTAGGATTTTGGCTGCCCAAGGAAGTATATCCACGGAAAAATATTATTTGGTAGTATGCTATGTGCCTCTATTGTGGTTTTCCACCAAAAAGGGTCTCATGTATCCCAGGTCGGTTTCCAATCCCTGTGTAGCTAAGAGTGGCCTTCAACCTTGACCCCCTTTCCTTCCTGGCCAAAGTGCTGAGACTGTAGATAAGTGCCAGCACAGCCACTGGCACTTGGCTCAAAATTGAATCACTCTATTTCCCAAGCTCTTAAAGGCCAACACATTTAAAGAAATTATAAGCCAGGCAGTGGTGACGCATGCTTTTATTCCCAGCACTCACGAGGCAGAGGCAAGGGGATCTCTGTGAGTTTGAGGCCAGCCTGGGCTACAGAGTGAGTTCTAGGACAGCCAAGGCTACACAGAGAAACCCTGTCTTGAAAACTAAAACCAAAACCAAAACAAAACAACAACAACAACAACACAAAGAAATTATAAAATTACAGATAATGAGTATTCTGACACCCAGATTTGGAACTGTTTTGTAATCTTTCCATCTGTTTACAACCCATTTCTCTGACATAGACTTCACCACCTAAATCGTTCTGTGAGTTCTTGGCTTCTAGAAACAAATAGATCTGGACACAAAGCAGCGAACCAAGCCACAAATTCACAACCAAGAGGGCAGTAAACAAGGGAGATGATGTGCAACATGATGGGAGCCATCGTGGGCAGAGCTCAAGGTTCCTGTGCCATTCAGGTCTCTGCTCAGTGATTAGAGCATGCAATCCATGAGACTCACCACTAGGCCACAACAGCAGCACTCATGTGACAACTAGCTTTACCTTTAACAAAGACTTTTAATTTTTTTGGTTTTTTTCAAGACAGGGTTTCTCTATGTAGTTTTGGTCCTGTCCTGGATCTCGCTATGTAGACCAGGCTGGCCTCGAACTCACAAAGATCCACCTGGCTCTGCCTCCCGAGTGCTGGGATTAAAGGCGTGCGCCACCACTGCCTGGCCAACAAAGACTTTCTTGGTGACCTCAGTCATTTTCATAAATTTCCTATGAAATTTGCTTCTTTGTCAGAAAAAAAGGAGGACAAGGACACTGCCTTCCTTCTTAGTGCATCAGGGAAATGGGCGAACAATAAACAAAGGCTATGGAAGAGAACTAAGACTGGATATTACAATACTTATTATAATTTACTGTTTTCCTTTATTATAAGGTCAAAGGTTGCCCATAAAAAACTGGGGAATTTTGTCAAATTTCTCCTTTATGCCTTCAAGCTTTGTATCATTTACTTGGTTTTGTTTATTTTTACTTAATATGCATGTGTGAATACCTGCATATATGTCTAAGCACTACATATGTGCCTATTGCCCATGGAGGCCAGAAGAGGGTATCAGATCCCCTGGAACCAAAATTACAGGTGGTTGTGGGTGCTGAGAATTAAACTCGGGTCCTCTGCAAGAGTAGCCTGTGCTCTTCACCAGGGAGCCATTTCTCCAGGCCCCATGTATTCGTAAAATGACTCAGCAATGCATAGCTACGATTTCTATTTCACAGAAGGCAAAACTGAGTCTCAGGGAGTCTAAACTGGAGTATAATTACATAAGACAAAAAGATACTTAAACTTGTGTGAGAAATCCCATTCTGAGAACCCACATATGAGTTAAGATTCTATTATACTTTAGCTGGAGCATGGGGTGGGGTCTTTAATCCCAGAACTAGGAAGGCAGAAGCAGGCAGATCTTTGTGAGTTAGAGGCCAGTCTGGACTACAAAGCAAGTTCTAGGACAGCCTGGGCTGTTACACAGAGAAAATCTGTCTCGAAAGTCATATATATAAAATATGTTATATATATATATATATATATATATATATATATAAAGTCATATATAAAATGTTATACTCTCTACATATATTATATATACATGTAATATATATTATACTGTAATTAGATTTTAAAGGCTACTTAATCCAGATTTTTCATTTCATGTTTTATGTGATACTTCCTACAGACTACAACTCCACAAGACATTTAGATTATTTCCTTATAACCACAATAATTGCTAAACCACTGAAAAATCTATCACTGTCATCAGTGTGTCACTTCTCACTTATCTGATCACCCTTATGTCTTCTCTTTCTTAAGCCTCCACTTCACCCAAATTTCCAGTGACTCTCTTTGTATCAGTCTGTCGTCAATATAACTCTTGTCTCTCTCTGTGGTCTCAGTATTTATGGGTCTCTCAAATTTATGCTAAAATCTAATCACCAGTGATGACATCCTGAGGTCCAAGCCCTCAGTAATGAGATAAGTGTTTATTTAAAAGATGAAAGAGAGCTAGCTTGCATTCTTCCACCATGTGAGGAGGACATGGCTACAAAGAGTAACGAGTGATCCAGGAAAGGTAGATCAGCTCTGGACTCCCCCAGAACAGAGAAATAAACTGTTGCTGGTAAGAATCCAGCTTATGGTATTTACTTGCAACAGCCTTAACAAGATTATCCCAAAACCCACTCAGAATGCCCCCCTTTGACACCGTCAAGTGGCTGGTATGTAGACTTTTATTATGCATATACTTTACATCCTTCACCATGACTGCAAAGGCCCAAATCTTCTAGTCTCTGCCCACCCTTGTCTACCCCTTCCCCACCACCAAGAAACCTCTAGACTTCTACTTTAGCACCCAAAGCTCTTTGCCCACTACCTGCAAAGACCCCCCTACTATAGGTAGGACCTCCAAGCCAGTGATGCTCTACCTGGACAGTCTGTACTCCACCTTCTAGAACATGCCCGCCATTTAATCTGCTGTAGATATTCAGTTCAGAGTTGACCTCCTCGAAGGAAGCCCCGTTTCTTTCCATCTTATCTTTTTTTACTTTCTTCAAAGAATTAACAAACCCTTCTACAATCCCAATGAAAGTAAAATCATTTGTTTCTAAAACTGGTGACATTACCACTGCCACCGAAGCGCTCCGCACTGGAGGACCGCACTGCTGTGCTTTGGGGCTTTGTCTCTGGCTCCCAATCGCCCATCCCCATTTCTGTCCACACACATTCGCCCTGTAAGCCCTTTCGTTTATCTGCCAGAATTAATCTGCCCAGATGCTCACTATTTTTTTTTTTTTGCATTCACATTTTAAATTAAAATATTTGCTGAGATGGCTTCATCCATTCAAACAGGCCTGAAAATCGCTGGAGATTATAGAGACTGAATTCTGCCACCTTTCTCCCCTTCCCTCTCCTCCCCTCCCCTCCCCACCCCCCACACAGCACTTTCCACACCCATTACAGCCTCTGGATTGCCAGGGTACCAGAAGGCAAAGCAGGAAAACTCAGGGCCTTGAACTCAGGACTGCTGCAGGGAACACTCAAAAGAAAGTCTAGTCAAACAGACAAAAGGGCAAGACCAAACTTGGAATAAATCTAAATCAGTGCTCTCCTATGGACATTTAGAACTCACGTAGCATTTGGGCATCTCCACAGGCAAGATAGCAGAATGAATCCAGATATCCAGGCTCCCAGCCCAGAAATATGTCTATATATGTGCAATGCCTTCTCAACTTCTTAAAATCCAACTCAAAGAAAGTTCACACCTTTGTTAGCTGCATTTCTGCTTAGCAATATTCCACCTCACAGGAGACTTTAATGCATTGAGGGTTTAAGTACCAGCTGAATGAAGGGAATCCCCATAAAAGCCAGGGCTCTAAGGGCTAGTCATGACACACCTTGGAAGAAGATATGGCCAGTGTACCTAACCATCTGTTGACCTATTAGAAAGTTAGGAACAAAGTTCATGAGGCCACGTGGTCTAGGAAGGAGCCACTGGTTTTAGCAGAACCTTTAGGCCACCATAAAGGCAATGGTTTTAGTGATACCTGAGGCAGAAGAGTGACGTATGCTCTCAGAGCTGTGGAGCTGTCTGTTGAGTGACCCAAGTGAAACAGACCAGCAGGAGGCTCTAGTGACACCCCACGTAGGAGGTGACACCAGTTGGAGGTACAGCAGTGACAGAGGCAGTAAGAAAGCTCAGATTTAACAGACCAGGTATTGGGTACAAAGCATCATCAAGGAAGAAAACTCAAGATGTTTGGGTTGAAAACAGGGAGGAATAGAGAAGCTCTTTGCTACGAAGGGTGTGGGAAGAGCAGCAGCCTGAGTACCAAGCACTCTGTGGGATGCTATAATTTATTTCTACTCAGCATCTTAACAATGTTGGGATAGAAACTACTATCATTCTCATCTTGTAGGTGAAGAAACAACTAGGTAAGTAGTTTGACCACAGCACTCAGTAGCTGAATGTCAAGACTAAACCAGAGAGGACTGTCCCATATCCGCTGTCACGGCACTAGTAGGCTGCTGGGAGAAAGAATATGAAGAAATACCTGTGATGGACTGCTGAGAAGGGATTAAAGGGACTTCTGGGGCATGCTAGAGTATAGAAGGCAAAATGAATCCACCTAAAACCACAGATGCAGATAACAACATGAACTCGAAGTTATTATTTTATCTCTGATGAGATGAATAATTTGAATTTTTAAAAATTTATATAAAATACACACCCACCACCACCACCACCACCACCACCACCACCACCACCACCAAGATCAGATTATTTAGCTTATTTGCTCATGGGTCTGTCTGGCAGCTGAGAAGTCCAAAATCTTGGTACCAGTCTACTCGGCACCTGGTAAAGGGCTCCTTGCTGCCATGTCAGAGATCACGAGGCAAAGCGAAGAGAGTGTACTAGTCTGGATAAGCCCAAACACCTGACTCATTTAGTCCTAATTACTTCCTAAAAGCCCACCTCCAAGGATCATTACCATAAAACTTGGGGATTAAGTTCCAATGTGAATTTAGGAGGGCATATTAAAACAGCATTACTAATCATTATTAACCTGACTACATACAAGATCATTCCTTCCGTTGCCTTTAACTTGACTCTGGTAAAAGACTAACACAGAATAACTTGGTCAAATTGTTGGCATTAATGAATTAGGAAGATCTAGTTTCCCTCCAATTCCTATGGCCTGGACTATTTAGGTCATGGAATCTAAAATGGTGAAAGTCAGAAAAGGTGAGCCCAGGTTTGACCATGTGGCACTGAATCTACTGTCTGGCTCCACAGGTTCATCTCCCAATGTTACTAGAGAAGGAGGCCAAGTAGAAGAGTACAGGAGGCTAGGAGTGCAGAGGACCTGGGAGGCAAGGGGTTCAGAGAAGGTCCCCAGGAAAGCATCTCCATCCTGAGCCCAGAGAGATGATAGGTCAGAATCGAAAGGAAAAAACAGCAAAAAGAAACCCACAAATTTGGTCAAAAACCAAAAAGTGAGACAATAAACTTGGCCAAGCTTGACCAGCCGGCTTTGGTGAGGCATCAGGCTTGCAGTTGCCGGTAGAGGGACGTTTATTCCAAAATGGTGGTTCTGACTTACCTAGGAAGTTACAAGACAGCATGCAGCTAGGACCGAACTATGGACATCTGCTACAAAGTACAGGGAACAGACCCGACATGACAGCTATAAGGGTTGGCAAGAACATCCTGGCACCACACTCAAATGTCTTCCAGAGGAAAAGCAACACACAGCATTATTCTAAAAACACCAAACCCATCTGTTTTTACTCCATTTGTCCTTTGTGCACGGAATTAATGCCACGGTATGAGTTAAGAAAATACATTTCCAGAGGGTATTTGTTAGAATAGGAAAGTTCCAGACGGGGCTTATACCAAAGAGCCTTCACTTCCCAACATATGTTGTAACATAAATTCCTAAATGGTCTTTTTAGTAAAAAACCCGGAGTCAGATACTGGGGTAAATGCTGAAAGAGCAGAGAGACAGAGGAACAAGCCACTGCCACATCTCACCTCACCAACTCTACGAATCCTCTGACTGAATGTCTCTGAGTCTTGAGCCAAAAGGGGTCCAGCCAAAAAGGGGCTCCTCAGCCAAAAAGCTTTGAGTCTTCAGCAGAAAGGGGCTTTAGTTCTGTTTCCTCACGCCTTATATACCTTTCTCCACACCCAGCCATATTACTTCCTTCCTAGTGCTGGGATTAAAGGTGTGTGCCACCACTGCCTGACTCTGTTTCTCTCCTAGACTGAGTCAATCTCATGTAGCCCAGTGTGTCTTTGAACTCACAGAGATCCAGATGGATCTCTGTCTCCCAGAGTGCTAGGATTAAAGGTGTGTACCACCACTGCCTGGCCTCTATGTTTAATCTAGTGGCTTGTTCTGTCCTCTGATCTTCAGGCAAATTTTATTAGGGTAAACAATATATCACCACAATATGTTCTTGTGGACAAGCCAACAGATTCTCAGTTACCTTCACTGAGAGAAAAGAATAATACCATTTATTTTAAAAGGCTTATTGAGTCAATGATATTATAATTCATGTAAAAATTGTTACTCAAAGATCAGCTATTTTGGAATCTGCCTCTAGAATTGATGAGCAGATTTTGAAATGGAAGACACTCTGTAGAATGAAAGAGACCCTGAGTAAACACACAATAGATTCAGCTACACGTACTGGGAGGAAAAAGGAGAAAAGAAAAAGAAAAGACCACTCTGAGCTCTTCTCTCATTTACTGATGGAGCGAACTATGTACAGCTTACCAGCCAACCAAATAATGGAAGGGGTGTCAAAAACCATTGAGGTGACATGAGGAAACTTGTGTTCCTGGTGTGAACATTTGAGATATTACTATGAGATTAATGAAAAATTCCCATAGAATCTCTCTCTCTACAGCACTGCTTTGTTCTCTGCTGCAGCCACAGTACATCTGTAGGAGGCACTGAGGTCTCTGTGCTCACAGATAAGCACTAGGTGGACCTGAATTTTAAACATACAGGGTTTTTCTTCAAGGGAAGGAATACATTATCTGTTATCCTCCAAAAGGCTGAGAGCCAACGTGGGTAGTAGCCTGATGATCTTTCACTATCTCTGTGGTTGGAGACTCACTGGATCCTCCCCAAGTCCATACGGTAAGCTTGTTTTTCTCAGTCAATCCATAGAACCCATCTTTATGGGTCACATCCTACTGTATTTAGCTTACTTTGCTCCTCAAAGGGATTTATGCATGCTTTATTGTGCATGCAGGATAGTTCATTATCACCAGAATACATTTTCACCAAATTGTTCTGTGCTTAAATATGCCTAAAGTAAACTACTAGGGGTCAGACTCCAGCAGTTTGAACCAACATTGACTAGTGAGTTGTGTTGAACCAAACTAGCTTCTAGTCTGCTTCAGATTGTCACTCTGCTAGCCATGGAGGTTGCTGAGACACCTGTACACACCCTTTGCAATAATGCTTGGTAAATAATAATTAAACAGAGAAAGATGTTGGAAGGCCAAGTAGAAAAGAGCCATCTGGCCTACCACAGTATAAGCTGAAAAGCTGATAAAGTGAATTGACCCTAGGAAATAGCTCTTCTGGAACTTAGAACACAAACTACTGAACAGGAACCTGGAAAGAACTGTTTCATATCAAATATTCTACATGAAGTGGTTTAGGAACTTTACTTAATCATCACCATCAAAGACAAGAAAACAAGGGACTGTGTGCTGACAGTATCTGTGGTCATAAACTACCCTGGAGATTAGAGAGGAATGACTACTTTGATAGACAGCTAATGTGAAAATAAGCACTGAGGGAACTGAACTACGGCAAAATGAAAGACAAATGTTAGTAGACAGTCCTGTTCATAACAGATAGACCTAAATGATTAAATTAGCATGTGACAGAAGCAGTTGCCAATCAGCCCAAAGATCTGGTCCTCAGAAATTAAATTCTAGTCTCAAAAGAAAGGGAATGTGATAGTCTCATGGTGGCAGAAATCCAGCAAATATACAAGACTCCCCAAGCCACAACTTTGGTTGGGGACTAAAATATGAAATTGGGTGTTAGTGGAGCTCAGTGATAGAGGAGGTGCTTTAACATGGGTGAAATCCTGGGCTCAGCCACCAGCTCCATCTGCCAACTCCTTGACCCCCTACACATACACACAAATACAAACTTTAAAAATTGAAAGTGAAAGTGAAGGGAGGCTCAGTGTATTTCTGCTCTTGCAATATTTTGGTTCCCAGTTTCGAAGAGGTAGCACAGAGCCATCCACAAATCCAGTTCTAGGGAATCCAACACCCTCAGGCACCAGGTACACACATGGTACATATACAGGAATGCAGGTAAACACATGTACATAAACACACAAATCTTAAAAACAAAACAAAAAAAGCTAGTTTTTTCTAAGGAGATTTCTAACCACAGATGCATACTGTTGGCAAACACTAAAAACCCATCCTAAAAACCCCCAGAAAAGCAACACTGGACAACTGCACACATGGGGATACTTTTAAATATAGATGTCTGAAAGGCACAAGCAGGATCTGTCCAATCATTTTCCATATCTGTTTCCTTCCCTTTGGGATCAATCTTCAAAGAACCCATTCAATAATCATTTCCACTTATTAACCAGCCCCACTGTGACCCTGCAGCTCTTTATGATGTAATGTTCTCTCTTATCTCAAGCATCTCTACCATTAAGCTCTCTTGAGTCCACCCCATAACCTACCTGTTTTTTTCTTTTTTCTTCAAATATTTACACTACCAATGGGTCACCGCTAGCATATTCAGTTCACTCTTACACAATCTGTCCCTCACTGAACTAATTGATTTACTCTACACTTTGTAGGTGAATATCTAACACCCAAACTGTGACAGGAAACAATACAGGATACAGACTGCAGAGTGAAAAGATCCAAGGAAAAATTCTCCGACCTTGACTTGACCCCAGGACCCCAGGGCCTGAAATGAATTGACCATCAATTCCTGAGTTTGCCCCAGAGTCAGGTTGCAGAATCCCATCAATCTCTGAGCACAGAATCCCATCAATCCCTAAAGTCCCTTTAGCACGAAATTCCAATAATCCCTGAGCTTACCTGCTTGCCCTAGAATCAGACCACAAAATTCCACCAATCCCAAGCCAGCCACCTGGGAAAGCTCCCCACCTCCACCCACCTGCCCAAGATACCCCATAGAAGCTCTGTACCCTGTTCAGTTTGCTGCTGCTTCTCACCCTAGAGGCAGCCACCCTCCTGGATTCTTCCTTGCCAATCAATCTTGAGTGAGGTTTGTTATGCAGTGTGACATTTTCCCTAGAATGGAGCCCAACTGTAACAACTTTCCCAGAGCTGGAGCTGACCGGACTAGAGCAGAGCTGTAACACTTTTTCTGGGGAAACTTCCCCCTAGCGTAACAGAATTGTTACACTTGGTGGTGTGGGAGGACTGGCCTAAGCAGAGCTGTAACATTTCCCAGCACCGGAGCAGAGCTCTAACAATTTTGCTGGGGAAAAACTCCCCTGCCAGAAGCAGAGCTGTGACACTTGCATTAGGAACTCTTTCCCTGGAGCAGGGCTGTGAGCTGCTATGCTTACAGTGACTTTGTGGTCTTCCTTGGCTCCCGACTGCCAGGATACCTTCCATCCAAGCTGCAATGTTTGTATAGACTACTTGACTTTCTTCCAAAGAAAATATATTCAAGCACAGCTGTGAGTACCCCTGAATTAGTGGAATCTCTCTCTTTAAGTAACATAAAAATCAGGGCTTCATGGGCAGCTCCAAGGCTTTGTGTGAGAAATAAACTATAACAAAAACCAGTTTTGTTCACTATGGCAATGGGTGTCACAAATAATTCTCTCGATTCAACTCTTGCTATCCTATTATCTGCAAAGCAGCCATATCATATTTATTATCTATCTGGTGTGTGTGTGTGTGTGTGTGTGTGTGTGTGTGTGTGTATGTGTGTGTGTGTAGGTCATAGGACAACTTGTGGGCGTTGGTTCTCCTCTTCAACTATATGGATTCTGAGATCCAAACTCCACTTTTAAGGCTTGGTAGTAAATGCTGTAACTGAGCATCTTGCTGACCCTACATAATCCTTCCATAACGTAAGTGTGTTTGAATCATGTCAGTGGTTTATCACACTTGACATTAAATCCACACTCTACTGGTTTCATTTGAGACCCTGTCTGTTTCTCACTGGACTCTTACATATATCACAGCTCTCCTCCAGCTCACTAGGCCATTATAAATACTTAGCTCAACTAAGCTACGGAAATAAACCCACCCTCCAAACACTTGCTATGTCTCCTATCTGGAACGTTCTTTCGCAGATACCTGCTTGGGACTGCCTTTCATCTGATTCACGTGTCTGCTGAACTGCTGTCTCATCAGTGGCCTTTCGTAATTACCCAATCTGAAAGGATCACTGCTGCCCTATTTCCAACACTCCCCAACCCTCATGCTGACTCACAGTCTCTAGCTCCCTTACACTAGCTGATGTCATATCCTCAGCTGTTCACTGACTGCCTCACTCTGCCCAGACTAATCACTTCACGTCACTCTCATCCCTGCAGCATCCCCCAGGCCCTAGCACTGCTGGCATACAGTAGGCTGCTCAGTGAAGTCCAAGTTGAATGAATGGACAGATTTTAAATGAACACACTATATTTATATGTGCCAGGCTCTGTCACAGACATCAGAATACAAGTGGGAGTGATGAACACGGCATCATTGTCTCCTTTAAAGAAAATTAAATAACAAAACAAAACAAAAAGCTACCACTGGAGGAGACACATGTAGAATTAAAAGAATTGGAAAGTGAGTCCTATGAGCTTAAGGCATTTACAGAGACCTGGAGTAGCTACAGGTAAAATAGGTCAAACTTAAACTCTATTGTGAAGAGCTCTGAGCTCCAAAGCAGAGAGGTTGTGTCTTCATCCGATTCCACAGTGTGGATCCCCAATTAGAAATGAAAGGAGGAAACACTCCTAAAAACAGAATTAGAATTGACCAAACGCATTATTTAGACAATACTAACTGAGCTGTTCTATGTTTCTAGAAAATGCCACTGGCCAGAGAAGGGGAAAAAACAACTTGGAAAACACAGCTCACAAGTCTGGTTTTGGTCCAGGAGAGTCTGAGGCACCCTGATCACCACACTTGGTGTTACATTTGCTCTCATAAGAAAACTTGACTTGGAAACCTCGGCGCTACCTTCTCTGTCAAGGTCCTGACAGGGTGGGGCCACAGGAAACATGCAGGGGTACCACTGTGTTAGCTGTGGGCCACACACAGGGCCCTGTGTCTCAGCTCTATCAGTCTGCAAGCTGTGAATACTCTTTATGGCGCTTTCTTATAACAAGGGTACCTGGTTTGCAGTGAGGTCTGACACAAAGGCAGAGATTTCCCCGGAATTTTTCCTAGTCAGTGGCTTGAAAGTCCAATTCTAAATGAGGAGACAACATTATTTACAATTTTAAAAACCAAAAAAAGTTCACAGTGAAGGACAAGTGTATGCAACATAAGACAGAACTGAATGTCACAAATTCAGAGTTAAGGTGTTCAGAGCCCTCAAAGTCTGGCTCAAGGGCTTATTGGTGGTAGATGTTGCCCAAAGTTCCAGTGGTCTTACTTCTCCATTAGTACAGCATCCTCAACAGTTGTATCTTTTCTCTAAAGTTAGAAAGTACAAAAGAAGACAGAGTAGGCTGTCTTTTTTAAGGCCTCCACGATTCTTAAAGTTAGAATAATTTGGGGGGTAGTGAATTTGGGTTTTGTTAGGATCTTAATACCAACCAAATGGCTTTAATTCTAAGGAGCTGAGTAAAACGGTTAATGGTAAACTATCCAGCTGGCGGATGCTGGAGAGAGGGGCCAAACTCACAAGAGTGAAACATAAAAACAAGGAAAGTTAGGGATGAAAAGTACCCCCTAACCAGAAAGTTCCATGTTTTCGAAATGGTTCCTAAATAAAACACACAGCAACAGCCAATTAGTTAGAAACAAGGGAGGGTGTTGGGGGAGGTGTGTCTGTATAACAGTTCAGAAGGTTAGTCTTGGTGATGAGAGCTGGGGATGATATTCATCAGCATGCACTTCACGCTGCATCAGTCTGTACCCTCTCAATCTTTCCTACCTGGAGTGCCACATACTGGAGAGGTCACAGACACACAGAGTGGGGATGCTTAGGACAACAGTCTACTTCCAAAGGTAGAAATAGAGTAAGGTCCTTAAAGAATCCTTAGCTGGTTGCATTCAAGCTAAAATTACCTGACTAATCCAATTCCATCCCAGTGGCTTACCCAGCAATGTTAGGGCCAATTGAAAAGTTTTCTAGGACAATAGAAACCTTGACCTAGAAGCTGTTATTTTTTTTTCTGTGAGAACAAGGCTCCTGAGTTGGAAAAGTTCATTTAAGCCAACTAGCATGTAAAGCCACAGCTGGTGCTAGAACCCAGGCTGCCTGCTCCAGCACTGAATTAGCTTTGCAGAAGACATTCCAACTGGCTTATTGCTGTTGAACAATTTAAATAAGTAAATTACTACAGTATTGGCAGTAAGTACCAGGATATCCCAAATTCGAAAATTTAAAGAGAAATAGATTTTGGAAAAATTCCCTGGTAGAAATTATTCCTATGATTAGGAAGTTTCCTCAGAACAAGATTGAAATCATAAAACATCTCAATTCTGCAATAAGTCTGACTTACTAAGTTATATTCTGGGGCAATAAATTTGCCTGTGTGTATGAATTTTGATGAAAAGCCAGAAAGTGAACTCACAAAAACAAATTTTAAGGGAAAAAAACCACAACAAAAAACCCTAGGAAGCTTAATTTGAGCTGCCCTTCCCTCTGTAAAGGAAAAGCCTGGGAACTATCTTCAGTGGGCTTTTGGGGGAGAAAGGTCAAAAAGTCCAAATGTTCCTAAGTGAGAAGCGGGACTAGTGCTGTCAGTCCACAGAAAGTATGCAAGGAATTCCAAACATCACTACTTCTGAAGCTGAGTCCTCTCAAAACCAAAGCAACAACATTGTTTTTTCCTTCAACTGGATAGCAGAGGCCATCAGTTCCATTTCAATTCTACTTAAGCTATAAAATTGTCAAACTAGCCCCACGTAAACACTTGGCTAGGTCAGTGACTTTCCCAAAGTGAAGATGATAGTCTCCATGGTGAGGTCAGCGGGTACCCTCCCCTTTCTACATGTCTGACTTCGTGAACTGAGAAAGTTTACCCAACACCAGGAAAACACTCAGAGACAAACTCAACAGAAACACTCCACCTGCATTTTGTTATCTTGATGGAAGATGCTTTCATATCCAGCCATCCTTTGGCTCAGGCAACTCAGTCTGCCAGAGAGAAACTCAAACAGCTGGTGGCTCCATCATCAGAAGCTGCCCCAGAGTGACAGTTCCAGGTTTACAGGGAAGCAGCCCCAGCTCCGGCCTCAATCCCAGGCATGGCCCTGCTCACTCTGTAGATTTGGTTATGGTGCCCCAGGGGCAATGGCAGTGAGCTTGGGCTGTGGCCAGGGCACAGTGGTACCATCTACTGGGGCTCCCAAGCCCATTGGATAGGGAGAAATGGTCATTCCCCACTGCATACAGGGAAGCCATAGACGTTCCGCTCAGAAGAAAACCAGACACCAAGAACAAGGGCAATTAATTAAAGCCAAGGGAAGCTGTTCATCTAAGGAAATAGCTCGCTTGAGACGATCCCTGCTGTGATAGAGCTTGGGACATGAGACTCACTTTGGCTCCAACTGAAACTAAATACACACTAACTGAGACACTCAAAGACAGCCACCCACGGTTTTAAGTGCTACACATTCTATAAGATGGGATCATATAGGTTCCACCACATTCTACCTGCTTAAATTAAATGAGGTATCAGTTTTCCCCAACCAGTCATTATGAAATAGCTGTGTGAACTCTACATGCCAAAACTGTGAATACATACTGATAAGGTTCTGGGTCTGGATGTGGGTGGGGTGTGTGTGTCATGGGACGGGCCTATCCCATCATTCACAGCACATAGGCCAACTGCCAACAAGTCACCTGAGTAAATAACAACCAAGACTAGGCAGCTTTATCATCACCCCCGTACCCTCCACACCTCCACCCCCAGTTATCAACAGCCTTTACTTTCTGAAGATGTCTGAGTGTTTTCTTTCCTATTACCTGAAAACAGACCACCATCACTCACGGTCTTAATTCTAGAGGAATCTTGTATCAAACAGGCAACAAACAATATTCTCTCAAAGCTGTGGGAGCTTTAGTTAGTCCCATGGTGTGTGTGGTTTCAAAACTAATTAATATGCTTCGATTTCACCACTTGGCTAAATTTCATTTCCAAACGATAACTGGATAGCTAAATGCAAACCCATCATTTCTGGATCTTAAGACTGTGTTTACTCTACTTACTTGTATTTTAAGAGCAGCCACTGAATTAACCAGAGTCCTACAAGGATCATGCCGTTAATTTCGCAAATAGAAAAGGCCCACTGCACCCGGTTAAAATGGTCAAAAAATGTGTCCGGTAGTGGAGGCTGCACCTCCTTAGGAGGTACTCGTTCATGGACGACCGAGATCATCACTGTAGTGAGAACAAAACAGGAAAGTGCATAAAGAAAGGCCAGAAAAGTCTTGCCCCACTCCATGGGGTACTGGGAGCGCTCTGGTTCTGGCATGGGGATTTTTATCATCTCTTTCCTATACCCATTTGGCATTCCATTGGGCTTAATCTTGATGCTGAAGCTGCCCTCAGGGTTGGGAATGTCAACGCCAACGCTGAGATGCCCGTTGGCGTGGCCATTCTTGTGCGCTTCCATATGATGCTCCATCTTCAGGGTCTCGATCATGTCTAAGAGCCGCTGCCCGTTGTCAGAGGAGACTCGGCACAGTGGGGGTTTTTTGAAATCCTCTTGGGTTAGGTTGATCAAGTCCTGGCCTGTGAAATGTTCTAGAGGTTCACAGTATTCTGGCATAGCATTCTCCAGCAGCCAGTCTGCCACCTTCTTGGGTGACCAATAAACCACTTCCTTCATGGTACTGGCAGACAAAACGCAGTACCCCCAACTTGCTCTTAGACGTCAGCAGTCACTGTTCGTACAGAGCAGGGCACTATCCCTCCTGGGCCGGTTCATCTTGTTGGGTCTCATGAGCAGAGACTCATTTGGCAAGATGGTCAGGGCAGTTTAAAGCACTTCGTGTAGCGGTGTCTGAACATTAATTGGCCTCATTTCTGAACAGGATTCTTCCTTCTGTGGGAGGAAAAGAAAAGGTCAGGATCACAGGACTTCCAGATCAGTTCCTTCAAAATGCAAAGAGGCTCAAGGTGTACAATAGAAGTGAAGGGCAGCCACTGGTAACCTCTGTTTCAAATGTGTTAGTTTCAAGCATTGCCAATTCCCTGATCATAAGTCTTCCATGACAGATCACTAAATTGGATCTGAAAATGTAGAAGGCCAGGGACAGCAGTGGATGGATCTCCCAGGGAGTACTTATTAGGAATAACTCAACAGACTCTGGACCCTGCTCAGCAGAGACCACTGATTCTCTTTGTACCTAACATACTTCCATGACATAATATGAAAGAGTCTGGCAAACTTGTTTAACTCACAAATCGCTCTGGTGAGGAATGCAGAAAATGTGCACAATATGTGACAACTTAGGTATCACAGAAATGTTGATCTTAAGATCATCTGGTCTAATAATTTTACAAGTTTTTTTGCCCAAAAAGTTACTAGTTCACTTATTCCAAACATGTGTGAACTCTAAAATAGAAAAGATACCACTGTGGCTGACTGGGTTGACACACAGGCAGAGCCCAGGGCCAAGGCTCACCTGATCTTTCTATCCTCAGTCCCTCGACACTTCTGTAGACCCCCATCATTTGAAAAAAGAGGATTTGATCCACCTCTCACCTAGGAAAAAGGAATGGGTTCTATAAAAGTCAAAGGACTTGCCAATAGTTGAATGTATAGAGGGGGTGTAAGTCCAGTGTATGTGTTTGTGGTGGTTTAAAAGATAATGCCCCCCAAAGGGAGTGGCACTATTAGGAGGTATGGTCTTATTGGAGGAGGCTAGATGACACACTCCTTTAATCCAGACCTTGAGGCTGGAGGAAATACCTGGACCACACATCTGTTGGAAGAGTGTCACTGTGGGGGCAGGCTTTGAGGTTTTTTTTTTCTCAAGCTTCACTCAGTGTCACAGTCAGTTGACTTCCTGTTGCCTGGGAGATGTAGCATTCTCAGCTCCAGCACCATGTCTGCCTGCATGCTGTCATGCTCCCTTCATGATCAAAATGGACTGAACCTCTGAAGCTGTAAGCAAGCCACCCCTCAATTACATGTTTTCCTTATAAGAGTTGCCGTGGTCATGGTATCTCTTCAGAGCAATAAAAACCCTAACCAAGACAGTGTTCATTAAATACTTAACCAGCAGTGTAACAATCAAAGGCCTATTCTCTCAGGAAGACTCCAACGGAAGGATGCACACAAACATAACAGATGCAACCACAATCCTTGATTAATGCACAGCATTGCAGAAAAAAGTGGGAAGACACAGACCAGCTAGGTTATATTCGATGATCCTGAGTGTATTCCCATTTTTCTGCCACCGATTTCTTTAATAAACACATACTACTTTTATAACAATCATTAAAAAAAATTTTAAAAAGCTCAAAGCAGAAGACCCAACTTCATATAAAGGCAACACAGCTATGAAATGGGACTTTGGTCCCAGCATCTCCCCTGCTTGCCCCACTGTCTGGGCTTCAGATTGCTAATCTTTAAAATGGGTACAGTAACAATAACATATTTCCTTTATAAGGTTGTTGTCAAAGACTGAGTCTATATATGAAAGTGGACGAAACAGCTGAGCTCTGTAAGCAGTGATTTTCAGGAGGGTTTGGTGGTGCTCATGTCTTTTTTATCCTTTTTCAAATGATCAATCATATTCAACAGTCTCTGTTCACTTTCTCTCCCACTACAACAAACTCTACCAACTGGATCATTTTCTGAAATGATTCTTGTGTTAACTACAGAAGTCTTTCAACAGACCTAAAAGTTGAAAAGCTGGAGATTACGAGTGACGTTGTTTCCCTAAGAATGTGTTCAGGGAATAGTAGCTGGTAAAGTGTCTTGTGCTTTACAAGGATAGTTCTTCCGCCAGGTACACTCAGTGCACATTGTCATCCTCCCACTGTGCACACAGTAGGATGGTGAGAACACTTACAGGAACTTCTCAGATTAACTTCCTTAAGCTTTCCTACTCTCCGCGACCCATTTTTCTCTCCAGCTCATCTCATACTGAACCCTTTAGATTGAGGAGAGACAGCATATGTCCTCCCACTTTCCAATTTCTTATGTTACCAACGGCAGCACCAATCCTAAGGACACACCCGGTCCTTCCGAGTATTGTGGGTACTGAACATCTTCCCTGCCATACTCTCTCCTAGGTAAGCATCTGCAGACTCCCGGAAGCAGTTGAGCGCCTTGCACAGGCAGCTACTCCTAGCAGCCCCGGACTTCATGCCCCTAGGGTTCAAAAGCCACTCAGCCAATAACTGGTCAATAGCTTCACAAACATCCCTAGCATTGTACAGACCGTTTAATGGAAAATAAGCCCAACGTCACTGATGCCGAAATGTCTTTTAAACTACCTTGAACAGTCAAGGAAATTACGAGCATTTTCCAGAAAGAAAGTCCATGTGGCTTTTGCATACTCACAGCCACTGCAGAGGAACCCCAACTGCGGTGAACATGGCCTAGCGTGCCAAAGGCGTGCAGACCAAACCCAAGTCCGTGCACAGGCTGTGCACGACAGGAGGTCTGTCTCTTAAGCATAAGACCCACGGCCTCTCCTCAAACACTTCCCAACAGATCTAGGGTGACTGTCTGTGAAACCCTCAACATTTACAAGAGAATGCTGAAGAAAAAACCCGACTTCAGGTTCAGACCCAAGGGGAAAGGACACTGGCTTTCCCTGCGTTCCACATCCCCCAGCTCTTGCCCAGCACGGGAAGCAAGCCGGTGTCTGAAACCCTCAGAACCACAGACTACACCAAGGCCAAGACATTTATCACTTCTCTCGGAGAGAGAGACAGACCATTTCTTACTAAAAGATAACAAACTTAAAACAGAAACAAATCAAATTGTGGGAGACAATTTAATACAGGGCTAAACGTCTATCCTGCATGGCGAGCACTCCAAAAGGAACAGGAATCTTGCAAAGTCCAGTCCATCAAATCATTCTCGATAGCCAGAGGAACTCTCCAAAAAATTCTACAAGACAGGCTGGCATCTCCGTTCTGTAGCCAAGGAGGACTACAACAGCACCCCCTGAGCACAGATCCTGCACTTCTCCGACTTGCGAGCCCTTCTTTCCCTTGGTCTTCTTCTCCCACAGTCCTTTGCGGTCCTGACAGTGCTCAGCAGGGGTGAAGGTGCTCAGCAGTGGTGAACGTGCTCAGCAGGGGTGAAAGTGCTCGGCAGTGGTAAAAGTGCTCAGCAGTGGTGAAGGTGCTCAGCACTGGTGAAAGCGCTCTGTTAACTAAAGGTAGACCAGTAGCACGTGTTCACCACAGGATCGAAGCCCGGAAGAACTTTCTATTTGGTCTTAACCAGGTTGAAAAATAATTATACAAAATTCAGTGGGGCTCAGATTCCTAAGATAGAGACTTTAGTCTTTAGTATTATAAAGGCCTTTAATGATATGCCACACCATTGTACAATGAATTTATAGTTAATCATGAAAGCCAGATCTTCAGAAAGAAAAAATGAGCTAAAGCAATCATTCTGGAAATGCAAAAAAAGCGATTTAACCAGGCAAAACCACAAAAGAAATCTTTAGGACTATTTGCTTATACTTCTTCGAAAGGAGCTCTTATATGGCCTTGTCACCTGGGAAAGTCTAGAAATAAAACAGCAGTGTGCTAATAAAAACCTCCCAGAATTAAGTAGGACACAAGGGTTTCAAAAGTTAAAGTATTATGCCAGCAATCCCAGTTCTCAGGAGTCTGAGGCAGGAGGATGGTGAGCCTGGGACCAGCCTGGGCTACCTAACAAATCCTTGTCTCACAAACCTGTAACAACAATACAACACCTCCCCCAAAAGACTGGAATTAGGAATTGATTATAAAACGAAATCTACATCATTCACATCACTTTACTATGAAACAAACATTTTACAAAAGCTTTAAGTTTAGATAAAAGTTTCCAGATTTACTAGAACTTTCCATAAATGTCAACAATAACCTAATTGACTTCTGCAGTCAATGAAATGTTTAATTCTCTATAAACTCAATTTGATACCTACTGAATGTTTTTTCCAAGGCAACTCCAATTGCATCTTTTCTTATTTAGCACTTGAAGAGTTAATTTAAATAAGAATTTATAAAATTATATATGAAAGGTTAGGGTAACAACGTCGGCTAAAAGCGCTACTTATTTATTTCTACAGTTTGGGGAGTTTAGAAGAATCCTTTTGACGCTGTAACCTTTACACTGGCCTTTATTTTCAATTGCTAGTGCATGCAGTACTCACAATTCCAAACCCAGCTTTGGTTCACAAATAAAATCATCCCTTATGAAAGCAGGTCCTCCAGCTAAGTGGATGCTGACCTACTTTGTGGAGCTCCGAGGAGGCTTGCTTTATAAAACACACACCTCTGCCTTCTGGTCCACTCAGCCTGCTAAGACTGTTCTGACAAGTTTTGCATTCGGTGACATCTTTTGGTCTCCTCTTGACCTTGTTTATTTAATTGTATTTAACGCTTCAATTTCACACTATCTGTAGAGAATTCTTTCTCAATGGCTGCCCTACAGTTTATCTAATGGTCTCCCTTTTTACTCTTCTCTCCCACAAATGTTTGAACTACAGTGAGATGTAGCAACCTTCATGTACCAGGAGGGAGGTGACTTTTGGTTGGCAAACTTGATAGGATATAACGATAAGAAAGCAGCCACGCCAACTGTGTCCTGTGAACCATGGTTCCGTCTACTTCAGAGAACCACATCACCAGCAGGACCCACCCCAATCCAGACATTTCACGATAGGGTGTTCCTATAAATATTCAGTAATCAGAGATTCCAAAGTATCATTTATTATAATACAAAATTAGAAATACATTAAAAATTCATTATAAAACAGATGACTAAGTCCCTACTAAAGATTGTAGCACATTTCTATATTGACAGTGATATTTGCAGTTTTATGAAGAGAACACCAGCTACAAAACAGAGTATCAATTTATTAATATGTATATATGATAAATATCATGGGATAAGAGTCAAGACATTATTTGTTAACTTCCCATTGTCCCAGAACAACAGAATTATAAAATAATGTTCTGCTTTCTTCCATCCCAATATTTTAAAATCTCTCAGATAAGCACATTTTACTCTTGTCTGGAAGAGAAAAAAAAAGCAAACTACTGTTGTTCCTCTAGGTATAGTTTTAAACTATGAAGGCTGCACTGTGAGGCTGAAATCATGCTTCCTACAGCAGCTTTCTTTAGAAATGAGAAAGGGCTTGATGACATGACTAGACTCTCGAAACAGAACCCCAAATCCTACATATGAAGAGACAGTCTTGAGAAGTGAGCCAATCAATCTACCAGCAAAGATAAAACTAAAGCCCAAACCTACAAGCATGACAACACTCCAGGCTCCTAATTCCCCACTGTCCCAGAGTGAAAACAGAGCAGGAGAACTCTAACTGCCCACCCCTGAGTTCCCTCAGTATCTGCCCACGCCAGCGGCTACAAACCCGGAAGCAGCACTTGGAAAATCCTCCCTGTTGTTATGATGGGGGAAATCGTACACAGCTCTCTGAAAACTCACTGCTACAGTTTCCCTTCGGATTTGATTCTTCTAACTCACTTAAAAACTGAAGAGAATCTATTCCAACTCAACCAACCAGCAGGGCTCCTGTCCTGTTTGCCTGTTAATCTGTCATTCTTAGGTCTGGACTCAATCTAGTGGCATGGACAGTGTCGGAGCATAACCAATGTTTCAAATTCCAGCAGCTCTCGTAGGAGCAGATGTGCCCAGTGCTAATGTCATCCAGCCAGAAGAGCTGCTCCTTTTTTTTTTTTTTTTTTTTTGGTTTTTTGAGACAGGGTTTCTCTGTTAGCTTTGGTGCCTGTCCTGGAACTCACCCTGTAGCCCAAGCTGGCCTTGAACTCACAGAGATCTGCCTGCCTCTGCCTCCCGAGTGCTGGGATTAAAGGCGTGCGCCACCACCGCCCGGCAAGCCTCTCCATTTCTAACACACCTCACTCTGTGTCTTTCCATTCTTCTTTTTAAAAATCAAGAGCTCAAAACCCTATATACCACACTTACTAGGTGGACTACAAAGACATGCATAGTTCTGAATCTGTCAGAAAAGTAAACCAAGGCTGTGGAAAAACCCCAACTGGCTTAGCTTGTTTTTTAAAGCCCCAGGGAGCTGGGAACACAGCGGTGGTGTATTCCCAGTGGTAGAGTGCTTGTCTGGGATGTGTGAGGCCCTAAGTTCAATTCCCAGCACTACAACCAACAAACAAAACCCAAAGGCGTCGTATAGTATTCTATGGCAGGTAATTGCACAGAGCTCACTTAAACAGCCTTCCAAGTAGCATGTTGGAGGAAAGCAGTTATGAGACCCAGGAAGTAAACTTCAGGGATCTGGGAAGGCTGAAACTTGGAAACAGTAAGCAGCTGCTTAGAGGGGAAGACTCTGACCAGCCATGCATGTGATGCCGAGGGCCCAAGCGATGCGGCTTTTCTGAGGTCTTAGGGTGGGCTTTTCTCATGATGCAGCTACATTTGAGAAGTCCCTGCTCCTGCAAGTAACCTCTCACCCAGACTCCTTAAGTCACCCCAATAAGAGCTCACTGGTTCACCAACCTGGACTCGGCGGCGGTCACTGCTTTCGTCTGTCGGCAGTGTATTTCTAAACTGTATAGAAATCACTCAAAAAAAAAATTGAAATCCCAGCCCTTGGGAGGCTGAAGCAGGCAGATCTCTGTGAGTTTTCGGCCAGCCTGATCTACAGAGTGAGTTCCAGGATAGCCAGGGCTACAAAATAAAACAAAACAACAACAAAAAAAATTGAAGTAGAAGGGACACAAAAATTGAAGTAGAAGGGTTCATCAAGCATTCCAAAACAATAGCTGAAAATATACACCTCTGTCACTATCTCATAATAATATACACCTCTGTCACTATCTCATATTAATATACAACTCTGTTACTATCTCATAATAATATGCACCTCTGTTATTATCTCATACTAATTCTCTTAAGGGAAGAGAGAAGAAAGGAAAAAACAGACAAATGTTTCATCCTGCTTTTCACCTTGGCCGTATTTCCTCCATGATACTCCAGTCATAGCGTTCAATCCCTGTCCTTGACTCTCTTATTGGAACCAGAGCATCCATGCTCACTCTGTGTTATTGACATCTAAAAGCAGAACTGAGTGGACTTTATATCTTAACATACAGTAAGCATTTTCTCTGGATTTTCTAAGTTGTTCAGATTTCAAATATATCTCTCCCATTTCCCATACACCATCAAAATGTCTTTTCAGACTAAATATTTCGGTTTATAAATTACTTTTCTCCAAGACTGCTTCTTCTATCAAGTAGACAGAATTTGTTCCCTGTCAACTATGTGATGGTTCTGACTCTGGAGTATGGCTGTTATTAATCTATGAACTGTGGAAATCTGGTCCACAAGCAGCGCATTTGCCACAGATAATAAAGCAGGTGTCTTAAAGCATGCTTTGATTGTTCCAGCTGAGGACCACCCCATGTCAAACCAATGCAGGCAAGCAGGCAGGCAGGCAGGGAACAGTTTCTGAGTGAATATAAAAATCCTTTATATCTTATTTATACAAAGTAAGTTTCCCTAGTCTATTACGGAACAGAAATACCCACTAGTTGGTTAGCTGAAAAGTCTCCCATTTTACCAAGGAAAGTCTCCCACGTCACGCTTATAAGTGGCTTCTCAAGCCACTGAAGCAGAGAAAGAACCTCATTTAAAGAAGATGACCCTGGGGACCGACACCAGGTGTAAAATTAGCAACAACGCACAGGCCCAGATAGGAGAAGTCAAGTTCAAGTGTCTCTTCAAAAATACATTTCGAATGCTTCTTTGATAACTACTTAAGTTCAAACAATTTTCAGACCAGAGAACATTCAAAGGGAGCTTCTGAATGAATGGCTCTTCAGTGTGCATGCCATGAGCATTCGTGGTCACAAAGCACAATGTTCAGATTGCCACAGCACTCAGCTCTCCCTCTGATCTTTCTGGGGGCAAAACAGGATTGAGGACTTCCAGGAAAACAATAGTAGAACTCTCCCTTTGTGTGTGTGTGTGTGTGCGCGTGCACATGTGTATCTTTTCCAGGCAGCAAGTGTGCCAACTCCTAAAAATAAGCAACCATTCAACTTCTCTCCAATTGTCTGTGACTCCTTGGTTCTAAGACCTTGGAATCAAAACCATCTAAGGCCCATTTTTCTGAAGCTCTTCTTCAAATAAAAGTTTAACACACACACACACACACACACACACACACACACACACACACACACACACACACACACATCCCTCAGCTGAGAGCCTTACCCATGATGCAAAGTAGCACCACAGTACAGAATCAGGTTGCTGAGACTGCCACTCAGGCTCGGCCTTTGCGCTAAGTAAGGTATACACCACCAGAGGGCAGCAGAGCAGTAATAAGATGACAGGCTCCCCCGCAGCCACCAGGTTATAAAGGACGCTGGAGCATCCTTCCAAGAGGAGCTCGACTAGGTAATGATACTACAACTTGTGTTTTCTGAGTCACCAACTGACACTCTTTTCCCAGTACCCTTATGATTTTAATGAACATACCATTAGCAATATAGCTATTTTTATACATTCAAGCTATCCTGCAATGTCACAAACCATTTCTAGAACCCCAAGGAAGGATGAAAGCCTAAATATCAGAGACCACCATTTACCAGAGAGATTAGCCCTAAGAACTTCACTGGAAATACATCCTTGTCTTATATAAAATTTTAATAAGCTTTATCTCAATGCAATAAAATGAGAACTTTAATCAATAGTGATTACCCAATTACAATTAAGTTAGAAACATACAAGCTGTAAAGCTGTTAACGAACAAGTACGCTAAACTAATTTTTTAAGTGGCTAAGAGCTGAAGAAGCACAGCTAGACTGTTGTGCTGTGTCCTCCTAGGAAGACCTGCGCGTCCATCGCTATGGTGTTACATGGAAAGAACTGAAGTTCAAAGTAAATATAAATGTTTTCTCAAGTCCACAAGCATTACAGTCTCTACCGGTAATATAGATGGTATAATTGTATAAATCACAGGTTGTTCTTTTAAGTACTGCAGCCAGGACCACGGCTTTGTGTATGCTGGACAAACATTCTACCAACAGAAAAAAACACCCCTTAATTTCCAAAATTTACAGAAGGAATTAACCATGCTACTGCGATGGCCAAAGGAAAGACCCATAGAAGGTCCCTGGAGTTTTCATTCTTCGTTATAAGGAAACCTAAAAACTGAAATTATATCAAATTTACAGATTACCTGAACAGCGATAAATTAAAAACAAAACATGTGCAGTTTAGCTAACTGTACTCCTACTCATCTTTAAAGGAAATAAAACCCCTACTCTTTTCAATGCTACATAAATCCTCTTTAGCAGTGTTACTTAATCAGATTTTCTGGGCTGGGGATACAGGTCAGTTGCTGAGCAATTGCCTCGTGTTTACAAGGTCCTCAGTTTAATCCTCAGTAATGGAAAAAAGGACAGAGAAGGGAGGATGGGAGAAAGCAGCAAGGAGGGAACAAGGAAGGGGAAACAGCGAGGGTGTTACAGCAGGAAATGCGGCTGAGGATAGGATCTTAGGAATGTTTCCCGACAGTTCACATATGAACATTGCTACATCCTTTAGAGACATACTCACTATTCAGAAGTGGCCATGGAGATACCAGTAGGAATAGGGAGAATATAGGCAGACCTATGCAGAACATTATCAAGATGGCAGTTCTCTAACTATTTCTTACCTTACAGGATCACTGTCCTACATTGACTTTCTTGTGTCCAAATCACACAAAGCTTGATTTTCTAGTCTGCCTATATTAGCACTTAAGCCAACAGATGAGAAGTCATCTCAAGTAGAAAGATAGCCTTACATCATCGTAGCCCAGGAAGGGCACCACTCAGTAAAAAGGATTTCAGAATCTTATCAAATGGTCTAAAGAAATAAGGAGATGAAGCAATTAGCTTCCAAATGCCACAGGTGATTTCAGTATGAATGAGAAATGATCATGGGAAAATATTGATTTAATTTGTTAAAAAAATATATCACCCTTCAAGATCAAAACTGGAAAAATGACTAAGACCAGTAATTACAATTGCATATGGAAGAAGGTAGAATTCAGCACATAAACATGGCAAACAATGGCTCTTCAAGCTATACTCAGAACTACTTTCTTACCATAAAATAAGAATGGCAGTCCTGTGGGTATCTATTACAGACCATGTTTCACTTTACATGGCAGAGAAATCATACCATATACCTAACACGAGAGTCTCAGGTCCTCAGAGAGCTCTGGGTTTCGAGAGCTCAGTACATACTATAGAGAGATAGTATTCATTAAAGGGACTTGATCAGCATTCAGAGAAAAGATTACCAAGGGCTCTGGCAGGGCCAGTGCCACATCCAATACACTAACACTAAGTGCCTAGTGTGTACAAAGTACCTCTGCTAGCATTCTGTGAGCCCCAGAGGTACATACACCATAGTTTTTCCTAACTAGATAAAAATGGCCAAATCAAACTCCTGCTCTTTGAAAAACTTACCCTCCTGCACGTTTCCTTCAGCTCAGGAACATGTGATCCTGTGATGATATATTGTATACCCTAATAACGCTTGCCTGAGGATCAGAGGACAGAGCAAGCCACTAGATTAGACATAGAGGCCAGACAGTGGTGGCACACACCTTTAATTCTATCACTCAGGAGGCAGAGATCCATCTGGATCTCTGAGTTCAAGGCCACAATGAAAACAGAGCCAGGCAATGGTGGCACACACCTTTAATCCTAGTACTGGGAAGCACACATGCCTTTAATCCCAGGAAATGATGGCAGGGTGGAGAAAGGTACATAAGGTGTGAGGAAACAGGAACTAAAGCAGTTCAGCTGAGATCCCATTCGGGTAAGGACTCAGAGGCTTTCAGTCTGAGGATTCATGGAAACAGGATCGGCTGAGGAGTTGGTGAGGTGAGGTTGGCTGTGGCTTGTTCTGCTTCTCTGATCTTTCAGCTTTCACCCCAATATCTGGCTCTGGGTTTTTTATTAAAAGACCATTTAAGATTCAAACAACATGATCCCACTCATCTGGGGCAAAACCTCTGTGTATACACCCAACATTTCACAAACCCCTTCCAATCTATGAGAGCCCATCCATCAGCTTTACCTTCGAGTATAATTGTCCCTAACGCTCCTACTGTGTACTCGATTCCATTTCCACCTTTACCCCTGACGGTGGCTTCTGTGTTCAAACCCTGGGGGTTGGAGCCATTCAAGGTTAAGTCTAAGCTCTCAGTTGCACTCAGTGCCCTTGCTCTGGGCCCTGCTACCTACATACCACATGTCCTCTCATCCAGCCATGATGTGCACTCACTTTCTCACTCCCACTGACTGCGCTAGCCAGCTCAGCAGTTCACAAAGGTCCCAGCTATGCTCTTATCTCAGGCTCCCATTTCAGGGTCTTTGTACCTGAGGCACCTTTGGGAATACCCCTCCTCAGATATCCTTATAATTCAGGTCACTCCCTTGCCTCAATATTTTGGTTCAAATACCTTTTGCATCAACTGAACCTCCTTGCTTATCACTTTTCATACTATTTTACTGCTTCATATTTTTATTTAATTAAAATCTTTGCAGACTGAGGCTACTGGGGAGGGCGGCTATCTAAGCTTAAAGATTGGGAAATAAAATGTGAGGAACTCAGTACCAGAAGCAACTAGAAGGTCTTGTCACCCATGATCCAAACAGTACAAAAGCACTAGCCTGGTATGGTGGTGCATATGTGTAATCTCAGGTATTGTGAAGCTGAAAAGGGGGGATGCTTCAGCTCGTGAGTTTTGAGATCATCCTGGGTTGCATAGGAAGACCATAGCTCAAAGAGAAAAAGAAAGAATAAGCGTATCGCCACTTGTGAAGAAATCAGCTCCAAGCAAGCTATTCTGTAGCATGTGCATGTTTCAAGATAGAATGGACACAGGATGTGGGGGAGCAAGCAGTACACCCCATAATGGCATGATAGGGAGAGAAGTTCAGTGGGAGGACAGAAGGCAGGCACTACTGGCTTGCCCAGACTAAACTATCTGAGGCCACAAGAAAGCAGATACCTTGAACAGCAGAGCGCACAGAGTATGGAGTCTCCAGGGCACCAAGGTGGCACTACAAAGTTTTGGACTTTGGTGCATTTGGGTCTCAGATTTCTGGGGATTGGAAGTCTACAATAAAGGTGTCTGGGGGCTATCCTAATTCTCACTCCCCTCCTATTTCAGCTATGGAGAAAGATCTACTCACTGCCTGTCAATCATCTCCTGCCTGCTGGCATCCCATCATGCTCCTTAGCTTATGGTGTCATCAACCATCTGCTTTGCCTTTACATTGCCTGTGTGTCAATTCTCTTCCTGGCCCTCATAAGGACACATATGACTGCATTTCAGTTTACCTGGACAATCCAGGATAAGATCCCTTCTCAAAAGCCTTAACCATATCTTCTGCCTGGAAATGTTGACTTCTCTACCAAGACATCCAAATACCAGTTCTTGAAGCAGTGATCTTCAGTGATCTTCAGTGATTCTGCTTTATTACATTCTCTGGCCATGATTGCGAGAACAATGTAATACTTCATAAACCTAAAATCTTCATTCACACATTCTGTTGCAGCTTACACACCCACCTTTTCCCTAAAGGAGCCTCTCATGATTGATGGGGCCATTTCCCTGGTCTCACTGATTTCTTTCCTCACATTTCTTCCTCTGTAAAGCCAGATAACCCCAACAAAACAACCTTTTCAAATTAATGGCACACCAGAAAGAGATGAGAAGGGGGTAGGGGGGACGGGGGAGCTTATTCATTCATATTCTATTTAAAAGTCAAAACACACAACTAAGAATTTTAAGTCTAGGAATTTGTTTTAGAGAATGTAGCTAGAAAACTACACGTTCTTCTGTTTAAACACATTATTCCAGCTGGCAAGCAAGCAAGGGTCTGATAGCAGCATGTCTCTCTATTACAGCCAATCACAGCAGCAAGGCCTGAAACGTCCAACAACCCCCAGGAATGCACATCCATTTGCTAATCTAAAAGTTTTCATCCGAAGTCCACAGTAACATACAATTTTCAGCTGCGAAGAACAGCACTTTCCCTAGAAAAGGCTTTTAATGTCTGATGAATGGAGAATGCACACAATAAGTTATTACTAGTGTCTAGTAAGCAAGCCCATCTTCTCACTACCTTAGTTCCCACCTAAGAGCTACTCTACACTGAACAAGTACCCACAAGCATGCCAGAATAGCACATTGCATGTGGCGTTAACAAACCATCCCCAAGGTTTCCACAGCCCATAGTGTACTGAACACCTACCACTAAATCACTATGCGTCCCGGACCATAAGCAAAGCATACTTCAGCTAAGGAAGTGAGGAGTCCACTTGGAACTAGGACCTATGGAACAAAATGAGCCAATGTGGGAAAAAGAAGGTGAGTCTGTGTTCAGTTTAAATGAAAGCAACAGCCAGTTCTAAACATCATGCAAGGAAGGCAAGGTACCATTTACCGAAGCCTTTCTCTTAATGGCTGGGACAGAACTCAGGGCACTGGAGTATGACAGGAACTTATTGTGCCATGAAGCAGGAGTCCAGCCCCATTTACTCAATTCTTTTTTTTTTTTTTTTTTTTTTTTTTGGTTTTTCGAGACAGGGTTTCTCTGTGTAGTTTTGGTGCCTGTCCTAGGTCTCGCTCTGTAGCCCAGGTTGGCCTCGAACTCATAGAGATCTGCCTGGCTCTGACTCCCGAGTGCTGGGATTCAAGGCATGTGCCAATGCCACCGGCTTCATCACATTCTTTAATAATACTTATGCTCCATAATTTCTAGTTCTTGATTATGGGAAATATTAAAAAAACAAGTAAGGATAAATCTTCAGAAAAGTTCATGGAAGAGCAGGGCATGGCAATGCACACCTATAATCTGAGCACTTAAAAAGTTGAGGCAGGGGGATGGCAAGTTAGAAGCTAGCCTGGGTTCACAAGTGACTTCCAGGCCAGTTTGGGATACATAGCAAGACCCTGTCTCAAATCACACACACACACACACACACACACACACACACACACGTACGCTGATGTGGCAGATTGTGCTTACAATCAAGCTTCAAGTTCAGTCACAGAACCTGTATCAAAAACAGTGCAGGGTGACTACAAGAGACCCTCAGCATTGACTTCTGGCTTCCACACACAGACACACGGCACACACACACAAATAAATAAAACAGTTAAGACTGAGCCCTGTGCTAGAGGAGAGACGACCCTGGGGAACATGCTCGGAATGCAAGCCGGCACTACAGCGGAGACTGGGGACTTCCCTGCTAAAGGGAAACCCACCAGTGGGCAGAAAGCAGAAGGAAGGGACAATGGCGGACAAGTCCTCTGTGTTTCCTCTGTCACTGTTTTCAGTTCACTTCAGATTCCATCACTGTTGGCATTAAGGACCCGGTTTCCTCCATTATCTGCACAGTCAGCAGACAGTTTTCCGTTTGAGGTGATGAAAGTTCTCCACATGGACAGTGTCCATTACCACTGTGACTTCCCACTACCACTGCTATGGTGTGCGTGTGCCACACCCTCCGCGGCTCCCGTGTTTACAGCGGCTCCCAGCTGTGTGGCCTTGATGGAACAGAGCCGGTAGCAGAAGCAGCTACTGGAAGGGGAATTCTTAGGTGTTCTGTCCTGGCCCTGGTTCCCATCTTCCTCTTCTAAGCTGCCTCTGTCAGGTATTCTGTTACAGAAGTGAGAACGGAACTACTGCTAAATTATACACTTAAAAACACTGCAATATGGGGCTGAAAAATTTAGCTCAGTGGGAGACACTTAAGGCCCTGGGTTTGGTCTACAGCCAAGCTGGGGCTGGGTTGGAGGGGTGAGGTAAAAAGTTTTATTTCACCACTTAAGGAAAATGTTTTCTTTGTAAAATGAACTATAACCAGCAAACAAGCCAAGTAGAAAGAAAACAACCCCTCCATGGTAGGCCAGCGCAGGCTCTGTGGCGGCACAAGTAGGTTGCTGAGGGAAGCCTACTTGCTTCACCCGTGGCCTTCCCTACTATTTCACCCGTGGCTTTCCCTATTATTCCCCTTTCTGGGGTCAGAGGGCAGTAGGAAAGAGAGACAGGTGGTTCAGGAAAGAATGAAATTCCCAGTTAGCTGGGTAGTTAAGCATCCTTCTGCTGTGTGATCAAAAAGAAAGTAGTGCGTTGGGCATCCCCCTCCTCCAATCCCTCCATCACCCCAGCTCCCCCTCTATCCCTCCATTACCCTAACTTCCCCTCTATCCCTCCATCACCCCAGCTTCCCCATCCCTTCACCACCCCAGCCACCCGGCCCCAACCAAAAGACTCAAGGAGAGGAAGGTATGTTGTTTTCATTTCCCCAAAACATCCCTGACTCAACTGAAGTTGAATGACGAGGTAAAATTAGACAGTCTGTTCATGTATATACAGTAGCATATATTTTATACCAGCAACTTCTACAAGGAAGAACCTTGTGAATTAAGAATTGGGATGATATTTGATTTCTGACCTGTGGCTTTCAGTTGGCACCAGCTGGTCTTGAGAAATAGTCTACTTTTGGAAAAGGAACAGAATTATTACTCTTGTGTATAAGTGTATTAGAAAATGATTAAGACATGGAAAAGTGCCCTGATACACAGTGTGAATTTTAATCAAGCTTATAGTCAGCAAGTATATGACATGATCATGCTTTGTTTTTTGGCTTGGTTTTGGGAGACAGGGTCTAACCATATAACATTGGCCTGGAACCTGCTATGTAGACCAGGCTGGCCTGGAACACACAGAGATCCTCCTGCCTTCAACTCCAGAGTGCTGGGATTAAAGGTGTATAGCATCATGTCTGACAGGATCCTGCTTTTGTGGTAATATATAGTAGACATGAATGTACAGAAAGTAAGGATTTGAGTCTATGTTCCACATTGCTAGTATCCTGGCTGACTTTATTTTGCATATTTTCATAGTTTGAAAATTTATTGTAATCAAGACATTACTTTTATAATCAATAAAAGCTATAAAAAACAGAAGTCCTAAAGGTGGGTGCCCTCCCCCAATACTACACATATACACATCATCTCCCTTCTCCACTCCAAAAGTTCTGCGCATCTACTCATCCTGCATGGAAGGCAGAAAAAGAGAGCAAAGGCCCAATGAGTTGACACACTAAATTTAGCGTACAGATCTGAGTTACATGTCTCAAAAACAACCCCTGAAATAGTCTGGCCTTACGAAACTCAAGTGCAGAGGCTTGTCACTCTGGGCTTCCCAAGGCATCCAGTTCTTTCAAATGCCCCCAGAAATCACATGCTATTAAATGGAGTGTCACAGCAAGCTATTACACAATGTCCTGGCAAACAGTACTCTGTGTCTCTGTTAAACAGATACCCACAAATCAGAGGCAAAGGTCAACATCCTGTCCTTTCATTTTCTTTGTATTCTTTTCAGTGTTTTTGTTTTGTTTTGTTTTTTTGAGACGAGGACTCCCTATGAAGCCCAGGCTGGGTTTCAATGTGAGGCACCTCTCCCATCTCAGCCCTACAAGCTCCAGGATTAGAAGTAGGTGCCGTCATGCCCTGCTTAAGGTCAGTACCTGGAAATGTAATTATTAACCTCAGAAAGCATTAATAACCACAATAATAAAAATACAAAGATTCACAATAAAAACATTTTCCCCCATAGACACATTTTTTAATGCATTTTATAATCTTGCCAAATGATCTCAGCCAAGATTTTAGATAATTGTACTGCACTGTTGAAGACAAGAAAGCCCAGGAAATGAATGACTGAAGTTTTCTACTACAAGTTTAACCCAAGGAGTTGACACAATTACCATTCAATTGCTTAGACAGACGAAGGCAAAGTACCTTTTCTCCTATCACACAGTTCAAAAATATCTCTGTTGCAATTCTACTTGTCAGAATTTCACAATCTCCATGAGATTTCCTTTTAAACATCCATTCTTCTTGTTGGCCTAACATCTTAAAACAAACACATACGTCCATTCCTCAACCCAACTGTGCTTTAAGAGAACAGAAAGATGGCTTCTTCTGAGTGCTTTGAATTGAACTGTGTAACACGGCCTACCTGAGGGGAAATTTCAGACTTTGTAAATATTATTTGAAGAGATAACAGTTTCTAACAACAAGCTTTTATTTTCCCAGGTAAACATATACCTATTTGGTTTGAACTCCAAAGAGCAGTGAGTCACAAGACTGCTAGACAACCTCAGCATAACTGCTCTCTCAACATTGCTCTGTTTACACAATATATTGAGTGCATGCCAAAACACATGTTATTATATTTATATTTTCCTTTGTTTTCAGTAGGCACAAAGATTCTATTTTTTTTTTTCAGTATAAAATAAAAACTATCTAATGGGCATGAGGTTTGGCTCAGGGTAAAATGCCTGTAACATGCTTATATCTAGACATGTGACTGCCTCAAAGCACAGTGCTCAACATGGCGTTACATATGACTACTGAAACCCCCTTTCCATTTATATCTTGAGGAGAATGTGTAAGGAGGTGGGGCTTTGGGGCAGTGATTACATTATCATGATAGAGCCCTCACAGATGAGACTACTGTCCTTATAAAAACAAGACCCAAGAGTTCCCTTGTCCCTTCTACCACAAAAGGGTCTGATGCTAATAGCCCCAGAGGAAGACTAAGCTGGCCTTCAACTTCTTTCCTATCCTGAGGATGGTCAGACATTCTGTTGTTTATGATATTTTTACAACAGTAGGAGTGGACTGGGGCACGGCCTTTCTCTCCTCAAAGTTTGGCTAAATAGTCTTCCTTTCCCAGTGACTGCCATTTTGCAGGATCTCAGTTAAGCTGTCTCAAGTTGAGACTTTGGTTACCTTATCCAAAAAGAACAATAAGTAACATGATGCCCCCCCCAGCCCCCCAGAGGCTTTCCATCACTTTTTCCTGTGATTCTGAAATAAATATTAGGTTCTTAAAGTTGCAAGAATAGTACAGGAAACTGAGGTTAACCCTTCACCAGCTTTGTGTCAAGACAATCATGACACAATGACTAAAGCCAGGAACTGAATATTATAGTCTCTGTCATACAACCCATGGTCTTCTCAATTTCACTAGCTCCTCTAAGCCACGCCCCTCCCCATCCCTCACCCCCATCCACCTGCCTGCCATGAACAGTTAATTTTGTGTCTTACTCTCCTCTTTCTCTCCTTGGCTCTGACGACCTGGGCAGGTCTTAAAAACACAGTATTTTGTAGAATCTCAGTTGGTCCCTGGAGTGTTCTCCCAATTCATCTGGGGTCATGTGCTTGGGCCAGAATACCCAGAAGTGAACTTTCTTCAGTTATCATATCAAACACCACATGCTGGCCAACTGCCGGTTTACTGTTTTGTGATGCTGATCTTGACCTCAGCCCCCCCCACCCCCCACCACCGTTGAACTTTTTAACTGGAAGAGTTCTTTCTGTAGTACGGCTATGGAAAATCAGGGATGAGATGAAAGTTTTGGAATTAGGTAGTCTTGTGTCCAATGACCTTTCTATTGCCCTCTCCCATTCAGTGTCCTAGAAAACAAAGCTACCTGGGACTGTTAAGAGGACTAAATGTATATATGTAAAGCTGCCAATGACAAGAAATTTTATGCTGTTCTATGACATCAAGCATCACTATTACTTTTAAGTGACTTTTATTTTTTTTTACAGATGAGTCGAAATAAAAGCATGCTGGAGTGACTTGACTCTGGAACTTTCTGCATGGGCTCGAGGTTTGAATGCTTATTCTCCAGCTTGTACAGCCATTGGGGGAGGGGGGATTCCAGAAAGTTCAAAAGCAATACCTAACTGGAGGAAGTAGGTCACTAGAGTGGGTCCTTGAGGAGATATTATGTATGGTCTCCCATCTTCTCTCTTCCCCACATCTATCACGATATGAACAGTGGTCCTCTGGCACAAGTCCTAGCCACCACAACATTCTTGCTCAAGGGATTGACACAGTGGGTAGGGCCCGAATAAGTGGGACAGGGCTGTCAAGAACCAACATAACATCTCTCAGTTTTCCCCAGGTGTTTCTTTGGGTAAACAGCTGGATGATAAGAGTTTTCGGATGCGAAGGCATGTATGCTGGGTTTCTGGCACATTAAGCATATGAGACAGAAGCTGAACCCCTGCTCTGTCTGCAGCCACCCCGAAGGCAGACATGGCCACATTTAGAGCCTTCTGCCTTGCTGTGCCCTTGTCGTCATAGTCCTTAAAGTTCAGCAGATACACAGCACACAAGCATCTTCAGTTGTATTCTTCAGTGGTGCTTTTAATCTGCTTTAGAATTACTCACTTTGAAAGCAATCACAGTATTAGCAACAAAATATCCAAGGGTAAAGAAACCTCACAAGTATCCTTCTAAATAAAATTGTCTCCAGTTCCCAGGAAAAATTTCAGACATTTAGGCTCAAATTCCACTGTGCTATAACAATAATGAGCACATCAAAGCAAAGGGCCCTAAATATGATCATAGCCTTTGGGGTAGTTACAGAGTGGTAGACACCTGTGACATGCATGGGTGACGGCATCCAATGGTTCCACAAGGGGCTGTCCTTGCTACTCCGTCATACATAGAATGGGCTTCATTAAGTGTAGCTTCCCTTAGCATCTCCAGACCCTTGTCATTGGTGCTGCAAATGTCCCCAGGATCAGATACAACAGGCATAAAACACTGAGGAAAGAGCACATTCCAATTTCCAAATACTTCCAAACAACACAAAGCACATTCCAGGGAACAATTTCTAGGCAGGGGACAGAGAACTAAGGCACAGCAACTGACTTCTGTCCCTGCAGCTCTCACTGTCCCCTAACTTACATGGATGGTATTTTAACACTTTCCGCTCTTGAACCACTCCTGTGACACCCGAATAAGAAATCTAGAGAGAAATCTTTTAAAAACAGAAATATTGTGTGGATCGTCATTATACCAATTGTAAACTGATAAATGATGAACTTGTAAAATGAACAATTTCCTGGTGGAATGTGATGCTCTAAAATGAAATCTCAGCAGTTGAGACTGAGGCAGGATTGCTGTGAGGTTGATGGCAGTCTGGGCTACATAGTGAGTTCAAGACCAGCCTGGGCTACAAAATAAGGCTCTGTCTCAAAAAAAAAAAAAAAAAAAAAAAAAAAAAAGAAAAAAGAAAAAGAAAAGAAAAGAAAAAAAGAAAAAAGAAAGAAAAAAAAGAAAATGAAAACAAACCAAACAACAACAAAACACAGCTTTCTTTCTAAGAAACTAGAAAACCAAAATGACATCCATTTAGAGCAGTGGTTGTCACCTAAGACCATCGGAAAACACAGACTACATTACAATTCATAACAGTAGCAAAATTGCAGTTATGAAGGAGCAACAAAAATAATTTTATGATTGGGGGTCACCACAACATGAGGAACTGTATTAAAGGGTCACAGCATTAGGAGGGTGAGAACCACTGGTTTAGGGTTTCATTATCTTAAGCCATGATTTCTTTATGAGCTTAAAAAATGATACAAGTCATTATGACTTAGAGTCGAGCCTATTTCTAAAGCAGCACCATATAACAGGCACCCCCTTTCCATCTAAAGTGGGGAGGTAGCAATCATTCCTTGAAGTTCTCCCAGCAATGAGATGTGAGTGTTACTTTAGGAGTGGTCTTCCTCAGGAGACCAGCCTCTGAAGGACTAATCACAGGGTAAGAACGGCAGAAGGTTTACTTCCAAAACATATCCAGGACACAGTCCAGGTGTCGTTTCAGCATCAAAGAAAAGGAAAGTCAACAGAAAAAAAGTAAACAACTGAACAGCAAACACAGCAGTCAAGTCCGAGGGTGAAATGGCATCTTATCTAAGATCTGCTTTGACATACTGTCTCCTTCTCCAGACTGGAGGGTGATGAATGGGAGAGAACCGGAATCGCAGATGTTGATGACAATACTGAATGATAAAGACAGCAGATTTAGTTTACTGTCCCACATTTAAATTGTCATCATTTAAGCTACTTCAACTCTTTCGTGATTTACTGGTCCCCTACTGTACCACAAGAGCAGTAAGTGACTCCTTAAGAATGATTTTAAATTAGAATACTGGAATTTTATGTCATATACTAATTTGATTTAAAACTACACACACACACACACACACACACACACACACACACACAAGTTTTAAGTACTAGAAATTTTAAGAAGAAAATGAGACACAAGAACTAGAGGTGAGTAATGAGATGAATGCAGAGAACAAGTCAGTGGCATTCTAGTGCCACAAAGAAACTACTGTCACAGGAAGCCAAAGCTCTGCCACCAAACCTTGGGCATTTGACCCATGGGGGTTGCTCCTTGTCACACAATGACCTTCGATCAAAGCAAGTCCCAATTCCGGAAGTGCATCCATACATCACCGTTGCCCAGACCAACTCTCACCTACATCCACTTCCTCAAACTAAAAAAAAACAGGTCAGGAAACAGTGAAAAGAGAAAAGAAAGGTGAAAAGACCAAACTTGATGTGCAAGACGCTCATGTCCTGCTGAAATTACAAAGCCGTGAGGCACAAGTGTGGCACACCATCTGACGAGGACGTACTCACCAAATCTTTAAGTGGTATTTTCTTACCCAACCTCCATTTTCTCACTCATTTCTTGTCTAGTTCCAGAGGCAACCAGGACAGCCAGGAAACATCTGAGTAACATCACAGTGACAGATAAGGAAGTAGGCCAGGAAGAAGGCAGTATTTTTAGAAATTCCATTTCATTAAGTCACTGACCTGTCACCCGGTTGATCAACAGGCTTGATAAAGGCCCAGAATTCTGAGACCAACCAGTGGGGCTGTCAAGAGGCTGTCTGGGCCCTTTTCTGATACCTACCCCTTAAAACCTCAAAAGATTATCTCAGTGAACTATATATGAGAGGGCTGGAAAGATGGCTCAAAGGATAAAGGCACTTGCTACCAAGCCTGACAATTGTGATCTCCATGACCCACATGATAAAAGAAGAGAAATAGCTGTGTGGTTGCGGTATATGCCTTTAATACTAACACTTGGGAGGCAGAGGCAGGCAGATCTTTGTCTCAAAAAATAAAACAAATGAACAAAAAAAAAAAGGAAAAGGAGAATTGTCTTTCAAGCAGTCCTCTTACCACTGCATGCACTCAGAAACACTGTATATAAACACACACACGTGCATACACAAAGGGGGGAGGGAGTGAGAGAGATTTCAAATAACTTTTAAAATAGTATCTTGATGTCGGCACAGGCAATCAAGATTCAGCTAACAACAGCTTTGGCTGAGTGGGTGGGGTAGCTTTAGACTTTCCGGTGAAAGGCTAACAGTCCAGTCCCCCAAATGAGTACTCCGTTGATCTTACATGGGACACACTGTTCAGTTCATCTGCCTAGAGCAAGGTCCTCATTACTCAAATGTTTGGTGAGACATCCCATCTCCACAGATACTAGGAAAACTGCATATACCCAGTACTCTGCTGAAGGAGAAAACAGTTTCCAATCCCTTCTGACATCTTTCCTCTCTGAGTTTTGAAGAGGAATTTGTTTTGTTTGAAAACGAATCAGTTCCTGTCTCATAGATAAGGTGTATCTTGTGAGGCTTTTCATTTTGCTTTGGCCATCAGGAATCCCTCCACCAAATAAGGGCCCAAAGCTAGTCAACAGACTATATCTAAAGACCCCTCAAGAGCCTGAGCCTAAAACTCAGTAGTCCCTCCATCAGTAGCCCCATGGATTCCTACTTTAGGAGACTTGGGATTCTTGGATGACAATGCCCACAATGGCATAAATAATGGCTCCAGGCTACAACTACATGCGCATTCTGTACTATATTTTATGAGACACAAGGCCCCATCACACCCAATGGGAGATTCAATTATTCATAGCTATCCATATTGTTGGTCTTTCCAAAGGCTGTGGCTTTGTGTTCTTTAAACACGTTTGTACAAATTCTGGAACCGGATATCATAAAATGGAAACCAAACTAAGTAAGTCTGAAGTTACGTGAAATGAATAAATGTGCATTAGGAAGATAACCCTCCTTTTCATAAAGTTACCTACTCCTTTTGTTTTAACCCATCTTTTCAGAGACACTCTACAGAATCCTTTGCCTTGTCAGCATCAAATCTGTAGCAACCAATCGGACAGGAATGTCTAATGGAGAAATTAAAACACTGATGTTCAGTGACTCGGACTGTCTCTTAAAGAACACCCTGTAACAAGCCAGTAGATCATGAATTCTATGTTCTAATTCATCTGCACAGACTCCTTGGAGCTTTCCTCTACCAGGAAGGGCTCAGTGGAAGCTATCTGGTGACACCTGAGTTAGCACACACGTAATACACTCAGCCCAGTGTCCAGAGGTCACAAGCACCAAGACGAAAAGAAATGTTTTCCACCTGCTCTCTCTGCCATAAACCTACATTCTTAGCGGTGGTGGCACACACATGCCTTTAATCCCAGCACCCGGGAGGCAGAGCCAGGAGGATCTCTGTGAGTTCAAGGCCAGCCTGGTCCACAGAGTGGCACCAAAACTACACAAAGAAACCCTGTTTCAAAAAACCAAAAAGGAAAAAACAAAAACAAAAAAATCTACAGTCTTATGACTGGAGCACTCACAACCACACACACCCCACTCCCGGGCCAAAGAAAAACACTTTCATGGTACTAATTTGCCACACAAGGGTTTATGTGTTGGGAACCTGGTCCCTAGTGTGATGCTGGGAGGAGACATGGACCTTTACGAAGTATAACATAAAGGGAGGTCCTTGAACTATTGAGGGCACTGTGCTGGAAAAGGATTTAGGTGATTCTAGCAGGATCCAAGGTGAGTCCTCCACAGACTGAGTTTTTATAAGGGAAACTCACACTAGCTCCTCTGTAGCTCATTGCTGGGCCATGCAAACGCTTCAGTTTGCACAGTTTCCTGTTTCCTGAAGGCACTATTAGCCCTGAGAAGGCACCAAACTGATGGGGCTGCCAGATCTTGGTTTCCAGCCTTCAAAACTGGGAGGTAAATAAATCTTTTGTTACAAAGGTATTTCATTGCAGCACCAGGAAACAGACCAATCAATGGGTAACTGTAACCATTAGTCCCTTTCCTGCCACAGCAAAGGTTTTACTTTAGGTTCTGGTATCTTGTTATCACAGCTGATTCTTCAGCTCCAGCTGACCAGACCCCACAGATTCTTCACACAAAAGGCCCCAGAGACTCTTCGTTTCCCTCTGAAACTTCACAAGGCAGGCCTCCATCCTCCGCACTGATCATGCTTTTCTTCCAAGCTCCTGCAGAATACCCCATTGAGCTCTTAACACTCAATGGTGTTTCTAGCCCAAAGTTTCAAAGTCCTTCCACAACTCTCCCTGAACCACGGTCAGGTCTGTCATAGCAATACCCCACTATGCTGGTACAAATTTCTATCTTTGGGCAATGAAACACCACGACCAAAATGGGCAGGAGAGGGTTTACTAGGTTTACACTTTCATCATTGAAGGAAGCCAGGACAGGAACTCAAGCAGGGCAGGATCCTGGAGGCAAGAGCTGAAGCAGAGGCCATGAGGGGTGCTGCTTACTGGCTTATTACCCTGCTTTCTTATAGAACACAGGACCACCAGCCCAGGGATAGCACAATCCACAATGGGATGGGTCCTCCCCATCAATCACTAATCAAGAAAATGCCTTACAGCTGAATCTGATGGAGGCATTTTCTCAATTGGGGAAATGATTCTAGCTTGTGTCTAGCTGACATAAAACTAGCCAGCACAGTACCCTTCACACTTACAATCTAATACACAATTAGGAATAAAATCAAGTTCAGGTTTTGGAGTCTCTGAGATACCTCTAATAAATAATTCCTCTGAACAGTTAAGGAGTAGACATTAAAACCAGGACATCCCAAGCTCTTCTAACTACTCAGCCTCTACTTAGTCCTCCCACTGTAAAGTACGGGAATACATGCAGATGACTAAAGCACCACTCACTGTCAGCGGTAATGGCTGACTTAAGCCTGGCTACGCCCTTCCCACATGGTTGAGCAATGTTTATCAAGACAGCTAGCTAGCTGTACTTGCTTCCAAACCTGTTCACACAGGTTAGACTTGTTTCTGCTATTACAGGACTTAATTAAGTTACTAACTGATGAAATGCAAGTATGAGGGAAAGAAATGAGATGTTAATACTATAAAATTCAACTGAACGTTTTAGTGGGGTGATAATAATAATCCGGTGACAGAAGAACGCTACCAAACTCGTATTTGAGACAACTTCAATATTCGAAAAGGGAAAAATGCTTACAAACTTCCAAGAGCTTGGCAATGGGCTGCTTCTGAAGGCTTTGCTGCTCTGGCACCACTTTAAAGAATTAAGGACAGGACGAAGTTGGTGAGATACAACGGGTGTGGTTCCAGGACGCCCGTAAACACACATCAGAGCCCAGCTCAGATAAAATCGCATGAAACTGTGTATGGGATGGAAAACAGCCAAAGCATTTATTAAGTTTTAAAAATTACTTTGTGCAATTTGAGCCAGTGACACGGCTCTGTCGGTAAAGGTACTTACTGCCTTATGACCTGAGGTGAATCCCTAAGGCCTACATGATGGAAGGAGAGAACCAACTCCTGTGAGTTGTTCCACATGCATCCCCTTCCCCCAAATAAACAAACAAACAAACAAGTAAATAAATAAATGTAATAATGTACCTTGATTATTCCCCTCATTATTTTTAATGTTTGTGGTAGGTATAATTTTATTATTTTCAGCCTTAACCGATCATTCAACGTCACTGCAGAGATGAACAAAACCATCTAGTTTCCTTCCTGCTGCATTTTCTGCCCTTCTTATTAAAAAAAAAAAAAAAAAAGGTGATTTCATTTGTATGTGGTAGGGGTTCTCGAGTGTATGTGTGAGTACTATGTGTATGCAGGGGCCTGTGAGGAGACGTGAGGTCAGAGCCACTGGAACTGTTGGGACAAGTGGTTGTGAGTCATGCAGTGTGTTGGGTCCTCTGCAAGAACAAGTGTTCTTAACTGCTGAGCCACCTCTCCGGCCCCATCCCTCACCCCAATTTTTTTCATCAAACAACATCAACAATAACAAACTTTGCCTCCCGTGAAGTCTCACCTTCCCTCACCCACCTCCTCAGCACTCTGCGTGTCACAAAAGTCCCTTTGGACAGGGCTCTGGTGGCCCACACTTGAACTCCACTTCTCTTACCCTCTTACCCTTATGCAAGCCCCTCCCTTTTGAAGGCTGGGGCTTGTCAGCTACAAGCTCATGAGAGCACAGTCAAGACTGATTGGCACCCCACGTGACTGTCTCCCCCAGGACGCTTGTCCTGCAGAAGCCCTGTGTTCAGCATCTGAAGTGGTAACAGGTCAAGAAAATACAAAGCGAAGAAGAAAACTTTAGGTCTGCGGAAACGGTAATATTCTGGGACTAGGCGAAGTAATAAACAAGTTAGTTTTAAAAAAAAATGAATTACGAAGCAGAAAGAGCTACACTTAAGTCTCACTGTGACTTTGATAAATTAATAAACCTTTCTGAGTATTTTTCTTTGGCTCTAAAAATACAAGCACTGCCACACCTACCTCAAGATTCTGCAGGTGTATATAGTACTACAAGGCATGGAGTCCGACCCAAACATGGCTGGTACCACTAATATGTGTAATAGCCAACTGTTATAATCACTGTCCTACTGCTGCGAAGAGACACCATGATGACGACAACTCTTCTAAAAGAAAGCATTTAGTAGAGGCTTGCTTATGGTTTCAGAGGTTTAGTCCATTATCAGCATGGCAGGAAACAAGGCAGCACGCAGGCATGGTGCTGGAGATGGAGCTGAGAGTTCTACATCCAGAAACATAGGCAGGAGAAAGAGGTACACCAGATCTGGCTTGGGCTTTTAAAACCTCAAAGCCCAGCTCCTTTAACACACTTCCTCCATCAAGGCCACACCTGCTAATCCTTTTAAAGAGTGCTACTCCCTGGTGACCAAACATTCAAATCTATGAGCCTATGGGGGCCATTCTTATTCAAACCACCACACCAACTCCTCACATGCAATGTGGAGCCTGCTCTTCAAAGAGTTCTCTTTTTCATGTTTTCCTTCCTTTAGTTTCTACACCCAAGATTCTCTTTTAAAAGTGAAGAAAATTAGTTTAAAAGGTCTAGAGAGATGGTTCAGCGGTTAAGAGCACGCTGCTTTTCTAGAGGACCTGGGTTCAATTCCCAGCACCCACATTGAGACTTGCAACCAACCATCTGCAACTCCAGATCTGGAGATCCAATGGGCACTGCACACATGTGGTACACAGACATACATGCAAGCAAAACATCCATACACATAAATAAAAATAAAGTTAAAAAAAATTAACAACATCCAAAAAGTAGCTTAAAGTAGTTGGCTCCCCATTCCCTAGTGGCTTCCAAGGCAGCAGTCTCAAAGGGGCTCCAGAAAGGGGCATGGGACAAAGCCACCACTATTCTCCTTCCCCGGCATGCTCCTAGGAGCTCAAAAAGTATGAGGCACTCAGAGTGTGAACATCCATTGATTTGGAATTTTTTGGGCTTTTTTTTTTTTTCTCAGTAATGAAAGAGCATCTTTCATTGAGATGCAAAAGGGCTTCTTTGGTTACTGCTCTACTCTCTCTTAACTTCTTCAAAAGCAGAGGTCTTTGCAAAGTAGCAACTATTCACTTAAAATGGCAATTAAAAATAAATCTATGTGCACTGTAAAGAGAAATCCCAAAGCCGACTGAGGAAAGTCAGAGTCCAAGCAGAGTTGCCCATGCAGAGAGCAGACATCCAAATGCTCACTGGACCGTCACATGACCTGGAAGCCAGCCGTGCCTCCAGATGTGGAAATGTGAGACAATGAAATCAGAGTGGCTTCTATTGCCTATGTAAACACACATTTATTAGCCTTTAATCTAAAATAGCTTATAATAGCAGTAGAGCAATAATTAACAAAATTGAAGGGGCTGGAGAGAGGGCTCAATGGTTAATAGTACTTCTCTCTTCCAGAGAACCCAGGTTTTATTCTCAGCACCCACAGAACAGCCCACAACCACACGCATCACCAGCTCCAAGAGATTTCACATCCTCTCTGGCCTCCACAGGCACCAAACATACATGTGGTGCACATACATCCATGCAGGCAAATACTTGTATACATAAACTAAATCCCTTTTTAAATGTATTCATTTGCAGTATGACAGAATTGAATATAAATGGGTTGTGCAACTTTTCTAAGTAACTTGAAGCAAATACTTCACATCAGAAACAGGTTTGGGCCATATGACCAAGAAAGTTTTAGCATTATTTCTCACAGGGCCACATTCTAGCAAGTTCTTGCTGGTTAGGCAGTCTGTTGTTTCTAAAGCCAACACCTATTCAGTTCCCAATCAAAGGCGAGGAGGGGGAGGGAGGAAAAAGCAGAGGAGAGGGAGAAGTAAGTTTATGCACCTTTGTACTTTCTAACAATCTGAATTTCAAGAGAAGGGATTAATTAGTACTTTCACAAAATAAATCAAGGTAAATGACATATTAAAAGAAAATTTGCCATTCTGTAAAAGGTCCATGTGAAGTAATCAATGAAACAATATTACACCCAGTGACACACACACAGAGAAATATGTTTGGGAGATGCTAGCAAATAAAAATACCTACTAATGACTACACAATAGGATACATGAGAAGTGCATACAGATTATCTATATATAATGTATGCAATTGCATATATATTTGGAAAGATGAGTATCAAATTATTCATTATGACCATCCCTTGGAAGTACATACAGGTAGAGGGGAGGATTGTCTAACAAAGTTCAGGGAAGGAACGTGGACATCACATTGCTAAGGAAGTTCTATTGCTGGGTGGTACCTGCAGGGTTCTTTACATGGTTTTCATGTCTGTTTAATGTAGCTGTCCATACTTTCCTGTGGGTGAGGGTAGTAAGTAGAGAGGCCATGAAATTCTGGAACCAGGTGATCTAGACTTCAGTCTTGGCTCTTCTATTTACTTACTTTAAGATCTGGAACAAATTGCTCAACTACTCTGAATGACAGTAGCCTTTATTAGTGGATAACAGCACCTAAGCCATAAAGAGAAAGCATACTATATAAGAAGACACCTAGTATAGAACTTAGCATGAATTCCAACGTCTTATCAGTAAAACTAAGACATGAAAAGAGTAATTTTATGAGGCAAAAATTAGTTAAGTATAAAACTACAGACACTGAGTTACTCTACCACAAGTGCATTCAGTCTCAGCGTGGAGCAGAACATACTGGGAAATAACAAATGTCCTCAGATTCTAGCTCATGGCCAACACTGATGTAATCAACTCCCTATGAGTCACACCAAGGCCAGAGGGTACCTGGGCAGGAAGCTCTCTAGTGGCACAGCTCAATGTGTTGTGACCAACTCCTAATGCTGCTGCCCAGCAACTGTGCTGCCTCATGATGACAATAATTAACATGTTTTACCTGACCAATGGTGAGGACTCCTGAAACACAAATACTGTGTTATAAACATAAACACTTACACCTAATAATTGACCTCAATGGGACTTGTAGCCTCACCTAGAAATACACAACATAAACCAGGGTCAATTATCTAACATTTGGGACAGCAATGGGAAAAAAAATGGTCTTAATGGTCATGTTCTAGTAACACAAAGCAAGTATCTACTTCACAGAAAGACAACGCACTGGAAACTGGCCCTGTTCTCCTACCTGGTATTGTAAGAGGTACTTTAAACTTGGACAAGCTGACAATATCCCCTCTTAATTTGTACAACATGAGAAACTATTTTGTCTTATTGGTGTGTGTGTATCTGGAGCCCGAGGTCACTTCTTCACATTATTGTTTGGACAGTGTCTCTTCACTGAACCTGGGGCTCACCATTTTGACGTGACTGCATGGCCAGCAAGCCCCCAGGGCCCTTCTACCCCCATCTCCAAATGCCCGGTTACAGGTGGGCCTGGCTTTAAATGGCACTAGGGCTCCAAACTCCGGTCCTCATGCTTGCTTCCCAAGGACTTTATCCATTGAGCCACCTCCCCAGCCTTCCACACTTTAAAGAAATGAATCACACATTCGCTGTATGATTATTCTGAGGGATAACCAGAGAGGCCTCACAAAAGCTCCTGTAATTTATACATTTTACATTTGCCACAATTGACATGAGAATTCTGTTTTTATCTGCTCCATTTCTCCAGGGACAACTGGTTTACCACAAAGAAGGTTGTTCACCCTCAGACCTGTCTTAGTATAACAAATCACAGAAACTCTTATTTCCAGGAACTCATTTTTCTAAGTAGATTCCATTGTCATATTCATTTATCCTCCTGTGCAAAATGTCAAAAACAAATACACAAGTGAATTTCCATCAGCCTTATTTAGTCAACCTGATTAATAAGTTAAAAGCTGAAGATATAACTTGGATCAAAGTAGCACAAAACTGTTGGACATGGGAAGCCATGTTTGAGCCTTCCTTTACCAGAGACACGGTCTCAGCACCTCTACTTATCTTTCATGTCAATATACTGTTTAGAAAAGAAAACTGCCATCACTAAAACACAGCAAAATTGTCTGGTCAAAAGCCTAATTAATGACATCATTCATTCATGATCTCTTCAGCCTGGCCTGAAATGTTTGCTTAACAAACACCATGATCACTTTGAGTAATCGTGGCTGTTCACTAATGATGTTCTAGTATCCAATTATTTTTTTCTGTATGAATGTTATTGAACAATAACAGAAGTCAAAGCCTAATAGCATCAGTTTTCAGAAAATTCAATCTATTTTTCTGACTGTGGGCTTTTGTTCTGGTAAATACAAACTAATTGAGTCAATTGTCTTTTGAAAACTATGAAAAGCAAACAAAGCTATTCGTTCACCACAGGTCAAACAGAAAGAAAAAGAGGCCATAACTCTACGAGAAGTTAAGTTTATATATTTAAGAAAATATCATATGCCAAACCAAGTAAGTACTGTATCATGGTATGGCTATAAATATAGACTTCTGAACTGTCAAAAATATTTAAAATCTGCTCAGGAGATGTGTAATTAATAAAGAACTAACCTACGATTTTCCTGGGATTTAGACTGAAGTTTAGTTTATATAAATTGTAACAACACATTGTATATTCAATTTTTATTTATTAGAATCTTTTTAAGTTTGTTTGTTGAAGAACTCTGGAGAGAAATCCACTAGAGTCAGACTTTTTCTTTTTCTTTTTCTTTTCTTTTTTTTTGGTCTCACTCTGAGGTGACTTTTCCAACACTACTCAAGAGAGAAGCCGTGATTATCTCACTAGCAGTAATTACTAGAGTAATTGTGTGGGCATGGAGAGAAGAGTTCGGTCAACACTGGCTACAAGCATTCATACACTCAGTCTGTACACGTGTGAGATAAATAAGCTATCATTACCTGGGGGCCCACCCCAGATGTCTCGACGCTAACTGACTAGGAGTTAAGACAGCAGGAAAGGGAGCCGTTGCACATTCTAGGCGTGTATTTGTGAGATCCATCTAGTCAACTTGAAAGGTCCCCAAATGAATCTCCATTTCAGCCTTTTATTTTTGGTCACCTTTGTCCCTGCACCTCTTGTTCTTCCAAATCCACTCAATATCCATGTTTCATGAACCAGATACAAGTCCACACAGTTAGGATATTGAAGTGAGAATTACCTACAACTTCTGATTGCACAAATGATCTCACCAGAATGACTACTTTCCAGTGTTAATAGTCAAAGACTTTGGAAGCTCACCTGCCCAGAGTGCCAATAAACTGATGGGGCCAATGAAACAGAGGAGAAGGACATCAATGATGAGGACTCCTTATAAATAATCTTGGTAAATGGGATGCTATAGGTCTTTGTGAATGTAGGACTGACTAGATCAGTGTAGACACCCTGTAGCCCTGAACTGTAACTATTCAGCCCCCCAAACAACACAAAGTATGGTCAAAGTTTTCTTAACCAGCATCAATCTTTTACTTTTTCATTTCATTTTTAAAAGGATGTTTAATATTCCTTACATTAAAGTAAAATCAACTGTTTTAATGAAAACAAAAAGCCCAAGAAAGGCAAAATGAATGTAATGTAAGACTAATTTTCCATGCTTAAAAGGTGCTCATGTAAATCAATGTAATAGAAATAAGAATGTTCCAGGAAGGGAAAAAAGACAAAGGAGAAGAAAAAAGGAGAAAACAAAAGCCCACAGCAAAGTACACCAGATTAGAGAGTTCAAATCCAAGAACAGAGTGAAAGGATGCAGAGTGAACACGAAGACGGACAAGAAGAGTGGAAAGATGCTAAGCCTCAGCTCGAATTGAAGAGAAACCGAAGAAAACAGGCAATACTTCTAACTTACCACACAGGCACAGTTAAGGCTGGACATTTACAGGAGTGGGGGTGTGGAAAATGCAACTCTGGATCATAATACTGCACTGAAATTCAAGATAGCTATGACAGGGATTCCAATGTTGTTACAGGAAATGAATGATAAATATCTAAGGTGGTGAATATATTAGAGGCTTCAATTTGATTACTGCAAACATACCATATGCATATTATCACTCCACTGTGGATAGCAGGGGGCAGGCAGATCTGAGTTTGAGGCTAGCCAGGATTTTATACTAAGACCCTGTCTCAAACAAATAAACACTAACAACTTTAGTGTGGCTCATAATTTTGTACAATTATTAGCAGTATATCATAAACAAAAAATAAGAATGCAAATTTGGTTTAAAATAAAAATTGGTAGCCTTTGTAGAATCCAGTTTTGCAATGTTTATGTAGAAAGATTAATATGCATTTAACCTCTGATCCAGAAATCCCACTGATAGGAATTTAGCCACCAAGTCTAGCAACAAGATTTACACATAGGGCAGAATACAACCAATCTAATAGCTGACCAAGCACACAGCCACAACTTGGCAACTATTAAAATATCTAGAAAGAGGCAAAGGTGAAATTAATTACTGTATATTCATTTAATGAAATACCATATCATCACTACAACCAAAAGTCACGATTTCTATATATGGTTAGGCAAGATCTCCAAAACACTGTAAGTATAGAAAACTTAGCTGCAGAATTATAAAGTTGAACACTTTTATTAAGAGCAAATGGTGATATGCTGCAAATACTCTGTTTCTGGAAAAAAAATCTCAAGTATACTAACACATTTGAAGGTAGCCAATATATCTATAGCTTTTGATATGTTTGTATACAAACCACAAGCATGTTTTGCTTTTATGTTATCATGGTTACCAGGATGTAAGATTATAAGTAACAATCTACTCTGTTTTATGTTGTTATCCAACAAAATCTAGCTTAAAATACAAGTAGGAAACTTAAAGAATTTATAATCAGCCTTAATTTAATGTCTGAACCTCCCCCAAATCCATCTAATGAGTATAAGGTCCTTCGGGGTGTTAGGAGGTTAAGATAACACAAAAAAAGGAGACCAGATGTAGAGAAAAGGAAGCAGTGCAGAAAATAGACAACTCAGAATCAAGGTTCCAGCTGAGGACGCCTAATGTTTCAAACAAAATGTTGACTTATACATTGCACTGTGTTATAAAGCAAGAAACCACAGAGAAGCCTAGCAGTTCAAAGCTGTGGTGGAGGAGAGGGTCTTTTCAAGCTCTCCTGGAAGCAGTATTATCTCAATGCATGAAGACATGCACAGAACACCTACCTTGTATGAATAAAATCAGAACCCTGCAGTGGATTATCAAACCCTTCTCAGAGGTAAGATCCCCGAATGGTTTCACAGGCAACTGGAGCTTCAGTGGTGCTCTTTACCTTCACAGGCATTAAGCAAGACATGTGAAATGTCATCGGGCCATGTGACACTTGATAAAAGCTGCTCCAAATGCCTCCCATGGCTTAGGAGGCAAACAAGAAAGAAATCTAATCTTCAATCGGCCCTTAGAATTGAGTCACTACACGGACAAGCCCAGAATAAACCCAGAAGTGCAAGAAAGCGTGAAACAGGTGCCAGGCTGAACAAAAGAAAAGCCCCAATCCTGAGAAGATGGCATTCTTCCTCACCCCATGTTATTGACCTACTGTCTCTCAGATACGAATTCACCCTTCAGTGCTTCACTGGCGGAACTGGCAAACTCAGACCTGGGAACTGCATGTGCACATCTGTTTCATTTGGAGGATGGCATAATGTCAGACTGAGTTTTGTGGGTGGATGGCACTGGAGATACTGTGGAGCAAGGATCTACACTTCATTGGCTCTGGGGCCCTCACCCAGTAGACTGCCTCCAACAGTGATGGAGCATGATGCCCCCTGGGTGACATTTCCCTCTGAACAGCTATCCTTGGCCCTTCTAAAGAAAAATTTTCAGTAAGTTCTGGAAGGCAGGCTGGCAGCAAGTTCTACTAACAAGGAACTGTATTACGTTTTTGGCTATGCGGTGTGCCAAGGCCACATCCTCTCTAATGAGGTATGAATCAAGATCTAGAGCTCTGCTGTGAGGGGGAGGGGTGTAATCTCTTCCTTTGGGCACTCCCTTTGAGTCCCTGGAGTGGTGGTGGCTGCTCCTTATATTGGCTACATTTGGGTTCTGTTTACATAAACGTACAAGGTCCATTTCATATTTAAACCACGGTAATATGTGCGTTCTTTAAAGGTTGAATCTTCTTCCCCCAATGGTTTAGCCATACAGAGAAAACTTCACTCAGAAAAGAGACTCCCTTATTTAAGCAAGGGCTGGCACAGTGCTAGCTAACAGCATGTTCCTACCCTACACATAACTTAGTCAGATGGCCTTGTTAAGTTCTTACGAGAATGAGTCTGGGCACGATGGATATGGGAGGGAACTGTGAGAATCCAAACCTAGTAAGGGTAGACACTCTGAGGAAAGAGGTGACATTAGAATGCTTACTTTGTTTCTCTTAGTCTTCAATTCAGGGGGAATCATTCCCTGCTTATGCCCTGTGCAGACACTCCAGGCCACCCTGGTTCTTTTCCCTTGGAGCCTTAGAGATGTACATGGCTTTCACAGGGCACATCTCTGTGAGTCCCCCAGCTCAAGTTACGAAGGACATTCTCTTTGATGGTTCTCCTTTAAAAAACACTTAACTTCCTATCTCTGACTTTCACAGGGACATAAAGTAAATACATTTGATTCCTGGTTCTGCTGAGAAGACTGCTCCTTAGACCAGATGGTAGCGCTTTAAGGAAGTGACTCCCTCAGGCCCCTGCACAATTATCTAGCTGCTCAACAGTCTGGAAGTCATTCACAGCACACATATGTAATCCCAGCACTTGAGAGGCAAGGGGATTGCCATGAGTTCAAATCCTGTCTGGACTACACTGTTCTTCCCAGGGCAGCCTGGTATACATAGTAAGAAAGACCCTGTCTCAAAAAGACAACAAACAACATACAAAAATCACAATGAACAGATGTTAATGGAGGAAACCATTTTAGCACAGCAGTGAAATTTAGGATTTACACAAACTTGAAAAGTGCCATGGCCTCTGAGAACCAAAACACTCAGCATACTGGATCCAAACTATGATCCCGAGAACCAAACAAAAGCATATTTCATAAACTTCTAAGAATGTTTAGCAATAAAAGACCACACTAAAAATTCTGCAAACTTTTAGTCATGACTGCTTTGATCAGGGATTTCTGCAGCTATTTGGTAGTTTGTACAATTTCAATGAAGAGTGACAGGGCCTGCTCACTGGCCTTGTAATTGCAACTACAGCAGTTAACTCGTTTTCTTTACTCATGCATGAGTCACTCACAGAACAGAACCCTATGTTTCCTGTGTGAATAAGCATGTAACGCTATTCACTTTTCTTCTCAGTATTTCTAAGCTATGAACAAACGGCAATGGTATCAGAATGTCCATCACACGCCTGTGCTGAGAATCAGATAGGAAAGGCACTCCTGGGGTAGACGAGTAACCCTGGTGAAGCAGCTGGTTTTGGAGGGAAGAAGCTTCACCACAATTCATGGTAAGGCCCCAAATTTTTGTGCTAAATACATTCAAAGTAGCACTGAAGTAAAACTGCCAACTGAATATCCTATTGTGAGAAACAAGCTACAAGGGAGGTCTCGGTGGTACCTGCTGATTGGTGAGGACAACACATTCCAATCACAAGGATGCATGGTTGGCGTGGAACAGCAATTCATGCTTGAGTCTCCCTGCATGGCTAGCCATGGTGCCCTGTGGGTTAAGATACACACTCTATGGTGTTCCGGGGAGGCAGCAAGCCCACGCTCCACATCAGGCTTTGTACTGAGGCAATCTGCACTCCAAAGCCCATGGACAAGCCCACTGTAGGTCAGATGGACAGAGACCTGCTAGTGCTGCTCCAGGGCAGGGTCATTTCCCTATGCACTGGCCGGACTGACTTCTCAAAATGGTCCTCCTGGGGTTGGAGAAAGAGGTCGGCCGTTAACAGCACTATGTGCTCTTCCAGAGGACCAAGTTTTAGTTACTAGCATCTACACAGCAGACCATCCCTAACTCCAATTCCAGGGGATCTGACCCCTCTTCTGGTGCCCTTGGGCACTACACACATGTGGTAGATGGACATGCACACATGCAAAACATTCATACACATAAAATAAGATAAAAAAATAATCTTAATTTGGTCTTCTACCTCAGCTTCTACGTTTTCTCTCTATCAATTTCGGAGCCACATAAGGCAAGTCATAGGGCTACCTGGCAGGCCACTGGACCTCTGCTGACTCTCTACAGCTTCTCTGTGGCCCATTTGTTACAGACTTATTTTACAGTTTCTTTCAGAGTGAGCTTTCCCCTCAAGGTCGGAAGTGGGTAACTGATGTACCTACTGGCCCTAATATGGGACACATATCCTAAAGTGTGGTTAGAAGGAAATTTCCAGCCAGGAGTTTCAGAGAGGGGGAAGAGAAGAATGTGAGCTTACACCCTGTATTTAAACCACACAAGCTCTCAAGCTTAAACTCTGAAATGTACCATGTTCTACAACATAAGTGATCAGGGACATTGTTCCATTTGTTATAAATGTTTTTACCTCCTCGTGTCTAGAATATGTTTGGTTTCTAGGTGATGCCCACCTTAAAAATGCAAAGAAATTGATCTTTATACTTTGAGGCTAGGCAGTCTAGGACTTGGGAGTTTGACAGTAAAGATTGCGGAAGTTGATGCCCTAGGTCTTTGCACACATGTATGCAGCTTGCAAACACTTGCAGCAGCATGTTGCAATTCCTAGTCCCAAATCCAAGACAACAAAGGGATAGGATGTATCTAACCTGAAGAAACCACCCAATACCATCCAGTCTCAAAAAGTGCAATCATCGGTGCCATCTAACATGATAATTTCCCTAGTCTTTTAGTTGATTTACTTGGAGAGTAGGAAAAAAACAGACTTCACCCTGCTTAACCACAGACACTGGTGGTTTTTCAGCAGAGATATCTCCAAATTCAAAGTTACCTTCTTATGAGATTTAGATTAAACTCACTAAACCCTTGGCTTAGGATCCTGCAAGAAGGATTCTGAGAGTAAGGGGTTTTTGCCAATACTCATTACCCAGCAACTTTCAGGCATCATGAGGCTGTTAGGGATGGAACGCCACCTCCTACTTGTGCCCAATCGGGAGAATCAGGTGAGCCTGAAAGTTAGCCTATGCAATCAATTTCTCAGCTGTGTGCTCTGAAGCCCAAGCCACTCCATTATGCATGCTACTCACACCATGGCTGCTGTGAGCCTAGCTTGTCACCATTCATAGGGAGAATGAGCTGTGACTTCTACCCCTGCTGCTGGGAGGAGAGGGTGCTCACACTGCCCACCTTTACAGGCTCAAGCCCTGCACTTAAGTGAGGGTTAGACAATTTGGTTCAAAAGAAGAGATCTTCAGAGGGACAACTGGGTTTCCAACACAGTTAATAGGGCACCCTCCTATGATACAGAACCCTTCAGTACTGGGAAGATTAACAACTGCCAAATATTCCCCCTCTCCATGTAGACAGCAAGTGGATTTGAACGCTGGAATCTCTCATCTGCCCTCTATCACACAAAAATCACACTCTTAAGCAAAAAAAATATACGTGTTAAATGTTCTTATGGGTAAGCTGCATGCTGCTACAGAAAGGACTGTGGGGCTTGATAAAAAGAGAAAGGGCCAAGAAAAATGGTCCCATGATACCTCTGTACTGGGCTGACAATGCTAATGCCTTAGCACCTACCCTGGCGGGGTGTGCTGTGTACCACTTAAGTCACTGGGAAATACATTACGAAACCATATTAAGAGTAGGAAAAACACAGAATTACACTGCTTACCCACAAACACTGGTAGTTTTCATAGCAGAGCAATTCCCAAACATACAAGCTCACTTTTTGGCGAGTTCCAGACTTAAATAAAGTAGATGACTTTTGTTTTCCTCACAACCTCCACTACCCCCTTATGAACACCCCCCTCCCCTGTCCCCTGCCATGAGCATGTCTTCCCTTAGCTTTCCCTGTCAGATCAAAACTACAGCTCATAAAATATTCATCTCTCTTAAAAAATTATACATCCTTCTGAGACTGGAAGGATGGCTCGGTGGTTAAGAGCACTTGCTGCTATTCTCAGCACCCACATGGCAGCTAACAACCATCTATAATTCTAGTTCCAAGGGATCTGACACCCTCTTCTGACTTCCACTGGTACTGTGTGCACATGGTGCATAGACATACACATAGGCAAAACACCCTTATACATAAAATTTTTTAAAAATTTATACCCTTCTGCAGTAAAGACGAGAATTCTTTGTTTGTCATCTGTGAACTTTTTAAAAAGTCTATCCTCTTTCCAAATAGCACATTTTAGTAACTATCACAGATTCCATTATGCTCTTCATGAAAACAGCAACAAAATGTTATCATATAACGCTGTGTGATAGTCTGAATAAGAATGCCCCCCTCCTCATAGGTTAATATTTGAATGCTTAGTCACTAGCAAGTGGCACTATTTGAAAGGATTAGAAGGATTTGAAAGTTGGAGGTTTCAAAAGCCCATGCCAAGCCCAGTGTCTCTCTCTCTCAGTCTGTGGATCGCATGCATCTCTCAACTACTTCTCCAGCACCATCCTAATGTGCCACCATGTTCTCTGCCATGCTGATAACGGACTAAGCCGTTGGAACTATAAGCGAGCTTCCAATTAAATACCTTCTAAGAACTGCCTTGGTCATGGTGTCTCTGCAGACATAGAACAGTAACCAACACAGTAGTTGGTACCAGGAGCAGGGTATTGCTCTGACAGGTGCTTGTTGGTGGAATGTAGATTATGAATCAAAAGGCAGTTCAAAGCTTTAAGCTGGGGGGACAGGTGCTGGGAGGGTGGGTTTAATGAGCCATTCTAGTAGGAACATGGGCGACAATAGTGCTGAGAGCAATGTGAATTATGACAGCACAGCTAGGAAGTTTCAGAGGAGAAGAATATTAGTAAATGGCCTAGACTTCTTGTGATATTTTGGCAAAGAATGTGGCTGTTTTTTGTCCTTGTCTTAAAATTTTGCCAGAGGCTGAATTGAAGAGTTTTAGATTAATGGTGTTGTCAGAGAAGATTTCAAGGCAGCCTAATATGGACTGTGCCATGGGGTTACTCAGATCACAAAGCAGGTACACTGGAGAGCAAAGACCCAAGTATAGGTTTACCTGATTTCCAAACCACTACCATATATTCCTCTAGGGAATGGGGCAAATGCTATTGGAACATACCACCAATGATTAAAAACAAACAAACAAACAAAAGCTCTTGTAGACACCTGCAGATTTTAGAACATACTAAAACTCAAAGGCTCTCTCATAAACACCTTCTTCCAGGTAGCTGGTGATACTACCCAAGCAAAAACAGCTATTCCAATTTCACAAACACAGCAAGCACTCAACTGTTAAGCCAGGATTTCTCAACCCTGAGTTGCTGACAGTTTGGACAGGGTAAGTCCTTGTCATGGGGCTGTCAGGTTCCTGTAAGATGGATAGCAGCAAGCCTGGCTCCACCCATCCCCAGTCATGACAATAAAAACTATGTCCAGACATTACCTTATGTCCTCTAGAGGGTAAAACTGGTCTCTGAGGAGAACCACGGAGTCAGTTGACACAACTGCACCTGGAAAAAATGTACTAAATTCAGGAAGTAGCTCTCCTACAGCCTGGTTCAGTACATATTCTTCTTCAAACCAAGCCACAACTCCCCATGGGAAGGCACGCTACACCAGGGGGCACATACAGAATCTGGTGCCAGCTACCGGCATCTTTCTATCAAATAAGTAACATCCCAGCTTCTCTACAGTGAACATGCCAAGTGTCTTCTAACTATTGCTCAAGTGATTACAGACCCTCTCCAAAACTTCGCTGCACACTCAAGACATGGATTTAAATACAAACCCAGTACACACAACCACCTGCCTCAAGTAGGACCACGAAAGCAGAAAAATCCACAGCAACAACACTCACTGAAGGTAAGGCATGACGTTTATTATTGCTCTGGAGCACTTCTCATGAGTTAGCTACTTTAATTCTTCATTGTCTTTAACCGTCTATGAGGTAAGTCTTGTTGTAGGACATTTGTACACTGTGTGAGGATATATTGCTGTGATGGGTTTAATTAAGAGCTAAATGGCCAGTAGCTAGGCAGGAGGTATAGATGGGACATGCGGGCAGAGAGAGGAAGTAGGAGGAGATAATCAAGGCACAGAGGAGACACTAACGAGACATGGAGGGAGTCAGACACATAGAATGAAAAGAAAGGTAAAAAGCCACATGGTGAAACATAGATTAATAAAAGCAGGTTAATTTAAGTTATTTAGTTAAGAGCTAGTGGGACAAGCCTAAGCTAAGGTTGAGCTTTTATAATTAATAGTAAGTCTCCATGTCATTATTTGTGAGCTGGTGGCCCAAAGAAAAATCCGACTACAAAGTATTCTATTTCTGTTTTGTGATTAAGGAAATGGATGCCCAAGGAGTTCCAGTCAATCATCCAAGGAGTCAGACCTGTGGGAATCTCATCTTCTAGGGACTCCACCTGGTAATCCGAGATTCCCCAGGTTCATCTCGGCAGGTTGCTCAATACTGCTTAAGTCTGACATCACTGTTCTCCCGACCAGCCTTCTTTGGGTATAAGACAGCCTTGTGTATCCATAGTGCTGTCCAACTCACATTTTCCTTCTTGGATAGTGGACACACAGGACACTTTAAATCTTGTACTGAAGTTGAGAAGCCATATATATGCCAGTGTCCTGAAATACCTGCCCAATGTCTCCATTAAAAAAGAAGTAAGGTTAATGAACACGTGATCTTTAGCAAGCATATGCCAGATACTGAAATACTGAGGACCACACTATGTAGCCCAAGCTTGCCTTGAGCTCCAGATCCTCTTGCCTCATACTGGCATATTCTGTTGCATGTTCTTTTAATTTGTTTTTTGCAGACCAGGAAGTGAACCCAGGGCCTCCTAGGTACTTTGCAAACACTCTGTCATTGAGCTACACCCCTAAGCCCTGGTATGCTCTTTCAACATCGTCAAGAATGCACATCACTTAAAACAGCTAGGATGTAGAGATCTAAGGAGGTGGCCAAGGCATTCTTGGCTTGAAAGGTGGGTGGAAGTCCCAAGTAAAACAGATGGAGGTGAAGAGGTGGGTTAAGTTGAAATAGGTGCCTCTTGGTCTTCCAAGAAGGTGGCATTGTTTCCTTGCATCACGGTATGCTAGCAGATGGCCACCACTGGTGACATACACTACACCTTTCCCACCTTCTAACAGGTTAAATTGTATCCATTCTCATGTCCTTTGCCTCATTATTCTTTTCTTAAGTTCCTTTTTATTATTTTTAATTATGTAAATAGGAGGCATAAGTGCAGGTGTCCACAGAGGCTAGCGGCACCAGATCTCACTGAGGCTAGCTAGAGTTACAGGTGGTTGTGAGCTGCCTGGCCTGGATGCTGGAAACTGAACTCAGGAACTCATAAGTGCTCTCAGCCACTAAGCCCCATTTCACCATTTTGAAAAGGTAAGTTTAACACTACCCTAAGTGCCAACCTATCTTGAAAACTATTTCCACACAGCACATCAAACACAGTCCGTATGTACAGTCACCGTTAAAGGCCCAGGATCCCCCGCTCTTGGCATCACATTTGGAGAAAGCAGTGTGCGCTTTCTGAGGAGCAGGAAGGACATATTCAGAACTAAAGAGCTTGAGGAAAAAAAAGTCACCAAAGACTGATCGCCCTGAGGCAGCCCACATGTATCAACTCACCCATCAAGAAGAGTGTAGGGCTTGCTCAGTTAATATTTGAAAACTTGAAGCTTCCTGAGTAAATATATTATTCTGTGAACTTTGAGACTTGGGCATGGGGCACCGAGGACCTTTAAAATCGCATGGAAATCTGTTCCAAACCAAGACTCTGCTCAGTACAATGGCACAGTTTGACAGCTATTAGAGCCACGGGGGGGGGGGGGGGGGGGGGGGAGATAACAAATGTCTAACGCTAACTTCTAACAAAGAAAGCAACTGACTGTGAAATGGGAAACAGGTTATACCAAGTCTTGAACTACAAGGCAGGGGCAATACACTTCCCTCTTAGCTCCTATGAAAATCAGTGGGAGAAAATGGAAGCACACCATTTCAGTTGCACACAAATGGACATCCTTAAGTGTTCAGCTTTGTAACAACTGCTATGTGAGCCATCCACATTTAACTATGCCTTTAGATGTTAGACATTTAAGAGTTAACAGGCTGGCTTCCCATTTTCTTACCACCTGAGGGGGCCTTCCAACTGCCCAGCAGTGCCCTTAAGGCTACTTTTCTCAGAACATCAGCAGTTGTTGGCCAGGCCTTCCAAGCTGCTACCTTTCACCCAGGCACTGGGTCAGTCTAAGGCAACACAGGTAGCTGGCTTAACCATTAGTCCAAGAGCTTTCAAAGGGTGCTGGACGTTCAGAAAGTAACTCACATCTCCAATTACCAACGAGGAATTTAATTATCCCATTTAGACGTGATTTCTTTCTAGAGAAGTTTCCTTTATAGACCTAAGAAAGGTCAGTCGCTCTCTCCATCTACTGAAAGCATCGGTCTACAGCTTCACAAATGCAGAAGTGCAAGGATAATGTTCCTAGCTTAATTCACATTCTTAACCGTAGATCAGATTTAAAATGTCCCTGTTACTGCCTCTGCTATGAGAACAGCAAGTGCCCGCCTTTCTGGTACACACTGATTCTACTTGCGATAGCATCTCTGTTGTACTGTGTATGTCCTTAGAAATCAAAAGCTATTTCCCAGGCCCCTACCTGCCCAAGCTATGGCAAGAAAGTAAGTAACCTAGGAGGTGAGGTGGGAGGTTTAGCTCCATGAGAGGCCCTGGATTCTATGGCCACCACCAAGAAATAAAATAAAAATCGACTTGTGCAATACAAATAAACCTGCTGGCCAAACATTTTTAAAAGGCTTACCAAGTTCGTTTCTACCTAAGTTTAAAAGCCATAAGACAAAGAATTAGAGATCTAGTTTGACCGGTAGAATGCTTATGCAGCATGGGGGAGACCTTGGGTTGTACCCCCAGCAGCACACACACACACACACACACACACACACACACACACACTCTCAACCAGGTTAAAAGTAGAATGAAAATTTGCCCCCATCATAAAAACAGAGCTCAGATTCCTGTTGGGGACGACTCAAGTAAAAAACACACAGCAAAAGAAAAAGAGGGGGGGAAAAAAAAGGGCAACTCTCATGCATTCTCGGTTATTTTCACAAGAGCAATCACCTTGCAGCACTAAACAGAAGCAGAAGCCTGCAGGGTAAACACTCTCTCTGGAAAACACGGGCAGCACGTGCTTCCTCCTGGCACCTGGTACAGGGCTCACTCACCAGCTCCTCCAAAGCTGGCTGGAAGATCTTTTGTAGAGGTGAGTTTGGAGGACGCCTGAGCTCCTTAAAACTCAACAGCCAAACTGTAAATACAATCTCACCTCTCAAAGACTTACTCTAGGAAACCCTGACAACCCCATACTGAAACTACGTTGGTTGTATATTATACACTCGGAACCACAAGGGCTAGCATCCCACAGAATTCGACGCATTTGTTGATTTGCCCTACATACTCACAGCCACAGTCCCAGCCACTGCACTGCCACTCGGCAGTACCCAGTTTAGGACTGAAGCCCATCTAGGAAGCCGATTCCCTTGACTTCCCTTAGTGAGGGAAATCCCACTGGAAATCGGAGTGCCTTGTGGAAGTCAAGCGCGAATCACTCCTTGCCTACTTTTCCTGGAGTCCCACCATCTGGCGCTGCTACAACCCATCGCCCCGGAGAATATTTTAATGAAGTGCCTTCCCACAAAGAGCCACACATACCTCTCCTCCCAGAGACAGCCTCTTGGAAAGTTCCTGAAGGATCAAGTTTGAGCGGGGCTCTGCGTGCGTGCCTGCGTCCGTGGGGAGTGGCTGCTGTCCCCGGCAGACCGCCTCTGGGAAGCTGACCAGCACACAGGACACTGAGCTCAAGGGTCTGCAAAAGCAAGGCCCGCGCGCCTCAGGCTGCACAGGGTTTTTGGAATGCAGGGCGTGGCTCTCTGCTACAGCTAAAGAAGTGAGTCAGCCCCTGTGCAATCCTAACCAATAGGCGCGCTCACTGTTGGTTAAGGCGGAACTTTCCTGTCTTGATTTAAGTCGAGTTTAGCAGCCTTTCAGGTCCCCACTCCAGTTTAAGCTTTTAAGAACTTTAGCACTTCTAAAGTTGGTGAAACTTTTCTGAAGTCAGGCCTGATCACGTTATAATAAGCAGTGGAAGTCCTTGGGTTTCTGCCTTAAGACTTCCTGAGATGAGGCTGTAATGGGTGCAAAGCGCTCTGAGACCTCCATCAAAGCAGGCTGAGAACTGACCTGCAATTTAATGATCTGCAATGAGCCTGGAATGTACCCATCTAACAGAGGTGGCCAGATTATAGTGACCCTACATGCAAGACACTTAGCACAGTGCTCCACAGAGTAGGTACTCAGAAATGCCAAGTCCTGAATCCTGAATTCCACTATTGTAGACAGCCATAGACTGAGCAGGGCCTGGTGACACAGACCTGTAATCCCAGTTAATCCAGAGGCTGAAGCAGGATACCCGCCTGGGAAATTTAGGGAGACTCTGACTCATACTTTTAAAGAGCTTTTGTTTGTTTGGTTTGTTTGTTTGTTTTTAAGGGGTGGCAGGGGCTGGATGTAGCTGTGTGAGGAAGTTCTAGCTTAACATATACAGGTGCGAGGTTCCATCCCCTAAACTGCAAAGGAAAATTTTTAAATGATAAACTGGTCTTTGATTTTAAAAATTCTTTTTTATGCTAAAAACATACAGAGAATTTCAGAGCTGGAATACTTGGTGTTGTATGGTCTGCCTCTCTTAAGTCATGAGAAACTTAGGCTTATGGTTTATGTTTCTTGGATTTGATATTATTATATAATTGAAAGGAAGGGATTACTAGCAAAATAAAGAATCTTAACAGAGTGATTTTATTTAGGAGAAAATTAAATATACTTAAAAAAGCAAGAATAAATTAAAAAAATTCTATATAGACACAGTGGCTTAAACACCATATTTTAATGAAAAAAAACACTTAAAAGAAACTTGTAAGAGTTGAAATTTGGCAAATTAGAGGAGACTTCAGAACTCTTAATTCCTGGGGTCCTGATCTATTAAAACATGAATTGATCACTAGTACTGATGGAGTTTCTGACAGGAAGAAAGATTATTTTTATTGGTTATTTCTCCCTCCGGGGTGTGTGTGTGTGTGTGTGTGTGTGTGTGTGTGTGTGTGTGTGTGCCTGAGCACAAGTGTGGCAGTCAAAGGGCAGTTTCAAGCAGTCAGTTCTCTTCTTACCTTTATGTGGGTTCCCAGGACTGGACTTGGCCGTCACGCTTGCCTGGGAAGCACCTTCACCCACTGCGCCGTCTCAGTAGCTCCAGAGACTCGGTTTATAAGTTGCAGATTAAAACTTCTCAGGTTAGAGAAGATCTCTTGGGTTTAACTTCTCCTCCCCTCCTCCTCGTGTGTGTGTGTGTGTGTGTGTGTGTGTGTGTGTGTGTGTGTGTGTGTGTGTGGTATGTGCATACTCACAAGCACATGCATAGCTGTATGTATGTTTATGCTTAGAGGCCAGAGGAAAATTGTGGGTGTCTTTCCTCAGGTACATTCATTTTTAGTTTTTAGTTTTTTGGGTTTTTTGTTGTTGTTGTTGTTTGTTTGTTTGTTTTGTGTTTTTTTGACGCAAAGTTGGCCTGGCATTCCCCAGTTAGGCTGAAGCCCGAGATCTGTGTCTTCTCTTCCACAATGTTGTGATTATAAGTATGTACCACCATGCCCAGCTTTCCCATCTACTTACTTATTTACTGGGGGGTAGGGGGTACTACAGTGCCTTGTGGAGGTCAGAGGACAACTAACGGGAGTCAGTTCTCTTTTTCCACCCTGTGGGTTCCAGGGATCAAATTCAGGCTTATCAGCCTTGGCGTCTACCAGCCCTTATTCAAGCCATCTTGACAGCTCAAGCCTGGTGTCGGGCTTTTTCACATGGGCTCTAGGGTTTTTTTTGTTTTTGTTTTTGTTTTTTTCTGAGACAGGGTTTCTCCATGTTGTTTTGGTGCCTGTCCTGGATCTTGCTCTGTAGACCAGGCTGGCCTCGAACTCACAGAGATCTGCCTGGTTCTGCCTCCCAAGTGCTGAGATTAAAGGTGTGTGCTACCACCACCCGGCGGGCTCTAGGGTTTTAACTCGGGTCCTCACGGTTAAACAGCCAACACAGCAAGCGCTGTAGGCTGAGCAGTTTCCTCAGAGCACCTTGTGTTTCCTTAGAGCCAGTCATCCCACTGGCCAAGATTTCTTCAAATGTCCTCTAGCCAACAAGACCTGAAGTGAGAGTGGGGCTGTCCTAAAATGTTGTTCTTTCCTATGAGGCAACGGGAGAAAGCAGAAAGAACACTGCACCATGAAGCCAGAGTGCCCTTCCCAGTCTAGGCTCTGCCAGTAATCGACCAGAACAACAGTTTCATCTCTCCGAGGTTCTCTGCCAGCTCTTCCACTAGGAAGAACAAACTGGGACGGGAAAACAAATGGTCCAAGGCGGCAGAAGCCAGATGTATCTAACAACAGGTACCCAGCACATGAAGGAGCCTGATCGTGAACTTCTCCCATACTCCCCATAAAGCTAACACTTCACTCACAAACCCTCAAAGCTAATTTCTTGAAGCCTCCGTGCTCCATCTCCATCTCTGGGCAACTGACTATCAACAGGTGCGACAGGAAGGCTTCCTTTTATGACTGTACCATTTCCGCCATTCATGGTTCAAACATTGGTCCCTTGTGCCAGTCACTGAGGTTGGATGCCGTCCAACTGCTATTTCAGCTGAAGGCCCCTCCCTCTTGGCCACCAGACACATCAGTCCCATCACATGATATATGTCAAAGTTCAGCCCCTTTCCTCTCTCGGTCATTGAGCTTAGAGGAGATCAAAAGGAAAACAGTCTCCTAAAGGCAACTTCTCAAATGTTCAAGTTCAGATGGATTTTTAAAAGCAGTGATTTTTTTTTTTATTTAGAAAACTACTGCTATTTATTATACCTTGTGGACTATGTTGGTTGCATATTATATACTGGTATATTATATACTAGGTAATATGTTGGTTGCTATATCAAGCTTTACGTTCAGAGAAGGTGCTCCACCCAGGAAGAAGGAAACCTTCCTGAATGCCATCAGCTGCAATTGGAACTCAAAGCACTTAAAAGACATTTCCCACAGTCTTCATGTACCAGAAACAAGGCCACCATTATTGATATAGTTACAGTATTCTCACAAGGGGAAGGGGTTAAATATTTCCAGGTCTTTGTTACCTACAGTGACAGCACAAAGCTTCCCAATATACAGTTATGAAAAAACAAAAACAGATGAACCCACAGGCCCAGAGGTATACCCTTCAGCCCTTTAGAAGCCGGCTTCTGCTCCACGGAGCCCAGCCTTTAAACTACAGTGCTGAAGAACCCACTGGCTCTATTCGTGGCTTTCCCATGGGCACTGAGCACATAGTCACTTCCACATCTGCCCCACATTGGCCTTGCTGTCTAATGACTTCCTCATATCATTTTACTTCCCCTATTCCAGACCCACTCAAGACTTCCTTCTAGAACTCACTCACTCGCCCAAGCCCTGAAGATCACTCCTGTCCTTTTTCCTTCCTCAAAGGGAAGAGACCTCATTCATTCATGCCTCTCTTCTCTGTGAGCTCTCTACCCTCTTCTCTCCTACCAGGTAAGACTGCAGCTGAGACAAGCAATGTATTTCAGAGCCCTATATGTCCCTCAGGCCCTCGCAGATCCTAAATAGTCATTGTTATTGCTCTAACGCTGCCCAAGTCACAGAACAACCTCAACAGTGAAGAGAAAACCTGGGCTGATGCATCAAGAATAAACAACTATTATCGTTTTTGAAATCAGTTGGCAAGCATAAGCCAAACATCAGATGTGTTTCTCCGATCTTTATGACACATTCCACCAACACAGAAGGCTTCTCAGGAAGCAAATCTAGCACTTCCTGAAAGGACGTAAGTTTACACAACACTGTGCGGGCATCCAATCTCAGTTCCCCAAACACTAGCCCACTGGAGAGTGGTGGTCAGTCACTCTAGCTTCCTTCCAGTAAGGAACATATACACGTTGGATAATTTGCCAAAGCACTCATTTCTTTCATATAAATCTCTCAATGTATATGTTATAGGCACAAATACCTCTGTTAACCTAACTTTAACAATGACTTCAATAATAAAGCACAGTACCAAAGCACAGTTCAAGACAACTGTATTCTTTCTCTCTCTCTTACACACACACACACACACACACACACACACACACACACACACACACGTTGTAGAATAATCTTTTTGTATACTGTGAAGATGTGTCACTGTTATTGGTTTAATAAAAAGCTGAATGGCCAATAGCTAGGCAGGATCTCCAGGCACAGAGGATGCTGGAAAGAAGGGTGGAAACACAAGGAGTTGCCAGCCAGACAGAGAGGGAGTAAGACATGCAGGAGGACAGGTAAATGCCACAAGTCACGTGGCAACAGGTAGATGAGTAGAATGGGTTAATTGAATGGGTTGTAAGAGCTAGTTAGAAACAAGCCTAAGCTATCAGCCGAGTTTTCATAATTAATAAGAAATCTCTGTGTCATGATTTGGCAGCTGGCAGGAAGGACAGAAAAATCCACCTACACACACACTCCATGATAGGGGTACATTTGTTTGGATGGCCTAATCAAAAGTCATGTGACATTTGTATTAGATCAAGCACCTAGAGTCATTGCCACACATATACCCACACACCCACAGTCACTAGTTTAATTAGTGTCAATACATGTCTGCTTTTATGGCATGTAGAAATAAACTACCACTCTTCTCAAAAAGCTACATCAGAAACCAGCCACCCTATTATCTAATTAAATGCTTCACGGCTGCTATCTGTGACAAAGGGCACTAGTAAACATCCCAAATATAAACAACCAAGAGAGGCAGTCAGTCAGCATTCTTTAGCCTGTGTGTAACAGAAATGGCCCCTGAAGCATCGGAGGCCAGGCAGCAAGACGGGGTGAACTGAATGAAGATTACAGGCACCAGGGATGCCTGACACGGCTTCACTGGACCTTAGGACCCAATCCCAGTGAACGAACTCTTCAGGGACAAGAAATCCTCTGACACTTACCTTCAACTCAGTTCCCAGCGACTGTTTCATGTTTTAGAGTTGTAATTTTTAAAATTCTCAACAAGACTTACACCTTCTAGCCAGGGCCATGTATCTATGATGCCCTGGTCTACAAAAGAACCATCTAGTTAGATTGGTGGGGGGAGTAAATTCCATCAGAAGAAAATAGGTTCACTTCCTAGAAATGGGACCCCAAAACAAATAACAACGCCTAGCATGAAATTCCACTCTATGCCTAATGTGGAGGCTGATCCAAGTATTCCTCCACTTGGGTATAAACTGCATTCTAGACGTTCACTAAAGGTTAAAGTCAGTGAACTTTTGCCTAGCCATCGAGTCCCTGTCACTGGAGACATGTCTAGAGTGTAGATGATGGCATCTCCAGGCCATCCTAAATAGCTCATTTAACTCAGAACTGATTTGAAATTTGACATCAATAATATTTCTAATACCACACTCAGACATCATTCAAAACATGGAAAATGCATCTGGAATTCTATCTATGATTTAATTCATTTACGGCTGGTGTACCTGGTCATGGCAGTGACTTCCATTATTTTATATATACTCTATTTATAACACCGCAAGACAGTTTATAACATCTGAAAAATCGAGGACTTACAAACAGTACCCTCACAAAAAAGAAAACACCACCTATATTAAACCGTCAGTCTAAAGTATTTTAGTAGAAAGTTTAAAAATTTTTAAATAATGCTGGCTTGGGGAAGACTGTCAGGTCTACCATCATAAACATAATGGCTATAGTCAGTAGTATAAACTGTCCCACACTTAAATTTTTTTCACTGATCACTTAGTATTGAATACATTCAAAAGGATGCATTTACGGTACCTGTTACGGCACATAAGAATAAAATCAACACCCATACAGCCATCACACCGTTCGACGAGGAACCTGACGGCTCTCTGTGTGCTCCTCTTCCTGACTGAGGTGGAAACGGTTTCTTTTCATAGTGTGTGTTCAAAGATTTAGAAGACATTGGTCTAAGAAGTGCCTTTCTTAATACAGCAGAGAGTGGAGGCTCATGTCTGTATTTTCAGTACCTGGGAGGCAGACAAATTGAAAGCCAGCTTAGGCTACAATAGTAAAACATCGTCTCAAAAAACTAAAATTAGGGGGCTAGAGAGATGGCTTAGCTGGTATAAGCACTTATTGCTCTCACAGAAGAGTTACATTCCCAGCACCCACATCAGGTGGCTCATAACTGCCTTGAATTCTGGCTCCTTTTCTAGCTTCCACAAGTATACCCTCACATGCAAAAACCCATACACGGCACACACATATTCGCATATAATTAGAAATAAAAATAAAATCTTCAAAATAGCCAAAAGGTGCAAACAGATAAATAAGTACTCTGTGCCTTCTGAAAATACAACCCAGAGGCGATCAGAAATAATGGAACATAAAATTGCTGTGCTGGCTAGTTTTATGTCAACTTGACACAAGCTAGAGTTATCTGAATGGAGGGAATCTTAATTGAGAAAATGCTTTCATAAGATTAGTGATTCACGGAGGAGGGCCCAGCCCACTGTGGGTGGTACCTTCCCTGGGCTGGTGGTCTGGGTTCTATAAGAAAGCAGGCTGAGCAAGCCATGAGGAGCACGCTAGTAAGCAAAGCTCCTCCATGGTCTCCACATCGGCTCCTGCCTCCAGGGTCCTATCCTGCTTGATTTTCTGTCCTGGCTTCCTCCAATGATGGACTGTGATCTGGAAGTGTAAGCCAAATAAACCCTTTCCTCCCTAACTTCCTTTTGGTCATGATACTCCATTGCAGCAACAGACATCCTAACTAAGGCAACTGTTGAATTCAGTCCTGAAGAAACTGGAACCTAAATAGTACCCTGCCAAACACAGAGACTACTAGAAGACAAGTCTGTGGTTCCTCCGGGGTTTGCTCCATGGACCTAGCCAGGACTAGTTACTGGGAATACTAAAGTACACCAAATCTCCTTGACTCAGTGTCAGGTCATGAGATGTGCACCTGGAGAGGTCAACTCCAAATGACACTAATTAAGGTCTTATTAAACCAAGACCAACTGGTTGTCTCGTGACATAAAAAGACAAAGGAAAGGTGTGCCTCAAGGAACAATAATGGACTCTAATCCACACATCAGCCATCATGGAAGAGTGAGCCAATGGCCAGAGGAAAAAACAGAAATCAAAGAAAACAATCCACCAGGGAAGGGCTTAATTCTGTTGCCACTATATGTTGACTCATTTATATGACAGGAGACATAAATTAACATGTCATCTGTGAAATTAAAGGACTTCTATGTGAAAGGAAAAGCATGTGCACAGGTCAGTGAATGAGTCAGGACAATCTGTTGAAGTGAAAAACTACACATTGGAGAAGGGCAACTTAACATCTAGAGCATGGTAAATAAGATCATCATACATGCTGAGGAAATCAGGGGCCAGCACACGGAAAAGTGCAGCCGTCTCAACACAGTTCACAAAGTACTGAAGTTGTCCGGGGGTGCAGGACACTGTGTCCTTCTTTATAGATGGGTAGCATATGTGTCACGGTCTGGGATCCCAGAAGCTGGCCCCATGGCTCAGAATACTCTACACCTTGACTCTGACAATGTTAGACACATGCTTAAAGAAAAAAGGAAGGTCCTTCTTGACCAGTCCTACATCTCTTATCTAAATGCCTCTTTTGAGCTGGTAATAGCTGAAGAAGGCTGACATGTTCAATAGGGGCAAGACTACAGCAGAACTGCTGGCCGAGAGGGCACGGCCTCAAGAAGCAAACTAGGGCACCTCGCTCTAAAAAGCAGTCCCCCTATTTCTGTGAGACTTCATGCCGATCACGTGAATTTCCAGACACCATCTCACTATTTCTTCCTCACTATCATCGTGATTTACCTGAACTAGTATTTCAAAGATGATGAGTTTTTAATTGAGTAATTTTCACATTTTCACAATTCTTTCCAATCAGCAATGCTAACTCTCATAGTTCAGGTTGAGATGCTAATTAGCAAATGCCCCACTCAAATGTTCTCTGCCTCTGAAACCTGCCCTAATCTAGCACATGCCTCTTGACACCTGGGTAATAAATCATCTCTCTCTTTTGTGCTCTGCACATTGCATATATCTTTTATAAAATCTACTACTTTCTATTGAAATGCTTATTGTCTTTGTTAAGGCCTCACTGACCCTTGAAGTGTAATTAGCATGTTTTATTTGTACTGAAATTTACCCCCAACCATGAGAGCAGGTGCCCAGAAGTGCTGTGTGCTGATCTGAACATACCACTAAGCTGCAACACAGACTCAGCAGGAGACTACACACACAGAGTGGATCTGACCAGAATTATAGTGATACTTGGGATACTCAGAAACCAAAGAGATTATTTATTGTCCTGGGAGATAATAAAACAAATCAAGTGCTTATCTGTAAAATACTTCATTCATTCATTGTTACCCCCATGATTACTTTCTGTTACAAAGACCCTCAATCCTGAGGAAGGCCAAGGGTCAGATGATTCATAATCCAAGGACGTCTCTCTGGTCTGAACCATAAGCTTCCACATGAAATAGACAAGAATGAATTTTGTAATAATTCAATAATCCCCAGATTCACTGTGAACTATAAATACCTTTTAGGAGGAAATAAGAGAAATGAATGTTTTAAGATTATATAAATCGGATTCAGGGAATTAACACAAATGAATGCTTTGAAATATCCCAGGTTTTTTCTTTCTTTCTTTCTTTATGACTTAATAACAAGTGTTTGAGTGCTAGGTGGTGGAGATTTAAAATAAAAACAACCACCATGATCTCCGCGCCGTTACTTAGCAATTCCAGGCTTCAATTATTCCCTTCTAAAGGGCAAGTGAGAAAAACTGAAAAAGAAAGCGCTTCTAGAAGAAACGCTGAGCCATGTGATCCAGATGATCTAAGCCTGCCCTTTTCTCTACTTTTCTCCCTATGATTCCGTAATCGAGCCAAGGTGAGCGTTAAGCCATTCAGGGGTTGGCTCTCTACAAGCAATTTACTTTCCACTAAAACTTAATTTATGAATCAAAAGTAAAAGTAAAACCGCATGCAGTATATGGAAGTACTCCAAGAGTGACCCTGGAGGTGTCACCAACCGAGGAGTTCAGATGGAGAGATGACAGGGAGGAGACAGAAGGAAGTAGAAAGCAGCTGGGATCTGTCTCCAAGCCTTGTCACCAAGCAGCCAGAAGACATGAGACACCAGGAATCAGCCACAAAGCTGAGCTCACAGTTCCATAATGCTAGCGGGACCCCTGAGGACAGAGACTTAAGTTCAAAATTGGTCTTTGCATTTACCTTCCATCCCAGAAGTCACATGGTCATGAGACTGTGGATTTTACCAAACCTTTTTGTCTTAAGCCAAAGCGAAATGCTCCCATCACACAGCCAAGACAGGGAACTGCAGAACAGGGCTCCGATGTACCTTCACAATAGGAGTCTGCCATACTGGTGTGGTGGAGCCAGCTTGCCCCACGGCACTACAGCAGACTGCTAATTTCTCAGGGTCAATGGCAAGTTGGCCACAGTAATAATTAAACTAGAGGAACTTGGGCTGGTGAGATAGCTCAGTTGATAAGAACACTTATTGCTCTTGCAGAGAACCTGAGCTTGTTCCCAGTGTCCCCATGAGGCAGCTCACACCTGCCTGTAATTCCAGATCCAGGGGATCCAATACCCCACCCCTCCGTGGGCACACACACAGACACACATCCATACAGGTAAGTAAAAATAAAATAAAATTTTAAAAAATTATAGAAACTTGAAAAATTTTAAATTATACCCAAAATAAACACTCAAAATTAATTACCTCCTGATTATTTTGCCATTAGCTAGGCTCCTGATGCTGGCTGCAACTACCACATCTAATTCATAGAAGACCATATAATGGAGTGCATATCACTTTCAAACCTGCCTTTGGTGACTTCTATAGGACAGGCTGAAATCAAGTATAACAGAAGTGTTTACACCCCCATGAAGCTGCTGGCATTGGAATCCCTCCTGGCAGAGCCACAGTGCTGAGACTTACCAGACTTCCCCACCTGAAATATTTATCAACATCCTTTCACAGGGCTGCCATGTTTGAGCTGGCCCATCTTTTGAGTGAGAATAAAGGGTTCTAAATTGCAAATCACAATACAAAGTATACGGAGAGAAAGCACCTGCATTTATTGTGACCCTGTAATGCCCAAGGAAGTCCTATGGACAGTCTTTCATGTCATAATAGGGATTGTCAAGTCCAATACACAGATGAACCTGAATGGCACAAGAGCAAGTGAGGTCTAGAAATGCCTGACTAAATATATCTGAATTTTCCACTATAACATGCAGTGATAACATTACCAGCGTTATTATCACAGTGCCCTACAAACTGGCCGGATGCAACTGTCAGATAACTAACAACTGTTCAGAGATACAATAGTGTGTGACGATTTTTCTTTTCTTTTCTTTTTGGTTTTTCGAGACAGGGTTTCTCTGTGTAGCTTTGCGCCTTTCCTAGAACTTACTTTGTAGACCAGGCTGGCCTCTAACTCACAGAGATCCGCCTGGCTCTGCCTCCCGAGTGCTGGGATTAAAGGCCACAATTTCTTCCAAGGCTCATTGAGAGCCAGAAAGTTGTGAAGGGGGCTCTTTAAGACTTAGGGTTCTAGAGGGAAGCTCATTAAGACTCAGGAAACAAACAACTCAGAAGTCCCCAGGAGTTCTGGAAATGGACCAGATACACTAAATTGAATAAGCAGCCAGGGCTGCTGAGGAGACCCGGGCTAATAGAGCTGCCTGGACAAGACACTGACCTGCCTGCAAAGTCATGCAGGGAGCTCCAGGATTCCAGCTTTTGTGAATCATGGACCATGCTGGGGTGAGAGTTCACTGGGGCAGCTGCCTTTGACCCCTCCCTGCTCCCCGTAAGTAACTCCTCAACCACACTCCCCCAGGGAACTCCAGTCCATGCATTGGTGCACCAAGTGGGACTTAGGTCTGTAAGGTCTGTCGTCGTCGTCGGTGTCCTACCAAGGGTGAGTAGATGGTCATGCCACATCTCTCCAGGGACAGTGTCACAGACACAGAGGGAAGAGTTGTGGACAACAGAGTGAATTTTACTCATTCAGCAATTTTGTTCATAATTACTTCTAATACCCAAAGAGCTACCTACAGAAGTGGACTCCAGGGGTCCCTGAAAGCAAGACCATCTGCGCTTTTCAGGGACCACTGCTAGTTTAACTGCTGACAAGGAATTCTCCTGTCATCTGCCACTCTTGTTCTGTCCATCGGAACTGATGCGCTCAACTAAAGAAAGGCTCATGCAACATCAAACCTTCTCACGGGTTAGCATCACGCCCTGAGGTTTCTGGTTTTCTTTAAACCTTTCTTAATCCTTATTTTAATTTTACATGTGCGGGTGCTGTGCCTGCAGAAAACGCTCAGATCTCCTGGAACTGGAGTTACAGCCAGTGATGAGCCACCATGTGGGTGCTGGGAATTGAACCCAAGACCATTGGAAGAGCAGCCAGTGCTCTTAACCACTGAGCTACCTCCCCACCTGATACTTTTTGAAACATTTTCAATTTTTACACATTTATGTCACTTGACTGTACTGTCCTTTTGCCATGACTTCTTAAAAATGATTCAGCCAGACATTAAAAGAATTCCAAAGAGCTAACAAAAATTTACTTACGGATTATTTTGAAAAGATTCTTGTCATCTTGGCTTCCTGTGAGATACTAGCTTCTCCCAGTGTTCCAGTACATTTCCATCACCTGTTACCAGGAGAAGACATCTCATTAGTTGTACGGCCTTTACTAATAACATCTATCAAACATACCACAGAAAGAACAATAAAAATCACAAAAACTCCAATGGTCCAAAATTCTACCACTTACTAGCCACAGGCCCTTGGGAAAATAATTCCTCTCTCTGAGTCTCCATTTCTTTACTTCTAAAGGAGCATCAAATATCCCCTACTATCTGTGTAGTAGTGATGGCTATGTAAGCTAAAGGACATGGTCAGCATCCTTTGATCCAACAAAGGTGTTGTCCCAGCAACAGGGATATCTAACACTTAATGATTACAACTTCTTTATTGCCCATATGTTGAGCTCATCAAATACTGGAGATCTACACGTGTTCACCCAATAATGGAACACACCCAGCAAAGTGCTTGTCTTTTGTAAAGAGGAAGTCATTCAGAACAGTATTTCACCTCAGTTTTTAATCTTGTAACAGGTAGGGCCCACAAACTAAGATCAGGGCTTTTGTGTTCTTTTCACACAGGGCCATAACAGAAACACACCCCTTATCCCCCGAAGAACGCAACTACTGGTCACTTTCTGTGAAGAGCACGTGGCTCCGGGCAGACAACACTGTCGGAACAGCATTTGAGTTCCTCTCCTAATCAAAGCCCTAACTCAGCAAAGAGAGCAGACAGCAGTGATGGCATGGCTCCATCATTCAGTGCTGCAAGTCACCTGAAGGAAAGACAGAGGCTTCGAGTTACCCGAGCCAGAGGGAGGGGCAGGTGGACCAAGAAGGGAGGGGAGGGAAGAAATGCCATGTAAATCCAGGGTCAGAAAGAACTGGCCAGCAGCAATAAAACTGGGGGAGGACCTCCCTTTAGAAAGGAAGACTGAAGCCCCAACACAGAGAAGGTTGCTCATTGGCCAGCTATGGCTTTATATGGCTGGCCACTTGGCAAGGAAGCTTTTAAAAAGATGAAAAATGCTGTGCAATTTGATATAGGTTTAAATTAGTAGGTGTGAAGAACACCTAGCTACTGAACAACAGTGTGATCTTCGCCAAATGGTTTACTCCATCTAAGGCTCAGTTTCCAGGGCTGTAAAATGAGAACAGTAATGTCTACAGTCCAGAGCAGTCACACAGAGATGAGTGTGTGGACCCTCCATACAAGGTGTCCTCAAAGGAAAATCCCAACTAGCATGTTACTAGTGATTACAGTAGAGACTACTAAATTCCTTGTTATAAAAGGCACTAATAGTATGCAATCCAGTAAATTCCTAGACTCCCTATGAGGACACTTTGGAAAGAGGTTTAAACCCTACTTCTGACAGTAACACAAACTTTCCTAACATTTATTTTTCAAATTGATATTATGTTTGCAATTTTTAAAAATCAAAATATAATTATATCAGATCCCTCTTCCCTCTGCCCCTTCAAACTTTCAAATACCCTCCTAATTCCTCTCAAATTCATGGCCTCTTTTCTTTAATTATTAGTTATAAATACAACCTGCTGAATCTGTTTAGTGTAGTTTGTATGCAAACAATTTTAGGGGGCTGACCACTGGGTTTTGGATAACCAACTGGGGAGCCCATTGCTCAGGAAGATACATTCTCCCTCTCTATACAGTCATTATTTTCTCATAGATTTCCCCTTCCATATTAGCATATCTGTTGCTATTGTCCTTCTTCAGGTCTTGTTTAGGCAGCCATATTGTTGAGGTGGTAATGCACACCTTTAATCCCAGCACTCAGAACGCTGAGGCTGCTGGATTTGATTCTTCCCCGTCATTACTAGGAGACACATTTCTATCATAATGGAGTGTTAAACGGAAACTGGCACCTCCTCTCGCAGCCTTTCCTGACATCAGCCAACAGAAAGTTCTGTGCATCTGCTGATGTTGTATCAGTACTGGCTTCCTTCTATGGTGATGGACTCTGGACTGGAGAAAATGACTCATTTCCAGCAGAGGCACTGAACTGTTGTGAACTCCACTGGCATCTGCTGACCTCGAGGGCCATGCTCAAAGAGCATGGCAGCCCATCTCCCTCAGCACCACATTACAGTTTCATGGAGGACAGTGTGGATAAGACCATGCCAACTCTGAAGCAGAAGTATTAAAATTCTCTATCTACAGAAGGTATCATTGATGCCTCTAAATGGCCCCTTTGACACTCCTTCCAATAATGCAGACAGCTTTTATTTTCAGAACCTCTGTGGACAAAGTCCATAAGGACATCTGTCTCCTTTGAGCACAGTCACCACTGATACATACGGCAAACGCACTGTATTTGCTATGATGGGAAATATTTCAATAAATTAGTTACACGGATTAAAATCATGATCAAGGATGGTAATGTGCCACTGCTATGGTTAGCTGTTCCAAATCATTAAAAGTGACATCAACAACTAATGAACCACCCATTAATGCTGCCAAGTACTGGAAGCAGGGAAGGGGATTTCAGGGTCTTAAGGATTGTAGTGCTTTGAATGAAAATGGCTCCCATGGATGGGCTCATGGCCTTATTGAAAGAAGTGTATCACATGGAGTTGGCTCTGAGGTTTCAGATGCTCAAGCCAGGTCCAGTGTCACTCTCTCCCGCTGATGCCTTCGGATCCAGATGAAGAACTCTCAGCTACTTCTCCAGCATCATGTCTGCCTGCATGCTACCAGGCTTCCCACCATGATGACAATGTTTTCTTTTGTAAGATTTGCCGTGGTCATAGTGTCTCTTCACAGCAACAGAAACCCTAACTAAGACGGAAATTCATACCAAGGATTGGGGTTCCGAGACAACAGGCCAGACCATGCTTTTGTTTGGAGGAATAAGGAACACTTTGGGACTTTGAACTAGAAAAGCAATTGATTACTTTAAGTAGGCCTTAATCGGCTATACTATTAAGAGCATGGAACACAGCGGTGGTGAGGGTAATCAGAACTGTTGGGAGTCCAGCTCAAGAGGTTTCAGAGGAGAAGAATATTAATATGTGGCCTAAAGATCTTTCTTGTGAAATTTTTGTGAAGAATATGTCTTCTTTCTGCCCTTATTAAAAAAAAAATCTGCCTGAGGCTAAATTGAAGAGTTATGGATTAACAGCTTTGGCAGAGGACATTTCCAAACAACCTAGCATTGATTGTGTTGTGTGACCATTAGTGGCCAGACTTATACAGATCTATAATGAAAAGGAGTAAGCTGAGAAAGGGAAAAATACAAAATGTACAAAAATACAAAAATGGAAGATAAAAGGAGTACCAGGAAATGTAAAGAGATTAAAGAAAAGCCTGATGCTAAGTGGAATAAAGGGAGTGGTGACCTCAGAGAAAGACCCCACCCAGCTAAGCTTCCAAATTGTGAAAAGGAATTAAAGAAAAGTGAAAAAGAATTAAAGAAGAACTTAGGGCCAGACATGGTGATGCACACCTTTAATCCCAGCACTCAAAAAGCTGAGGCTGCTGGATTTCTGAGTAGAAGGCTTGCCTGGTCTACAGAGTGAGTTCCAGGACAGTCAAGCTTAGGCAGCAAAGGAAACCACTGAAAACAGAAAGCTGTTGAAAATGTATTTGAACAAGAAGTCATGTTCTAGCCCCAGCAAGCAGCAGACTTTGGCAGCTTCAGTCACATGGTTCTGGCTTTAGAGTTAAAGATACAAGAAAGAGATTACAGAATCTCCTTCCTTGATTAAGGAAAGCCACTGAGGCCAGGCATATGTCAGGGGCATCCTTTTATGGAGGCCTAGAAAGGTCACTGCATGAAGCTGTGAAGGTGAAGCCTGGGTTGCCTTGGAGATGCCAAGATGTTGGAGATGCTAGAGTTGTGGGATACCTGCCTAGGAAAGCTAACGGCGAGTGGAACCAGCCCATGGGAAAGAAGTGTGTTGCAGTCAACAAACCTGAAAGGAGTTGGAGATCTGAAAAGTACTTTGACATTAAACATGGAGATGCAGAGTTTGGAGTTTGCTCAACTGGTTTTCAGTCTTGCTTTGGTCCAGTATTTACTTACTATGCACCCTTTCCTCTCCTTTGTAACAGTAATGTATATCCTGTGCCACTGCATGTTGGAAGTATGTGAAATGCTTTTCATTTTGACTTTATAGAGGATTACAGTTAAGAGATTGCATGATCTCAGAAGAAACTTTGAACTTTGGGCTTTTAAACATTGTTGAGACTAATAGACTATGGGGACTTTTGATGCTGGACTGAAAGCATTTCTGAATTATGACATGGCTACAAGCCTATGGGGGCCAAGGAGTGAATGTGGGGATTTGGATGAAAGTGGCCCCCATAGGCTTATAGGGAGTGGCACTATTACATGTAGCATTGTTGGAGTAGGTGTGGCCTTGTTGGAGGAAGTATATCACTGGAGGTGGGCTTTGAGGTTTCAGATGCTCAAGCCAGGCCCAGTGTCACTCTCCTTCCTGCTGCCTTCAGATCTGGATGAAGAACTCAACTACTTCTCCAGCACAATGTCTGCCTGCATGCTGCCATGCTTCCCACCATAATGACAATGGACTAAACCTCTGAACGGTAACCCAGTCCCCAATTAAATGTTGTCCTTTATAAGAGTTGCCATGGTCATAGTATCTCTTCACAGCGATAGAAACCCCAAGGAAAGACAAGACACAAGCCAAAGGAAGGCCCTAGAAGAGCAAGAAGCAGCACCCTAAGCTGACTGAAAACAAGAGGACAGAAACATTGAGAGTTAGTAGAGCCAAAGAGTTAAAGGACCAAACGTGCCTATGCTACAAACTTTTCAACATAAACTCAGAAAAGAATCCCGAGATGATGGCACCATGAATGTCATCTTGTTTTAGAACCTGCTGCTGGCATGAAGAGCACAAGGACTATTGGGTCTTTTTAACACAAAACATACTATGATTTAGAAAGAACTGCATTAAGGTCATGCCACATACTCTACCTTCTGACCTCTGGTTAGCTTTCCTTGCAGTTCCCTTTTTAAGGAAGGAAAAAGAGGAGGAAAAAGTTAGGTACTCAAGGCAGCTGAAGTCTCTGAGGATGAGAAGAGGGAGGTGTGGAGAGAGTGCAACAGTAAGAAACATGATCCTAGTTAAGCAGGAGAATGCACAGAAAGGAAGAGAAAAGACGGTCCTGGCCAAGCTCAGGCGTGGTGGACTCTGTCTCTTACGATTCATTCTGTAGGTAATCCCCTCCCTTGAGTATGAGCGAGTCCTATGGCTTTCTTATAACTGACAAGCTATCACTGAGATGACAGGATGTGTGTCATACACTAGGGAGATGGTTATATCCATTCTGCCACAGGATTCTCTCCCGTGCTGGTTATGAAAATACAAGCTGCCTCAATGTGAGTTACATAATGAGAGCCACATGAGGGCAACCTCTGCTGACAACAAGAAACCAAGATGCTTGATCCAAGAGTCCACAAAAAAAACAACTTCTTCCTCAGCTGCACCTCAGATAAGACAGTAGCCACACTTACACCCTGACTTCAGCATGGTCAGCACTCAGCTAACTCAGGCCCAGATTCCTACTCCAGGACAGTCAAAAGATCACGTGTAAGTAGGTTGATTTGTAAACACTATGCTGTATTGATAGTCATGTGGCTCTAGATAATTAGTGCAGGAGAGAGGAGAAATATAAATCCATGAAGCCTTCTCATGGCCTTCTGAAGGAGAAAGAAGAAGGCCCAGGGAGTCTTGGGGCTCAGGAGAGAGGGACTCCCATCCTAGGCTGGCTGGCCACTTGGAGGATAGAATTAGTCCATTTACCAAAAAATTATCTTCTAAATGGAGATCAGGCTCTTGGCTGTCCTCCAAAGGCTATTCAGGATGCCAAAGCATGGGGACCATTGAGATCAGCAAGAGAATTTTTACCAGTGTACAAGCTCTCCTATAGATGTAGCCATAACAGAATAACAATAACATGCTATATATAATGCATTGTCTTTAAACCCTATTTGAAGAGACAAGCTGCAAATTTTTCTCTTAGTAGCTTTAAGAACTCAATTAAAATGAAAATACCAAGAGTTTCACGTCAATTTTTCCAATATGAACTCTCAAAACCAAACACACACACATACACACATACACACACACACACACACACACACACACACACACACACACACACACGTGCACGCATGCACACAGGCACACACACACAAATCCATCTTTAAATCTTCTGAACAAGTACCTACAACCTCCAGAAATCAGTTCAGGAAACCTCAACTCTTGGCCAGAGTGTACTCGGCTAAGAATAACTCTGAGAAAAAACCCTCTCACCTCACAGTCCAGCTGCTACAAGCAGAAAGGTCATCCCACAGTCACATCCTCTGCAAGGGAAAAAACCTACAATGTTTACCCAGGCCCAGCCTTGCAGCTGACAGGCATAGTGCACATACCCAAAGACCAACTGATCTGTCCAAGGTTACCCCACAGCATGGTTCTGACCTCCTGTTTCCCAGGCCTCTTCACACCGACTTATAGCAAATGTTAGCTTCAACATGAAAACATGACAGCAGCAATATTAAATATTCTGTGTGAGAGAAAATAGGATTTAAGTTTTCAGGATACTAGAAAGCTCCTATTCTAAAGAACTAAGCTCTGTGGCGGGGCAGGGGAGGAGGTACCACAGCATAAAACACTCATGTTAAATGGTCAGTCCTTTCAGCACTCACTGAGTAAGATAGAGTGTTCCTAAAATAGGCTGCTTTTCTTATGAATGACTTGATTCCCTTTCTTTACCCTATGTTAAGTAAGGAAGAAAATCAAAAGAGGGCTGGCACAGAATACGTGCCAGTGAGACTGTTCAACTATTTCACATATGCTGATGCCTAAAGTCGCTGATTCATTCAATAAACATCTGGAGGGCGTCTAGATCCAGAGCAACGTGGCAGGTGCAGAACACAGGCGCCTGGCTGGCTATCAGCAAAGGGTGCTTGCTGACACTTTCAGCAGAAGTAACCCCATCTCGACAGCCAACCGTGCAGCAGAAGTATCTCCAGTATGTGTCTCGGATGAAGACCAGGGCTGTCTTCATGTCTAGACACCTCTGTATTTAAAAGGAAACAGCAGCTTGTCTTCTGTGTAACGATATTGCTAGTAAGGCAGTTGTGGGAACAAACCAACGGGTCCTATCCATCCACAGCCCCTGCTATAGAACTTTCCCAGTAGGGAAATCCACGGAGCCTTTCAACTTTCTCCTTTTCCCCAGACCATGAAGGAATAAACCAAAAACAGACGAGCGTTTCTCTTCCCCATGTAGCCAGCAGTTTCTGCTCAGCAAAGACGTAAGCTTCTGTAGGCACTGTGTTACCATCGCCTGGATATCACATTTTAATTCTAAATGAAATGTGTGGCGCAGCCAAGGCGCTTCCAGCAGCACTTGCTCTTGATGCACAGGGAGCTTCACGGCAGCCCCGGTTCTGAGCACACACCATGTGCATTCCACAGCGTGCACGCAGTCATATCACGCAACGCCAGCAAGTGCCACCCGACATGTCTCAGCTCAGATTTGAGACCACCACATGTTTTTGACTGCAGAACTTGACTGCAGTGTTTTCAGATCTCATCCAAATGCAATCACTTAGTGACAGAAAACAAAGACTTCTAATGTTTTCCTACCATCACTCCTTAGCATATAAATAAATAAATTAGTATATCTTTGGACTGTATTGTTAAAAGGTTTAATTTTTAAACTTCCTGTTTAAGCTGTTACCTGTAAACCAATTCTAAAACAAATCACTATTTTGCCTTGTGATTAGGATGGAATTTCCAACTTCTGAAATGGCCCTAAACATACTTCTGCCATTTTGTACTACATATTTATGCAAAGTGATGTTCTCAGATCTGATGATTATAAAATCAAAGTATCAATCAAAATATTGAAGATGTTTTCATCTTGTAGTATCTAATATTCAGCCAAGGTTTAATTCTTTATGTGAAAATAAACAAGCACAGCACCTCAATTAGTATGCAAATGATGCTTTCATCTTTAATAAATGGTAAAATTCTATGTATAGCAAAGAACTGTTCTAACCTAAATTTCTATTACCAGTATCTGTTTAAGTATATATATGTATATGTTACATACACACACACACACACACACACACACACGTACACACACACACGCACACACACACACATGTACACACACACACACACATGTACACACACACACACACACACACACACAGCTCATAGGAAAACTTAAGAGGTCCTGCTCTTACTCCCCTTAAGGTGGTAATACAAGATGAGGGAGCCCAGGCTTCCTTCACCTTGTATGAGCTGAACACACCGGCTCCTTCCCAGGGAAGGAGATGTGCCTGGGCAACCTTTCCTATTCTACCACCTTCTGTAAACTCATGGGACATTTCCTAGCAGGAGTTTCACGGTTTGTGTAAGGCAGGCAAGAACATGTTATCTTCAATTGGGCAAAGCTTGTATTGTCATGTCCTATATGACACCTGCTCCATTGAAAGAATAGTAACAAAAAACCTACCCCTAGCTTAGTCATCTGGGAATAAAAACACCTGTAATTTCTAAATTTATTATTGATCTCTACTATTTCCCTCAAAATGCAGCATTCCTAGTTTTAAAAATACATTCTAAAAGGCTTTCATTCAATATTATTGATTTTTTTCTATAGAGAAACTTTAATTCACAAAACTTAGGCTTTGTGAGTTCTTTTTTATGCCAAATTCAGCAAGAAGACTGTCTTTGTGTTATTGGAGCAGTTTTTCAGAACAACAACAACAACAACTTACAAATCTCCATTCTTCCACAATAAATTCAGAAGTTAAGTTTACTTTTTCACAGACGCGCGCGGAAGTGAAGGAAATCTGTCACACAGCACTCTTGACTACATGGAAAACAACAAATGATGCACACATTAGCACCCAGATGCTCTGGTTCTCCCACAGCCCTGGGGCAGGTGAGGAGCCTGGCGTTCTCAGGCACTGAGTTAGAACCCTCTTCCTAAGCGATAAGGCTCAACTTTAGTTCCTTTACTGGCGGCAGAGTTTGTGCTTTTCTCCTCTCAGCCACTCTGAACCAAGAAATATAAACCTTTCAAGTGTGACAAGTGGATCAAACTTGAAGTGAAAAGTGATTAAAAAAAAAAAAACTGACAGAAATGCACTGTGACAGGATCTAAGTAAGAGTCAGCCCCAAATATTGACTCATGTCACCTGGAGTAACGACTAGAAAAGGAAAGAGGAAAGAAAAGGCTAGATGACAGGATGACAAATAGATGGCCGGTTGTGAACAGGAAAAATCAATGACATAGAAGAACGCACACCGGATCAGAACAGAGGAAGAATACAAGGTCGGTGGTATGGACTCTGCAAAGGCCAGAGGCAGAACAGTGTCATCTGTGACCAGCATTTTTAGTTTTCTGGCATACAGTATCTTTGGCAAACACTTAATTTTTACACATTACAATGTGAGAATAGCTAGAGAGAATATTCAAAATCAATGGACATGGTATTGCACGAAAATGATATTAGCAAGAACAGGTATTGGCCAGATTCCTTCTGCAGGGTGTGATTTGCTAACTCCTAGCCTCTATAAGGAAACCTGTGGCTAACATATCAAACAGATGAAAAGAGATGCTACAGGTTGCGTTATCCTGTCTTATCACATATTGTACATGGATGGCTATGGGACAAAAATCATCCCAATACTTCAAAGTAATTAAGGAAAGAAAATTGTCATGAACAGAAACAAACAAAGGAGTTCTGGCTTGTCTCTGACAGGTCCTCTGCCTTCAAGACTCTCCCTGGCTTTTCCTCTCCCATTTTCTCACCTAACTCTTTATTTAGGTGCCAATCTCCTTCTCCAAGGACTGTCTCTCAAACATCTCGTGCAAACATCCCTTAAGGTCATGGCACATGCCATACACTTCTGTGACATGAACTTTCTTGCTGTTAGCATCCATGTCATTCTCTGTGCTTCCCAGGAACAAGCAGACTTCCAGAAAGGTACCTTGTTGAATGCCCAGATCTAAAAGAGGCAAGCAGACATGGATGAAATAGAAAGCTCCGATGCTTACACCAGTTCTGTTTAGTAAGGATGTGGGTAGTAAAGATCAGCAGTCAGATCTTGCACAGTGTTTTGAGGTTTTGCTGTCTGTAGTGTGGGCAATGTGTTATGGCCAGTTGAAGAAGGAAACTGGCCCTAGAGTCAAACCATAAGAGCAGGAAGAGCAGGCCACATGTTCTCCATCTGGCTCCAGTAGAAACTACATGACTATTTCTCCCATGCTCTTGGGGAAAAAAACTATGATTTTAGTTGATGATTAAACATATTTTTTAAGGGAAGAGCCAGACAATATGGGGAAAAAAACTATTAAAAAAAACTGGCCAGAATTTTCACAGTTTAGCCCAAACAGCAATACCCCACAGCAGGAAACTCAGTTAACCACAAGAAAGCTTCACCTAAAAATGAAGCCCAAAGTAGCAACAAAAATTTCAAAAGTAGTGTTAGAAAATGAAAGGTGGTGGGGGTCAGTCAGCTAGAATTACACATGAAGCAAAAAGGTACCTTTTGAAACTAAAGAAGAAATGATACTTTTAAATAAATTTTAAAAATGAGAACTGGTGGTCAGTAGATAAATGCTCCATGAAGTGCTAAGCAGAGGGCCTGTAAAAAATGAGGAGTCTAGAAGGTACATGAAAAGAGAAGAATTGTCACTACTCTTCTTGGAAAGGAAATACTTGACCATTTTACAGTGTTATCTGTTTAGTCTGTGACATACATGCATGAGCATACATAGATGAATGAGAGCCAATGCATGTGAGGGAGAAAAAGAGATACTACAAGTTTTATAAGTTTCACATGAAGCAGTACAACATTAATTCAAGGTAAGAGTTTTACTAAGATAAATTTTTAATCTACAAAAAAGCTACAAATATAACAATGCAGAGAAGTACCTAAAAACCTTGAAAACATGTTTATAATGAGATGTGTGCAGTCATGTCCGTGATATTTATAGTAGTCCCAAATTGAAGCCCACTCTAATGTACACCAATAAAAAATAGATAAATTCATTAAATGCAATATTATGTAGCTGAAGTTTTCCTGTGTCCTGGCTGGCTGGCGGTTGGAACAAATCTCTCCCCTCGCGTCCCCCAAGTAAGCATACAGAGGCTTATATTAATTATAATTGCTTGGCCATTAGCTCAGACTTATTACTGACTAGCTCTTACACTTAAATTAACCCATAATTCTTATGTATGTTTAGCCATGTGGTTTGGTACCTTTTCTCAGTTCTGCCTTCACAGCATTACTCAGCAGCAGAAAGGACCACACTGACACATGCAAACAACAAGTATGAATCTCAGAAGCATCATTAAGCACAGCAAAAGAAGACAAAGACACTCAGTACGAGTGTGTAGCTGAGGTTTTAGAAGAGCCAGTAACTGTCAACACAATCAAATTTGTGCCTACTCCCATTAGAATGGGCCACTGATGGGAACAGGCACATAATGGGAATGGGCGCGTAATGGAAATGGGCATATGAAAACTTTTCCAGGGTGACAGGAATGTTCTTTTTATTGAATTGGTTTGTTTTATTGAGACAGTATCTCGCTATGCAGTCCAGGCTGGCCTCAGACTTACTGTGGTCCTGCCTGAGCCTCCCCTGAGCTGGAATTTGAGGTGTGAGCCACCATGCCCAACAGAAACACCCTCTACCTCCAGAGAGATGACAGTTCACTAGCTCACTTCTCAAAGGAAAAAGAACTGTGAGCTTCCTATCAAAAAAGTCTGTGAACATTTGCATTATAGTGTTCATAAAATTTGAATTAAAAACAATGTCTTTAGATCTCATTTAACTTTATTTAACCTGTTAACAATTGTGTGTGTATGGGTGGGGGGGAGTGTGTGTGTGTGTAGCTTGTAGCTGACATGGAGATTCTTTGTTGAGCTTGCTTTGGGGAATCTTCTGCCCCAGCCTTCCAAGGACTTGAATTATAGGCAGGCCTCCACGCTTACCCAGGGTCTATCATCCATGGAGCCATCATCTCCACAGCCCCACCACTAACAATTTAAAGGTCCACTTTTAACAATAGGAAAGCACACGAAAGTGAAGTAGAAGACAAACCCAAATGTTCTAGCACTTTCATATTCAATGGTATTTTTAAACTTTTACTGTATACCAGGTAAGACGACAGTCACTACAGCAATGAAAAAAGATTACACCCTGTGACTGAGAAATTCTCAGTCTGGTAAAAGACAAAAAACTCATTAATTGAGGTATAAAAAAGGCTGGGGATAATAGCCCAGGGACAGAGAGTTTGCCTGGAGTGTTCCAGGTCCTGGGTTCAGTCCCCAGCACTCAAACAGACAGTGCAAATAAATTTAGAGAAAATGCATGATTATTTTTCCTTCCCAAAAAATCACACATGCAATATTAATAATAGAAAAGTGAAAAATCAATTAAAACTCTTGAAGAATAGAATGCTTTTAAGAAAAACTTATTTTTAGTAATTATCTCTACCCAGCCATGTTTCTTAGCTCTAGTCAAAGTTAATTCATATTTCCCTTTCTTCTTTGTTTTTTAACTGATATGTAGAAATTATATATAATTATCATGTATAATATGATGCTTTGATAAACCTGTACAACTGATATGTAGAAATTGTATATAATTATCACATGCAATATGATACGCTGATAAACCAGTATGTACTCTCAACAACTGACAACATCAAGGTAATTAACATATGCATTAACTTTCATACTTCTTTTGTTGTGGTGAGATTACTTCAAATCTACTCTCAGAAATTATCAGTAATATTTTCTCAACTACAGTCACTAAGCTGCGTATGCAGCTGACACTCTTGCTCAATTCCTTTTTAGTGATTACCACGCCCATAGCACAGAGAATTAGGCAACTGTGTATTGCATACTTTCCCAGACCTGCCATACCCAGAACCACAGCCAGCTCCAATGTCACCAGCGCCTGTGCACAGTGCACCTGACTGCAGCAAATGCCTCAAAGGAAGACAAGACAGGTTGAGTCTTCAGGCTTAGGAATCTCCTCATATTCTCCCAAGCTACTTCTGTTCCCACCACTTTACTTACAGCCATTATTTCCAAATCCTCAATGACCTGCAGTATTACTAAAGGGAACAGCTTGTTCTCAGTTAAGTGTGACTGCCCAGCAGCATGTGACACAGACTTCCTGCAGCTTCCTGAATTTAATGCCCTCCAGAGCACTGACCATCCCTTCTTTCCAGACCTTCCTCTTCATTCTCTTGAGGTTCTTCATTTTTTCACCCAAATGGCCTCCATCCCAGCCCTATGATATGTTACTGTATATCTAAAGAATGTACAGCCTGAGTGGTTCCTAACAGCAGTCATAGTCTTGGGTGAAGAAGGTGTGTCCATGTAGGCTTGTCAACTTGTAGCAAGCATGCCATCCCTGCAGGAGATGCTGATGATGAGGAAGGTTATGGATGCCCAGGAGAAGGGTGAAGAAACCTCCAAACGTCTATTCTATTCTGCTATGAACTGAGGTGTCTCTAAGAACATAATCCATTAACCAAGTAGAGGCTCTGAATACAAGACAAAAACTGGTATCAGGTGAAACCAGAAAACTAGTCGGTACATGAAGCACTCGGAAGCAGAGGCAGGAGAGTCGCAAGTGTGAATCTAGCTTTGGCTACACGAGGGGGAAGCTCTTGGGGGAAAGAGGAGAAAGGTAACACAACAATTTTTATTTATTTGGAATCCCAGTACTTAAAATTCACTACTTCCCATGGATGTCAATCCAGCAGGATCTTAGTCTCTCACATGCCCGTAACATGTAACAACCCTTCTTAAACAACAGAATGAAGAGTCCACACAGAGGAAAGACTTTCTTCAGCCTGGATTTTCATTCCTCACACTGGGGCATCCTCAAAGCTGGTTCTAGAGGGAAACACCACTAAAACATTAGTACTAAATGAGATTTTTACTGCCACTGAATTTAGTGAAATGTGACTGGGAGTCCCCAAACAGCAAAGCTATTTGGTCAAGAGTCTTAGGATGGGTATGAGGGCCACACTTAATGGTAGTTATCAAAATCACAACACCATAAACAGCATGTTCACTGGCAATCAGTTTGTCCAAAAGCAATTTCTAAGCATCTTTTCTTCATCCTGGCCAAGGAAGCAAAGCAGCATCTATGGACTGAACCCGAGCTCCGCTGAGCCCTCCCCGCACCAGCCCCCCCTGCCCCTCACACACCATCAGCCAGGAGGGGGGAACTCCTTCCCCCTGACAATATCACCCATCCAGACCCCTGTCCCTCCCCAACATCGGGTGTAGGGGTGAAGATCCACTAGTCACTGACTCCCCAGCCTGAGGGCGTGGAGAGAAGTAGGCAATGGTGCTTAGAGTAACCTCACCAAAGAAGTCTTGGATCAGGAAGATCCCTGTCAATTACCTTCTCGGAGGCTTTGCTCACAAAACCCCTGAGGAAGGCCTCTGGGCCAAATGGAGGAAACTGTCCCATGTTTGTGCTTCTATCTGCTGCACACCATCCTCCCAAGCCACAGTCTTTGCAACTTCCATAAAACTAGAATGTCAGCCTTTCCCATTTTCACATTTAAAACAAGAATATTAAAACTTTTGAAGGGAAAACACGTTTCCTTTAAAAAGAAAAGGCAGAAATAGTTCTGAGTTACCGTTAACCTCTTGACCCTAGAGACAGTAGTTGTAATTTTAAGGTTCTGTAATCTGAATACAACACTTAATCTGACTACCTATCTGTTTTCTATTACTTTGGTCTGAGAGCCAACCAGCTAAGCTTTCATTGCTTATAATGTATAAAACTCTTTTCGGGTGCTGGAAACTTTTCTAAGACGAAGAAAATGCGCCTTTGAGAGCAACCCGAAGAGAGTGCAGATTCTGACTGGCTACGCTTGGGCCAGCTTGGCTTGTGTGCACCTTTGGGAAGTCTCAGGAGCTCTCTACTTCCTAAACCTCTTTACCTGGGACGTCCTTGTCCCAGATACAAGCAGGCTCACCCCTCACTTATGCCCGCAGCTAGCTGGATGGTCCCTTCTCACTTAAGACTTCATGGCCTCCCTACTTCATATGAGAAGGGATATGTTGACACAGACAGTACACACCACTCCCTCCTCCACCCTTATCAGATATGGCACACAGGTATTTTACTTATTTACAGGGTTTGCTATCTTTCTCTCACTAAACACAACACAGGTTTGAGCTGTCTCCTTTTCTGTCTTCCTGTCAATTTTGATGGCTAACCTCTATGCCTAAGCCAAGGCCTACAATAGGAATGCTCACAAAGTCTGCGGCTTCCTTGGCCCAGGGGGCCCTACCGAACTAACCAGGGTTAGCCTGTGGGAAATATTTAAGCAACAAAAGAGGATGTGAAGAGTTTTAATTAACTAGCACAGTGAATGAGAGGGCCAAAATACTTGAAAATAAGATATGAGAAGTTTCAAGTGCTTATCATTGAGAGGCTGCCCACCTCAAAGAAGGAAACAGAGGTTCCAAAATACCCTAGTTTAAAAAAAAAAAAAAGACTGTTCTGAGCCGGGCAGTGGTGGCACATGCCTTTAATCCCAGCACTTGGGAGGCAGAGGCAGGTTGATCTCTGTGAGTTCAAGGCCAGCCTGGTCTACAGATCAAGTTCCAGGACAGCCAGGGTTATACAAAGAAACCTTGTCTCAAAACAAACAACCCTGTTCTGTTCTTGCATGGTGTTTATACAGGGCATTTCCAGGGAGGCTACCATACTGGGAAACAGAAAATGAGACTGAATTTCTTGACCATCAGTAATCCATTGCTAGCTACTTTAAAGATACACGAAAATTAGTGGCAATTATGTAGACCTCACTAGATACTTCTCTTACCAGCATGGCCTCAAGTGAATAAGGAGTATGTCTACCTAACACCAGGGCTGACTCATTTATGCTTTATCCACATGGGAACTTCCTGCCACTAAGAGCCTATTATGAAAGGATATTTAAGCATGTAGCAGAAATGCATGCATTGTAACTTGTAAAATAAATAGGAAAGATTTATGATTTTAATTTTGTATCTTATTTTTAAAAAAGCATACATATTCACAGGTATAAGAACGGAAGCCTCTACACCAAAGTATTACCAGCGGCAACTTTTATGTAGTAGTTTTTAATTTTCTTTTTATTTTGTTCTGTTTGTTTGTTCGAAAAAAGGTCTCTTTATGTAGCCCTGGCTGTCCTAGAACTCGCAATAATAGATCACACCAGTCTCAAAATCAGAGACCTGCCTGCCTCTGCCTCCTGAGCGCTGAGAATAAAAATGTACGTCATCAGTTTTCAATTTTCTTTAAAATCTGCACAGCAAACTTTCTATGCAGAATTGTATTAAGAGCAAATGGCTGAGGTTGGTGGTACACACCTCTAATCCCAGCACTGTGGGAGTATAGCCTGTCTCAAAAAAATTCTATATTAGTAACACAAAACAGGGAGTGGGAAGGAAGGGGGGAGGGTAGTACGGGGAAAGGGAGTATTTCACCTTTGGCAATGACAAGTATACGAGCTAAAATTCTGAAATTTGTATACAGATGCCAGAACTGTCCTTCACTGTGGACTGGCTTGATCAAATTCTAGTCCCACACTGCTATTTACTGCAACCACTAAAGCAAGCTGACCTGATTTTAATTTTCTTTCTATTTTGTTCTGTTTGTTTGTTTGAGTAAAGGCCTCTTTATGTAGCCCTGGCTGTCCTGGAACCCACATTATAGACCAGGGCTGGCCTCAAAAATCAGAGATCCATCTGCCTTTGCCTCCCGAGTGCGAGTGCTGGGAATAAAGGCATATGTCATCCCGAGAAGCCTGAACCAGAATGACACACCTCATCAGCAGACACACCTTCCACCTAAACTGGAAATGTCCCTGCCCTAAGGAAGCACCAGGCCCAGAAAGAAGCTGCCACTTCTCCAAGGAGAAGGCTGTCACCATAGCGTCAGAATGCCTTTGCGTGGATATGAAGTGTAAGAAAATTCTCAGTGTGGCTGCCTCCTACATGTCACTGCAGTGTGTAGTCAGTGAGGCAGAGCTAACCCGTCGGGGAATTCAGACGAGTCTATGATCAAGCTTGGACTCCTTCCCCTTCTGACCGAATGATCTCAAGCAAGGTTCATCTCATCGCCTCACAAGCCTCAGGCTGGTCTCCTTCAGTGAGCAGCCACATCTATTTCTGGGATTTTAGTGTAGAATTAAATACTTATCATGAGGCTTGGGGTGTAGCTTGGTGGTAAGGTACTTCCTGGCATGAAAGAGGCACCTGGGTTCAATTCCCAGTACTGAGAGTATGAAGGAAAAAATAATGATTAAAATATTTATCAGGACGGATAGCTACTGCTAACTCATTAACATTCCTAAAGCCTAAATACATGGGCTTTTAAAATCATGTATCCCCTAATTTCAAAACAAACACAACAGCAAACAATGGATGTCATGTCCCTAAGTTCCAAGTCTGAGTCCTTCAGGACAACCTCTTGAGATCCAACAATCACTGAGACGACGCATGGTATCTGGGTAGATGTCTTGTTTTTCACTTGGTTATATCCACACTGCTGGGGTTCGACCCCCAGGCCTTGATAAACCTCAGTTCCGGGGGCCCTCTACTAAAAAGAATTCAATCACTGAAACAAGTCTCTGAACTACGTAAGATTTCTAAAAAACATTCATCATTTCTTCTCCCTATCAGCCTCACTAGGTTCACACTGAAAGGAACGGGATGATGGTAAATAGGAGAGCAGACACCACAGCAGAGCCTGAATCACGAATAGAACATACTTCTCAATAAGGCCTCACAACAATCATCTCAGCAAAATGATGACAATAGTAAATGTTGAAAGTCCCTCAAGAATTAAACATATATTCTGAAATTCAGCTTCAAAAGGAGGCAGCACATGGTGCCATTTCCCGACGATGGAGTACAGTCCACGTCACTCACTGATCCTGAGCCCATAGATGATGGAGTACAGTCCACATCACAGATCCTAAGCCCAGACAGCCTCAGTGATGACCAGGGTAAGTTCAAAAGCCAGTAAAAGCTTATTTGAAAGACACACACTTGCTGAGGTTCAACACAAACTGCTCTGTTCCCAGAAAAGACACCAATGCTGTGTCCAGCCAGAAATTCCCTTAGGAACACCTGGCCAGAGTCAAGCTCACTGTTGCTTTGTTATCCCACAGGCAACGGGAAGGGCTATAAAGGGGCTGAGTCAGAGCTAACAGCGACATTCAGGTTAGAGAACAGACTGGCATGTTCCAGGCCTAAGCACTGGCCCCATTCCCACAGAACACAGTGCCTGACTCTACATCCGGGTAGGCATGCCAATTTCAGGCCACACTCTGACAGCTAATTTTCGCACCAGCAACCGGTTGTTTTACAATGATTCTCATGCTTTCTGAGGCAGGGTCTTGTTAGGTATTAAGTTTCCCAGCCAGACAATACAGTACAGTCCTATGACCTTAAAGGTGATCTTAGACCATGGGAACAGTTTAAGATTAACTTTGAAATAGCACTGTAAAATTCCAAAGTTAAAAGAACTTTACAAACGAAGGAGGATGGCGTAACAGAAATAGTAGCAGTACGGTGGTAAATAACTTGAAAAGAAAAAAATTCCAATAGTTCCCACTCCACAGCCTTTGCTTCAGCTTTTCTATTTTGCGCTACTTTCATTATTATCGTCAAACAGATGTAACTCACGTTTTCTTAACTAAAAACTAAGTCCTAACCTTTGTTGGTGGTTTGAATAAGAATGGCTCCCATAGTTGGTAGAACTGATTTAGGAAAGATTAGGAGGTGTGGCCTTTGTAGGAGAAGGTGTGTGTCACTGGGGGTGGACCTGGAGGTTTCAGAAGCCCACACCTGGCCCAGTCTCTCTATCTCTGCCTCTAACTTGAAGATAAGAGGAGAACTCTCAGCTCCTGTTCCCGCAGCCATAGCCTCCTGCCTGCACATGTTCCCGGCCAGGAAGGTCATGACCTCACCCTCTGAAACTGAAGGAAGGCCCCAATCGAATGCTTTCTTTTGTAAGTTGCCTTGGTCAACACTGACTAAGACACTCACCTCCCTTCTTCTCTTCTAGAATCTATAAGCCTCTATCTAAATCTTTTTGAGGTTCACAAAAAGCCCATGATGAATCCAAGGCCTTTCTAAGCCTCAATCTCAAATTTTCAAGAAGCCACTCCTGAACCCTAAACTGAAATAGGCAGTACACTGGGCACACTAGCATGTTGAGCTCCACGCTCCCCTTTGTGGTGCTGGAGATTGAGTCTAGAGCCTCCCAGAGGCTAGGCATGCTCTCTACTGCTGAGTCACATCCCCAGCCTACTGTGAGTAAACAACACAAAGGGCAAAGGCAACTCCACCCTTGAGAGTTCTTTAGAACCTAGCTCCGTCATCTTTTAAGACATAAAGTCCAGTCCAACATGGTGGCGTACACCTTTAATCCTAACACTTGGGAGGATATGGCCGGCAGATTTCTGTAAGTTTGAGGCCAGCCTGGTCTACAGAGCAAGTTCCAGGGCAGCAAAGGCAACATAGTGAGACCCTCTCTCAATCTCTCTCTGTCTGTGTGTCTGTCTCTCTCATACACACACACACACACACACACACACACACACACACACACACACATTCAGGAAGGAAGGGAAGGAGGGAGGGAAGAAAGGAGGGAGAGAGGGAGGGAGGGAGGGAGGGAGGGAGGGAAGGAGGGAGATCATGTTTGACCTGCAATAATGAAACACAGTCACAGAAAAAGCAGCTGCCTCAACTCACAGCGTGAGACAACAATTTGAAAACCTAGTGACCTCTTACCACTGTAAAAAGTATTCGGCTAAAGTTTTATGGAGATATAATGTAATATAGAGATATACATTTATTCATTATATAAATTCAAAAAGGAAATAATAAATTCACACTGCTTTTTCATATGGCAAAAGTCTCAGTTTACCTTGATATTAAAATAATACTTGGAAAGTAAATTTGCTAGTGTTGGCTCTGAGTCCTGGCACATCACAGGTCAAATGACTCCCAAAAAGGAAACAAAGAAGTTGAGGATGAAGCTGAGTGGCAGAACAATTGCTTGGCATACCCAAGGTCCTGGCTCAGTTCCTAGGACCACAAGACAAATTAAAAAATAAAAAAAATAAAATAAACAAAAAGGAAAAAATGGATTTGTAAATTATTTCTGGAGTACATTTTTTTCAAGTCTTTCAAGTATAACTTTTAAAAGCAATACTTGGGGATTGTGGATAGCCATTACAACTGACCTGTTCCCTCTGCTTTCCTTCAAGTCTTCATTAAAATGATAGTATGGCAAGATAAGGACAAATCCATAAAGACAGAAGATACGGAAGCCACACCACAGAAGATTATGAACACCAAGAGCATTGTGCCTGCTGGAAAGCAGAGCAACTTCAGAGGCTGAGGAGCCAAAGCACAGGCTCTGAGGTTCCCTCAGAGCTGAGGACAGAGGGACCAAAATAACCCTGGAAAAAAAAAGCAGCCTGCCTAAAAGTCTATACACACACACACACACACACACACACACACACACACACACGTTTAGACTTTTACCTTATACCATTTACAAAAATTAAGTCAAAATGGATTTGAGCTGTAAAAAGTAAGCTCAGAAACTAAAATTCCTAGAAGAAAATGCAAGAACCAAGGTTCAGGGTATGTAATTTGTCAATGGATTTCTTGGATGTGACATCAAATGCCCAGGCAACAAAAGCAAAATGTACCAGGATTAAACAAAATGAAAATGCTTCTGCACAGCAAAGGGAGACATCAACAGAATGGAAGGCAAGCTACAGAGCAGGAAACTGCATCTGCAAACCATGTATCTGAAAGGGATGAACAGCCCAATGTAAAGATCTCTCTTAACACTCAACAACAAAAAACCCAAATAACCAAAAATTTTCAATTCAAAGACATCTCCCTGGATGATAAACAACTGGTCAACTGTACATGAATGGATGCTCAATATCACTAATCAGGGTAAGCAAGTCAAAAGCACAAACAGATGTGGCCTCCCACACATTAGAATGGCTACTAACAAAAACAGATAATGACAAGTGTTGACAAGATAGTGGAGAACCTGGAACCCTTATACACTCCTAAAAACGTAAAATGTTACAACTGGTAGGGAAAACACACAGACAATTCCTCAAAAAAATTAAACAGAGAACTGCCACATGATCTAGTAATTCCATTTATAGAATATATCTGAAATAACTGAAAATGAGATTTTAAAGAGATTTGCATACCTATATTGACTGTGGCAGTTTTAGCAATAACCAAGAATAGAAGACACTATACTATATGTCTATCGACAAATAACTGGATAAGGAAAATGTGGTTGCATTGTCAATGGAATAGTATTCAATCCTTAAAAAGAAATTCTATCATGTGCTGCTACATGCATGATTGGTCAGGTCATTAGGAAGCAAGTAGCCTCAAAGAGATGCTACAACAGATTCCAATGAAAAAAAAGGGAAAGAATGATGACTTCCAGGGGTTGGGGAGAAAGAGAAAGACCTGTTACTCCATCAGTAAGTTATAATTTTCCAAGATGAAAAAGCCTCAGATCTTTTTGTTTTCCCGAGACAGGATTTCTCTGTATAGTTTTGGTGCCTGTCCCGGAACTCACTCTGTAGCCCAGGCTGGCCTCAAACCCACACAGATCCGCCTGCCTCTGCCTCCCAAGTGCTGGGATTAAAGGCGTGCACCACCACGGCCCGGCAAGTCTCAAATCTTTTATAAAACAAGATGCATATTAACACTACCTACCTCATACTAACATGATCAAGAGAGTAAATGATGTGATGTATTTTTTTAATCACAAAACAAGTGAATGGGGAGATTATCTAGACTATCTAAATGGGCCCAATGTAATCACAGAGTTCTGAGAAATAAGAAAGGGTAGACAGAGGAGCAGGTCAGAATCACACAGTGTAAGAAATGGTTGATCCATCATTTCTGACTTCGATAACAGAAGAGGGAAAGAAAATCATCAAACTGAGCTGCTAAGTGAAAAACTACAAATACCAGAGAAAAAGAGGGAGGGAGGGAGAGATGGAGGGAGGGAGGGAGGGAGGGAGGGAGGGAGGGAGGGGGGGGAGGGAGGGAGGGAGGGAAAAGGAGAGCGGGATTGTGGAAGGGAGTCCCCAGCATGGAATTCTGAATGTTTAGGATGAAGAAAAGTGTTAACCATTTCCTAGAGGCACAAAACACCCCCATGCAGTCAACTAGGAAGCAGAATGGCTGGTGCATGCCAACATACATCACAACACTCAGCCAAAACCAAACAATTATCATAACTTAGCAAATATTTAAATATTTAAATGCAGTCTAGAACATGGCTGCACTAAGACAAATGGAGATCTGGACAGAGCGGTGTACATCTAATCATCCCAGAGGCTGAGACAGGACGACTCTTAAGTCTGAGGCCAGTGTAAGCCCACACTCCCTCTCCACCCCCATAAAAGGAGAGAAGGAGAAAGTAGAGGAAGAAAAGAAGTACAAAAATAAATGGGGGGGGGGCAGGAATGCTAAGTGCATCCTAACAGTCAAGGGTCATCTTTAAATCAACAGGAAATAGGACAGAGATCTAACATTTGTGAAGAAACCAATGAAGTGACACTTAAAGCCTCTTCTGTGTTTTGAAAAGATAGATACATGAATACCAGAGACTATAACCAAAAGAGCTGGAAGTCTATCTTCAGTCAGAGGGCAGCCACAGGGGAAACTAGTAACCAATTGTGCCAGATAGTTTTATATCAGCTTGACAAAAGCTAAAGTCATCTGAGAGGAGGAACCTCAGTTAAGAAAATGTCTCCATAAGATCAGGCTGTAGGCAAGCATGTAAGGAATTTTCTTAATTAGTGATTGATAGGGGATGGCCCCGCCCATTGTGAGTGGTGCCATCCCTGGGCTGGTGGTCCAGGGTGCTATAAGAAAGCAGGCTGAATAAGCCATGCAGAGTAATCCAGTAAGCAGCACCCCTCCATGGCTTCTGCATCAGCTCCTACCTCTAGGTTCCTATCCTGTTGGAGTTCCTGTCCTGACTTCCCTTAGTGATGAACAGAGATATGGAAGCATAAGCTGAAATAATCCTTTCCTCCCCAGGTTGCTTTGGTCATGGTGTTTTATCACAGCAATAGTAACCCTAACTAAGACACCAACGTATATGCAACAACTTCAAAAATAAATAAAATGAACAAGGAAACAAGAGAGAAAAAAATATTGAGCTCATAAAAGCAGTTATACAAACTGTTCCAAATGGAGGTCCTGGCCGTTTACCAGTCTGAGGAAGGAAGCCAGCAACTGTCCTCCATTATACAAATGGATACCTGCAGTTGGGACTCAAGATTCAGGGGCCAGCATCATACAAAGAGTCCGAAAAGTCTGGTGGCAAACAGCTAACACACTATACCACGCTGTGGGAAGTGCAATCAACATTCTGAAACACGACTCTTACAATGAAAAGGCTAATGCAATTTATGTATTACATATTTGGAAGAAAAGTATAAATACATGCTTGTCCAATATACATATATAACTAAATTAATTAAGTGGAATGTGTGTTTGATTGCTTCACTGAAGTCCTCAGTAATCTTTATATATTCAAGTTTGTCATGATCATTTCTTTACATCGTCTCAGAAGACAGGGAATAGACACTAGAACATGAAAGAATTAAACATCCATTTACCTCAGTCATGCTGTTACTTTTCCTCATCAGTCTTCCATCCAGTCTAGGAGAAAATAAGTAAATTAAAGTACATTCTTCATACAATGAGCTGCTTATAAGAAAAAAACAAGGTCATTACCACCCCTCCTTATCTGTCCACTGAGAAATAAATGTTCTTCCCTGCTTGCCAACTTCACCCCAGTTATCCTGGTGGAGAGACGAAGTTGTGATTAGGCAACCAAGCAGAGTTATGCTTGGTGTCAGGACAACATTGCCCACCAGACCCATCTAAGGCATCTCCTCAGATTTCCAGTCATGTACCTTATGAACTATCCCCTTTCCATCCAGATTAACTGCTAACTTACTATAGAAATTGATACAATGGGCAAGCACATTTTTTCAAATCATAAAGATTAGAACTCTGGCATAAAAGGGGTAGTGAGATGTTTATATTTTCCTTTTTATCATAATACAATCAACAGCAGCTAAGGGGGATAAGTTTGGGACACACAGAGGTGTGTGTGATCAAAGAACCTGCACACAGATGTGAATCCACTGAACAAAAGGCTTAGGCATGCTTCTTCATCCTGTTCCATCAGATTTTCACAACTAAATCAAGCATGACCCTTTCAACATGTATGTATGAATAATGAAATACAAGAAACATGTATGTCAATCAACAAAGTACAGAAAAAGAGAAAATGTACCTTTAAGAAAAATGTCAGCTAGGCATAGTGGCACATGTTTATTTTTAATTTAACACTCAAGAAACTGAGTAGGAAAACTATTAAGTCTGAGGCCAGTCTGGGCAACAGAGTAAATTTAAGTAACCAACCGACAAATTGAGACCCAGTCTCAAAATAAATACATTAAATAAACTGCATTTAAAAATGAATAAACATTTGTATTACTGTCATACATACAAACAGAAAAATCAAAACAAAGCTGACTTTGAACACACTGGTCCTGCCTGGAGGTAAAGTTACTTGGGATCCTTATTACTCAGGGAAGTGTCTGAATTTGCGAATTCAGTGTAACTGGACCAAAATTAAACATTTTAAGGACAAAAAAGAGCAGGGGTGGGGGCTAGTTGGCTGATAGCTAATACTATTCAGGAAGATACTGCCACGCTGGGGATGACAGTGCTCTGGCGAACGGGTTGTCAATGACAAGGTCTCCAGAGACTGTCTGACAAGGGAGTTGTTCCTGATAGACTTGCAGGGGAAAGGTCCTCCCATTATGAAGCAAGACTCTATTATTGAAGATAACATGGGAGAAAGAGGAAGAGGAAAGAAAGGAGAACATCAAAGGCGGTCTGCTTTCCTTTCTACAGGTAAACAAAAAAACTCTATGGTAAAGATAACATAACTTACATGTGGTGGAAGCTAGACTAAGTTACTAGTGCACCCCTCCACTTGGCCTTCCAATTCCCAGAGCAAAGGCCTAAGTGTGGTTCCCTCCACAGTGCGACTGAGTTCGGAGAGCCAAGCTGTACCCAGCGCCACTGATGCTGTAAACGAGTGTCCACAGGAGTGAACACATGTGGCTGTGGCTGGATATGGGATCTGTTGGGTAGTCCCTGCCCTTAGAGTCAATCAAACCAGAAGAGTCACGACGTCATTCAGAACCCACTGGTACAAATTACCAAAAATCCCAGTGGCCATCTCTGTACAGCAGGCACACTTAGCGCTCTGTACCTAGGAGGAGAGCAGTCAAAAGAAACCTTTCTCCATCCCAGTAACTGCTCGTTCTGAAACCTGCGAAATAGCCGTATTATTCTCCTACAGCCTCTCTGCAACAAGAGACACCAGAAGAACACAGTGTCCCTCACACGAAGCTGCGCATGAACACAAGTTACTGAGGAACCCCGAGAACACCACCTTCCAACAACATGCCAAGCCTCTGTGAATATTTCCTTTTTATAATAATTTCAAAAAGCGGGGTCAAAACGGGAACATAGTTCAAAAAGGGAAGTTTTTGTTATGCCACTTGAGAAAAAAAAAGTAACTACATTTTAAAAAGACTGTGTGTGGTAGCCAGGATATGTGTTTTAAAAGGCCTTCCTGCATCCTCAATGATAAATATAAAATTGTACCTCAACCACAATCACAGGCTGTCTGTCATACGTGATATGCTGTTACATTCAATCCCTGAAAGAATGGGGTGGGGTGCGGAAGGGAGCCTCGAAACCACAACCTAATCAGATGAAGACAACTCAAAGGCTACATAACTTCTCTGGGGTTACACCAGGAGAGAGGGGAAAGGGTCCCAACTCAAGTTTACTGAACTACTTGGGTTATTGTGCCCACCATGACAGCTCTAGCTTCATGATGAAAAGCCCTGAGTCTGTCTCAAACTGTTCAGTGACACTTTCATCTTCTAGCTTCAAGCTCTTTGGACTCTGATCTCCCTAAAGGTATTGAGGTCCCTTCTCTCTGCATGATGGTAAAAAGTGTTTTGTCAGCAAGGAGCCTGAGGACAGGAAGCAAAGGAGGCTTGGATGCACTCATTCCAAAGGAGCAGAACCATGAGGGCAGCAGCTGAACCGTGAGGGCAGTGAGAGCACCCTGGGGGGCTTCCCCGTCAGACTCAGCATGGGGAAAGCCTGGTCTAAGAGGCAGACTTGCTTTCGCAATGGAGGTGTTTTGTGAAGACAAATCCTTTCTGGGACTAAACAAGCAGGTAACTACGTAGACCAGACATACATCAATGAATGTCTACAGAGTGCAAGTCCCCAATTATCCTTGCAGCTTTAAACATTCATTTGGGATCCAGTTAAAAATGGGAAACTACACAAGCCCTGAACAACAATGACACCAGCAGACACGCTAACATGGAAGGGAGAGGCCCAACTCTACAAAAAGAACTACAGACAACTCAGTTGGGGACTGCTGAGAACAGGAGAAATGGTCTTCCCAAGGGAACAACCCCCTAACAATGTTAGATAACATTGGTTATCTAACACCAAATGGTCAACCCTGAGATCACATACACACAAGTAACATTACACAGAATAAACAGGTGTCTTTTTGGGGGGAGAGTGTGTCTCTGTGTGTGAATAATTAAAGAAAAAGAGACCATGAATTTCAGAGTATGGTTGGGAAGAATGAATGGGAGGGATTAGAAAGAATAAAGGAAAGGGGAAAAATGTAATTTTATATATATAATTACATATATATGTACATATGTATAATATATATATATATATTTATATTTATATTGGGGGGGATTTTGAGACAAGGTTTCTCTGTGTAGCTTTGGAGCCTGTCCTGGAATTCACTCTGTAGACCAGGCTGGCCTAGAACTCACAGAGATCCACATCCCTCTGCTTCCCCAGCGCTGGGATTAAAGGCTTGTGCCACCACCACCCGGTGAGGGGGAAAAATAATTTTTTTAAGGTAAGGCAGAAACTATTGCAGACATGGACCCAGTGACACACAGAAGATTGCGAGTGGGGGTTCTCCTACTCCTTCGAATCCTGGTGTGGCAATATTTAAATGCCTCTGTGCTTACTACTGGTGGTTTGCTCCCAAGAAAAACACACTGGAGAAGGAAAAGATCCCAGAGCAGAAAGGAGTGGACCTAAGAGCCACAGCTGAGGAAGGAAAAAAAATGAAAGCTCCCAGAACTTTGTAAGACACTGGCAAGCTCTCCTTCACAATGGTAGGACCAGCCCTTTCCAGTCCTCTTTCATGGGGGAGTGCCAAGGTTTCTTTGCAGGGGGGTCATCTGATTGGCTGGCCGGTTGGTCGGTTAGTTGGCTAACAGGCAGTGGCTTCTCCAAAGCAACACTGAGAGGCAATGCCACCGTGTCACCATTATGTGCCACGCACAGAGGATGTGGACATGGAGCAAGTGTGCTTTGGTTCTGAAGCCTGATACAAGCCAAGTTCAGTTACTCTTCTTGGAGGGAAACAATGTGAATAATAATAGAGACCTGTGATAGCACGAGAGCAATTTAACCACATTTTCCTTCTAAGACTGCACTTGATTAGAACAATTTTTAAAAGCTGAACAAGCTTTCTTATAAACAATACATTGTGCAAATTAAGAGTCTGGCTTGAAAGAACTTAAAAAATGAAGAACATAAAATAAAAAATGAAGAACATAAAAGACAAAATATGAAGTTACTGATTTCTTCCTTTAACACCTAGCACCCCAGTGTAGACAGTTTAACCAGGCAATGAGCGCCTCAGTGTACACAGCTTAACCAGGCCACTAGCATCCCAGTGTGGACAGCTTAACCAAGCCACTAGCACCCCAGTGTGGACAGCTTAACCAGGCCACTAGCACCCCAGTGTAGACAGTTTAACCAGGCAATGAGCGCCTCAGTGTACACAGCTTAACCAAGCCGCTAGCACCCCAGTGTGGACAGCTTAACCAGGCCACTAGCACCCCAGTGTGGACAGCTTAACCAGGCCACTAGCACCCCAGTGTAGACAGTTTAACCAGGCCACTAGCACCCCAGTGTAGACAGCTTAACCTGGCCACTAGCACCTCAGTGTGGACAGCTTAACTTGGCCACTGGCACCCCAGTGAAGACAGCTTAATCAGACCACTAGCACCCCAGTGTGGACAGCTTAACCAAGCCATTAGCACCCCAGTGTAGACAGCTTAACCTGGTCACTAGCATCCCAGTGAAGACAGCTTAACCAGGCCATCCATCCCTTCTCTGTAATAGGTTTAAAAAACAAAAAACAAAAAAAACAGCCTTAACAACCTCTGCCATTTCTCCTAAGATGTTGAAACATGCCAGGCATAGTCTAGCTCTCGTGGCCAAAAGGTCCAGTCTCCCTGTAGAACAGTGTTCCCAACCTTCCTACACTGGGCCCTTTAATACAGCTCCTCATGGTGTGGTGACCCCCACCGTATAGCTATTTTTGTTGCTACTTCATAACTATAACTTTGCTACTCTTGTGAATTGTAATGTAGAGATCTCACATGTAGGGTATCTGATACGCGACCCCAAACAGATGGCAGCCCACAGGTTGAGAACTACTACTCTAGAGTACCCAAGGCTTCCTGCTGCCAGCTCCTACAACTGGTGCCAGCCCTCTTCACAGGGAAAACATCCCAGTGTCCTCGAGGAGTGCCTCATCTCCCCTTCAGTATATAGTCTTAGCTGTTGGAGATTAACCAAGGGAACATGCAAGGGATGAATTGGGTGTCTTCTCCCAAGCTTTCCCGGGACTGCCAGAATTCCCAGAATGCCACGCTTCTCCCGGGGAATATTGAGCACTCTCTTCCCTGAGGAGCTGGGCTGGATTGTAAAAGAAAATACACAGCTTTATTAAGTACTCCACGGTTTAGTCCTTCTCAGCTTGCCTCTGAAACTGGCTTTCCTTCCTTTTTACCTGAGGAAAGAACAGCTGACTTTGTGAGCAGAGGTACCCTGAGAGGAAGACAGAGTTAGTAACTGAAACCTGCTAAAATGTGGGAACTGAAGGAAAAGATTTGGGGCAAGGGGACTCCAGAGAGATAGAATGCACACTTAAGGAAAGAGTGAAACCAACTGTGCTCTGGGAAATGGTGAAATAAATGTTCCTGAATAACACAAAACGGACACACCTGGGTCTAATGCATTTGGAGTGTGACCTGGGAGCACTCCTTCTCATCAAGAGTGACCAAGTTCTAGGAAGGAAAAGGCACTTCATCACTTCCCTGGGCAAATGGCAGGGTCACACTGAGGTGACAAACTGACATCACCAAGGTTATAAACAACATCAACAAACAGCATATAAACAACATCAACAAACACAACCACTCCATTAGGGACCTTATCTGAACCCAGGAGGCAAGCCTAAGAGGCCAAGAAACCCTCCTCTGTGGTTCACTGATGGGAACTACTATATACGGGACAAAGAATGGGATGAAGAAGACACAGTTCTCATGTTCTAGGATGAACCAAATATGGATGGCTATGGCTCAGGGAAATGAAATCAGGCAGCCCCAAATACCATGTTCTAAAGTAGTGACAGTGTGGTAGAGTAAAAGGAGGTCACAAATGAAGCTAGTGATCTGTTAGTATATTCCAAAATGATTCCAAAATGATGTATGGTCAAACATGTAAGTGGGCAATGACTAGCCAACTATTCAGGGGGCTACCGAGAGCCCAAGAGGATTTGGCTCCAGAACGGCAAGATTCTAATCAGTCCATTGACCTCACAGAATCTTTAACGTGTATTTGGCTTTTTCCTTAGAACTTCTGTCCACAATCTCAAAGGGGTTTGTTTTTATCAACACTGACCTTTCCAGAAAGTAAAACCTCAATTCCTGTGTTACCTTTTAAAGGCTCAAATATGCCTTTGGTTCCAGAAGCCTTCACCGAGAAATTTACACGCTGAAATGATTTTCAGCACCATATCTTGCTAGAATGACCTCAGTAACATGCCACGCCTCCAATTTGATGGGAGCAGTTTGAAAGAACTTGGCTTCAAAAGGAAAGGTTCTTAGATTTGTTTCTAAGACAGTTATTGTCGTTGGACTGTATACGGGCTATGGGCTATGGGGTGTGATATAACTTGTGTTCTTGGGACTCCTGGTGAGGGAGGCAGTGTCACTAATTTCACATGGAAGCTGCTTGGACTGTAATAGGTAAGAGTTGGTGGAGAATTAAATGAATCAACAATTTTTAATTCTACTTTTTGTTAAAGGGAACTGTAAGATAGAAGACATTAATATTCAGATGTAATATAGAGGTAATTAACTACCTAAATCTAAAATTTACATATATATATATTTACATATAATAGTTTGATTAAAAATAATTAAGACCAAATAAGATCAGGTAGATAACTCATCCATTACTGTGAGTTATTCCATCACTTTCTCTAGGCCAGAAAGGAGAGAGATGGCATTACAGGGACGTGAAAGGCAGTCACATAGCAATACGTTTCTGAAGTGGAGATGGTTTCACCAGTGAACTGAGAAACTTAACTTGCTTTAACGTAACTGATAGCAGACAACCACATAGGCATTTACCATGTGCTGACCAGGGTCTGTGCATTTTAAGCACAAAGGCAGCCCGACTCTTGCCCTCAAGAAACTGTGTTTCAGTAACACCAGGAAGGTTATTTTGGCACTCTCCTTGGTAGGGATTTAAAAGCAAACTGCAGTTTCGTTTCTTTTCAAGTTCTTTCAAGACATGGAGAAGAATAAGTGTTTACCAGAAATTGAAAGAACAATGAGAACCTGGTCACTCAAAGCACGTTTGAAACGCTTTGAAGTAACATCTTCAAAGGAAAATTCCACATGAATTAGCAAACCAAGCTACGGTAACAAACTGTGCCAATGACCCCCACACAAATGTTTATGTTCCTCAAAGAGGCAAAGATAGCAAACACGTAAGAATATCAGATGAGGCCGGGCGGTGGTGGCGCACGCCTTTAATCCCAGCACTCGGGAGGCAGAGGCAGGCGGATCTCTGTGAGTTCGAGGCCAGCCTGGGCTACCAAGTTAGTTCCAGGAAAGGCGCAAAGCTACACAGAGAAACCCTGTCTCGAAAAACCAAAAAAAAAAAAAAAAAAAAAAAAAAAAGAATATCAGATGAACCAACAGGCCCAGTTTGCCCAGGACAAAATGAAAATCAATGACTGAGATTATCTCAGAGTCAGAGCATATGTTTATAGGTTCAGTCCTGGGCACTGCCCTCTCCCCAAACCCCACCCCATGAAAGTGTGTGTGCATATGTAAAATCCATTCCCAAGGCAGATTAAGAAAAATGTTTTAAACCAAAAATCGACTAATTTTCTCATGGAGCATGTAGGGTATCACTCATCTACTCTTCCTGGGGAATTTTGCTTTACACTCAGATCCAGATGTCTCTCAATGGCCATTTCTGCACCACCTGATACAACCCCATGCACAGACATGGCTGACTGAACTTGAAAAAATTCTTGACTCAAAAAGAGTCATTTATGAAATGGCCAAGAGCCATGGTTTCCTGTTACCACCTAAAATGATGGGCTTCACCAATAAGGTTATCTGCCTCAAGAACCAAATACGTGTAAGTCTACAAGAACTAGACGCATGGTAAAAGGTCAAGAGGGACATGATGTCACAGGCCAAGTGTGCACAGAAATCAACCAGCCCCCAGTATGTTCTCGGGATCCTCAGATTCACATCCCTACATCCTAATCTTTTCTTGAGGTAAATACAACATGACTCTTGCAAACAAGAAAATACCCAAAATACACAGCTAATGATAAAATTGCTGTGTTTGTTAAGCTGTTATCTTTTAGACTAATTGGAAGAAACACCTTACATTGCTTAGGTCAAGTTTTTCAAGCCATGCAGCTTAATACTTTCAAGCTTCTCCTTTGGGCTTCAGGTTACTCACTTATAAAATGAAGTCAATGTCTGTGAAGGATTCAAAATTCTGCTGATGGCCAGGCTCTGATATATCCATCTTCTTTCCAAACAAAGGAACACAAACAGCGTTTATACAACTAGAAAGTACTCTCTACTCTGTGGCTGCCACATAGTAAGATTCTCATCCTACTGACTTCATCATTACAACTGAAAGATTTGCCTATACAAATTCGTAAAATGACTCAGTTCAGAGACCATGTCATTTTCATTACTTGTAGATAAATTAAAAGTTTTCACAGTATTTAATTTTTCCCACTAAACATATAACTATACTTAGTGCCCCGCCTCTCTCTCTTAAAGAAACTAGTAAGTTCAGAGAATCTTACTTGATTATTACCAGAAATCCCTATGTCAGAATGGTGCTACAGTTTTGCTTATAGTAGTTTCAACACTCTGCTTTGCAATACAAGACAATGGAATCCTACATATCTATCCTGGACACACTTCTTGTTCAGGCTTCAATTCAAAAGAATTGGCCTGTGCTAATTGGAAGCCAGATCCATTCAGATAGAATGAGGTGGTAACAAACATATGGCATTGGCATAAACAGTACAGTCTTAATCTCCCACAGCCATCCATGGACAACACTGAGGTCCAGCCTGGAGTGCCAACTGCAGAGGTATGTTTGAGCGCATGTGCTGCTGATGCAGATTTTTAAAATAAACAACTAACAACCATTATCTTAGCTTCTAGAGATAAGGATGTGTGTGTGTGTGTGTGTGTGTGTGTGTGTGTGTGTGTGTGTGCGCGCGCGCATTCATACATGCACATGTGGAAGCCAGAGGTATATTTATGTCAGGCACCTTCCTCTACTACCCTCTACCTTCATTTTGGAGACAGGGTCTCTCACTGAACCTGGAGCTGAAAAATTCAGCTAGATGCTCCAGGGATCTGCCTGTCCACCCAGCCCCCAGCACTAGGGTTCCTGATGTGGGTGCTTAGAATCCAAACTCAGCTGCATGACCAGCAGGCACTTCGCTGACCAGGCCTGCTCTCCAGCCCCTAAATATGCTTCTTAGTGGATACAATATAAACAAAATCCTACGAAATACACCGAGAGAAGATGGTGTGTAAATAAAACCCTGTTGTGTACATGTAGAAGGTGGGTGGGATGCAAACAAGTGGATAAATGTATTAAACCACAGGAAAGATACAGTCAGGTCTATGTAATAAAGTTGGCTAGAACACATAACTAAGAAAGTGGGGCATAAATGCTATCTTACAAACTAAATAACTACATATCCAAAGTAGCAAAGACGAGACTTGTAGGCAAATATCAGCACAGTCCCTCCTTCCCCTTGAAAACCTCACAGCTGGCAAGGAGACATCCACGGGAGGTGAAGAATGGAACTTGAGTCAGTACCATCTTTGCAGACACTGAGTCAAAATCTGTTCCAGAGTCTGACCTTGTGGTTTATTCTTCTTACACACTGAAGCATAGTAAAAGTTGTTTCCACATGACCATCATCACGGCAAAGCTTTAGGTATAGCTACATAGAAACCCCCTAGCAAGAGTAGCAAATCACCTGTGACCTCTGCAATAAGAGTGAGTTCTATTGGCTGATAAACTGAGCTCAGGGCTAGGACCTAGAGGTAGGATCTGTGATAAGCATAAGGATAAAGTTTAGTGGTAGATGATGCAAAGTACATGGGGCATCTTTCATAGGGATGAGTTCTGTTCATGGAGAGACAAAGCCCAGGATTAGGGCCTAAACAGTTCTCAGGATATTGGAGGGGACTCAGGTAGAGCTTGGCCCCTTAACAGACTAGCAAAGGATCACCAGGTTGTCAGACAACAGTTCCTCAAGCCTTCCAGGTGAAAAGGCTTCACTGATTTCCTTCCCTTGAAGAAAACAGGCCCATGTGATTGACAATCCTGGTTCCTCCGACACTTATTCTAAGCTGCACTTCGACTGGCAAACACTTTCAAATCCTGCAGACTTTAAGCTTGTCAAAATATGGATTTGTGACTCTCTCCCTATACCTTGGTAAACCTTGTAAAGGAACTATTACTGGCAAGGGAAGGGAAATGGGACTAAATAGTTCTTCTTTACACAAACGGAGAGGAAAAGGAAGCAGTATTCATTTTCTAAGTCAGAAAATGCATCAACTGAAATACCCAATCCAGGAGTTTGATGTAAGTCAATGTGATCCATAAAAATATATTTACATACAGGATTTACACAGTAAAAATCAATGATTTCTGCAAGTAGTGAGTATCCTACTGAGATTTAAAAATAGGGATTGGTGTAATTTATAAAAGAATTTCATTTAAATGTAGCTTTTCAAGGAAGAACCTATTCAAACTATTTCAAGCTTCACGCAGAGGTAAACTGTCCGTGTTGGTCACTCTTAGGTTTAGGGAACCAAGGGTTTCATGTTCTTCCTACCGTCACTGAGATTCCCTCCTCTTCTGGATCTCTAGTCTCTAGATGTCAATCATGTGCCACTGAAATCCATTCCTCAGCTGTAGTTACCTCCGTTTCCTTACTTCAAAGTGTCTCAGAGCTGTGGCTAATGGACACTGAATTTCCATTGGTCAGAACTACCGTGAAATTAATGTCCTAGAGAAAATGACGCTCTTAGCTAGGCCCCCAGGCTCCTGCCACTGAATGCACCCTCCAGTCTATAAGCTTCCATCCAGTAGGTCAGAGAGTCAACAGAGTCAGTCAGAACCTGAGGGCACTACCTGAGAGGGGCTAAGGACTGAACCAAAGGTCTGGTGCATGCTGGGAAAGTGTTCTGTGACTGAGTTACAGCCTCAGCCCAAAAAATACTTCATTCACTCACTCACCACCTCAAGGTCAGAAATTTGCATGACTAAAGCAATAATAACCTTGGTCCCTTAGGAGACTCAAGTTTAAGCAAAACTCCAAACAGGCTTGTTTCTATAACAATATAGACATAACTGTCCAGATAACAAATTATCTGAGCTGGATTTTTCTTTCAGTAAACACAAGTTCTTCAGACATGTATTATACTGGCTGACACTGTTAGGCAGAGAGAGGGGATGTTTATCAGAAGCAACTTCTAACCTTGTTCCTATAAAGTCTTCAGGACAGTCGTCCAGTATCTTAGCTATGGTTTTATTGCTGTGAAGAGACACCATGACCATGCCAACTCTTATAAGTGAAACATTTAATTAGGGCTGGCTTACAGGTTCAGGGTTTAGCCCATTATCATCATGGTAGGAGCACGGCGGCATGCAGGCAGACATGGTGCTGGAGAGGTAGCTGAGAGTTGTACATTTGACTGGCAGGCAGCAGGAAAAGAGAGGGACACCAGGCCTGCCTTGAGCACTGGAAACCCCAAAGCCCACAACCAGTGACACACTTCCTCCAACAAGGCCACACCTCCTAATCGTGCCACTCCCTATGAGCCAATGGGGACACTTTCTTTCAAGCCACCAGATCCAGACACCCATGTGAATCTAACACAAGCGAGTCATCTTTTCACTTATCCCCAACTGAAGATACAAACAGAGTACTAAGCCTGAACAACAGGCAAAGCCTAAACCAATTCTACACAACCCCACTGTGCTCCCACACAGGAGGCATTCATCTAACTCTGCAGCTAGCGGACAAGCTCAGATGATGTTTGGTTATTCACAAACAATTCCAGGAACCTTGGGGATTCGGTTACGTAAGATAATTCCACTTGCCTTTCAATCCACCTAAATCCTGAGGAAGCCTAATTCTTAAACACTTGCAGGGAGAAAACAAACACAGTAACTGGAAACCAGTCCGGACACCAATTAACATTTTCCAAAACAGACACAAACTCACTCCTCAGTTCTGTCAACAGGTAACTGTCATGGCGGGAACAAGAGAGACCTAGGTCTCCCTTTGGCTGTCCAACTACTGAACCAATGGACCCCCAAGAAGTTGAAGTTCCTCCAGGAATCCCGTGCAAAGAGAGGAAGAAAGCTGATGCCCTGATGTTAAGCAGAGCAGGGAGCTTATTCCCTGGAGGGACTTCCCAAGGTTCCAACAACCCCACCTACCACCTTGTAGGAGAGACTGGTATCATCCAGTGGTGATGGGGGACTGGTGTCATCCAGTGGTGATGGGGGGGGACTGGTGTCATCCAGTGGTGATGGGGGACTGGTGTCATCCAGTGGTGATTGGGGGGGGGGGACTGGTGTCATCCAGTGGTGATGGGGGGGACTGGTGTCATCCAGTGGTGATGGGGGGGGACTGGTGTCATCCAGTGGTGATGGGGGGGACTGGTGTCATCCAGTGATGATGGGGGGGGGACTGGTGTCATCCAGTGGTGATGGGGACTGGTGTTATCCAGTGGTGACGGGGGACTGGTGTCATCCAGTGGTGATGAGGGACTGGTGTCATCCAGTGGTAATAGGGGACTGGTGTCATCCAGTGGTGATGGGGGGTGGGGGGAGACTAGTGTCATCTAGTGGTGATGGGGACTGGTGTCATCCAGTGGTGATGAGGGGACTGGTGTTATCCAGTGGTGATGGGGGGGGGGGGGGCTAGTGTCATCCAGTGGTGATGGGGACTGGTGTCATCCAGTGGTGATGGGGACTGGTGTCATCTAGTGGTGATGGGGGACTGGTGTCATCCAGTGGTGATGGGGGACTGGTGTCATCCAGTGGTGATGGGGACTGGTGTCATCCAGTGGTGATGGGGGATTGGTGTCATCCAGTGGTGATGGGCCAAAGTACACCTTGACCAGGCCCAGACCTGGACCTGGACTATTTAGCTGTGCATACTTCTTGCCCCCTATTTAAACCTAAGCCTCATGTTAGGACCCTAAAGATGGACTTTGAGGGAGGAGACCAGTGGGTCTTTTTATTCCTCTTACCAATGTGGCCACTTTCAATCAATATCCTTTTCTGCTTTCCACTACTGTGCCTTTGGCTGGACTACTGAGGACCAGTGCCAAACCTGGTTATCAACAAACTGGGTCCCAAACAGGCTGTCAGGGCCCAGGTTCACCTTAACTGGTAAGAAATCCCAAATGTCTCCCATTGGAAGGTCAAAATCATTCATTAGAAAATAAACACAGGCTGGGCAGTGGTGGCGCACACCTTTAATCCCAGCACTCAGGGAGGCAGAGGCAGGTGGATTTCTGTGAGTTCGAGGCCAGCCTGGTCTACAAAGCAAGTTCCACGACAGCCTGTTACACAGAGAAACTCTGTCAAAAAAAAAAAAAAAGAAAAGAAAAGAAAAGAAACAAAGATCAAATAGACTTGCCTGAAGCAAATGGGTCATGGCAGGGTGTCCAAGCCTTAAGTTTAGAGGTCTGAGTTGAGTCACCATACCTCTGCCAATTTGTGTGATACCTTATGATAGCCTTTGCTCTGAGTCCCGGGTGTTTAATTGAAAGGGCTGGGTAAGGAGCTACCTCATCCAAGATTCTGAATTAAAATGATTTAATTTTACATTTATCTGCATTTACAATTATTCTAACTATTCCAAATTATGAGCATGAGTGGGGTTTGATTACTGTTGATTAAAAAATTGCTACTGAAGGCAGTGGTAATGTGATGAGGTGAGGAGACAAGCTTTGACATTAAGCAATATAAACATGACACCAAAGAGAAGCCGTGGAAGCGGTGCGGGGCATTCCCAGGGGCAGAGTCACTAGTAACCCCACGAGAATTTAGTGGGCTGGGTCCAGGGAAGCTAATCACCCCATATGTGTGAGACAAGAATGCCCATAAGGACCAAGGACGAATCTGGTTTATGGACCTTATGGTTTCTTGTTACCTGTATAATCTTTAATGACCTATGATTAAGACATTTAATTCTGAGCCTCAAGTTCCTTAAAGGTACAATGTGTGCATAATGCTACTTACCTAAAGCAAGGTCTTATGGAGATAAATGAAGACATGGCATGGGGAAGGGGGTTAGAGCAAAACCTGGTTCTCAGCCTAAGTGTCGTGGACTTTGGTGGACTCAGCTTAACCTCATCAGTTTCCAACTCCATAAAGCCCAGCTTAATAAGTTGAGCTATGAGGGGTGTGGGAGGCCAGCTCCCACCTTTTCAAGCGTTCTTATGAGGAGGAGAGGGAAATAAGAAAATATTAGATAGAAAGATAGTGAAGAGGAGAAAGACAGAAACACAGGATAACTTTGGGAGGACCTGGGTCAATACCCAACAGCTTTTTCTGTTTATTCAAAAGGGCTTTTTATAAAAATGCCATGGGGCAGGGCAAAAAATCTCCCCCTTGCTAGATAAAAGCACACCGCACAGCCAAGTGTAACCCCTTCCAAACACCTGGTAACCACACTGTAGTCAAATCATCCCTTTATGCAGCCCTGCTGGGTAAAACAAGCTCAGATTCTCAGACCCTGAGTAAGTTCTCACTAGGAAACCTCTGTGGGTCTCCACAGAGAGGGCCGGCTCAGAACACAGCAGCTAACATTTAGCATCAGTATGGGGCTATTTATCTATGGGCATTCCCTCTCTATGATTTCTCTAAACCATAGTAACAAGCCTGGTGGACATTCGAGCCTCTGACAAAAACAATTAGTCAAACAGGAGAAGAGTTCCTCCATTAATGATGTAGACATTTTAGAAAACTGTCTTTCAAAACAAATTTGGAAGTTGTTAGGAGAGAAAAAAAACAAACAGCACACACCAACAGCACCATCGAAGGCACTGTACAAGAGAGGTTTCCAGACATGCCCTATAATGTAACATGTATTCTGAAGGATTACATGGCAAAGCCCAGGTTCCAAACTCCATGTTAAATGCTGAAACAGCTAAGTAAAAAAACAAAGCAACAGCAGAGCCAATCCAGTACCAGGGTGCTGGAGAGATGGCACAGCAGTTAAGCGCACACCCATGTGGAAGCTAACAACTGTCTGTAACTCCAGTTCCAGGGGACCCAATGCCCTCTTCCGGTTTTCCTGGGCATCAGACACACATGTGGTGCACAGACATACATACAAGCAAAACATGGATGTACATGACATAAAAGTCTCAAAAACAAAACAAAAAAATCCATAGCAGTTTCTCTGAACATTCTCAAGCTCTCCATTCAGAAGAAAATTAGGAGTTGTACCTTTCATCCCAGCACTTGGAAACACCACCTCAAAAAGCAACAAGGCACACAATATGGTAAACATCCCCAACTGGTCCATTTCCTCAGCAACACCCAGCCCAGCCCAATTGTGAATGTACAAATGCTGCCATATACCCAAGAAGGCACAGACAGACCACAGCTACTCAATGGCTTCCAAGACCCCAGTCTAAAGACAATTAACCTCTGGGCTCTCTTACACAGCTCCCAGTTGGTCTTATGGATTTGGGAGACAAGAAATAGTTCCTCCCTACTAGTGCCCAAGCCAGGTTACCAACCTGGATGGAATTCACTCACCATAATCGAGGTGATTGTAAGCAAACTGCCTAACCCATCAGATCCCAGAGAACATTATTTGCAAAACCATACCAGTAACGCCACCCACCTACAGCCTCGGAGCAGCAGTTCAGATGGGCATGCAGAGCTTTTCACAAGCAGCTGTCCTTGAATGTCACTGGTATTTCTGTTGTCTTTAATCCTGAACCTAAAGCAATGGATCTTTTTGGTCTTGCAAATCCCACTGATTTCCAATCAAAATGACTTTAACAAGATAGGAGCTGAGAATGGAACTCAGTGGCAGAGCAACTGAAATACACTTCCAAGGCCCTGAGTTCCATTCCTAGTGGTGCATGAAAGTTTTTAAAAAGAAAGAAATGAAAAAGGAAAAACCTGAGCAGGGATAGCAAGGGAGAAATTCTCCCAGTTACCGCCACCCTCTCGCCTCCATTGGGAAGTCTCTACTGGTATCAGAGTGACATCTGGAGTTCTCAAAGCAAACCTTTCCAGGCTTTATCCTAACTGTCAGGAGGGAGGGCCACTCTGGCTCCACTCACACCTTTCCCCACAAAGTGGGTAGTCTCTGCCAGATGTTTCCAATACTCCTTTGTTGAACTTTCCACCCAACCAGCTGTCTACGGACCCATTTGCACTAGGGTGTGCAGTCCATTCACTACTTAATTGCTAACACTTTACACAATGACAGTTCAAACAGCTGTGGACCAACAAGAAAGTGAGGAGCCATCTTGTTAAGCAGTATAATCCACACAGCAGCCCAAGCCATGTTAATGCTGGGAGTAACGCTAAGGCCTTCCCAGTTCTATCCTATTGAATTTTCCCACACAAAGCTGAACAGAACTAGTACGGTATGATGAGCCAAAGGCAAAGTGGGTATTAAGTTGAGAGCCGTCATCTGACAAGTTAAAATCAGATAATTCATCCCGCTTGTGTTTGACTTGTATACCTTTCGGTTTCTGGTTTCACTGTAACCTTGCCACCTGTTTACCTGTGTAAGTTAGTCCACAGCATATCTGCATTTTCCTTTCCCCTCTAGCTGAGAAAGCTGTTGCTAAGCACACTCAGAGTGAAATCACTCCAGTAACAACTTTCGGGCAAGTCAGTCTCTGAACTGAACAAGGAGAGAGTGCAGACTGAGAATAAGACAGGGTTCTCCAGAGGAACACATCCTGGTGGGGGGGGGGCACCCCTTTAATCCTAGCTCTGCAGAGGTAGAGGCAGTGGGATCTCTATGAATTTGAGGCCAGCCTGGTCTACAAAGTGAGTTCCAAAACCCCAACAAACTCTAAAGGGGCATCAATTTGACTGGTTTACATGACAGGGGCCAAGCAATCCTACAACACCACCCTGCGAGTGCAGAGGAGGGAACACAGTAGTGAATCAGTCCCCAAATAGTTGCCTCGTGAGTTTCAATACGGTGCTGAAAGCCCGGCAGCTCCCTGGGGAGCCACTGGTGTTGAGCCCTTCCTTGTCAGAAGGCTGCAGAAGCAAGCATCTGATACTGGCCAGGAGGTCAGTGGCATGGTGGTGGTAAGTGGTCTATCCTCATTTCTACTCCCTTGTTCTTGGACTGGGTAGAGAGGAACTATTACCACACTAGATGATGATTAAGAATACACACAGTCTTTGAAGAGCCTTGGTCCAGCCCTCTCATTCGCATCTCATTAGCATCTCATTAGCATTGTAACCGATCTTCAAAAGGGCATTCCACCATTCCATCAAGCCAGCTGCTTCAGGATGCTGGGGATCAAGGTCAAGACCAGTGAATCCTATGGTCATGAGTTCACTGACGCAGTTCTTTGTGAAGTGAGTGCCATGGTCAGGAGCAATGCTTCGTGGAAAAGCAGGATAGTGGATTCTCCAAGTCCATGAACGGTAGTTTTGGCAGCAGCATTAACACACACAAAGAGGCAAATGCATATCCAAAATAAGTGTCTATTCTAGAAAGGACAATGCACTACCCTTTCCATGAGGGAAGGACACAGAAGCTGGAGTCTGCTCTCAGCAAAAGTTGGCAGTAGTGGTGACAGATGCCTTCTTCAGAAAGCAGCAACAAAGGCAGACACACACTGCATCCTTTAAGGCCTCTGTATCTGGACCAACTCTGGAAAGTGTCACCCCTTTGCAGGTGGCTTCCCAATCCAGTTATTCCCCTATGGAAACACTGTCACAACCAGAGCCGTTTCCTAGGTGATTCTAAATCTTGCCAAGTTGACAATCAAAAACAATTATCACACTGACAATTAGAGAAATAAAATTCAAAGTCTCAATGACTTCATACTACTCCTAACTTGTCCAAGCCATCTGTTAACTTTGTTGGAATAACTCCACTTATAAAATATGATGGTTCTATATTTGTTTACTTCAGAAGGAAGAGTTTAAACCCACCATTTTGTCTTTAAAATTACTTTTAGTGAAGCAAAATACACATCATAAAATCTACCATCTTGGACATTGTTAAGTATACAGTCTGTGCATTAAGAACATTCACATTGTGGCTAGGCATGGTGGCTTTAATTCCAGCACTAGAGAGGCAGAGGCAAGTGGATCTCTGAGTTTAGGCCAGCCTTGTCTATATACAGTTCCAGGACAGCCAGGGCTATATAGAGAAAACCTGTCTTTTTTTTTTTTTTAGAAAAAAAAAATTTCACTTTGTTGTACACCCCTATTATCACATTACCAAAATGTCTGCATCACCTCAATCAGAGATTCTGTTACACAATAGTTCCCTTCTCCCACTACACTCAGTGCCAGGAAGTCATCATTCTACTGGCAGTTTCTAGGGGCTTCAAAATGGACAATAACCTCATTGGTTCCTGTATACTGACTTTGTTTTACTTAGCAAAATGACTTCAAGGTCATATGAGTTATACCATATATTACCATATGTTTAAGTTCCTTTCCTCTTTTTTTTTTTTTTTTGTTTTTTGTTTTTTGTTTTTCAAGACAGGGTTTCTCTGTGTAGCTTTGCACCTTTCCTGGAACTCCTTTCCTCTTTATGTGTTTATGTGTGTGTCATATATGTGTACATATACACTTGTAGGTATATATACATGTTGGGGGGAGGGACCAGTGGTCAACACCAGCGTTTTCCTTATCGCTCTCAAACCAACTTATTCTTTGAGACAAGGTCTCTCAATGAACCTAGAGCTCACTGATTGGGCAAGTATACCCAGCCAGCACCCAGGGATTCACCTATCTCTGCTGTCCTAGTGCTAAGTATAAGTGTACTTTTCTGTCCTGCCAAACCACTCCCAAATAACCACACAGAGAGAATTATTATTAATTATAAATGCTCAGCTGATAGCTTAGGCTTGTTACAACTTAAATTAACCCATATTTCTTATCTACACTCTACCACACGGCGGTACCTTTTTTCAGCATAGCATGTTCATCTCCTGCTTCCTCTGCATCTGGCTGGTGACTCCACCCTCTTCCTTCCCAGTGTTCTCTCAGCCTGGCTCTCCTGCCTAACTTCTTTCTGCCTAGCTATTGGCCAGTTGGCTCTTTATTAAACCAATGAGAGCAAAACATCTTCACAGTGTACAAAAGGATTATTCCACAGCAGCTAAAACTACAGGTGGACACAACACCCCGCTTTTTTAATGTGGCTGCTGGAGATGTAAATTCAGTCACGTCCTCATGCACGCACAGCAAGCATTTTACTGACTGGAGAAACTCCTCAACCCCAATGTCCTTCTTTTAAAAGCAAAATAACCTCATTTTGCGTGTAGAGCATATTGTTTCTCCATTCAGATCTCAGTGAATATTTAGGTTGCTCCCAACTCTTAGCTGTCATAAATAATGTTGCTATGAACATGGGTGGGTCTTTAAGATTCTATTTGCAATTATTCTGTATATCTAATTAGAGATGGCATTGCTGGGTCACATGCAGCCCTAGTTTTCATTTTTTGGAGGAGCCACCATGCTGTTTTCCATGGTAGTGGGGCCATTTTAAATCACCATCAAAAAACACAGCAGGATTCCAATTTTCTTACAACCTCATTAACACACTTTTTATATTCTGTTTTTTAAAACAGCATCTTTAAAACCCATTAATTGAATTCATTTTTTATCTCATCTATGCAGTTGGCTAAGAGTGTCAGAAAACCCGATTTGCATCAATATCTAATACTTACCTCTTAGGAGGTGATTTTAATACAGCAGCTAAAAGAAAAAGAAGAGAGGGAGAAAAGGACAGGAAGAAAGGAAAGAGAGTGAGCTGTAGAAACAAACAACATACAGATCTGAAACAAGGACTTCCCAGGTAAAGCATTTCTGTTACCTTTGATCTCTTTACCTGTGAAATGTCCCAAATACTTTGTCATCAAAGCTCTTGGGAGAAGTTATAGAATTCCACACGACACTTAACATCAACACCCAGTGAGCACTAAGATAAAGAGAGATGGGATGGTCAGGAAGACAAAGTGTTGTTATTACTGGAAAACCACATGAACTTACACAAAGCCTCATATGAGCATCTCAGTATAGTTTTATCATCCCTCCAGATGATATTGTCTTAGGATAACTGGGCATACACTTCCCAGGCCTCAAGGATGTCATTAGAGTTCATTTCAATAGCATTTTCTCACCTATACTTTTTTAAATGTAGGAATAGAAACCTATTCTTCCACGGAGTTGACAGAGTGGGAAAACAAGCAGTGGTAACAGCACTAAATCACACCTCCCCAACAGCTGGAAAGCACAACAAGAATTTCCCATGTCCCTGGAATTGTAGCGAACCTAGTTCTACAGCAAAAGAGGAGAGGGCATGAGAGACAGCTGTTTGCCCCTCTTTTCTTGGTTCGCCAATTAAAATGGCTCACCTTTAAACCTCTGGTTTAGGCTAAATTTATATGGCATATGGAAAAATAAAGGCACCACTGGTTGAAGACTGTGGGTATCTTTTTCTTGGAATCGCATCTGGCTTGTCAATGCTAGTCACAGAATTGAGGCTATGTATTCAAAAATCACACAACCCAAACCCCCCCCAAATAACTGTCACTAGCCTGTTCCTACAAAATTGTGGCAAAAGACAGAATACCTTGGAATGTTATAAATACCCACTGAAGTGTAAGGAAAGATGAACACGTTTAAACAAGTCAATTACGTGGGTTTTCAAATAAAAGCTAAGAGAAAAGGATGCAAATCAAACTTCTGCAAGACCCTTGTCATGTTCTAAGCACTTAATACTTCTAATCTGCATCAGCCTTTTCAGTTGAGTCTCATCAATATTACAATGTATTCTGAATGGCTCCTTACAATTTTGACACGTTATTTACATACTCTGCTGAGAAATATTCATGTCAAATAACACTCTAAAACCTTAGTTACGCTACTGGCTCAGGTCTCTGATCATCCCACTCCAGTAATTTCAAGCTACACCAACCTCTTTCTTCTATCCACCCAAAGAAATGGTTTACAACATCACATCACCCTGATAATGGCATTAGTTTAGGTTTATTAGATCTGGATTAAAAAGGAATCTATGCTTTAACAATTATTATGTGAAATATTCCACTTTCTGTAATGAAGGTATATGGATATGTAATTTTAAATATTTCTACGGTACTTCAAGGTTTTATAATGGATGTTGGCTGGTTTTCAAAGGGCTCCTTAGCCAGTCTTCAGAAAGCTGAGGGTCATGTTGTAGAGACCTATTATTACTGGGTCTCAGTGAATTGGCGGAAACACTACTGGCCACAAAGCATGCCGTACAAGATAAATTCCTAAAGCACTCATCACTCTATAAACAACAGTAGAGCACTTCTGCTGTTCTACACCACAGACCTGGAGTACCTGGTGCTGCGTCATTCCCTCTCTGCCCTCCGAAGCCTCCTTACAAGCTGACCACCCAGAGGAAGCCAATAAGAAGTCGAGTGCCTCAGAGAGGAGTTGGAAGAGGCATGGGATGGTGAGTCTGGTCAAATGTATGCAACATTCTCAAAGAATAAATAATTTTTAAAGGGGAAAAAGAAGTTGAATACTGACAAGCAGGGTCCCTCCTCTGTCACTGTTTTTACCCTCAACCCCACCCCAGTAACTGCTCTTGTGAAACCTGAATCTCACCTCCCAGAGGCAAGCTAAGTACTACTTTCTGCCTAGTACTGACACGGTTCTCACCCAGACCGCTGTTCAGTCACTGTTAACTAAAAGTCAGAGAGCTTCCGAATCTCCAAACTGTCACCTTTGACAAGGAACCTGGTCACAACGCTTGGACAGGAAACTACATCTCGGGAGTCTCACTGTGATGATATCAAGCCCAGATTTTTATGGCATTTCCTGGGACACCCAAATGACAGACCATTCATTCAGAGCAGCTATGTCATACATAAAGATCCTGTGAGCCACACACTCCTCCACCAACACTCTAATTTCAGCAATTATATGAATGTCCTTTCTAATAATTTCCTCTTCCCAGTGCTGCATGCAGCACCGATCCAGCACAGACCACAAACTACACTCAGCTCACATTCTCCTCCTTCAGCCCCTTTACACTGATGCTATTCTGCTTTCTGTTTAATGGGATGGCATTTGTTGCTCTAGGGAATATCCTTCAGGGGCAACATTGTTTATGTCTGCCTTGTTACCTGACAATTAAACTCATAGACTCATTCTGGGGTACATTGCCTGCTGCCAATATTAGAAATGTCAACTTTGACCCCTCATCCAAGGTGTTGCTGGTCTCCATTAAACGGCTCCTACTTTCTTAGGTAATCAACCACACTATTTCGCTTGTGGGAAGAACAATGATTCTCTGCTTTCAGTATCTGACCTATTCTTCATCTCTTTGGTTGGGATTTGCACCTGCTACCTGGGACTGGAGCTCTGCAGTGGAGAAAGACGCAATCTCTGACGCACAGAGCTCACATTCTAGTTAGGTAAGGCAGGCATGTTCAAACAAGTCAATACAGTATACACTGTCTGCTCTGGTGAAGGGCTCCCAAGAAAACAGTGCAGTAATACAAGATGAAGGGAGGTGAGAGGGAGGAGAAACTGAGTCAGCAACTGCCAGGGTGGCCTCCAGTCCCCTAGGAAAACAGTGCAAAAGGGAGCTTCAGAAAGCACGGGCGGTTTGGTGTCACTTCTGACCTACAGTTCAGAACAAGTCTCAACTCTTCTCCAGACATCCGAGGTCTGCCTACAGCAGCCTGGCCTCCTCCAAACTCATCGCCCACCGTTTTCTCTTGCTGTTTATGCTCTGGCAATGACGCCCGTCCTTCCTCTAAATGTGCCCCACAGTGTCCCCTTACTCATGCTCCCCTTCCCCCTGCCCAGTTTCAGTAGCTTCCTTCTCTTGTCTGTCCTCAGCAGCACCCCAAGGAAGTCCTCTGATGTTCAGAGAAGGGGGCAACAATGGGAAGGAGGAGTTTACAAACTGTACCAGTGTAACAGCATACAAAAGAGAGGCTCCCAACTGTCTATGGCAATTATTACAATATGAATCTGATGAATGCCAAACATTCTGCATTATATACAAAAATACTTTGTTACATTTTTAATCAGGGACGATACCTGGTCAAACATGTTTAATTTCCCCCTCTTCTTCCAGTTCATTAAGGACATCAGTTTGCAGATGTAACACTGCATGACTCATAGAGAAACTAAGAAAAATTAACGAGCAATTCTTGAGCAAAAGCAGTTTGTAAATAGTCATCAAGAGAACAGACAAAATGTGAATACCCTGGCCAGGAAGATGGATAAAGGCATCGAACCCAAGTTTGATCCATAGAAATCATGAAAGAAGCTAGCCATGGCAGCACACAGCTATAATCCCAGCATTCCTATATTGAGCTGGGAGGTAGAGATGGAAAGCAGGCTGGAAGGTCACAGGCCAGCTTGCCTGGAGTCCTCAGTGCAGCTGCAGAAACAAGGGAGACTTCTTCTCAAACGAGGTGGAAGGTGAGAACTGACTCTCATCAGTTGTCCTTTGACTTCCACACACATGCCACACCATGCCTGCCTGCATTTATGTGTGCACATACATACACACACTAAACATCTTTTTAATGTGAACGGCCGCAGTGCAGCAGTACAGCATTTCACTTAGATCAAACTATTGAGTGACACATGAAGTCCCTTCAGTATATTGCTCCTAAGTCCTTATAAGGTACTGTCTTGTTAGGTGCCACAGACATTTCTAGAATGTGCGAGGTAGAAGCCCCACTTTCAAAGACATTAGAAAATGTGGTGAGAGTCTCAGAGAAGATTGAGCAGATAACAAATAAACAAAAAGCTTTGATCAGAAGCTGGCAATGGGTGAGAAAACCGACGGCCAAGTCATCCTCTGACCTCCACGTGCACAAAAGTAACACACATGTACACATTCATATGTGAATGTACGTACACATGTGTGCACACATATGCACGCAGACACCTCATATATGCACAAACAACAACAATAATGAATAAAAATGTGTTTATTTTTTAAAAGAAAAGAAAATTGTGGTGACTAGGTAAAATACATGGTATCATTAAAACCCACTAGGGGCGGGGCTTAGGATTACTTTCCAGATAATTAGACATAATTACATACCCAATTACAGTTTTGAGTAGAGGTATTTAACAGGACTGGCCATCTTGTTTCGCAGTCCTTTTTTTGTGTTTTGTTATGTGTGTGTGGAGGATGGAGGGGAGAAAGGATTTTGGTTTTGTTTGAGCAGAAAACTTGCTTTGTGGGTGGTAAACTGTGCCTCCACTACACAAGATACATGTAATTTGGAAATGTCTGGGGTAGATGTTGCCTCCTTATTGACATCAAGATACCACTGGCCAAGCCCTCATCTAGTATTCATGAACTGCCTCCTCCGCCAAGGCCTCTCACTAGACATAAGCAGTCTGTAGCTACAGCTGATCAAAAACACTTACCTGAGTAACCCACAGTCAGCAAAATGCCATGAATGGCTACCTCCAGCCTCTCCGCCAGGAAAGATTCACAAATGAGGAAAGACAATCACCAAAGAGAACAGCAGGAGAAGTCAGTAAAGGAAGCTACAGACCTGGGTTCATTCCATTGCTAAGCTCTTAAAGGCTGGGGGTGGGGGCAGAGCCAAGGAGAGTCTCAAGATTTCCATCTGCTCCCCAGGCAAAAGAAGCAAAGGACCAGCTGATCTCATTCTATGGAAGCAACAAATACCTGCCCATGTGCCTAATCCGGTGTTCATATCTGTGGTGACATTTTAGAAATTCTCTACTAAACAGTACAGGCCAACGTTTTCACAGAGAACGCTATGGGGCTAGGGCAGAAATGCTTTCCCTTTCAGTCTCGGGATCCTACTGTCAAGTGTGGCTCACAGGCTTTTTTAGAAAAGGGGGATTAACTGCACTGGAAACAAACTCTTCCCCTGTAACAGTCGCCCCAAACCTGGATTGATTTGTTCACAGGTCAGAAAATGAACCTGGCCGGGCGGTGGTGGCGCACGCCTTTAATCCCAGCACTAGGGAGGCAGAGCCAGGCGGATCTCTGTGAGTTCGAGGTCAGCCTGGGCTACCAAGTGAGTTCCAGGAAAGGCGCAAAGCTACACAGAGAAACCTTGTCTCGAAAAACCAAAAAAAAAAAAAAAAAAAAAAAAAAAGAAAAAAGAAAATGAACCTGACATTAAAAGAGGATTCCCAGCACTCATTAACTTGTCTTATGACATGAAGATAATTTGAACAGAAAGGCAAAGTTAAGCCAAATTCAAAATGTAGCCAAGTTCTATTAATGTGAAACCGTGATCTAAGGGGGCGTGGAGGGGACAGAAACATCAAGACCAAGCACCTTATTAAATCCTCATGGAATAAGGTAGAGGCAAAACTACCCCATCTCCAGAGGCATGCTGAAAACGGGAGCCCCAAGCAGGGAACCCCATTAGTAAAGTCTCCGAAAACCTTGGTCCTGTGAGTACAATTTACAAATTCATTTCTTTATCACTAACAAGGAAGAGCCGTGAGCTAGAGAGGAAATATGAACTTGCAGACTTCCAGGAAAACAGCCGCCTCAGAACACACTCACCTACTTGCCCTGGAGCAAGCTGTGCCATCTGCTTCCCAGGTCTCAGCTGAAAAGAGCAGAGCTTGCAGCCTGCCCGCCAACGCTAAAGGTGAGGGGCACTCAATGGCAAATGTCACTTCCCTGACTATCACGTCCACATCTGGATGGACGGAGGCCTTGGAGGACTCAGGACTGTGAGCAGGCTCATCATATTGGTACATATATTATACTTAGCAGGTTAACAGGATCATTTATCAGCAAGGGAAAGAAAGAAGCCAGGATGGCCAAGTCACACACACACACACACACACACACACACACACACACACACACACACGACACCATGCTTCTTTGTAGCTAGAAGTCCCCTCATGTCCCTGGAGTGTAGGAATACGTTACACACGTTGAGAAAAAAAGAGTGTGAGCAAAGGCTTGCATGAGCAGCGACCATGTTTTCTCTGTCAAGACTGAAACACACAGTACCAAATACAGGCCCACACCTGAAATTCATGCAAAACATCTGAAACCAGCGTGCATCACGGGGCTCCACCAGGCCTCTCCCATGGGGATCTGATGGAGCAAGTCTGAGTATCTGGGTGGTGCCTGAGAATCTCTGCTTTTAACAAGCACCTGAGGAAGTATATAAGCTCAGGCAAGTCTGAGGAACACTGGAGTAGACAACCATGCCTTGGTCTACAGCACTTAGTAATAGCACCAATTACGTTGGCTTATAAATGGGAACAATAGCAAATAATGGCCTTCTCATACAATACTACCATTTTGACAATATCCATTTTAAAGAAAGGTTGGTAGGTTGTACAACATTGCACAGCTAATATGTGACAGAATGAGATCAGGATAATGGCCTAACCCCAACAGCTGCACTGTGCCCATCACACACACAGCCTCACTGGCAAGCACAGATCCCACCCACCTTAGAAAAAGGAACAGCGGCTTTACTCATTCCCAAAGGTTGAAAAGAACGTAGAGAAAAGTTCTCAGTCAGCTCTGTCAAATCGCTGCCTGCATGCTGAGATGCACACTGCTTCTATGCACGCTCTCTTCATGTCTCTGGTCCAGTTTTGGTCTTAGTCTCCAGACCTGTCCCTGGGAGGTAGAAAGAGCCAAAAGGCCAGGGGCTCCTCCCATTCAAACCATTAGTTTAGCAGAATCATCGTGTGTTATAACTTAGCCCCCAAAAACCCAAGGCTGGATTTCTGTTTTCTTTAAAGCCCGGTTGAGTTGTTAAAAAGAGGAAGTGGGGCTAGGTATTTGTATCAATTTATGAAGAACAACAAGATTCAGGTGATCCCCGAACTCAGAGGTTCACTTGTGGGTCTCTGGCTCTGCAACGGTGCCATGGTCAGAAGCATCCAATGGGAACTATGGTTCACGCTGGGAACTGCCATCTCCCAGCGCTGCCTAGCTTTCTCATAACCTGTCCTGCAGTGCACACAGCAGCTAAGCTCTGGTGGAAGGTCGGCTGGCTAGGGGTACTGACCACATTTTCAGCCCAGTGAGATCTTCCATTTACAAGTGGGGTATCAGGACATAAAGCCTCAATCATAAGCCAAGGAGTATCTGTGTTCATTTTTCTATCTGTTGTCTTTTTATCACAGCTAGCTTTTTTTTTTTTTAAGAAAAATGGTTATCCTTTTACTCATCCTTAGATAAAATGAAAGGCTTAATCTGTCACAGGATCACTAACCTCAGCCCTCTCAGGATAGCTGGAAACTCATTTGAGTTTCAAAAGGACACAAAATACAAAATCATGACCCATCTAAGTACTTACTGAGGCCCCTAATGCATACAGTAGGGATGGGGGCAGATGACTCATCCAGGTACTTGCTGAGGCCACCATGCAGAGTAGGGATGGGGACAGATGACTCACCCAGGTACTTGCTGAGGCCCCTAATGCATAGAGTAGAGATGGGGACAGATGACTCACCCAGGTACTTGCTGAGGCCACCATGCACATAGCAGGGCCTGGCATAGACCCTTGTGCCACTGACTCCCTTATCCTGAGAGGCCAACCCAGGACTTATCAGGCTGTGACAAGTACTTCAAAGGGAGAGCCAGAGAAGGTGTCCCTACTATGGAGGCACCTGAGCAGAGGCATCAGGGGAATGCCGATCAGGCACAGCTATGGGGGAGACACCCCCCAAAGTGTGCAGTTCCTTCCAACCCACCCAAAGCACAGACCTCCAAACCTTTCTGTCTTCAGCAAGCTCTGTCTTGGGACTGGGAACCTTCTCCCTGTCTCCTCCCCTTCCCTGGCCTGGGACACTCTCCCTCTCATCCTATAGGTCTCTAGCAGAAGGCCATGACCCAAGGGGACTTTTCTGACCTCCTGGTCATATGTGAATACATGGTACTCTCCTAGCACTAATCGCAATTATAATTAAATCATTTCTGAAATGCAATGTATGCCTGCCCCCTAGAAACTAACATCCATGGGGGCAGAGTTCACACCCGTTGGACTCTTTTTTTTTTTTTTTTTATATCCCCAGTGCTTCAAAAATAGCGAAGTCCACTATACACTGGGAAAGAAATGAAGCATTCCAGGTACTTTCTGTGTGCTTTCTCAAGGACAGCCAGAAGCTGTCCTCCTAACTGCTTTATATATACCACAGATTTTCTTTCTTCAAAACAGATGTTAGGAACTATGAAAAAGCCATGCGGAAAATCAAAATGAAGGTGCAAACTGAGCAGGGTAGGGTATGTCCACGTGGGGTCTCAGTTCATCTTACTGAACTATATTCTGAAGAGGACGACATTGAAACAAAGCAAATACCACCTAAGATCACACCGGTCAACCACACAACCAAGCCAGCTCAAATGAGTAAGCGCTGCCAGACAGGAACAGGAAGTAATGTAAAACCCCCAAACTCCTCAAGGCCTGTCCATTCGGGCCCCATGGTCTGGTACCAAATGTAGCAGTCCCCAGAGTTCTAACACCACACGTGGGTTACTCAGCTGCTCAGTCCAAGCTGCCCAGCTTATAGGTCTGGAGGACAAAATGACTAGCACAAGATGACACAGCTTGTTGGTAGGGAGGTCTGGTCCACAGACTCCATCCCTGTGAGCTCATCCGTCCTCGGAAAGCACTTCCTGAACTGAGGAAAGCAGAACAGAAGGACTGTGTCAGTCTTTCCCCCTGTGGCTGCCACTGACCTGAGTCCTACAACAACCCTCTTGTCTCTGCATGTTTCCATGCAGCTGCTCTGCTGTGCAACTGAGCCCAGGAACACTGAAGACCTGGGCACTGGACGACAGGGAATAGGCTAAGCAGGCTAGAAAGCAGGCAACTGGGACCTCTTTATCAAATACTCGGGGTCACCCAAATCACATTTTTAAAAACGCATCATCACACTTCCGTGCAAGAGCAGAGGGGCAGAGAGAGGCCTGAGCCATGGGATGATGCACCCCTGCACACAAAACAGCGTGCAGCTTCTGAGTGTCTCTGCATTAAACCTGATGTATATGGAAGTTTAATTTCGATGAGAACCAACTACCTCATCCATTCTCCAAACCAGTCAGTGAACAACTAATGTGTTGCCATCAAAACACCACTTACTAGCCACCACTGGGCTACGCCACCAACCAAACACAGGAGACTCTTACAGAGACATCGTCATTCATAAGTGACCTCATGCCATGCTCAGGAGCTTCAAGCTAGCATAGCATACTGTCACCATGGCGTGGCCACACAAAGAGAGAAGCGCTCTTCTAACCTGGGGCGCCAAACCTGTGGCTCCTTCAATGACCACAAACCCCAGCTCAGGCTGCAGCAGTAGGAAGCCTACTACACACCCTTGATAAATCTCCTCAGAGACATCTGACAGAGTGACTGTCTGCTGAGGGTAGACTCCCATTAGCCCCAGCCATTCAACCAACATGCAGTCACCTCAGACACCAAAAGGGGCTGTGTGCGAGAATCCTTTGCTTAAAATGATGGTCATTGGTTCCACGAGGTTTGAGAGGTTTTTGTTTTTAAGGGGAAAAAATATAGATAGATAGATAGATAGATAGATAGATAGATAGATAGATATTCATATATCCAATGAGAATGTATATAAGCATACTTCAAATGTTTAAAGAGCTGAACACACTACCACTCTGGGATGCTGACCCCAGCTGAGGCTTGAGATGCAGGGGTATAAATTTAACCTTGCAGTTCACTGCGGTTCCCCTAGGGGTATGTGTTTTAAAAAGTTTGTCAAATTAGTGTCAGAATGGCATATAAACAATTTCTTCATTCTTGAACTTGACCAAATTGAGACAGAAAATACCTCAGGGGAAAACTATATCTGTACTGAACATGCACAGACTTTTCATCTAAATCATTTTAAGTTAGGCATTACAAATAATCTGGAGGGGCTGGAGAGACGGCTCAGTGGCTAAGAGCACTGACTACTCTTCCAGAGGACCTGGGTTCAATTCCCAGCACCCACATGGCAGCTCACAGCTGTCTGTAACTCCAAGATCTGACACCTTCACATGATATCTGACACCCTCACACAGGCAAACACCGATACACATAAAATAAAAATAAATAACTTTAAAAAATACACAACTAATCTGGAGATGACTTAAGGTTCACAGGAGGGTATGTGTGGGTTATATGCAAATATTGCCTCGCTTTTTTACCAAGGGGATTGAGCATTCTCAGACCTTGGCATCTGTGGGGCTTCTGGACCAGTCTTCCCTGAGTACTGGTCTCTCCAGCACTGGTGGGAGCTTCAGCTCAATAGGCAACGCGGACGAACCTAACACTATTACAGCACATAAACACTAAGGGTTTGGAGGCCGGGGGGTGGGGGGGTGGGGAGTGGTTAAGTGACTCCTGGTCTGATGTGTGTGAGGCTCTGAGTTGAACTCCACCACTGTACGAGGAAAAAGTAAAAGGTTTTAGAGTCCACAGCTCCATGCAGTATCACAGACAAATGGCAGACAGACACTAAGTAGACAGAGCAATAGAGAGAGAGACGGGAGACAGAGGGGGAGGGTTGGGAGGGGGAGAGAAGGGCACTAGGCTGGTTTGTACAGTTTGTCAGGAGGAGAGGGAAAAGGAAGGAAGGATGCAAGGGCAAGGAAGATGATCATATGCAAGATCATCACCCCATGTCGGCATCCCACATCCAGAACCTGTACATTCATTGCCCTATAGGGAGGGTTGTGCGGCTGTGACACCAGTCTTGGATGGGAAGGGACCTTGGATCCAGATAGGTACCATCTAATTACATGGATCCTTAAGAATCAAAACACAGGTGAGTGAAAGATACCCACGGGATAGCCTGGGCCCTCACGGTCTGGGCTGCCTGAAGCATCCACAGGTGCCCTGATGCCATGCAGCTCAGGTAGTGAAAGACACCCACGGGATAGCCTGGCCCCTCATGGTCTGGACTGCCTGAAGCATCCACATGCCCACCCAGTGCCTTGGATGCCAATATGATGGGCAAGCATATGGTAGTGAAACCAGAGACAAAGAGAAGCAAAATGGTTCATGTGCTGTGGTAACAGGCAGTTCTGAAGAAGGGAGAGCTGTGAGGAATGGGCTGATATTGGTGGCCTGCTTGTCACGTGAGACCAGGGTGACATCCGGGCCTGGGCTGCTCCCTGTGGCCGTATCTGGATCTGTGATAACTGGGGTCTATGCTGACATCCATGACCTATGTTGCCACCAAGGCCACAGGAATGCCCAGGGTGTGGGCCATCACCTGTGGTCATTTTGATGTCCAAGGGTCATGTTAATCTAAATGCCCTGTGCTGCCACTGGGGGACATGATGACATCTGAGCCTGGGCTGCTACACGGGCCATGTCTGGGTCCATGGCCCTGCAGCAGCCAGAGTCTGTGTTGATGCCCCTGGCTTCAGTAACCACTGAAGGCTATGCGGATGACTGGGGTCTACTCAAATACCTGAATCCATGTTGGTCTCTGAGGGCCATGCTTCCACTAGGGCCATGCTAATCTGGATGGCCTGTGCTGCCACCCAGGGCCATGGTGACATCCAAGCCCGGGCGGCAGCCCTACCATAGCCAGGGTCTGGGTTGATATCTGTGACTCCTGATACCACCAAAGGCCATGCAAATACTTGGGGTCTGAGCCGTCACCTGAGGCCACTAAGGACCTGAGGGTCTTGTTGCAGTTGGGGCCATACAAATCTGCACTGCCACAAGGTACCATGGTATTATCCAGGCCCAGTCTGCAACTGAGGGCTATGTCTCAGTCTGTGGCCCTACCGTAGCCAGGGTCTGTGTTGATGTCTGTGGTTTACAATACAATACCATCGAAGGCCATGCCAGTGCCAGGCGTCTGGACTGCAATGTGAGGCCATGTTGGTGTCTAAGGGCCACACTGCTGTAGGGGCCATGCTCATCCTGAGTGGCCTGCACTGCCTGCCACCTGGGGCCATGGTGATATCTGAGCCTGGGCTGCTGCTGTACACCATGCCTGGGTCTGTGGTCCTATCACAATTGGGGTCTATGATGTCTGTGGCCCGTGGTGCCACCAAAGGCCACACAGATGCTCAGTATCTAGGCCACATCCTGTAGCCATGCTGGTGTCCAAGGACCATGCTGCTGCTGGGGCCATGGTGTCATCTGGGTCAAGGTGCTGCCGAGGGCCATGTCTGGGTCTGTGGTCCTACTGCAGCCAAGGTCTGTGTTGATGTCCGTGGCTCCTGATACCATCGAAGGCAATGCTGATGCCAGGGGTCTGGGCTGCCACCTTTGGCTATGTTGGTATACAAGGACCTCACTGCCACGGGGATCATGCCAACACAAGTGGCCTGTGTAGCCACATGGGGCCAAGGCCTGGATTAGGCTGGTGCTATAGACCATGTTTGAGTCCATGGCCCAACAGTAGCCAGGATCTGGGCTGATATCCTTGGGTTGTGTTACCACAGGGTATCATAGGCTCCATGTGTGTTGAAATCCAAGGCCCATGCTGAGCCAGCCCTGTCCCTCACTGGCCCTAGGACAGCTGGTCCTGCCCTTCGCTGGACAATGCAGCAAGAGATCTGGTGCCACACCTACACCCCTATGGGAAAGCTGACCCCAGTACTTGAGAGAGATGGCCCCACCCCTCACCACAGGTGTGGGAGAGCTGGCTCTGCCCCTCGACTGAGGGGGTGGTCCCAACGGCCTGGACTGACCAGCTCAGCTACCACCCAGACACACATCCTGGGCATTTGGTTGGCCCACCCTAACAGCTCCCCATTCTATTGGTCCTGCAGAACAATAACCACAGATCGGGGCAACAACAGGATATCTGAGGGTTTTGATGAGGGTTCATAATGATGGTGTACCAGAAACCAGAGGCCTTAAACCAGACCAATGACTCATTGTGATGAACATTTTGTGGGTCTGATTGGACAAAAGGGATATACTGTGTGACACACCGCAGCTCCTAATGCCTCTAGGATCAATGAAGAGGTGTTGGAAAGACAGAAGAGTGAGGTGGGGTTTTTGTTTGTTTGTTTGTTTGTTTGTTTGTTTGTTTGTTTTGTTTTTAATTAATTTTGGGAGGCATATTGCAGGGATGAGTGGTAGATATGGAAAGACTAGGAGGTGATCAGGATTGGGGTACATGATGTGAAATTTCCAAAAAATCAATAAAGAATTATATATATAAAAAAAGAACCAAAAAACCTTTCCCATATTTTTGAAAGTATGTTTTATTATTTTTGTGTGTGTGTGTGAGTGTGTGTGTGTGTGTGTGTGTGTGTGTGTGTGTTGTGAGCAAGTGCCCATAGAGGACTAACATAGTATCCAACTTAGGTCCTGTGGGAGATCAGTGAATGTTCTTATTCACTAAGCCATCTTCCCCAGCCTGCCTTTCCCATAATTAACTATGAAAGAATGGTTAGGAAAAAAAAAAAAAAAAAAAACAAAGAACGAGAGGCAATGCACCAACGAATACTGGCAGTCCCTAGAAGCTGGAAAGGCATGAACACAGACTATGTATCCCCTCAAGCCTGCAAGAAGCTGAGCTCTGCCCAAGGTGACCTATGTTGGGCTTTTGAGACCTGCAAAAACTTGGGCTGCTCTATGCTGTAAATGCTCAGCTAGTTACACATAGCAGCAACAGCAATGAACACAGGAGAATAAAAGGGATGGATTACTTGTCATTTTAAATCTGTCACATTGTCTGACTCCTATTATACCTGTTTATTTGGAAAACTCAAATTCCTTGCCCTTCCTTCTGTGTCATGACTTCCCAAAGGCAAGAAATTGCACAGAAGATTCACACTCTCTCTAAAGAAAGAGAGAGGGGAGGGAAGGAGGGAAGGAGGAAAGGAGGGAAAGAGGAAGGGAAGAAGGAGGGAGAGAGGAATGAATTAGGACCAAAGAACAAATAAAAATCAGCTCATCTAACACTCTTTTTCGTCCACACAACATCTACACATCAAGGCCTAGCCTTGCACAATGGTGTGTCCTCACTGCTCTTCCTGTAGTGAGTTCAAGCTGCCCTTGCATGGGCTGACCCACCTTAGCAGATGGTGACCACTCTTTTTCCTGGGTAAACCCAGCAATACCTCATGACAGGCACGTGAATTTGGTCAATGATCAGCGATTGTTTATTCAGCCAAGCTAACTACTAGCCAGAAATAAACTCAACCCAATCTAGTAAATCCTACTTTTAAATGAACAAGGAGTCCCCTATTGGAGAACGACCATTGCGATTTTTTTTTTTTTTTAACATTTGAAAGTCTATTGTGGGGGAGGAAGTTGGAAATCTCAGCACAGTTGTTATGGTCAAGATTAAAACAATCTGAAATTTTGACTCCACTAATTAATTAAACTCTATCAAAGGCAAAACAGAAGAGGATGAATGAGGTTTGACTAAACGTTCACACATTAACGCTTGAATCATTAAGGCAAGGGTTGTAGCCTGTTACACTCTCCCAGGAGCATCATGTTAACAGGGATTATGACAGCACCCACCTCTACAGTAACAGTTATTTCTATTTATTTGGCTTAGGGGCCAAAGTCCCAATGAGGCTGACCCTGTACATCCCAGCACATGTAACTAAAGAAGTCTCAAATTTTATCCAACCAGTAAGAGGACACACTGAGTCATCACAGCCTTTAAAGCCAAAGTAACCGTTACGTTTACTGGTGGTGGAGGTAGTGCTTTTACTTTAAAGTTTAGTTTTGTGAGGTCTCATTTGCATACAGTAACCCATCTTTCCTCAGGTTCAGCTCTGTCAGTTTTGACAAAAACACGGTCACCACCACAGCAGAGAGGGGAGCAGGAAGAAGAGAGAAAGAGAGAGAGAGAAACACTTCACTCATTCTAGATTTCTCTACCCCCTTTGCACTTCCATCTTCTCTGCCTGTCATCTGTTCCTGGCTAAAATGGTCTATTTTCTAATTCTATACTTCACCTATTTCCGGAATGTTACTTAAATGGTGTCCTACTTGCCACACCCTTGTGAGTTCAGCTTTCATGCACTGTGATGAATCTGACACTCACCTGCAGGGGTATGTTGCTCTTTTCTACCTACCAGTGAGTAGTAATCCACTAGTGAGGAACCTTCCACTGAGGGAGAGATCAGTTCCTTTGTCAGCCACTACATGCTTTACAGTTTTCGAGAAAGCTGCTAGGCATATTAGCCTAGAGGTTTTCGTGTAAACATACTCTCATTTCTCTTCGATACACACCCAGGAGCAGAAGTACTGGCTTATACTTGAGAAAAGCATCTGACTCCTCTCTGAATGGGCTGCATCCTTCAGCATCCCCACCAGCAATGCGTCCAAGAGCTCTACTTCCTCAGCACCATTGCCCAGGACTTTGTCTTAACCCATTTTGTTCACTTTTATTGACTTTGGGGCATTTTAATTAGTGTACTGTGTTTCTTGAGGCTTTTCTATTTTAAAATAATTCTAGATTGATGGAGAAGTTGCAAACATTAGAGTTCTAACACATTCTCTACTCAGCCACCCCTATTTTACATAACCACAACGCAATGATTAAAAACAGGAACTTGACATTATGTATAATACTAATCAATAAACTGCAGACTTCTTCAGATTTTACTATTCACTAGTTTTGCCTCTTTTTGTATACATGGGTATCAAACTTAGTATGTGCAGACTTACACAAACACACTCACAATCAGAACACAAATATGACGCACCAGAGCACATTTCATACAGAAAATGTTCTTCCCTTAAAGACACTTGGTCAGTCATGATTTTCTTTTGCTTTCAATTTTTATCCCAAGAAAATCTTAAAAAAACAATTATTAGGCTGGAGCAATGGATCTGTAGTTATGAGCACTGATTGCTTTCCAGAGGACCCAGGTTCAATTCCCAGCACCCACACAATGGCTTATAACCATATGTAATTCCAGTCCCAGAGCATCTGGTACCCTCTTCTGACCTCTGCAGGCACCAGACACACACCTAGTACACAGACATACATGTAGGCAAAACATTCAAATGCATAAAATAATAAATAAGTCTTAAGGGGGGAAAAAAGCAATTGTCATGCAGGGCACTGTGGCTCATGCATGTAATCCTAACACTCAGAACACAGAAGCAGGAGGATCAAGCTCAAGGCTAGCCTGGCCTACATAGGAAGCTCCAGGCCAGACTTGACTACAAGGCCTCAATCCTAACTTTTAAAATATTAAACAAGCCGGGCGGCAGTGGCACACACCTTTAATCCCAGCACTCGGGAAGCAGAGTCAGGCGGATCTCTATGAGTTTGAGGCCAGCCTGGTCTACAGAGCAAGATCCAGGAAAGACACAAAGCTATACAGAGAAACCATGTCTCGAAAAACCAAAAAATAAAAAAAAAAATATTAAACAAACGTGACAACTATCTCCCTGCAGCTGCTATGTGCAAGTTGAAGTTCAATTTTCAGGTCCTGTTTATGCTGTCAGAAGACAATGGTCACTGCCTTCAAAGGAACTTCGAGTAGGTTCACATGCACACACAAAGCTGGCACGTACTACCCATGGGGACAAGTCACAAGCATAGTCTGGTTAAGGCTGAGAGGAAGGCCCTAGTAAGCAACCCCATTCTCAGACTCAAGTGTTCCAGGCCATCCACAGAAATAGAGCAGCAAAGTCTCAGAACCACTAAGGATTGGGCACATAGCCAAGATGCTCTCCAAATAGAAAGATCTACTAAAGTCCTCAAGGGCTTAAGAGCTTCACTGAAGACCACTCATCTCCTCGGACCAAAGCTTGACTCAGAAGATACACAGAATTCTCAATTCTCCAAGTGTTGTTACCTCAGGAACACCACTAGGCCAAAACAGTTCTTATGACAACCTTCCTTCATAGGCCCATCCACCATTATAGCCCTTTGTACTTCAGATGCTATCAGAAATAGTAGACACAGGAACCCATCACCGGCTTTTAACTAATGTCCACCATGATCTCCTCTTCTTGTCTGCAGGACCCACACGTATAAGCAGAATTGTTCCTTTACTCTTTTAGTCTGCACATCGTCTATTACTAATCTCTACTGCTATTTGTAACCATATCTTGCACCACCTCCCCATTCAATACCAATAGTCCCAGTCACCTGATACATCTCTTTATCTCTTAGTATCTACACCCAAGTTCCCAGGCACATGGTCGGTGAATCCAAGAATATTTTGCAAAAGTGAAGTGTGGCTATCAGATTGCATTATTGGAAGCAGGGTTCTGAGGGAGCGGATTGAGAAACAGATGGGTCTTAACAGGAAAGAAATCAATCAACGATGTGGTAAAGGCAGTCTAGTTTAAGAAGTAAATCAAAAAGCAACTAAATATTAGCAGGGAGATGCCTACGCGTCTGAGAGAGGGCAAGGACAGGACCACAGGAGGTGGAGTAGGAAACAAGACATTCTCACGCCAGGCTGAGGCTCAAGAACAGCTAAGCAGCACTGCAGGGGCAAAGCAGACCTACCCTCCTGCTGTAATGGTGGGATGGAGGGAAGTGCAAGCTGTGTCTTCTGACTTCATTTCTAAGGGCTTCTGCCAAGAGCTGCGCTGGCAGAGACTCAGCACTCAAGAAGCATCAAGAATCTGCAATAGCTGTGATGGGAGTCATGAGGACATCCTCGAGGAAAGGGGTAGGGCAGCGGGACACTTGCAGAAAGTCTCTTTCCAGTGAGACTACTCTTTCAACTGCCACATCAAACGTCCAAATCGCCCCTACATACACACACCCAGGAGACCTCTAGTACAAGGCAGTGGCCTGAATTTGGCAGCCTGTGAGGTTGCCTCTCATCTGCTGAGTCTCCTGAGCCTGCTCTGAGGAAGCTCACGGGCCAAGGAGCGGAGGAAACTCAGACAGAGCTCTCAGCCCTGCATTACAGTTTGCTTCTGCACACAAAACGCATTTATATTTAATGATTCATCAGTGAACAAACTCTCAAATCAAAATGGTCTTTTATAACCTAAACTTTAAGGTGCCAGTCTGCAAAGGTCATTTCAGTTGTGGTTCCCAAACAAGAACCCTTCTACCCAAGGACTCCAGTCTCCAGAGTTACCCTCTCTACCCTCTTCTCTACCACCCCAAAATTGCCCTTCCAAATCAATTCAGTCAGGAATGGGCAAGATAAAGTGTGATACCTGGGCTTCTCCAGCTCACAGCTAAGGAACAGCTCAAAGTCATATAGAGGACTCCGAAATACCTCCCAAGTCCCCCATCACACAAGAGGTATTACAATTTGGATTTAAATATAACTCTACAAAACACATTAAATACATATTTATCAATTAATGAAATCTTTACTAAAGCTTTACAATGAGCTCAAAATCGAGCCACTTAAACACAAACTGTCGTACTATCTTTACACCTTTCAAAGTAGAAGGCATTTGGGCACAGACACTGGAACTGGGTGATTCTTAATTTGCAGGATGCTGCTAGAGAGCAGCAGGGACCACTTCAAATGACCCCAGTAGAAAGGTCACACCTCATGCATCTTCAAAGCTATAAAGAATAACTATGATTCAAAGCTGAGTCTAAAAACTCATTTCAACTTTCCTTTTCCCAGGGAAAGGAAACTGATTGTTAACTTCAAAAGGTCCAAGCGAGTTCTCAAAAGCTGCCTGTGAGCAGCAGACAAAAGGTATTTTGTAGCGTTTATCTACAAATGCCAAAAATGCACGCCCTTGCAATCATGCCTCTGCCTCCACGCTATTGTGTATTATTTTAGCTATTTCTGAATGATGCAGTCTAAGCAAACATGCTCATTTTTCCTAACTCATCCTGGAACAAGAAGAAGGGAGACAAACATTTCGGTTACAGTGTGATCATGCCCCACAAAGCACATGGGCTGGGAACAATTTCCAAATTCCTGTTTTCACTGATTATATTTGGAGACAGAGCATTTGTGAAGTTGTTAGGATTTGAGGAGGCCATGATAGTGTTACTCCCATGGAGGCACTGGTGGCCAGCCTCCCACACTCGTTGTCCAACTATGTGAGGTGCTCCTTTGTGTTACGATGCAGCAAGAAGACCCTCACCAGATGCTGGTCCGCGCATTCAGACTTCATAGACTCCAGATCTATGAGCCCAGCTCACTTCTATTCTTTACAAACTACTGGACTCAAATGTTTGTTCTAACAACAAAATCAGATGAACTCATCTACCTATATTTGCCTCAAAATGAGTCTGCTCCAAGCTCCTTAATAACCACTCTTCCTTAAAAACCAAGCTCTAGTTTTCTAACTGGTGCTCAGAGTGAGAAATGCAGTTCCCACTCTTGCAGGAAGGTTTCTAGCAATGAGGCTGTGCACTAGCCCCATGGTTCTGTGGATCCCTTGAGTTCCTAAAACCCTACTATCTAGTCGACATGGCCCCAACTACTTCATAGTAAGCAATACTTAAAGTTTGCTCACTCTCTGCATGTAAGCATGGCATTTTCAGAGAGGGCATGACACATGATCCTGCCGAAGACTGTCAGACAGTAGCACAAACAGTGAAAACCAGCCAGATTCTAACTAACCTGACAGAGGCATTTACAAAAATATGAACAGCTGTATTCTCCTCACTAACTGATGGATGATATTTCAAGAAAAACTGATTTATGTAGTTCATGGTCCTGTACCTGGTTAACACATACAAGGCGTTGGACTTGGTCACCCGGTACCTTTAAAAAAAAGAGTTTATCTACAGTGGGTTTGTTACTTTTAAATGAACTCATCAGTTTCTAACGGCTGCTATAGCAAATAACTACAAACTGGATAGCTTTAAAGCAATGCACACATATCATCTCATAGTTCCGGAGGTCAGGCTCACGATACATCTTACAATGTGCTGCAAGGTTGGGCTCCTATCAGAAGCACTGAGGGACAACACGTCCAGAGCAGGACTCCTCGGCTGTGATATACTTTGATGTCTGCTTCAATCTCATGTCTCCTCCTCTGACAATGGCCACCCTATCCCACTCTTATAAGGAATTTCATGTGAGTTCATGTGATGCTACCTGGACACAGCTCTAATACCTTGTTTAGAAACATGACTACACAATTTAGAATCCTCTTCCCATCTTGAGAGTCTTAACCTTTTTATAGTTACATTATCTTCTGCTACATGAAAACACACTCCTAGGTTCCAGGGGTTAGAACATGGACATCTTTGGGTGCCATTATTCTGCTTTCATGATATGCTGGTTTAACTCACATTAATAAAGCTCTTCAGAGTGCTGAGTGACTTTTAAGAATATAAAGCGTGTGGGGAGACAGCTCAGTTAAGTGCTTGCCAGGCAAGTCTGAGCATTTGAACGTGGTCCCCAAGACTCCATGAAAAAAGGCTATAAAAGTGGAGACAGTGATCCTTGGAGCTCACTGGCCTTCCAATCTACCTCAGTCAGGGAACTGCCATCTAGTGAGAAATCCTGTTCTCAAAAGGCAAGACAGAAAGCAATTGAAGAAGTCACCCAATGTCAACCTCTGGCCTCTACATGCACACACATGTGTACACATTATGTAGATTATTACTTAACTGTGTAAAGATGTGTTGCATTTGTTTAATTATGTAAAGGTGTGTTGCTGTTTCACCTAGCCTGCCTAAGGCACCTGATTGGCCTGATAAAAAGTTGAACAGCCAATAGCTAGGCAGTAGAGGGAGAGGTGGGGCTGGTGGGCAGAGAGAATAAACAGGAAGAGGAATCTAGGCTCAAGAGGAGAGGATGAGGAAGGAAGAAAAACAGGGAGACATCCAGGGTCAGTCATCCAGGCAGCCGCCAGACAGACAGACACGGAGTAGGACATACAGAATGAAAGAAAGGCACAAAACATGGATGAAAATAAACAGGTTAGTTTAAGTTATAAGAGCTAGTGGGACAAGCATAAGATAAGAGTGAGCTTTCATAACTAATAAGAAGTCTCCATGTCATGATTTGGGAGCTGATTGATAGCCCAAAAGAAAGCCTGTTACACACACACACACACACACACACACACACACACACACACGAAGGGGGGAGGAAGAGGAAGAGAGAGAAACTCAAGACTATTAAGTGGCTACAAAACCAAAACACTTGGGAAGCACTGCTGCGGCAAACGCCCAGATCAAAGGAGTTATGAGGTGGGAAAAGCACGCTTAAGGAAAGCTGAGTGGTTAACCAGAACCATACGGGCTGAGGACTACTTCAAATGGGACCAAGGTAGTCTCTAGTTACCAATAAAGCTGATATGGCTTCCTATGAACCATGCTTCCAACTTCTCAGCACCTTACTATTACAGAGACAAAACAAACAATCCTGTGGGCATTTCTAAGGTGAACTGGCAAGCAGGCAACAACTTGTAGTCAAAAGGGTTTGAAGGAATCTTAACCTTTCAAACCACTGTTAATGTGCAAATGGCTAGTGGTCCAGAATCAGGGCAAGAGAGATGAGTAACCAATGTCACCACACAGGCAAAGTACTGGAGCCATAAGAACCACAGAGCACACTTAGTAAAGTACTGCCCTGAGTTAAGTGACTGGGCCTGGTGACCCAAAGGAGATTCAGTCACTCATCTAGACAATATATGAATAAAAACATTTTAATCAGATAAGACGTTCACACTAATCACAATCTTCAAAGGAACATGTTTATAGTCAAAAGGGGAAACAGGAGATTCAGAGGGCCAGCATCTGCTGCTAAATGAACCACCTGACCCAGGCCAACAGACCCAAAGCAGAGGCGACTGCATTCTTTCCCCACAGCCAAATAGCATGCACTAGCCACAGGTCACCCAGGGGGCTTGCCAGGGCTCCCTGGAGAAGTGTGGCCATGCTTGGCAAGCTTCTCCAGTCCTATACTTCGCTTCCCCGAGCACCCTGTGTGTAACTTCAAAAATGTTCAGCCAACCCAACCATTCAGAAAACAAGTCCCCACAGCAGCCTGACCTACTGCCAGAAAACAAACAAGAATGGGAAGACACAGACATAAGGAACCTCCAGTCCACGTTGAAATCCAAAGGCAGAAAAACTGCAGAACTTCCTAGCATTTCTATTTTTTTGTGAGGAAAATACCAGGCAATCTTTGGAGAGCCTCCAGCCCGAGCTCAGCATTTCCTAGCAACATTTGCAGTCCCTGCCTTTCTAAGGTTATGCTGGCATTACAAACATTGTAACACCATCCTTGTAACCTGCCAAGGATAAAGAGCTTGTGGGTTAGAGGCATGCCTTACAGCCCAGTTTCATCACTAATTATACACACACATCAAAATTGTGTACCATCTGAAGAGGTACGATTGGGCTTATACTGCAAAATAACAAAGAAAAAGGAAAAACTATGAAATCAGCAATTATACTGGACATGCATTTCTGAAGTATTCCAGATGCCAAAACCCCAAGGCAACTTAGCATTCTGTAAATGAAAGCTTTCATTTTGCCTTCCACACCTAACAGAGACATGCTAAACACTGAGGGTGCTCATAGAGATGACCCTCTAATTCATGCTAGCAAACAGCTTCTTTTCTACACTCTATGAAGAAGAAAGGCATCCACAGGCAGAGCCACAGTGGATTCTTATATGTCTAGGATTCTGGATAGAAGGAAAACTGACACCTGAACAGAAAGCAGACTGTGCGGCACAGTAAGCTGGGGCTGAGGAAGCACTCTGGTTTTGCTTTGGTTTGTTTTAATCTCTTGGGCACTCCTAAAACAGGAATTGGGGTAGACTAGATTTCTGCTCTACAATATTTGGATAAAATTTCATACCTGAGGCAACAGTTCACCTCAGGTATGAAAATCTGAGAGAATTGGCAGGAGCAGTGCACTAAAACTTAAGCCAGGATCCTTGAAGAGTGGACACAGTGGGATGAGGAGCTGCAGGAGACCACTAAGACTCTAGAGTGGACACAGTGGGATGAGGAGCTGCAGGAGACCACTAAGACTCGAGCTGCAGTGTAAAGAATCTACACAGCTAGCTTTCCAGATACTCCTGGAAACAAAACACCGCCCTGGGTCTGTAGTCTGCAAAGTTACATCTTGAGATTCCAAGATCTGATTATCAAGGGACTTGGTAGGGCCAGGTGAGGTAAGACAGAGTCTCACTATTATGTAGCCCAGACTGGCCTAGAATTTACTATGTAGCACAGGATGACATCAAATGTGGCAGTTACCATGTCTCAGCTTCCCAATTGCTGGGACTATACATGTGACACCATGTTTGGCTGAATTTTTGTTTGTTTGTTTTTTATTGAGATCATGTTTTACTTTGTTGCCTAGACTGGGTTGGAACTCATGGGCTCAAACAATCCTCCTGCCTCCGCCTCCCAGATAGCCAGGATCTCCAAGCAATGCCCACCTAGACAGATCATATTTGTTAGCTGTGATATTCTCAGATAAAACCCACATTTGTGTTATTACCAAATAACACACTCAACCTGCACATCAGAGAAAAATACAGACTCATTTAGAGCAATAAGGAGTTTAATATATATTGAATATAAGGTATGAAATAACTATTTATTGTTGCTAAAAATATGAAAGTTGAAATAAGAAATAAAGCAGAAAAATCTCATCAAAAATATTCTTAAAGGCTTGAAAGCAGAAATAGAACTTAAGAAAAAGAGACTACGAGATCATTAAAAGTAAGATCTCAAAGGAAAATTCAATACAGCAGAAGAGAATATTCTTAAACTAGAGGTTCAATCTTGGGGAAGTCGACAAAATGAAGCAGAAAAGAAAGTGAACGTCAGACAGGAGTTATAAAGATGTTGAGAGGAAAAAGAAGTTCTGACATTCACTTAACCAAAACTGGAGGAGATAACAGAATAAGCAGGAGACTCTGTTTAGAACACTCATAGCTAGGGGCATCTTCAGGGCTGATAAATGACGGGAAATCTGTAGATACATGAAATGCACAAGGCAGAAAAACCGAAGTACTCACCACCAAAGATAACCCTGGAGTAAGTTAAGCCATCCACTGAAAACCAGCAAACAAAAGACTTCACAGATGTCTTAAACACTGACAAGAAATGCCCTAACAGCACAATGGGAGAGTGTGTTTACAAGGCCATCTGGAATTAATTGTCATCTGAGAACTGGAAGAGTGAGAATCAGACATTCCAGAAACTAAAACCAGGAGACTTTCAGTGAAGAGCCTTCTGAAGAGGACAACACTGGTAAGATGAAAGGCAGAATGGAAGACAAAAGGTAGAAGACTTGTAAAGATGTACAACTAAAAAAAATAACAATAATGTCCTAAAATTACATTGTTTTTTTATTATTTTATACACCAACCACAGATCCCTCTCTCATCCCTCCTCCCACTCCCCCTACCCCTGCCTTCCCTCCAACCCACTCCCCATCCCCTCCTCCAACAGGGTAAGTTCTCTAGTGGCTGGAGAGCTAGGTACATTCAGTTGAGGCAGGGTCAAGGCCCTCTCCCTGCATCAAGGGTGAGCAAGGTGTCCAATCATAGGTAATGAGATCTAGAAAGCCAGCCCACACACCAGGATAGATCCTGATCACACTGCCAGGGGCCTAAAAGTACATTTTTTTTTTTATGGTGACACAATTATATGTTTTTACAAAAGCATCTAAGTTCAGAAAAAACATGCTCCCGTTTTTTTTATATTATTCTAGAAAGGAGTCGGGATACTTAAAATGCCAACTGAGCTTTTTAAGCCACCAAGTGTCCACAGAACACTGCCAGGACAGTTATTAGGAGAGAAATTCAACACATAAAGAGAAAAGGGAGACTGGGTGAGAATACAAACCAACAGAAACTTCAATCAAAAACAATGAAAACAGACCACGTAGAGGAAAATGTTCCATTACATTCCAGTAAACAAACCAGAAACAAGCTGTATCATCTTGTGGGTAAAGAATGAAAGAGGCTAAGACAACACTCAAGAGGCTGAGGCAGGAGGATCTCAAGTTCTAGGCAGCCTGGGCTACAAAGCAAGACCCTAGTCAGAAAAGGATCTGTGGCCAGAAGAGGGTAGGAGAAGGGAAAGGCTGAAGAACTTTGTCTACACTGAAACTGTAAGCTCTGTTCTCCAAATGAAAGATGCTCAATCGCATGATTCACAAGAAAAGCACAAATACATTACTCCACACACACCAGAATGGCAACAAAAATACCAAATATTGGAGGGAAGTGAGACCACAGATGAACCGCAATAGATTCTAAGTGCAGATCTTGTTTTAACAATAAAAGGTGACTCACTACAATTATCTACAACAATCTCATAAGACACCCAAGCAAAAAAGGCAAGTTGTAAAAATGTTACATGCAATGTATCATTCTTATCAAGCCTGAAAATAAGCAAAACTTAGCAATACTGTCTTTAGGTATACACTAATTATGTATATAGTAATTATATCAGGCATTGTAGTTATGCTAGATTGGCAATTGACAATGACATAAAGACACTATTTAGGTCATACAGCTAGCTTTTATAGTCTAGGTTGTAGTGATACATTTTTCTGAAAATATCTCTGAACCCCAAAGAATCTGAACTTTTGCTGGACCTTGCAGCTAAGTTAATAATACTGCCCGAAATCATTTAAGACTGTGTACTTGGCCTGCTGTCCTATTGTGTACTCAGCCTATCTGCATTTAACCCACCTTTAAGAGAACAATGTAACACACACACCTTACTATGTCTTGGATATCCCATGCAAGCTCTTACAAGCTAAGCTAAGTGCACAGATTTAATCTTAAATTATGCGCTTGCTCTCTCATGCCCCCGACCCAGAATAAGGCATGTGTGTATGTCCGTACTGTGATAATCAGCCAACAGGCTGGAAGAACCTTAAAACAAATCACCACCATAAATGTTAGAAGCAGCATGAGGATTTATCTTGATAACATCGTTTGTAGTGTTAAATGTTCTCCTGGGTCAGTTGGGTCAATAAAGTAACTTCTTCCCCTTGTAAGAAAGATTCTGTAAAGAATCCCTCCCTTCCCATGTTCTCTCTGCTGTTCAGTAAATTCGGAACAAAGCCGTCTGTAGGGACAGGCACAGATTCAGATGCACACGGGCACATATCACAGGCGTCAGGCACAGACACTCACAACAGACAGATTGCAGCTAGGCCAGCAACCACAAACTACAGGCAGAAGCTGCAGGGGGTAGTGGAGGACTGAAATTTGGGCTCGCGCTGGGTCAAATTAATCCACGGAGAAGCTGCTTTGCTTCCGCTCCTTAATGTGACATTGGCATATTTTAGTGCCTTCTGAGTTAGCTTTACAGCATCAACCAACACACACAGAGAAGGTCTTTCTTCCACCTCACTGGCATCGTTAGCAGCACTGGCATAGACTGTCCAACTGCAAAGAAGGAAGCGCCTTTGCTAACTCTAATCTTCCAAGATAAAGACTTCGGTTGATAGCAGACCTGGATGACGCCCTAAGCCTTCCTGGAATCTTTCAAAATCCTGGAGCTTACATGACTCAGGAAGAGGCTATTTCCTGTATGTAGCTAGCCTCTGTTGTTCTGCCTAGCCACATTGCTTGCCTCCTCTAATGGAGAAGCTGGCCTCTCCAATTCTCTTCCGGACCCTGGGGGGGGGGGGGGAAGGCCTTTCCTTGTTGCAGAATATTTAACTATGTAAAGATGTGTTACATTTGTTTATGCTGTGGAATATTACGTTAACTGTGTAAAGGTGTGTTACATTTGTTTAATTATGAAAAGATGTGTTCCTGTTTCACCTTGCCTGCCTAAGGCACCTGATTGGTCTACTAAGAAGTTGGAAGGCCAATAGCTAGGCAGAAGAGGGATAAGTGGGGCTGGCAGAGAGGATTAGTGGAGGGAGAATTCTAGGCTCAGAAGAGGAGAGAAGAAGAGTGGAAAGAACAAGGGAGAAAGAGAGAGACACCTGGGGCTAGCCAGCCAGGCAGCCGCCAGTCAGACAGACACAGAAGCAGCAGGAAAAGTGGGACACACAGGAAGAAAAGGTAAAAAGCCCTGAGGCAAAAAGTAAAGAGAAACAGGTTAATTTAAGTTAAAAGATCTAGACAGAAACATGCCTAAGCTAGGCCAAGCATTCAAAACTAGTAAGTCTCTGTCATGATTTGAGAGCTGGGTGGTGGCCCCAAACAAAGAAAAGCCTGGTGCATTTCCTTGGCGAATTTTTCCTTGAGATACCACAAAAGACTGGACATTCTCTCACCACCACCTGAGTTGGACACCCAATCTCACAACAAAGCGAGAGGAATTACAGGGAATTACCACTTCAGACCCTGAGTTCCTCCAGAATGAGTGAGGCACAGTTTCACTTACCTGTGCTATCTCTTCCACACACACCCCACTGCTGTGCTCCAACTGCCCTGTGCTGGGAAGGTCACAGCTCCTTCAGCCACTGAAGCTTTGCCTAGAATAACAAAGGCAGGAAAGAAGTCAATCAAAGGAACCAGTGTCCACTGAGGAAAAAACTCATCTAATCGGGGAAAATCTTCACCATTAAGAGGAGAAACGACCACCAAAATTAAGGAAAATCTCTAGTTAGGCCTGAGCCATCTTTCATCTATAATCAAAACTCGAAGTAGTAAGTCAGCGTGTGTAAAAGAAATTTTTCTAATTTTCAAAGAGCACTGGTATGCATTTCCTCACTGGAACCCCACAATCTTGAGGATATGATACTTCTTGAGGATACTCTTTTTAAATGCAGCAGTAGTTAAAGTTCCCAATGGTTAGAAAACTTCCCCCCAAACTATTCCACTAAGAAGTATCAAAGAAGAAATGAGAGGGGCTGGCATACAGTGCAGCTGGCAGAGTGCTTGCCGAGCATGCCAAAGCCTTGGGTTCAATTCCCCCATCCTCTGTGGCTCCTGAATCCCAGCCCTTGGGAGGTGCAATCAATATTGTTTCTTCTTGCATTGGATCTGCTGGTCTACCTTTTCTGCCAACAGATGAAGAAATGCCTTTGTCTGCAAAGTGACCAAGATACCGCCACAAAATAGTTTACTTAGAAAAGGAACTTAGGGTAGAAAATCCATACCGAGGCAACTGAACCTGTCTTTTTCACATCCCCTCCTTTGCCCTGTAAGTCATATTTACCATTGCTGAATTTTATAATTTAAATCTTTATAATTACAAATCTACAGAAAAGTTTCAAAAATAAAAGTGCAAAACATACTCATGTAGCCCTTACCTGGATTTGCTTCCTGGCATTTAACCCATTTTCCTGAACGTTTAGCACACACATTTAGCACTTTTGTCTTGAGCTATATGAAGATCAGTTTCACACATCATGGCCCTTTTTTTTCTCTAAAACCTTCAGAAATGATTCCCAGAGAATAGGAACACTCTTACACAATCACGAAGCAGTCATCAGCCTTGGTACCACTGCCACCGATGTTTGAATTCACTCCATATTCAGTTGCCCTAACAAGGATTTTTTAATAAGATTTCTTACAATTCAGGATCCAGTTCAGGGTTAGATAAAGCATTTCGCTCTTAATCCTCTTTAACCTGAAACACACACACAGTACCGCTCTTAGAAGAATGAAGCTCCTCCTTTTTAAATTGATGGAACATTTCCATTTTGGCTTGTCTGACCTTTCCTCGGGTAATTCTGGATGAATGAGAATGGCTTATGTTTTCTCAGCCAGAAAATTTCCTAAGTGAGAAACTCTCTGAATATCACATCTAAAGGTACAAGGTCTTTCCTGGTCCCAAAGTAATACCCACTTGATTCAATAAAAAGAAATCGCGGCATTTCTCCTTGCAACTAATACTTCAGCTGGTGGAAAACATTCTAAGACCATCCAAATACTTTGTCCTCCCTCAAAATCCCTCCTGCCCCACCCCCACTCCTGTATAATCTCAATACTTAGAAAACAGAGGCAAGGGGGTCATGAGTTCAAGGCCAGCCTGAAATACATAGTAAGCCCCTGCGTAAGACAAAGGAAAAGAAGAGAGAAAGAAGGAAGAAGGAAAAGAGGAGGAGAAGCAGAAAAGAAGAAAATTTCCTAGGTATCCACTGTAAGAAGAATTGCTAAATGGTATTATTAATAAAAAGAAGCCTGGAGCCAGATACTGGGATAAATGCTGAAATATCAGAGAAATAGAACAAGCCAACCTCGCCTCGCCAACTTCTCAGCTGATTGTGGTTCCTCAGACTGAAAGCCTCTGAGTCCTCACCCATGAGGATCTCAGTTGAACTGCTTAAAAGGCCTCTAATTCCTGCCTCAAGACAGCAAGTTCCTGTTTTCGCATGCCTTATATACCTTTCTGTGCCCTGCCATATTACTTCCTGGGATTAAAGGCATGTGTCTTTCCCAAGCAAAGACATGAGATCTCAAGTGCTGGGATTAAAGGTGTGTGCCACCACTGCCTGGCTCTGAACTCACAGAGATGGATCTCGGCCTCCTGAGTGATAGGATTAAAGGCATGCTTGCCACCACTGCCTGACCTCTATGTCTAATCCAGTGGCTGTTCTGTTCTCTGACCCCCAGATAAGTTTATTGGGGTATAAAATATATCAACCACAATCCATGATATCTTCCTGTTACATATTTTATATAATGACAGCTGCAGCACACTGACTCCAACCTTCTTTCTAACATTACTATTCCTTCATTATCAGCATTCTACATCATTTGTTCACCTAGTGAAGCAGTTAGGTTTAGTACAGACACATGAAGTCCTGCTTTTCTTAGGATATATCCCTACTCCATTCCTGTACTTTACACTGGTACTCAGACTTAGCCAATGAGAGCCCCTTCAAGCTGCCTACTATGTATTTTTGACATATTTATTTTTCCTTATTTTTATTTCTTTACTTTCTCAGATTAAAAAACGTGTGGGACTTAATCTTGTATCTAAATGTCTCTGCTCTGGATGAAGTCCTTTCTCCAAAGAGTCCTGGGGTCTTTTCAGAGAAGAGAAATAGAGACCAAGATTCCTAATAACTGGTTTCCCATCAGTGTGTTTCACCTTGTTGATCTTCATTCTAAATATGAGCACATGTCCCTTTTTGTCATAAAGTAGACAATTCGAGGGGCTCAGATCAGTTGTGGCAGCTAAATGACTGGGACGTCTCACCAACTGTGACTCCAGGGTCTACATTTGGATGAGATGGATCCACTTCAATTATATCCCTGGCAGGAGCAAGCAGCCCTACTCCTTGAGATGCTGCTGATCCAGTTTGTTGACACTGTGGCTAAGGAGCTCAAGGAACACAACCTCCTGCATCCATCTTTCTGTCCACTGCCTGGATGCAGCCACTCTCTGCTATCCACGATCACCTGGAGATCTCAAGCCTCAAGTACTTCTTTCTCCATTATCTTGCTGTACAAATTCCAGCCTCAGTAGCCCTAAGCTACAGACCTGCCATCTCCACGCTATGAGACCACAGGCTCTCCCAGTGCTGGCCACATCTACTTTGGCAGAAAATGGGCACAGGCCAAACACAAGGACAGGCCAGAGAACCCTCAAATGACTGTCTTCTCCCATAGGTCACAATCCTGGCTGTTTGTTGTCCACTGCCAGAGGCTTCATGGATTAAGAGTCTGTATTTAGTGTGAAAATGTAAGATCAGCGCTAGCTGCCTCTTTTTTGTCTTCATGCCTTCAACATTAGGTAAGGCTGTACTGGGAATGATGAAGGATCAAACACTTTCAACACATTTTAATAAGGTCTGTAAGCATTCCAAAAAAGTCACTTTCTGGCACACACTTAGTGGAGCACCTGTTCACTTGCTCTGTAAGCCCACAGTATCCAAATGGCTCTCTAGGATGGAAGTGATTCCAGATGAGTTGACAAAGAAATGCCTCTCCTCACTCTAGAAAACAGGCACTCACTTCATGGCTGTCCACCATTCCAACACAGCTGTATTTCTACAACTCATCCTCCAAGTAGCACAGCGAAGCACTACAGCCAAAGCCAACAAAGTCGGTTGCTAGGGTTCATATTTCCTGTTTATATGCATATACTTAGGAGTGAAGACTTTCCATGTGAATCATTTTCTGATGCATTTTCATTTTTTTTTAACTTCTAGCCACATATCTCTACAGAGAATTAGAAAGTAATCAAGAAAAAAAGAAAGAGAAATTGCAATCCCAGACACAAAGTTAACTAGAGGAAATTAGAAGAAAAAAAATGATATTTTCATCACATGCTGTAAGGAAAGACAACTTTGCAATTCTAGGAAGCCAGAGAACTTGTCTTTACCTGCCCAGACTAGATCCACACTTACTGCTGCGCACACACACACACACACACACACACACACACACACACACAGAGACAGACAGACAGACAGACAGAGAGAGAGAGAGCACAATGGTCACCTAGTACTGCTGTCTCAGCAGACATTTTTTCCACGTGAGAACTCCACATTGCAGCCTATGTAGTCCTCACATGGGCAGCCTTGCCTTTCTTTGGTTTCGCTTCAAATGGCCCAGGAATTAAAAAGCAAGTGTTATGTAAAGGTGCTGACCTGCCCATCTCCCTTGGCCCTAGCATTCTCAATCCTCTAGGAACCCTCAGAACACCTTCTCAGAGGTCCTTCTGAATCCACAAGTCAGCAAGAAGCCAGCTCCACACAGATTCTTCTGTGGGTTCCCACTTCCCAGGAATTGAATGGGAGTCCCTTGGGCTGATAAAGCAAGACCTCTATGATCGGTTCCTCATCTGCTCCTCCATCCATCTCCCTCACTTCAGGCCCCATCTCTTGTGAAAAACCCTTCGCCTCTCCAGTGAAGCATCCTGCTTTCCATTCTTCCTTTTGACTCATTTGCTGGGGCATGACAACTCCTGGGAAATTTTTTTTGTGTGATCGCTGTCTAAGGCTGGCTTAGTGTACCACCCCAATGCTCTACCTCAGTGCTCCACCCCAATGCTCCACCCCAGTACTCCACCTCAGTGCTCCACCCCAATGCTCCATCCGAATGCTCCACCCCAGTGATCCACCCCAATGCTCCATCCGAATGCTCCACCCCAGTGATCCACCCCAATGCTCCACCTCAGTGCTCCACTATAGTGCTCTCCCAGCACCTGGCCACCTTTAGAATAAATAAAGGCAGAACTGTGATGATCACTTTCACTGTGCTAAGCATGGATGAGCGCCCAATGTCCACCAGTTCTTTAAAGTGGATGCTATTACCCTCAGCTCATTTCACAAATAAGCACACGGGCAAGGAGATGCAACAGCATCCCATGTCACAGCCAGGAAGTGGCAGAGCCGAAGAGCTCCAATGCATTTCACTACCAATAAGGTGAAATATGCTTAGCTGAAAATGTAGCAGGGTAATGAGCGATACAAGGGAAAGTTCCAGAACATCGATGGTGACCTCGGGGCAATACTGAAAGGACAGTAAGATTCAGCTCATCTGAATCACTCACAAGTGACTGATACCCATAAACGGGGCCCATAATTTCCCAGAACATAGGCCAAGCTATGCCACTGTGACAAGGAGATGGACAATTACTACAACCCAGTAATAGACACATGAATCAAGAAAAAAGACAGTACAAATTGAAGATACAAATTCACATGGAAAATTTAATCTAGCAGAAAAATAAAAAAAAAACAATCAGGTAAACCATTAACATTTGACACTTTAAGATCTACTCTGCTGTGGAGCAATAGACAGAATTTTTACATTTCCAAAGGTAGAAAATAAATAAACAAACCTTCCACTGTTAAGTCTGAGAATTTTAGCTTCAACACAAGGACTTTCCCCAAAACAAGAATTTTAAACTAAGTAACATGTAGTTTCTGTACCCACAATTGTGGGGAATGGAGAGTGCCTGGGTGAATATGTGCTGTTGATATGGGTCCAGCCATATCAAGGACTCCAACCCCTCAGCCACATGGGAGCCTTGCCTTTCTTTGGTTTCGCTTCAAATGGCCCAGGAATTAAAAAGCAAGTGTTATGTAAAGGTGCTGACCTGTCCATCTCCCTTGGCCCTAGCATCCTCAATCCTCTAGGAACCCTCAGAACACCTTCTCAGAGGTCCACAAGTCAGCAAGAAGCCAGCTCCACACAGATTCTTCTATGAACCTCATGCCCCCCAGTCACTGAGGCTCAGAGGGATGGCAAGGCCTTCCTCTCAGTCCAGATGTGGATGTTGATAGTGTGTGCAGAAAATGTCCATCACAGCTTCCCCCACCCCATATTTATGCATAGATACTGCCCCTACCAAGATTAGCTAAACCTTCCTTCTTGGAACCAGGCGTATACCATAAACCTGCTACCTTGTTTTCTGTATGTGCTATAACTCCTCCTCTGTGTTCAGCTGTATGCGATCACCTAGCTGCTCTGTTTAACTGTATATGATAAACACGCTGAGCTTCTGGGATGCTACAGTTTCTCCATCAGAGAGCCCAGTCCACATGACCCCAGCTTTTCTATGTGTCCATGTTTTTGTCTTTTCTTCATCACCTTGCTCTCCCAGTTAGCTGCATCCTAGGAGCCATGTTGGATGTTGCACACAATACAACTGCTGTGTTAATTACCAATATGCTAAATTTCAATGTTCATACTTCAGTAGAATATGTAATTCTGTCTTATGGAAGTTTCAACAATAATAGAAAACAGAACCAACTGTTGAAAGCTTTAAGCCATAGACCACTCATTTGGGGAAGCCCAGCTCTGACAGCGCTACAGAAATCTCCCTGCTTCTAAGCACAAACTCTCTCCAAGAGTAACACACATAAAATTTACAAAGCCTGAAATGGGTAACACGTGCCTTGGGAGATTCAAGGATCAATTCAATATGTTAAGCAAAAGTATTTAGTTGGTATCTATTACCCAGCAATCATACGCATTAGCTATTGGTACTAACATCATTTTAACCTTACTCTTGTCAACTTCAAGCTATTCTGTCTCAGATTCTATTAAAGGCAAAAGGCAGTAAGGCAAATACAACTTCAAGATAAAAAAGAGCAGGCCACATGTTCAACCACACAACTAGTGCATATCTATCCACTGTCACAATAGAATTTCACAAAGCATCCTTGGAGAACAGGACTAAGTGGGGAAAGTGAGCACAAAGAGCACCAAGGGCCATGATTAGAGAATAGCATCCTAGTGTCTTGAGGTGCTTTGAATGACAATGTCCACCATAGGCTCACATGCATGATTGGTCCCCCGTTGGCAGAACTGTTTGGAAAGGATTAGGAGGTGTAAACTGGTTGGAGATATGTCATGGGGGTGGGTTTTGGAGTTTCAAAAGCCCACACTATTCTCAGGATTCTCATTTTCTCTCTCTCTCTCTCTCTCTCTCTCTCTCTCTCGCTCTCGCTCTCGCTCTCGCTCTCTCGCTCTCTCGCTCTCTCGCTCTCTCGCTCTCCTGCTCTCTCACTCTCTCTGCCTGCTGCATGTAGATCAGATTTAAGCTCTCAGCTGCTACTGCAGGGTCATGCCTGCCTACCTGCTGCCACGCTCCCGAGGCATGCTCATGGACTGGAGGACATGATATTGTAAAAATGACTATCTTACTAAAAGCAATCTACAGATCCAATGCAATCCCCATCTAAATGCCAATGTCATTATTCTCAGAAATCGAAAAAAAAAAAAAACTTCATTCAGAAGCACAAAAGACCCCAGACAGCCAATGCATTCTTGAATAAGAAGATTAATGCTGGAAATATCTTATCTTATTTCAAATCCTATTACAGAGTCACAGCAACAAAACCAGCCTAGCGCTGGCACAAAAGCAGCCAGAGATAATAGAAGATCCAGATGTAAACCCAGGCAACCACCTGATTTTTGGCAAAGACGCGGAAAATATTCTTTAGTTAAAAGACAATTTCTTTAATAAATGCTGTTGGAAAACTAGATGTCTACACATAAAACAATTAATCTAGATCCTCAGCTCTCACCCTTACAAAAAGGAACACATGGCCTTAACATAAGATCTAAAACTCACCACGCAGTGGTAGCCCATGCCTTTAATTCCAGCACTCCAGAGGCAGAGGCAGACACATATCTGAGTTCAAGGCCAGCCTGGTCTACAGAGTGAGTTCCAGGAGAGCCAGGGCTACACAGAGAAACCCTGTCTCAAAAAACAAAACAAACAAACAAACAAACAAAAGACCTAAAACTCAAACTGTGAGAGTAAAAACTAAGGAAAACACTTTTAAGATTTGGGTACATGTAAGAGCTTTCTGAATAGGACTTGAATTGCTATGGAAAACAAGGTCAACAAGCCACTGAGACCTCCTGGAATGAACAGGCTGCTGTACAGCCACAGCAATAGCAACAGTTAACTAAGCAACCAGACAGCACACAGAACGAGAGCAAAACGTGCTAGTTATGCACCTGATGGAAGAGTAGCATCTAAAATATTTAAAGAACTCAAACAAATTAAACTATGAGCAATCAAACAATCCAGAGAGTGGGAGATGGCCTGCCGTGCATGCATAATGATCTGAGTTCAGGTCCCTGGTACTCACATAAAGCCAGGTGTGGTAGTGCCCATCTGTGACCCCAGAACAGGAGAAGTGGACACATCAGACCCTTGGAGTTCATTGACTAGCCAACCAGCTGAATAAATGAGCTCCAGGTTCAATGACAGATGCTGTCTCAAAAGAGAAAGTGAAGAGTAAGTGAAGAAGCCCAATGTTGACCTCTTCCTACCCCGCCACACACAAGAAAGAAATCAAACAACCTAGTCAATAAACAGGCTGCTAAAATGAACAGACAATTCACAAAGGATGAAATACTGATTGTCAATAGACATGTGATGCCCAACAAGCCAGGTGAGTTACCTGGAACCTCACCCATCCATGCCGGCCTCAAGACCCAGTCAGTCACACAGCCTAGCCCTGGTCATACAGTCAGTCAGTCCATGGCCTGGTCTCCTAAAAAGCTTTTGTTTGCAACAGATGGAGACTGCTCTAGGGATCCACAACTCATCAAATGCAGAGATTTGCAGTCTACATGGAAGACTCAGGGAACATCAAGGGAAAGGAAACCAGGGTGCCAGCTGCTATTCAGTGCCCCCTAGACAAGACAGGAAAGGAGCACCCATGAACGCCCACCAATACGCCACCGACCTGAACAAGACCAGCATAATGAAACTAGCAGTTGACATATCAACATGGACAGGGGAAATTCCACAAGGTCCCACCCCTAGATAAAGGACTACAGGTAGCCAATGGCTACTGAGAGGAGAAAAATCATTTTCCTGCAGGAACAAGCTCCTACATAGGTTGTTCAATCCCAAGCAGTCATCCCTGGACCCACGTACCTACAGGCAATGCAAACGAGACTCAGCAGGTTGTATATACATATGTTTGTGTGTATACACACATGCATATACATATAAATGTGATGAGAATAATTAAAGAAGAAGAGGTCGTAAATTTGGGAGGAAGAGGATGGAGGGGTTAGAGTGATGTAGATAAAGTATGTATGTAGTTATGAAAAATGTTCAACCTCACTAGTCATTAAATAAAAACTACATTGAGATTCCATCTCACCCCAGTCGGAAGACAACTGTTAGGAAACAACAGCCAATTCTAGCAAGGACGTGGGCAAAGGGGAACCTTTTACACATGCTGGTAAAATGGAAACTGGTCCAGTCACTATGGAAATAGGAACAGAGGTTGCTCAAAAAATTAAATACAGATCTTCCAAGTGACTCAGTCCTATAACTCCTGACTATGTGCTTAAAGGACTCTCAGTCAACTTATTACAGAGACACTTGGACATCAATGTTTACTTTGGCACTTCTCACAACCACTAAATTATGGAGCCAAGCTAAGTGTCCAACAACAGAAGAAAGGATGGACCAAAACTGTGGATGAAGACACAAGGGAATTACTTTCCATCATAAAGAAGAATGGAGTTATAACATTTGCAGAAAAATGGATGCAACTGGAGATAATCACATTAGATGAAGTAAGCCAGTCTCAGAAAAACAAATATGTTTTCTGGCTTGTAGTAGAATATTATTTTGAGGTGTGTTACTTTTGTTCATATTGCATTTGTTTAACTCTGTGAAGCTGTGTTATTTTGCCTGTGTAAAACACTGGATGGTCTAATGGAGAACTGAACACACAATAATGAAGCAGGATAAAGGATAGGCAGGGCTGGCAGGCAGAGGGGATAAATAGAAGGAGAAATCTGGGAGGAAAGAGCTAGCAGCCAGAGAAGGAGGAGGACTCCAGGGGCCAGCCACCCAGCTACACAGCAAGCCATGAAGTAAGAGTAAGATTTACAGAAGTAAGAGAACAGGAAAAGCCCAGAGGCAAAAGGTAGATGGGATAATTTAAGGAAAGCTGGCAAGAAACTAAGCCAAGCTAAGGCCAGGCATTCATAATTAAGAATAAACCTCCGTGTGTGATTTATTTGGGAGCTGGGTGGCAGGCCCCCCAAAAAAAGAGTAAAAAACAAACAACAACACTAGCTGTTCCTGGATTTTATATTATTACAAAAAGTTAGGCCTGGATATATAAAGTGAATGCAGAGGTGAGACTGTCTAGTGAATAAAGAGGACAGCCAGAAAGGAAGAAAGGGTGAGACAGACGGAGAGGCCGAAGACAGGAGGGATACGCTTAATGTAGAACACATTCTGCGTGAGAAAATTCTAAGTGCTTTTTGTTTTTTGGCTTTTGTGGGGTGTTTTTTAAGAACCTGGGCTTTCGCCGGGCGGTGGTGGCGCACGCCTTTAATCCCAGCACTCGGGAGGCAGAGGCAGGCGGATCTCTGTGAGTTCGAGGCCAGCCTGGGCTACCAAGTGAGTCCCAGGAAAGGCGCAAAGCTACACAGAGAAATCCTGTCTCGAAAAACCAAAAAAAAAAAAAAAAGAACCTGGGCTTTCAAGTTAGACACATCTGGGTTTCTTTTGCAGGTTAGCAAATGACAAACAGATCCTTGTGCTAAAGATGTTCTGTGGGAGGTTATAACCAAACTGGATGGGAGAATGAGATCGAGTAGCTGGAATTAAACATTAAGCAAAATAAAAATAAGTAGATACACACATATGCATACACATATATAAACACACACACACACACACACACACACACACACACACACCACACACACACACACATTGCTATTGCTCTGCTTCAAGACAGAATCTAAGCCACACAGGAAAAATAACAAGTAGACAGGATTATTCTGATACAGGTAAAATTTAATGGATTTGAATAAAATGTAGACTCGTTAAGATATCAATAAAGATGGAATATTAAAACAAAAAAAATGGGCTGGAGAGGTGGCTCAGAGGATAAGAGCACTGGCTGCTCTTCCAGTGGTCCTGAGTTCAATTCCTAGCTACTACATGTTGGCTCACAAGCATCTATAATGAGATCAGGTGCTCTCTTCTGGCATTCAAGCAGAACACTGTATACATAATAAATAAAATCTTTAAACATACACACACACACACACACACACACACACGATGCTGGAGAATGAGAAAACCTTCATGTTGAGTGGTAAGAACAGTCATTGTGTTTGAAGGCCTTCTCTATCCTTCATCCTGGAACAAGAACTTCACAATGCTATTCACTCTTCAAAACCACTCAAGTTTCATCAAATGATCTCATCTGACAGGTGAGGATGCTGAGCATCTCAAGGCATAAGTGACTAGCTCCAGGTTGTGCTGCCAATAAGCTGCAGAGACTGGTATTTTAAACTAGCAAACTTACTAGCAAAGCCATCGGGGACAAAGGGGTGGGGTGTGTCACACGGCCATTCCACAGAGCATTCCCTTGCTCCAATCAAATTCACTGGGCAATATCCAGACCCAGCCATCTCTACATCCCCATGATGTGTGCTGTGCTTGAGTCCCAGTCACTTAGAGCTCCTGAGACACAGTCCATCGAAGTGAGTGAATACTATAGATCCCATCCTGCAAGCCAGAGCATCCTCAGAACAAGGGACATTCAACAACTCTCCAACTTGTTCATGGGTCTGTGTGTCAGGTAGCCTCCCAGAAAAGGGCAAAGATGAAGCTGACTCTGTACATTCTAAGATGATCATTTCTGCTAATACTTCCAGAATATGAATGGGGTGGGGCGCAGCCCATATGTGTATCATTGCTATGTCCTTGCATATACTGCCTGCCAGCTTTCAGTAAATGCAGACAGACACACATGAACACACATGGACACACACACAATGGCACACACACACAATGGCACACACACACAATGGCACACACACATACACATACACACACACACACACACATACACACACACACGCACACACGCACGCACCCCAAGCCATAGAACAAAAGGCTGAGAAGAAGTGTGTGAAAGGCAGCCTAAGGAAGCACCAGTTATGGCTGTCAGAGAGGCCTCTCAGACCCAACTCCTTTATGGAATGTAATAGTCACAGAAAAGTGGGGCCACGGGAAGTCAGATTTTTCTGAATTATTATTTTTTCACTTTTTAATATTGTTTGTGTGCATGACGTATGTGTGTTGAGGCCAGAGGACAACCTGGTGGAGTCAGTTCTCTCTCCCTCCACCTTTATGTGTATTCTAGGACTGAATTTAGTTCACCAGGCTTGTGTGGCAAGAGCCTTTACCCACTCTGAGCTATCTAACCAGCCCCTACTATTATTTTTAAATGAGCAAATTTTATACTCGGGGGTAAAAATGCCTCCCCATCCCCTTTGCCTATTCAAAATATTTGTCAATATTTTGAAATACCTACAGGCCAAAACTGTCTTCTAATTTACTATTTCAGACAGATGAATCATACGTGTAAAAACAATCTACCAGCATTGTGCTTCTGTAAAAGGCACAGAGAAGAGTAAGACTGGGCCAGCTCGTTTACTGGAGAGAGAACACAAACAGATAATTACAGTACCATGCAATTAATGCTTTTGGCAAAGCAGAAGCAAGTGGGGGAGAGTGCGGAGGAGGGGGAATGACTAATCCTGCTTGTGTTTCAACCCCACTTAGTGAGGAAGAAGGGCTTTCCCCCAGTGACCTTTGCAACTTCCTTGTCTGATCTTCATTAAAGCAAACGCCACACCAATCCATCTCCCCACTGCGCCACTCCGACACCATCCACACTGCACACTTCCCTAACCGACACTGGGTAAGCGGGTTGTGAAATGAATGGTCAGCCACATAGCAGCACGCGAGTTGCCTATTCAACTTTTACCAAAGTTTTTGCCCCTGGATCTTTCTACAAAAAATTCTTGTCTTCCAACAGTCAACTAATACAGTGTGTGTGTTTCTCTATGCAAAAATCTTAAAACTAGGGTACCACCATTTAAGAGTTCCTGTTGTTTGGGGACAGGGAGACAGGTCAGTAGATGAAGTGTTTGCAAGGCAAACATAAGAACCAGAGTTCAGATCCTCAGCACACAGAGAAAAGCCAGGCAGGTCTGCCTGCCTGCCTGTTATCCCAGCGCTCGAGAGGCAATGGGGGATCAGCAAGAGACCAGGCCTCAGTAAGCAAAAAAGCTTACTCACATCAACCAGTAGCCTCCACGAACACATGTGGCCCACATATGTGCACTTGCACACACACATACACACACACACACATACACACACACACACACACACACACACACACACACCACAAACATACACATGCAAAAAATTAAGTTTGCTGTTGTAACTTAAAAGATTTTACCTGCAAGAAATATTTCAGACAACATACAAAATAGGACATGTATGTACTTAGAATACTCAAAAATAGCCATGCTATAAAATGAAGAAACTAATTTCCCAAGCATAAGGTGACACTTATGACTTTACATTGAAATTACTCTAAATATTTGGTAAGACATAAAGGGCAACAGGGCAGGCCACATAATTCTGATCAAAATTAATTATAAAGAGAGTCTTCCCCTTAGCACTGAGAAATGGTGTCCCTTCGTACCCTGGGGTGTTAAAAATGCAGACAAAAGATGTGTCAAGTGGCTTCACTAAAAAGCTAAGAGCATAAAACTCAGGAACAGAGTTTTGAGAAGGACAAAGTTTCCTTTTTCTTTTCCTTTCTTTCTTTTTTTTAATAAAAAAGTACTTTTGAAGTTGAGAAGTTTTTAAAAAAAAAAACTCATTTTCAGCATGCTGTATCCATCCAATGTTCTAACAAGACATCTGTTTTTACTATCTCCTTTAACTTCAATGTATGTGTTGTTGATTACTTTACGAATCTGCCAGATGACATATATTAGCACCAACTTATGGTCAGTAAGGATGGGAAGGAGAGGGAAGAAGGGAAAGGAGTACAGAGTTTGGTAGGTAAACACTCACACGGGTGCTCCACAGGTCATCACCAGGGCTGAGGCTGAACCAGTATAAAAACCAGCCACTCACCACCTAAGTGAGAGTCTTCTGGAATCCCCATAGTATCACTGAAACTAGAGTTTTCCTAAATCTGAAATTCTTTCTATGATCATTCCACCACATGCTCTACAGTGAGGGCTGATGGGCCCACTCTTCACATCCAAGTATCTGATGTAGAGTCGTCTCTCAGACTACCAGGCCCTTGCATAGTTACCCACTGTCTGAGTGTACATTTTTTGGGCATCACATCTGTAACAATCTTGCTTTCTGTGGACACTGAGCTCTTGGGATATGCCAAATAGATTGAAATCGGAGCAGCAGAACAGTTAGGCAGTATTGTTTTCTCAAAAGTAAAGACACTGCAAGGGCTCGTAGTGCACGCCTATGACCTCAGCACTTCAAAGCTACGGCTAGGGGATCAAGTTTGAGGACAGTCTTGGCTATAGACTGTGCAAGAAAAGGGAAAAGGAAAAATGAGTAAGAAAAGAAACCAATAAATGCAAACAGTCCCTGGAGTTGAGAGACTCCGTAACCAGTTTCCAAGTGAGAGGCAAGACGGTAAGTCAGACTCCAAGACCATATTCCTGGTAATGAGCTAGTTACAGTCAGGCATACAGCTGCATCATTCATCAATCTGAGCTATTGTTTAAGCTCCAGGTGCGCTGAGGAGTTTGGTTTATGGTTGCCTCTGTATCTGCCCAAATTTACATGCTCCATCCTAGGCGAGGCAGATCCACCTTCTCTCTAGCTACATGGATCAGGTCTGAATTTCCTAGACTTATAATGGCAAGAGGATAAGCTGGTGACTGAATCCTTTGAATGTCTGAGTCATTATCCCAATCCACTCAAGCACTGAGTGAAGCTCTAGGTACCAAGCAACAAAGACATGCATAAATCCAGAATGAAAATAAGCTTGAGCAGAAATGTAACCAGAAACAGTGTGTTCCCCATTAATTCAGCACTTTGAGAAATGTTCAATGTGAATGATAATAAAATCAGCTGAATCAGGCCTATGCTGGGAAGAATGCTATCACTGGGCATCTAGAGTCGTATGAATCTTCTTCCTACTATTTGATCCAGTTCTACTACTAAAATTCAAAGTTCTATAATTGTTGAAAACGAAAAATAGAAAGTCTAAGAATTTAGGAGGCAACTACATTGAATATTATGCAGATATTAAAAATTACTTTCATACAAAAATAATTAAGATATAATACTAAACAAGGAACGTATAAATGCTCTTTAAAGTACCAAATCCACAGATATGGCCACACAGGACAAGAAACAAAGCTGGCAAAGTGACAGTCATGCATGCCAGTCTTGTTCACCTCTGGGTCGTCAGGGACTTCGAAATTTCCAGTTCACTGTAGGCACACAGACAGTGCTGAAATTCTCTCCACTGAAAACAACCAGTGCATCTTAGTGTCTGGTCATTTGTATTGTGCCTTGGCTATTCTTAGGCAGTAGGCAAATGTTGGCTAAGGAACCCCACACTAGGTTGAGGACACTTGCTGGGCCCTGGCAAAAATGATGTTCATCGTCTTTTACATCCCTTTGCTGTGGTGAGTCCAGATGTGGCCTCAAAACTTAGCTCCTATGGAATTTGGTGTCTCAAGTTTTGTTCAGATGTTCAGTCAAACATCTGGAAGCCTGGGCTCTGTGGATAACAATGGATAATGATGTGTCAGGTCAAAAGGTCTTTCACCCTCTCTGGGCCTTGATTCCATCTGTGAAAGGAAATAGTTAGACAAATTTCCATTTCAAAGGTTCAGCCTAGCAATAAAGTAAGAGTCTATGATCTAAGAACAGTCATCAGACAGAAACCAGAAAAGCTGTTGCACACATTTCACTTATCATATACACCTTACCATAACTTAATTCTTAATGCCTTCTTGGGAATTAGCCTCTGAGTGGTGTGTTCAGCCTGTTCTACCAGGATCATGGGATGGGGGCAGTTAAAACAGTTTATTTTCTTGGTTGTTGGCCCATTTTTGAGAAATGGTCTCATGATCTCAGGCTGGGCCCATCCTTACTTCAACTTCTGGTCCTCCAGCCCCCACCTCCCAACTGCTGTCAGGACAGACATGCCCACACTTGGTGTTATGGGATGCTAGGGATCAAACCCAGGGCCTCGGGCACTCTGAGCAAGCACTCTGCCAGCTAAGCTACAACACTATTTTGCTACTGTTGCTTTCTTTGAATTCTTCCATGCGAAGGGTCTCATTAGAGGAAAGGGGGACAATGTCCTTGTGCCAGCTGAACTCAACACAACTTCCTTTTCACCCCTGGGTGAAAGCGTATACTCAGTCTACTGCCATTTACCAGACACCAATGGCGGACTTAACTGAGCTTTGGGGCGTGAAGAATGTGCAGCCCAGGAAGAGTCCGCAGTTCCACAGTGAGCCTCAGGGATGGACAAGCCTGCTGCCTGCCTCTCGGAACCTAGCTTCGCTTGAGCTGCACTGCCAATGCCATCGCTTCAGTCAACAAAAGATGCTTTGTGTTCAGTCATCCTCACACCACACTTGAAACGTATTTTTCACAGTACCACAGACTGGCCACATAAGCTTTCAACCCTATATTACAAGGGGGGTTTTGTTGTTTTGTTTTGTTCTGCTCCCAATCAGAAGCCCAAATAATTTGCCTTAACTAGTTCTTTTATTTGGGGAATTATGTCAATTCTCCCTTCCTTACCTCCAAACTTCTAATATGCTCTTCCTTGCTTTCTTTCAAATTCAAAGTCTCTATTTTCATTAATGACTGTTATATACATATATGTACATATATATACACAATATAACTAAATACACAAATACAACCTGCTCAGTCTTTATAATGTTACCTGTATGTATGTTTTCAGGGCTGACCATTTGGCGCTGGATAACCACTTGGTGTACTCTTCCCTAGGGAAGACTGTTTCTCCTGCTCTCAATTGAAAGCATCTCCTTTCAACAACTTTAAAGCTTGTGATCCAACAATGGAATCTAAGAAATCAAGTCTTACTTCAGAGTCTCACCTCCAGACTCCATTTCTGTGTCCCAGCCCCAACAGAATCACAGCCATAAAGGGTGACCCTGAAGATATCAGCTCCCAGACCAAACCTACTTCTCTCCCTAGCCCATAGGCCCAGGCACACTGATAACCATGTGTTCCCAGGTCCAAAGAGTAGGCAAAGAACACTCAGTGGCTCAGAGGCTGTATCTGCCCACCCAGAAGCCTCCCTCCAGCTTGTAGGGGCAGAGAGCCAGAGTCAGACATGGAGGCCAGGGGCCCTTCCAGTACAGGCTGCCCCACCCTGTTCTTTCTAAGAGGAAGTGGGCTGGAAATCCGGTACACTCATTGTTTTATTAATAAAACCTCTGGAGGAGGAAAGCCTTAGACAGGGATACATATTCACTGGGGAAATTCGGAGGCTAAGGCACTAATATTCTTATGTCTCTCGTTGACTTTGGTTATCTTTTGATGAGCAAACTTTGGAAACAAAAACAGAATCCTAGACCATCTAAGTCTGACAAGTTGCTGAAGACACATTAGAGAAACGCCTGTCATGATTATGTGCATGGCCACCCACACCACAGTTTTCTGAGATAGGGAGTGAGCCTCACGTGGGCAGAAAAACTCCAGCACTTCCCAAGACGCCTCACTCACAGAACTCCAGCTAGAATAAGATCTATGAAAAGATGCACCTAGACGCAGAGGTGAGAGGCAGACTTGTAGTAAACATAAATTGAAAGTCTCTTTCTCTCTCCCCCCACCCCCAACTCATCTCACTATGTAGCCCTGAATGGCCTGGAACTCTCTATGTAGACCAGCCTGGCCTTGAACTCATAGAAATTGGCCTGCCTTTGTCTCTGCCTCTCAAGTGCTGGAAATAAAGGCATGCTCTAGCAGCCCCAGCACAAAAGATGTAAGACCTACATATTTAATGGACCAGTTCACTGATACAGCCTTACAGCTTCGGCCCTTAGGCTAGAATTCTGCCTTCTGAAAGCCAGCTTTAGCACCTGACATCTCTCACACTTGAATTAACCTCTTCTGGGACATGTAAGTCAAGCCTAGGCATACTGGGTGTTCTGGGCTACCTGTGGATAAATGACCTCTCAGCCTCAAATTTCCTGGGCAGACCTTCAAACTAAGCAAACAGTGCTGCTGTGTTGGTGTGGTTTCTATACTGTCTTGGACTATATTAACATCCCTTCTTCCTTACCACAGATGAACTGGACCAAGTTCTCCTGTCATACTCATTCCTAATCAAACACTTTTCAGATTGGGGGGGGGGGACAAAAAGCTCCTTGGAACCATTAATGTTTAGTTTAATTCAAGATGGCCGGCTATTTCATTATTTTGAATTAAAAGGACAAGACTCATCAGATTCTTTGGAGTAAAAAGTTGCCAAGTTACCCATACATTTGAATATGGTTTTGCTTTCTGAACTGAACTGCTTTAATTATAGAAAAAATTCCTCATGCTCACAGATAGCTCTATAATTAATAAAGCCCAAGAAAGGGGAAGCCAATATGGAATTCCACTGGAGATTCCAGTGGACTTTTTGATGAATGTCTTTAAGCCCTATGTTCACACAGCTCCATGACAGCAATGTTAATCTCATATGTTTATCACAGTCTATTTATCATACATTTTGTGCCTTGCCAGTATGATGTCATCAGCACAAATGCACAACAATCTATTATACAAACAAATTGGAGCATATACTAGAAGCCATCTGGGTCACTTCCCATGTTCACTATGCATCTTCGGAGCTCATTGTTGCCATAGAAATAACTGCTAGAAATAGGCTCACTGAAGTTGAAGGATCAACAAACTATTTCTCAGTTGGTCACAAGAGGCCTTTTAGGGAAAAAACCTTCTGAGTCATTTCAGAATCTACATTTCTCAACCAACTTTGGCTAATTTTTCCCTGTCTGTTCCTGTTGCCTTTACTGTTAGCAAAATTTGTACTTGGTTTTAAAATGATTCAAAACTGGTGGTCAGCTAGTCACCTCTGGCTAACAAGTTATATTGCTTAACGTAGCATCTCTATCCTATGAAATAACATCTGACATCTTGTCCATGTTTTTGTGTTTTGAGGCAGGATCTCACATAGCCTAAGCTAGCCTGTTTGCTATGTAGATGAGAAAGAAGCAGAACTCCCAATCCTCTTGTCTCTACCACCCAAGTACAGGTGTCACAGGCCATGTATCATCATGCCCAATGTGTTTATCTATTGCTATATTTTAGTTCATATTTCTAACTACATGACTAGTATTAACTAGCAAATATCCCAGGATCCTCTGCTTATCTCATTTAATTTTCAGATCAAATGCTTTTTGTAGCTTTCTCTTGATAGGCAAATGATCTTTTCTCCAAAAGCTTCAGAGTTTAAAAAACTACTTCAAATGACAAACTTTCCGACTTTAATAAGGATAATCACTTGGGGTGGTATTCAGGACACAACACTGGGATTCTCGGGGCCCTGTCTCCTTCTGGGATGCTAAAGCTTAATTTACTTAGCATATACCCTGTTTATTTTTATAGAATTCATGCCAATGCAAGAATAGGCTACCGTTTTTGAAAAGTGTTTTCTAGGTGGGACTGAAAGAGCTCAGGTCGATTCTTTTGGTCAGAACTCTTGCCCACATTTCACATCAGGAAGGTGAAATCCAATGGAGAACCAGTGGCGAAGCCACCCAAGAAGACGGCTTCAAACTTGGCTTTCCCCACACATAATCAAGCCCACAATGCATCCAAGGAGCAACACTGTCATTACATATTATGAAGAAGCACAGGACAAGACACAGACAAAGCCAGGATTCTAGATGAGGCACCATTCATTGATTTGGGCTTTGTCCCAAGGACTGTGGGATACTCACTATTCTACACTTGAGAAGATTAAATGCTAATATACACTGTGAGCATGGTGACCACAACAAATGTCCAAACACTTGGAGTAGGCATGGCACCCATCCCATTTAGAACCCGTTTCTACTTAGTGAGATGGAACCAGTGCCCAGGAGCCCAGCATGTGAAAGGGAACAGGGCACATCCAGGCATGGATGGTAAGGTATATACCAAAGGTGATCTGAAGAAGCAGTGAGCTCTGCTATGAATGGGAGAAGAAATCCGATTCCTTCAGGAGTCTGGTCCAGAACTAAACCTGTTGTGAAACAGTTTCTCCACACCTTGCATTTTCCCCCTTCTCTAGGGATGATTTCACGAGCTCATAAAACCAAAGCTGGACTCACGAAAAAGCTAGTGTTAGGATTGCTTCTTTTTTGTTGGTGGTGAGACAGCATCTCACTATATAGTTCTAGAGGGCTTGGAATGCAGTATGGTCTAGACCAGGCTGACCTAGAACTCAACAGAGACCCACCTGCCTCTGCCTCCCAGGTGCTAGGATTAATGGATTAACCACGTCAGCAGTAATGTAGAACACTACAGTTGGTCCTGTCCTGTTTAAGACAAGCTAGTTCCTTTTGCCTGGGCAGCTAGGCAAGGGTAGGAGGGAGTAAAAGTCCTGGTGAGGTGAGAGCACCACCGGCCTATTTCTGGGACTTTCCAGAGAATTGAACTTGTCGGGACAAAAGAGATCAGAGACTTGCTTAGTTCCTTCCTGCCTAGGCCAGCTCTCAAAAGGCCACTGTTCTGAGGCCAGGGTACCCCTGAGAACAAGGCTCCTTGTTGAACGTCTGTACTCTGATTGGAAAGACACTGGCTGAGTTCAAGCTTAGTCACCATCAGTAGTGTCTGTCACCTTTTATTGACAGTACTGGCAATTTTCAGATGACAACTTATGAGTGGGCGTGTGAGTGTCCTCATCTAGACCCTGCTCAAAACTTAGCAACAATGCACTGCACACATGGGCCCTGGCTCTTCTGGAGCCTATTTAAAATACGAAGTGCTAACTAAAAAAAGGCAACTTTCTGGGACTCAAAGTGTATTTCAATAAGCAGCAGAGGCGGGAAAGTGAAATTGAAATTCTGCCACATGTTTCTGATACAGGTGATTGACATCTGCACAGAATGACACCCAAAAGGAGGTAAAAACTGACATCCCTGTGACAGTTTATATTCTATCACCCTGAGATGGATTCATGACTATTGTTGTGATAAAACCCCATGACCAAAAGCATCCTAGGAAGGAAAGGGTTTATTTGGCTGACATATCCCAGGTCATAGCCCATTGAGTTAAGCCATGGCAGGAACCTCGAGACAGGAACCGACTCTATGGAAGAACGCCCCCTTACTGCCTTGCTCCCCCTGGCTTGCTCAGATTGCTTTCTTATGCTGTCCAGAAGCCATACCACCTACTGTGGGCAAGGCCCTCACACATCAATCATTAATCAAGAAAATGCCCCACGGATATCCCCATAAGCCCAACCTGAAGGAGGCAATTACTCAGTTGAAGTTCCCTCTTTCTAGATGACTCTAGCTTGTTTCAAGTTGACAGAAAAACAAGACAACTTCTCATTAGCAAAATTAAGTAAGTCAAATGGAAACAACAAATACCACCTTTAAAACTAACTAAAAATTAAAAGAATAAAATAAAAACCTAGGGCTGGAGAGATGGCTCACAGATGAAGAACATTCGCTGCTCTTGCAGAGGGCCCCAGGAGAGCTCTCAGCAACTGCCTATGACTCCACTTCCTGGGGATCCCCGCAGGCTTCTACCTGCATGTAGTACACGTAGACACTCAGGCCCAAAACACACACATATAGTAAATCTTTTGTTATAAATTGATTTTAAAAATTACCTTAACATTGAAAGAAAACTAGAACCCCTACTGCATGCTCAAATACAGATAAGGGAATTAATAAAATGTATATTTACCTATATGATTAGTTTAGGCCGGGCGGTGGTGGCATACACCTTTAATCCCAGCACTCGGGAGGCAGAGGCAGGCGGATCTCTCTGAATTCAAGGCCAGCCTGGGCTACCAAGTGAGTTCCAGGAAAGGCGCAAAGCTACACAGAGAAACCCTGTCTCGAAAAAACAAAAAAAAAAAATTTACATTTTAGGCTGATCAAAAATGATTTCTGTCAAAGCATGTTGAATGTAATATACAACCTTGTATTGGGGTAAGTTTTACTTTTTTTCAGTATTTCTTTATCCTCGTGAATACATGTCATCTTTATCTTACCATCTAATAACTTTTATCACCTGTCATGAAATCCAAGGAAAATGGAGTTGATACATGTTTAATGGTCAATACAGGGGGCTGGAAATTGCTAAGTGGAAAAGAATGCTTATTGCTCTTCCAAAGGACCCAGGTTCATTTCCCAACACCCATTTTGGGTGGCTTGTAATCACTTGTAACTCCAGCTCTAGGGGAATACAACGCCCTCTTCTGGCCTCCATGAGTACCTGCACTCACATGCGCATTCTCCCACACAAATACACATAACTAAGAATAAGAAAATAAATCTTTAAAAAGAAAAGGTAAAGGGCAATAGAAGAGGCTAAACACCTAAACATCCAGAAGGCTGTGCCTCCATCTGCTGAACATAGAGAAGATACATTCCGTATCACAGGCCCATTAGATAATCCAGTGGACCAGAAACAGCTTTGAGAGGACAAGTAAGGAAGCTCCGTGTGGTGTATCAGCCATGGCATTTGGGCCACACAAAATAGATGGGCCACTTCTCAGAGTTCTTAAGCAGCACTTAAATATTCATACATACCATTACTTTCACTTCTTCACTCAAGAAATGTAATTAAGTGTCTACTTCATGCTAAAGATTCTATATACCAATACAGTGGGCTACCAGAGGATGGGTGTGGTGCAATAATAGGGTGGTTTCTGACCTAAGACCTTAGAAGTGGAACTTAATGGGGAATTAAAGAGGGAATATTGCTAAACAAATAGAGATAGGAAAGGGGAAGTGTGGAGGCTTCTCAAAGGAACTGAAATCAAGTCACCAGGGCTGAATCCAAGCAAGGGAAGTATGGGGGAGCGGAAGAAGACCCTGGGGAAGAGTGGGTAACCAACGGGTTACATGGGATTTTGAGGCTATGAAATCATTATTTCAACTAACATGGTGGGAAGTCAGGTATTGAGCGGGCCAGGCTGGGATAGGAACGTCTGACCTTTGTCACCCAGGTGAATAGACATGAAGGGGAGCAGGGGTGAGTGGGAACTGGTTGGTATGAGATCCTTTGAGCGGACAGAATCACCACAGACCCTCTTCGGGATACAGAAGATGAGAGGATGGGATCATGGCAAGAGGTGGCTCTGACTGAAGAGCGAGGGCACATCCAGGGAGAACTCCATCAAGAAACTGGACCAACTGAGGATGAGAAGGATTTATGGAAGAACTGAATTGAAAAACATGTTTCAGTTGCAGAAAAAGATAAAAAACAAAACAAAACAGAAGGTCTTTATCTTCTATCTTCTTGTCAAATTTTATACTACTAGTGATGCTATACAAGAGGAAAATTAATTCAACGGAGACATTATCATGGAAGTTTCTTTTTCTAAATGTTAGCACTTCTTCCATCTTTATTTTTAATCTCGCGGCAACTTAAATCAACAAACAATAAGAGTCCCACTATTGACATTTTTTGGTTTTGCTTTGTTTTTAGGTTTTGTTGGTGTTTGGTATTTGTTTGTTTTGTTATTGTTGTTGTTGTTTTGAGACAGTTTAGCTCAAGAAGACCTCACATCTGTGACTGTCCTGCCGTAGTCTAGTGGGATTATAGGTTTATAGGCCTGTACCACCACACCTAGCTACTGAAAATATTTCTTAAGTATTACAGCTGGGCAGTGGTGGCACACACCTTTAATCCCAGCACTGGGAAGGCAAAGGCAGAAGAATCTTCGTGTGATCAAGGCTAGCCTGATTTACAGAGTGAATTTCAGGACAGCCAGAGCTACACAAAGAAACCCTGTCTCAAAAAAAAAAAATTGCAGTGCTTTGCCTGGTAAAATATGATCCATGCATATCATTTCATCAGTTGTTGAAAACTTATTATTTGCTGTACCTTTAAATCCTAAGGAAAGACATCCAGAGCTCTGGCTCCACACCAACCTTGAATCCCTCCAAACAGGTCCCTTGACTGTGTGAACAGTGAATGCCTTACTCAGCTCGCTGTGGCATCTGGTCATGCAGAAGTTATATTCAAGTTCACAGACATGAAAGATGTGGCTAAGGCCTTGAACATAAAGACACTGACCCTGGACAGATGTTCAAGGAGAGAAAGTCACCTGTATCAAATTCAAACAAGAGAGCCAGGATGGAGCCATCAGAAGTAGGAACTGACTCAAATGACAGGTTCAGCCACCAGAGTTCTCTCTCCAGGTAAAACACCATCTCCTGGGAACAAGCCCCAGGACCCCTGGCCGACCTTTCGACTCAGGAGAGGTTCTGTTTCTTGAGTGCCACTAGTTTTTTGTGGCATGGAATGTAAGCACAGAGTGAGAAATGGAAATAAATAGAAAGCTCTTTAAGTACTAGAAATCAAGGCCTGACCTGTGTAAATAAAGGAAAGAGAGAAAGAAGCAGGCACGAAGTCCAATGGCCTCTTGACATATGCCTCGATCCTGTTTTTAAAAAGCCCTGAAGACTCGGATAATATACACACTTTCAGCAACGTAGTGGGACCCCAAATCTGAACATAAAAATCAAGCTTGTTATTGGCTATAGCACTGAGGAAGGCAAGGCGGCTACGTCACACATGGAGAATGCCACCGACCTTCAGCACCAAAGAGAGCTTTGTAACATTACAGGGAAGGCCAGGATTCCTATGCCCTTGGATCATGGCATGTGGTACATGTGGACACTCAGGCCCAACACACACATATAATAAATCTTTTCTTAAAACTGACCTGAACGCTGAAAGAAAACTAGAGCCCCTGCTGTATGCTTGAACATAGATAAAGTCATTATCGTGAGGATAAAAAAAAAAAAACCTTTTAAAAAGTAAAACTTATCTCAATACAAGGTAATATAACTACATTCAACATGCTTTGACAGAAATCATTTTGTGATCAACCTAAAAATGTAAATTTTAATCATATGGGTCAAAGGTCAATATATGGGTTCCTATGCTCTTTTGAGTCTCAAGGTCACTGGATCACCGGCAAGAACCTCCTACTGTGACTTAATAACGTCTTCTGCCAGGCTTCCCTAGGCAGGAGAATGAAAAAGGAGGTGTTAGCTAGTCCTCAAGTTGGCAGTTCCTTCCTGGTGTTGAGGTCATGTGGGAGGAGTCTCGATGAATTCTGCTCCCTGTGTTCTGTTCCTAAAGCTTTCCTTGCTGAACCATCAGCACCCACCACATTAGATCAAGGCACACAGTGACTGCCCCAAACCCACAGAGCTGGGATTTTGAAAAGCAGATGTAACAAGAGACTGTGGTGGTATTGTATTCTCCAAAATATTGTGTACCTTAATAAACTTATCTGGGGTCAGAGAACAGAAAAGCCACAAGATACTTAGGCTAGAAAATGTTAGCACACGCCTTTAATCCTAGCATTCCAGAGACAGAAATCCCTCTGGATCTTTGTGAGTTCAAGGCCGCATTGGAAACAGCCAGGCATGGTGACTCACACCTTTAATCCCAGAAAGCAGCCTTTAATCCCAGGGAGTGGTAGTAGAAAGCAGAAAGGTCTATAAGGCGTGAGGACCAGAAACTAGGAGCATTTGCCTGGTTAAGCATTTGCCTGGTTAAGCATTTAGCTGGTTAAGCATTCAGGCTTCCTTCTAGCAGCAGTTCAGCTGAGAGCCATTGGGATGAGGACACAGAAGCTTCCAGTCTGAGGAAACAGGACCAACTGAGGAATTGGCAAGGTGAGATAGCTGTGGCTTGTTCTGTCTCTCTGATCATCCAGCGTTCACCCCAATAACTGGCTTCAGGTTTGATTTTATTAATATGAACTCTTAAGATTCATGCTACAAGAGACCTTCCTCAGAACACGTTCCATCCCTTAAGCTCACTCAGAACTTCACAAAGCAGGTGTTTTTGCCCTTGTTTTACCAATTAAAAAATCAGTTTGGAATTCCTCTCAAGCTAATAAAATGCTTACACTCCAAATGAGTCCAGCTATTCAGAAAGGAGCTCAGTAGATATTCCTGGTTAACAGGGTTGGGCTAACAGACAAACAAGGCCACACCACTGGACTAAATTAATTCTTCCTCATTCACAGAGAACTGATATGAAGCGTGACACAGGAAAGTTGTTCTGTCTCTACTGAACCAAATCCAGGAGTCACAGCACCCGAGACTGGCTGAACTCCCACAGTCAAAGAAAGCCTACTCCAGAATGGGTGATTTGGTCCAAAAGTGTTTTAGTAATAAAAGAACAATTTTAAATGTTCAGGGGAAAGCACTACAGCAACTTTGCTTCCAATTTTACAAAGCAGATAGCTGAAATCATCGTGAAACATATCTTCCAGGTACATGCAAAAGACCTGAGAAATATAAGTGCCAACAGCCAATGAGGAACAGGAGATCCCATGTTTATTCACTACACAACCAGCACTCAATAACAAACCTCTTCTGTTCACAGGACCTCAGAAACACCACACTGGTTAAAAGCTACAGAAAACCATCATGTAGAAAAGACTATAAGAGCAACAGAAAGTAATTTTGAACTTAACTGGAAACAACTATAAAAGCAGAATTACATTCAGGAGGTGGAAAGTAGGGACACCAGGAGTTCAAGGTCATCCTTAACTATACATAGTAGAAGAAAGCCGATACCCTCCACCCAGGCCCTGTGATATAACACAAATAAATAGAACAGTGAAATGAAAACTTGAGACTCCATTTATTTGGATTATGGAACTTTCTAAGCTGAGCAGAGTTAGTTCACCTTTCAATTAATATTCTCAAGAGCAGGAAACAGTAACGAAGTAATAAGTATGGCAAGGCAGGGTACATACTTTAAGACAAGCTCCTTTTTTGTTGAGATTATTAGCAAACAGACTGCTTAGTCACTAATTCCTCTCTTGTTTTCTGGGAAAGAGCCTAATCTCTGCCTAAATCCTTCTGGGCAAATAATGGCCTCTTATGTGCTCTCTTCCTCCTCATCCCTCTGAGCACCGTTTCTGCAGTCAGCAGGGAAGCAACCGCAGACTCCCATTCTATGTGAGCTGGAAAAGTAATCAGCCTTTGTCACTCCTACATGCTCAAGCCGCTCCAAATGCCTCGGCCTGGTGCTCAAGGACAGCACCGCACCTTATCTCTTAATGTGCTTCCTTCCCAAAACTGCCCTCCGCCAAACTGCTATCAGATCTACAACAGAGGCAGGAAAAAGAGAGGGAAGGGCTGGTCCAAAGGCTCAGCCTAATGACTTCAGTTCACCTTCAGGACCAGGCGGAGGGGAGAACCAACTCCTACAAATTGTCCTCTGACCTCCACAGGGGCAACATGGTGTATTCATGCATAAATGCAGACCAGACACACACAGAGAGACATACACACACAGACACAGACACACACAGACATACACACACAGAGACATACACACACAGACATAGATACACACATACACACACAGACACAGACATATATACACAGACACACATGCACACACACATACACACACAGACACAGACATATATACACAGACACACATGCACACACACATACACACACACATTTTTAAAAATAGGAAAATTAGGAGACCTTACTAAGGTAAAGGAACTCTACCCTCCAGAGACCAGTTCAAGTCTCTCCCCAGCTGATAATGAACAAATTCCAGTACAATTAATAAAATGTGATATGACGATTGCATACACAGAGACAATATTTTTCTTTTTTTTTTTTTTTTTTTTTTTTTTTTGGTTTTTCAAGACAGGGTTTCTCTGTGTAGCTTTGCGCCTTTCCTGGAACTCACTTGTTAGCCCAGGCTGGCCTCAAATTCACAGAGATACGCCTGGCTCTGCCTCCCAAGTGCTGGGATTAAAGGCGTGCGCCACCATTGCCCGGCAATATTTCTTTTCTATAGAGGTAATAATCAATAAAGAATGTTAAAGTTGCCATGAAATGTGCATGAGCTGCTCTTCTGGTTGCTGTGACAAAATGCCCTGCAAAAATCAACTCAAGGGAGGGTATATTGGGGCAGTTTCCAGACACAGCTCATAGAGTGGGGAAAGACCAAGGCAGGAGCATGAGGCGGCTCACACTGTATCTACAGCTACTTAGCTCCTGTCTCCTTTCTATACAGCCTGAGCCCCAATTCCACGGATGGTGCCACTCACATTTAGGATGAATCATGCTACCTTAATAATCTAGAAAGTTCCTCACAGACATACCTAGTGGTTTATTTCTGTGGTGACTTTAAATCCAATCAGGTGGGCAATCAAGATTTCCCATCACACCATGCTTAAAGCCTGAGCAGGCATGTCCTTTCTTTGAACCAGCAATTATCTGGGAACCCCACAAACGGGCAACAAACTCTGTTTATAGGAAATCCCCTGTATAAGGCTTTCAACTTATGGTTTTATCTTCTCCGAGGCAATCCTATCAGACACAGATAGCTATTGTAAAGGAACTCAAACACTGCCCTGAGAAGCCCATGCCCACATGTGAACATTTCAGAAGCATCATATAATGCCGGGAAATAAAGGGGGAAAAGAACTAAAATGCACTCATATGCGTACAAACATACACCATCAATCACAATGAGATACATCAAGAGCCACCTAAATGTCCTCCCCATGACCAAAGCTGGACTGTCTTGGGCAATACAAATAAAAGCACATAGTACTGGATTATAACCCAAAATATAAATTACCCATGAATCCATACTGGTAAGTATAAATGACATGGTCAATAAATGGTGGACAGCACACAGAAGTTCTATATAGAAGAATTCAAAGTGTTTAGATAGATACTTCATCCGAGTATAACTCATTGTGTGTGTTACTTGACAGAAGAAAAACCTGGCGTCAGTGTCTCAGCTCGCTGAGGTGATCCACATCAAACCAAGAGACAAGCCATGGTGCTTTTTCCTCCTGGAAAGGCACAATGAAAGGAACATCTCCTTTCTCTGATCCTGAAAAAAACAACTTCAATCTAATCAGGAAGTCCTGAGGCATATTTCAATTGAAGGACAGTCTATAAAACATCTGACCAGCACTCCTCAACACTGTCAATATCAGAAGAGAAAGAGAGAGAGAGAGAGGGAGAGACAGAGACAGCGAGAAAGTGTGGCAGTCTATCAAGTCACAGTCTAGAAGTCCAAAGAGACACAGCAGCTAGATAGGATGTGGCATGCATGCCAGTTGTTAGCCTGCAGAGAAGAAACGTTATATAAAAAGTAGGAAAGCTGAATAAAATATGATTCGAATTAATTATAATGTCTCAATTAGCTGTGATTGACATGCAGTACTAACATTAGAAAGCTAAAGCTTATTTTTAAAAACTGTCTTTGACTCTCCCATCCTGCCTTACCCCATACTCAGACTGCAGTAATTCTATGTCCCAAACTTCCACTGTCCCCTGCCCCCCATGTTGCATCGCTCAGTCTTTATCTTTTCCAATCAATTTTCTATACAGGTGTCAAGGTCCATTTTCTAACACAGAAATTCAAGGATAACACATCCATGAAAACATCCTTTAACACTATCACTTAGACCAAGTCAACAAACTTGTTATGTGAATGCCAAGATGGCAAATACTGAGAGCTCTGCAAGCCTCCCCGCTCTGCCACTACAGCAACAGGCAAACAAAAATGCCTATATTCCAATAAACTCACTTTCATGAAAGCAGACAGAGGTCTGAATTTGGACCAAAGGCCATGCTGTGCCCATCACTGGCATAAAGTACCGAGCCCATACTCCTCAGACACCTTCTTTAAAGACAAGCTCTCATTTCTTTGTCTACCTATTCCCCTGTGGATGCCTGTCACTTAGAGAAGCACATTTCTCTGTGAAAATCCTCTAGATCATTCCATGTCAGAACAATTCCACCCATTTCATAACGCATAGCTTTTAACCCCTAAAGCTCATCAGGCACAACATCAAAACTCACACATCGCAAGACATGGATTTTACGTCTACAATTCTCGGACTCAGGAGGCTGAGGCCTGGGGATTGCCAATCGTTTGAGACCAGTTTAGGAATAAATTCCAGGACAGCTTAAGCTACCAAGCGAGACTGTCGAAAACTGAATGAACTAATGAATGAATGAATATAAATGTCATTTAACTTTGCATATTTCTCTCGGTTTTGAAGTCATAAAGCAAGCAACCTATAATTGGTTAACACATGCTCTATGTTTTAGAAATACTAATGGGAATAAAAGCTCCACCAAAGCTCCATAACATGCTCAAGTACTCTACCAACTATGAACGGTGGGTCCTTCAAAAAGAAGAGCTTTGTAACCCAAGTTTGAGGCATTTGGGATTCAGCAGAGTTAAGCAGCCTTCTTTGTAGCAGGAATTCACTTAATTATAAATATCCTTAAAGACGGACATCCTACTCAATAATTCTCAGATTTGTTTGACCATACGATATTTACCCATTTTTACCCTCTGTGACCTGCAAAGCAGTTAGGGAATTTTTGAAATTAGGTATATATTCATCCTGGGCAGATGAAAAGTTTAAATTCTATCTGTCATCTTGGTAGGCTGAACAATGGCCTACAGAATGACAACTACATCCTAATCCCTAAAGTCTACAAATGTTTCTTTACAAAGTAAAAAGGGCAGCAAGCCTAGGTGTTGGGTGGAGGGGCTTTACAAATGTGACTGGGTGGAAGATACTGCGTTGGAGAGCCCATGTAGGTCCCTACATAGAATCAAAGGTGTCCTTAACATGTAGAGGCTGGCCTGATACCAACACAAGAAGAAAAGGCAGGGTCACCTCGCAGGGACTCAAGTAAGACAGCCCAGAAAAGGGATGCTGGCAGTCACCACAAGCTACAAGAGGCAAGGACAGAGTCTCCTGGAACCTGCAGAGAGGGGCAGCCCTGACCACACCTTTACTTCAGACCATTAAAACTGCCACTGGACTTCAGAAAGCAAATTCCTCATGATTAAGTTGCCAAGTTCGTGATAATTTGTTCCAGCTTCCACACGGCCATATGATTTACACTTAGCATTAATACTGCCTTGTATTTTGTGTTTTGGGTCTAAATTCAACCTCTGTAACAGCTGCCACTGAAGGCAAATGTTGAACAGCTTCTTGTATTAGAAGCTCCTTGTGCTTCACAGCCTGTAGAATAGAAAAGCCTGCAAGTCCTGCGCCAGCAACATCAGTCCAGCAGTGCTGGCCCTGGCTGGAGCTGGGCTGCTCTGGTCCACTGCAGTGTAGTTCATCCAGCCAGAGGCCATGGCCACCAACTATAATCATTTGACAGGAAGTAAAACAATCACAGCTGGGATTCACAGAAACCCTCATTAAATATTCTTAAATGAAGTCAGATTAGTCTTATCCTCGATAAGGTCATAATTAACCTTGGTCAGGGAGGTTTCATCATCCACTTAAAAGAATAATCATAAGTGATGACAAAATGCCCTGGATCTGGATGGAACCAGCTGGATTTAAATTCCAGCTTTAACATTTACTGGTTAATCACAAGGCCTGTTTGTCCTCTGTGAGACTCAGGAATCTCACAGGGAAGGAAGAACGGTGTTTAATGATGCTTACATAGTTGCTCTGTGGATTACATGTGGATTACAAGTGATAAAAGTCACTTGGTGTACATAGTTCCTCACATTAAGTGAAATAAAATATTCAGTACTCAGCGAGTGAAAGTTCAACACATGAAAATAACTATTTGATGAGAACTCCTACTTAGGAGGATGCGGCTACTTTCACCTCAAGCAAAACCTCATTCTTTGACCTTCAGTTTCACAAATTACAAATGTTTACATAGCTGGACACTGAAAATGACCTCAACAAAGAAAGGCAGGTGGAAGAGTCGCTTTTGGTATCTGGATAAATTACCAGAGTTGATAGTTCTAAGATACACATGTTAATTCATCATTAGAAAGGTTAAAGTTACTGTTCTTGCTGGGCGGTGGTGGCGCACGCCTTTAATCCCAGCACTCGGGAGGCAGAGGCAGGCAGATCTCTGTGAGTTCGAGGCCAGCCTGGTCTACATAGCGAGATCCAGGAAAGGTGCAAAGCTACACAGAGAAACCCTGTCTCGAAAAAAACAAACAAACAAACAAACAAAAAGTTACTGTTCTTATAAGGGACTCCTGTATTAATTAATGGTCATCTGTACTGACAAAAACAAAATGCTACCAAAGTCCATCTTAAGTATGAGCTACTGAAACTCCACTCGGAAGTCTTGTTGTGCTGAGAGCAACAAATCAAATCATTCTGATGAAGCTCAAAAAACGGGCCCCTGCCAGCAGCAAGACAAAAGGTCACCTTGTGAAATACAAGTGTCTCCACATCTATCACTAGGTGCCACCATCCCCCAGCGCCACCTACTGCCACATCTGACAACATCACCAGTTGATACTGATGATTCAGAAGGTACCACACACACATCACACCCTATAGCAAACATCAGCTCACCCTGTGACCACACATCTGGAAATGCCTGAGACTCAGACTTGATGTCTAAAACCCTTAGAAGAAATCTTTTGCTGGGTGTGGTGGTACATGCCTGTAATGATAGGACTTGATAGAAGATGGAGAATAAAGAATTCAATGCCAGCCTGGACTCTAGAGCAAAACTGTCTTTATTATTTTTTTAAAGATTTATTTATTATGTATACAGTGTTCTTTTGGCCAGAAGGCACTAGATCTCATTACGGATGGTTGTGAGTTAGCATGTGGTTGCTGGAAATTGAACTCAGGACCTCTGAAAGAACAGCCAGTGCTCTTAACCTCTAAGCCAACACTCCAGCAAAACTGTCTTTAACACACACACACACACACACACACACACACACACACACACACACACACACAGGGGCTGGAAATAAAACTCAGTGATTGTGTTTTGCCTAATATATCAAGGCTTTGCATTGACTACCCAGGAAAGACAGACAGACAGACAGACAGACAGAGAGAACAGCCCCCGGCTAGGTTGTCTCAGGCACCAATACCTAATTCCAGCAGAAATAAGCCCAATTAAGTAACTATGTAAGAAAACAAGTCTCAATGCTGGCCACATTTAAAAAAAAAAAAATTAGCATTCCCTTGTCAGGGACAAAGAGAGATTCAAATACCTAGAGTCCACGAATACACATAATGGGCTGTCCTGGTGGAGACCGCCGTGATACACCAAAATCTTTAGAGAGACTCCCAGTTCAGAAAATGAGGCCCAAGCTAATAAGAAGTTTAGTGGTAACGGTTCTGGAGAAGCATCTCCTTTTTTATTGTAATTTTGAAGTAGAGGTTAAATGCCCCAGTGCCAGTGGAGCCAGCCTGCAGCTGGCAGGATGCAAAGCCAGACAGCCGAGGGGGCAGCCTCCCTCACCCCCAGCCAGCTCCAGGGCCAGCACCACCCATGAGCAGGTACCTGGTGTAGTTCTGAGTCTGTCTCCAACACAGCTCGTCTAAAGCATCATCCAGTCACTGGTTTTTCCTTTAAAACTGAGACATCATGTGAGTGAATTTAAAAAAAAAATTGTCCCAGGGGATAGAAATTAAGAAGTGAGTATTCCCCTTTGCTCTGCCCCATTTTTGACATTATGCGTCACTGTGTATTTTCCTATTCCAGACACACTAAACAGTCTGCTCTTTACACTCAATAGCAGTTGCTCTTTACACTCAATAACACAACAAACACACCCTTCCACATCAGTATGCTCATGTCTTCTTTTCACACAGAATGTTAATGCAGATAACTGGGTCTTGGATACATCTAGCTAAATAGAAAAAAAAAAAAAAAACACATTCTTGCAAAATGGGGCCACATAGGACATGTCATCAACATCATACAATCACCTTTTCTTTCCAAAAAGCCCAGGCTTCCCACATGGCAGGTAAGAGGCAACCGGGGAGAAAAAAAATGCCTCCAGGGAAAGGAGAGAACCTGAACCAGCCAGGAACCTCACAGGCATTAACTTTGGGATTTTTAATTACAATGATTCTAGATATGTGCTGAAAATCACCCAAGTCACTAACTTAGAACTCAGTGAGTCATAGTCTACCTATTTCTAAAATAGATTTGAGATGAAGCTGGCTTGGTCTAATGAGGCCCACCATCACCCCAGGTTCAAGGTCTTAAACGAAAGGACAGAGCCTGGCTCACAAATGGTGCTTATAGCCATGTTACCCATCGGATGTCAAGGCCAGGGCCTCTGGGGAGGCCAGACACGCAGGAAGAGTGCAGCCTGCAGATGAGGCCTCTGCTCCAAGTCTATCCTTCAACGAGGGAAGCGGCTGGTAGGTGGAGAACAATCAACTTCATATTGAAAACACTAATTCTGTTAGTGACTCAAGATCCTGCAAAGCTAATTCAGTATTCAGATCTTCAGTAATTTCAATTTGGTTCCCAGCTACAGAAAAATCTCTCCATCTAAAGATATCAACTCCCTAGAGGCTGAAGCCTGCCTGAATGGCTAGCTTTTAAAACACTTTAGGAAACTTGACCTCAGAGCAAAATCAGCAATTTAGCAGGGGTTAGAGTCTTTGAGAAAATACACTGCAGACCAACACACAGTCAGAACTAAGTTGATCTCTTTTTCTATTAGCACATACAACTTGCTTTCTAAGATAAATAATGAAGCTGCTCCCACAATTCCTTGCCTTAGTTGCATGAAAAGAAAATCTCTTATTGCCAAGCTAGAAAAGAAGAATATTCCAGATTGTTCCCTTTCCCTCTCTCCTTCATTTCCAAACATTACCACATTGACCTTGGTTTTGGTTTTCATTAAATCCCAGGGTGGGTGTGACAATAGCTTCCTAATCATTTCACAGTCACCAGAGTCTCTCCTATTTACAAACCTCCCTGAGTAGCCTCGTTCTCTCAATTCATTCCACAAGTATTTCCAGAGTTTCCACTATGCAACAGGCACATTCCAGGCCAGGAACCAAAGCGGTGTGCACAGTCACACAGTGCTGAAGCACCCCACAGTGGTGTCAGTCAGGCATGCGGCCTGTGCCAGGGGAGGAAGCAGAAAGGGACTAGGCAGGCTTGAGAGCTATACTTCATCAAAAGGCAGTCAACAAAAGTCTCATTCCAGATGGAACACTGGCTGTGTCCCGAAGGAAACTGAGGGAACAAACATGCCAGGGGATGTGTATTCCAGGTAAGAGGGTCCAGGTGCCCACAGGAATGCAGGGGCTCAGGACCCAGCCATCGGAGATGTGATCAGAAACCCCACATAGGACCACACAGACATAGTACTACCCATTAAGTTCACTTGGGACGAAACCAAAATAGTGTTTTTCCATTCAGTAATTCCTTCCAGAAATTCCCAAAGAAACTTAAAGGTTTTGAGAACATTGAGAGAAAACAAGTCCAGAAATGCAGAGCCAAGCATTAGGATTTATCCTGTTGTTTGTTTAACAATCAACACAGAATCTATTGGCATCACTTTCAAACCAACAGCAGGAAATGCTGGTCTTCCGGGGTGAAGGCTAAGGTCAACACGTCTGAGAACTGAGACAAGAACATGAAGAGAAGTGTCCCCAATGTACCCAGTCTTCCAGCTGCTATTGTGTTCTAAGTGTGGTTTGTCGTCCTGTCTGCTGCCAACTTTGAGTCAAATCAGAGTCAAGTTAATATTAATATGCTATGCACAGGATGCTTGTCAATGCTGTTGATCTTGCTGGCGGATCCAAATACAAACACTGTTCAGATGCTACTGGGTAAAACTGAGAGGCATTTTCCAGTGTTTGACTACTCACTAGAGGGTACTGTTCTTTGTGAACAGCTTTGAAGTTACTGTTTGATTATTAAAAACATTTTAGACATGTGCAAGGAGCATAAAGCATAAAGAGTATGATGAATGCTGCATTTACAAGGAGACAGAGCTAAGCTTTTATAAAATCTGCTTTAAATTATAGAATAAGAAGCATCATTAGTAGTCATTCAGAAAACAACTTTTCTTTAGCATCTTTTTGTTTAAAATATAGTAGTTACTCAAAAGCATGAACAAAAACCTAGCACTCTTAATATTTAAGCAGTGTGGTTATTTATATGAGGTGGGAAAGAAGGGGCATTTTACTGTGGCTAACAAAAATATCTTCATTCCTACACATTTTAGTAAAATAGTCCAAGGAGAAAACGTGTTTTCTTTCAAGAAATACATAAAACTGTGTACATTTTGTTGTTGAAATCAGCACCTGATCTAAAAATCTGAGAGAGCAAAAGCAAATAAATATCAATAGCAAAGCTAAAGCAAACAGCACAATCTGTTTCTATCATGAAGCAGGAAGCACATTCATGTGAGCTGAGGAAGCCAAATCTTTTATACTGGGCACTGAGTATACCTGCCCTGAGGCTTCATCTTCTATCTCCAACCTCAGAAGACAAACGGGGAGAATTGTTCCCCAAGTATACGGGGTTGACAAAAGTTCGGTAGAAATGGTTAACAACAGAAAGAACAGATGTTTCATTGGTCCTACAGTTCCATTAGCGACTAAGATTAACAGCAAGCACCAGATGCGATTCCAATTTCTATTTCTCAGACACGCTAACAAGTACTCTTGAGAATGGAAGCACAGAGAGGTTGAGACGGCACACAGCTTCTTTGAGACATAGCTTACCGCTCTAGGTCCCTGCTGTAACCAAAATACTTACCTGTCTCTATGCCCCGGGACTCTACAGTGGCTGGCAATTAATTATGCATTAATATTCAGTGAACTCTCATTTCTTATTGCTGTTTAATCAGGTTGTTAATTCTAAGGATATTCCATTTAGAAGTACCACATAAGCATTCATCCCTATATGTGGCATCTGAGTTCATTACCATCATGAAAAGTGAGCAAGGTGCCCCCGGTTGGTTAAATACCATGCCTAGAACACCCCAGGTGAACAACTTGGTACGAACCACACATTGATGCAGAATGGTACCTGGCATCTTTTCCTGGTTAATGAGGAACTTGATTCTGTCTGTGTCAATGGTGTGGATTTCAAAGGCCTTAGACCTAATATTCACTACATCTCATGTAAGCACACATTGGTCTGGAAGTTATTCACAACTGCCCCCAGAGATCCATTCTGACCACATCTGGAAGAGAGACCACAATGCTAACAGAAATACAAATAAGCCTCAGCGTACACGTTCCACATCAAAGACCTGTTGCTAACCCTTGTTTAAGGGCTGGCCAAGGAGACCCACAATGGAATAATCTTTTAGCTCAAACTTACTTGTTTTTATAAGCAATGTCAGTACTCAAGTCGCCAACAATTAACCCCGAAGCCCAACTCCAACCAGTGAAGCTGTCTTTCCAAGGCCTTACCCATCCATCATGCTCAGTGTGCTTCCATGGACAGCTCAAGCAGTCCCAGACAGCACAGATCAAGGAAGCTTATGGAATGAGAAAGGGGCAGGAGGGTGTTAGCTTCAGCAATCTGGACCTAATCTTGGAACCAAGGAATCCACCACCCATTTTAATGGCAGAGAAACTGAACTTTAACAAGAAATGAAATGCCATATTAAATGCTATACAGATACCTGAGTACAGAGTGTGACTCTATACATGCTGCCTATCAACAGGGTCTAGTGAGTTTTCCCAGAAGTCATCTAAGACAGTTCACTGAGCACAGGAACTACTTCCTCCTACAGACAGAAATTAAGAGCCTCACACAGTGAGCTCCAGGCAAATGTCCACAGTGTGGCATGGCTATTTACAGGGTGTATGGAGCAGAAACAACATACTGTTTACATCCTGTTATAAGTTTTAAAAAATAAAATGCATCTTCTCCTATATAAAATTATTAGAAATTTCAGATCAATTTTACATGAACAGCAGGAAACATTTGACACTTTCTCAAACACAGGAAAGGAAGTTTTATCAACATAGGAAAAAAGAAACAAAGCAGGTATTAACAGTGAAGCAGGACTGTGGTTCCCACCAGGGGCAACATTCCCTCCATGTCTTCACTCGGCTCCATCTGCATTCTCAGTCATAAATATGTATACATGTGCACATCTGCATTCTTAGTCACAAAGATGTACACATGCGCACATATGCATTCTTAGTCACAAAGATGTACACATGTGCACATCTGCATTCTTAGTCACAAAGATGTACACATGCACACATATGCATTCTTAGTCACAAAGATGCACACATGTGTACATATGTACTCTTAATCACAAAGATGTACCCATGTGCACATCTGCATTCTTAGTCACAAAGATGTATACATGTGTACATATGCACTCTTAGTCACAAAGATGTACACATGAGCACATATGCATTATTTGTTTTTTTTTTTTTCTTGATGATTCTAACAAAACTGTCAGGTGTTAATGTCAGGCATTAAGGACAGTATATTACCAATGGCAAGTGCCAGTCAAATTGATGGGGTGCCAGGGACCTTGATACAGTTACTGATGGTTACCTCCCTTGTGTAGGAAACCTGATAGCCAAGTTCAGAAAAGCACGAGCCCTGTGTCACAGTAACCCTTCCCCTCACACAATGGGGTCATTTCAGTAAACTGTCATCCATTGTTTACACTGTATTTTCGGCCTGTTGTGCTCTTGCTCTGTCCTCAAAGATGTCAGTGTGCTGTTGATTTTCCTAACAGCCATTTTTAAAGGCCGCATCACTTGGTGAGGGACCGGAAGACCACAATATAAGAATTCTGCTTGTTCTGTTCATCTTTCTCTGTTTGAGTCAGACCTTGTGACTCAGAATAGTCTGAGCACGGAGACCAAGCAGAGCTTCCAAAATGTTAGTCCTTGCAGTGAGCATACACAGGACACAGTTTTAATTTGACAGTTGAAGAATCGGCTAACTAGTAAAGTTCAGAGAAACAAAGGCTGGGAGCTAAAAGGCCTGGTTTCCCAATCTTGAACTGGTAGCAGGGCCTCAGGCACACCATAATTTCTCTAGGTTTGTTTTATCACCCCTTATATGGCATACAAGTGTTTACCATGTTGGGAGCAACAGTACAAGCACTTTGCATGAGTCAAACCATTAGATCCCATAACAACAGTACAAAGCAGGTGTTACCACACTCACTTGTCACACGCACTGGCAGACAGAAGAACAGAGTGATGTGACAGAGCAGGAAGAATGCAGGCCACCAGAGAATCAGCACCACCGCTGGATCAGAGGATGGCCACCATTCCTCCCCACTTAAACCTTCCATGACATCTCAAAAATTTAATTAAAATTTAATTTCAATTAAAGCTATACTTTAGCCAGGCAGTGGTGGTGCACACCTTTAATCCCAGCACTCAGAAGGCAGAGCCAGGCGGATCTCTGTGAGTTCGAGGCCAGCCTGGGCTACCAAGTGAGTTCCAGGAAAGGCGCAAAGCTACACAGAGAAACCCTGTCTCAAAAAACCAAAAAATACTTTAATTGGTCACATTTATGCCACCATCTTCAAACTGGTCAATGCTTGCCATAATAACAAATTCTCCATCTTTAAATAATAAAATACTTAAAAGCATCTACGACATGAGTAGTAGATGATCACTTCAACGAAAGGTCAACCGAAAGTGAACTAGAAATCCATGTGCTTCACGGGCTTCCTGTTTGGTCAGTCCGTATGTGCAGTAGGAAGACCTAAGTTCATGGAACTGCAAGGCAGGAGGATGCTCTGTCATAAGAGCGCTCAGAATCAACCACAACCCATCCTCATGCCTCATCCATTTCAGGCAGACCTCTCCTAACAGGAACTCTACCCCCTATTCAATGCCCACCACCCTACTCCCTGACAGCTGCAGTAACATATGGAAGCCAGCAGAGAGCACATCTTTATCTGAGTTCAGCACACTTAGCAAAAGGTGTTAAAATTAAAGATGTACAAAGACAGCGTGGAAAAAAAAAAATCACCCATGTTCATGTACACCTCTCTTTTCCAAGTCAGCAAACAAATTTGAGTCCCACCTTTTTAAATTCCATCTTTTTTAATTTTCCAGCTTTCAAAATCCTTGTCTCTCCCCAGCCCAACTCAATCCTCATGTAAATAAATGGACAAGACTGCTAGTTTCTAGATTAATTATTCTAGGACTCCACTATGTATAAAAAATAAATATCTGGCAACATGCAAATTCCCAGGCTGTGTATTCATAGGTTACAGTATGTATGGTAGATCTACTGTAAGGCTCAGAAGTCAATACTACTGCCAAACATCCTCTGCATACGAGTATATACTATACCTATTCATACACATACACATGTATATATATATATATATATATATATATATATATATATATATATATATATATATATATATACACACACACACACACACACAGAAGCAGCAGCAGCAACCACCACCTTCCCCCATCACATCTCTGGCACAGATAGTTGAGAGAGTACCCTTTGAAAAGTCCTGTTGCAGATGTTTCAAGAGCAAAGTTACATGCTTTTCAATCACAGCTTAAAGCATTCAGCAGCACTCCCCCTCAGGAATGACTGGGTTTCCATCACATCTTTTCCTATGCATCTGTTCACAGTTCCGGAGGCACCATCTTTAAAGCAGACATCCCTGCCCTGAGCTAGTCACTGCCATGGCCCTCCTAGAAGGCAAAATCTCAGTACCAAAGTCCATGACAGTTTAACAATTCATCCCTAGCCCCAATCACCTGCCTAGATAACATCAGAGCAGTAGCTCTCCCCAGGAACTAATAAGCACTCACCAGACAGTGGCTTTTGGTTATGCACTTTGACCAGTAGAATATGCACTAACAGCTCATGAAATACTTCATAGTCAGTCCCTAGTCATCACTGCTTTCAGATCCATCATTCTCTGGCCAAACGCAAGTAGGAATTTGCACACTCATGCCTAGAGGAAAGGTATCCTGTGCACACAGGGCAAGCGGTCTGAGCATACCATGCTGATGGGTCACTACTTCTATTAAGACTATACTATAACAGGATGAAAAAGAGCCTCTCTAAAACCCTGTCACTGAACACCACGCTAAATCTTCTTATATAAGGCATTCTTCTTACACTCATTTCCTATGCAATCAGTCCCATAGTGACTGAGGTTTGAGTTACAGGAATCCACCGGCCCAGCGTTTCTGATTACACTTGTGTATGCTGTGAATGAAGTTACTGACACTCTATCTCAAATGCCACAAGTGGCCAGGACACCTGCTCCCAGTGCTCCAGGCCAGCTCTTCCCAGATCCTGCCAGTGAACAGTCCTCTAACAGGCTGGAGAGCCTTAACCTAGAGGAAAGATAGGCACCACTCGGACCTGGAAGACACCAGCCATCAGGCCAAGCTCAACAACCTCTCCTCCACCACAATACTCTTGTGCACAAACATGCTCCTTTTCCAGCCATTACAGCACAAACTTTAACTCCACAGTGACCACAGCCTGGGACCTAGCATGAACTCCAGCTCTCCTGAATCTGCCACACAGGACACAGACACCCAGGTAGGAAGGATCTGTCACATATGAAGCAGAAAAGACCAGCTACAAGGAAGTGACAGGTACAATCAGAACTGTATATGTCACAGGGCAGGAAGAAGGCGAAGATCACGAAGGGTGGGGGTGGCGTGTCTAGGTGAGCAAACCCTGCTGGAGGCGCTGCTAGCCAGGCAAGCACCTGGGCCCTGGGAGAGCCTTTCCATTAAATGCTTCTGATAAAAGTACAATATTTTAAACACCAACAGGACTTTGTGACCTGAGTTGAGTGTGTAAGTATTTTCTGTGTGTGCTACTCATTCCACAGAGCTTAACAGGGAAAAGGTCTACCTCTGACCCTCTACCTCTGGGAGACAGTTTAGACTTGCTCCATTTGGTTCCATTTCAAGCACATCTGAAGTCAGTGACCTTTTGGAAGACACATGGATATTGGGACAGGCCTTGAGTCATTTGTTCTAAGAACTCATTTGAAGGCAGAATGGATAAGGACCACAGAAGAGTTAAGGGAGAGTCACGGGCAGCACCCTCTTGACTTTACACTGGAGACTGTATCCCTAATGGCCACAATATAAATCAAAAGAAAACATTCGACATCAAAACCCAGCAATGTTTTCATTGCTGCTTATACACCCAGTTTGTTAAGAGCCCTCTCCAAATTCTATAACTCAAATGTAGAACTGGCCAATAAGCAATGTATGAGCAAGAAAGAACACAAGACAGTAAGAATGACCCATTAGTAGACCACAATAAAATAAAGAACTTTTCACCTATTACATAAAAATGCCAGAGCAGCAGATATCATCAGATTATTAAAAGAAAACAAAAGCAGGTCCCCGACGCCCTTGTGCCTCTTCCCTGTCATTGGGGGCTCCAGCCTCTGCCCCTCCCTCCCTCCCTCCCTCCCTCCCTCCCCTCTTCTCCCTCCTCTCTCCCCTTCCCTCTCTCTCCCAGAAACTAGCTTGCTAAGCTCAAAATCCCAAACTTAGAAGAGTCTGGCAAACACATACTGGGTATTCAGAGGAGTGAGGGGCGGGAGATGTTGTTTGGGAGCTATGCTGTAAGATGATGCTTATGGGGAAACGGGAAGGAGGGAGGGGCAGAAGGAAAGAAAGAACAACCATGGTGGTACATACCTTCAAGGAGAGGGAACCCTAGTTCAAGGCCAGCCTGAACTATACTGTGAGATCAATCTTGGGGGAGCAGAAAAAGTGTGTTTTTCAAAACCCTCTAAGCCAACAGGGCCTGGTGACTCAGACTTATCCCAGCTATTCAAGAGGCAGGAAGCTTATAGGATCAAGACCAGCCTAGACTACAGAGTGAGCTCAAGGCCAGCCAGAGCAACTTAGTGAGACTGTGTGTCTAATGAAAAGGAGGACTGGGATCTAGTTCGCTGGTTCTGCATTTGCCTAGCTTGCACAGGTCCAACCGGCAGGACAGCACACAGACAACCAAAGCAGCCATTCTACTCTCAAGGACTGTCCTGCTGCCTCTATGCAGATGGTAGCAGTGGGATGTGGGGAGCACTCAATCCTACCTACTACAGCTCGGCTCTGGAATAGATGAGTGAGCGGCATGTTCAGAGCAGCCCCTGAGGAAGGACTGGTGAAGCTTCCTTTTATGTTGCAGGACACATCTGCATACGTGGTTAAGGACATGGGCTTGGGAACCAACTACAGATGAATTAGAATTCCAACGTTACCCCGGACGGCCCTGGGCGAGTAATTCACCTCTCAGCCCTTCATTTCCACCATAAGCTACTGAGTCCTGAGATGACACAGTCTCTATCTCCCCCTTTGCCTCTATTTGGCCCAGAAAACTTTCCCCTCTTCCTTGAAGAACAATCTTAGAAGCTGGTGTAACGAGGTTCAGTGTCTGAGCTGCTTGGGATGGGGGTGAGTACTAGTGTGAGGAGGCTCACCCCATGAAAGGACAAAAGGCCATCACCTCTGACCTCTTCCACACTGACCCTCAGTGTGTACCCAAAGCAGTCACATGCTCCCTCCAACCCAGAACTAAGTCTAGAGCAAGCAACAGTTAAACCATGCAGGGTCTGGACAGTGGCAAGGGTGTCCTCACTAAGGTGCCGAAGACACAATGGTGGCTCATTTTCCTGCAGTACACTTTCCGCAGGAGGCTTTGCAACCTAGATTCCTTCGATGGCTATTCTTGAAATGAGTGGTGTTTTCCCCCGCCCCACCCCCACTGTTCTTGAAATGAAGGGATTTTTTTTTTTCTCTTAAGTTCTCATTTGTAACCAAGAACATAAGGGACATTATTGGGAAAATCTGGGCAGCCTTTGACTCTCAGAAATGGAGGAGTGTAACCAAGAGGAAAGTCAAAACTTGTCAGAGAAATGACGGCTTAGAGACCAAGACTGAGCAAAGACTCGCGCTTTGTATTCAGTGACTTGGCTTGTGTAAGTGCAACGAGTGCACGTGGATTGTACATCGGTTGGGTGTGAGCACAGGCACATGCATGTCCCAGCACATGTGTGAATGTCAGAGCACAAACTTTGGTGCTGGTCGTCACCTTCTACCTTAATGCAGGGCCTCCACTCTGTTCACAGCTGCACACCAATCGCAAGGCTAGCGGGCTGGTAAGGACCTGAGAATTGTCCTGTCTGCCTCCACCCTCCATAGCAGCCTCGGCAATGTAGGCACATACTACTGCATCGGGCTTCACCTGGGTTCTGGGGATTCAAACTCAGATCTTTATACGTGCACCAGAGCTTCCCCCAGTGCACCCTCTCTTCAACCTCCTTTCTCCCTCTCTCTCTTTCTCTTCCTCCCCCACCCCAAACCTTAACTGTTGGTCCTTGGTTTCTGAAAGCAGGCGCAATCTCTGCTTGCTTAACCCAGAAGAGGCTGTCACAAGCAGAGAACACATTGATATTCTGTTTTACCGTGTAGACAGCATCTATGTCTATGCTCAGATCTAGCTCTGATTCTTGTACATTCATAGCCTACGGACTATTCAACTCCCCGTCACTCAAGTCCACATAATAAATTGTCATGAATCACCCACTGTAAGGCTCTGTGATATGTACTTACAGCTCAACTCAAGGCAAGCAGAGGTTGCTGCACTTCAAATTCAACTGGAAGTTTTGTCATTTGTGCTTGGAAAGTGTTCATTTAAGTATGAAACATTAATTGTTTGGTATCTGGGGTCATACACAATGCAGTCCAATGGCACAACTGTAAAACATTCTAAATAGTGACCCGTGAACCCAAAGGAAACCACAAACAGGATTGGTTTGACCCGTGTGGCATTGGTGTTAAGGTTTTTAGTAAGTTACTTAAAAATCTTGATTTCCATGAAAATTGGACAATCTGCCACAGGCACTCCTCCACCTGGCCGCCACCTGGCAATGACAAACAGGCTGTAAGCAGTATCTGCTCCTGTTAGAAGGGACATCAGGGCCCTGGTATGTCACATTCTCAGTCCCCAATGTTACCTGACCTCTGACACACATCACCAGAATTGTTACACACTGGCCTGGAGAGATTCCAGTCTAGGATTCTTGTCTTATATACGTTACAAAAGACAAAACATAAACACACACAAACCCACATGTATTTCAAGTGTTTTAAAATTAAAATCTCCTTTTCCATGGAGGAAAAGAAAACACCCTTTTCCATATCATTACATGTTCCCTGGATTTTGGATTTTCCAGAAACAAGGAACTTTTAAATCACTGTATCTTATTTATTTACTGTATTATTTAAATGTTTTCAAGGTCTGTCAAGATGCTATGATTCTGTTGTAGGCATATTGCTGCCTCTTGGGTGTTTAAAGTTGTTTGGGGACATTTGCCCAGTTCACTAGAAAAGGAAGCGACTGGAGTAAAAACCTCAGAGTGTTTCAGCTGCTTTGGTTGACCATCACAACTCTCAAATACGCAAATCCTGATTTTATAAGCTGAAAGAACGAGTATAAATGCTGTGGATGATTGATTAATAAATAAAACACTGATTGGCCAGTAACCAGGCAGGAAGTATAGGCAGGACTAGCAGAGAGGAGAATTGAGGGAACAGGAAGGCAGAGAGAAGGAGATGCCAGCCTGCCGTCCAGGGAACATCATGTAAAGACAGCAAGTGAAGCCACAGAACACATGGTGACATATAGATTAACAGAAATGGACTGAGTATAAGAGTAAGAGCTAGACAATGGTAGGCCTGGGCTAATGGCTGAGAAGTTTAAATAATATAAGCGTCTGTATGTTTATTTTATAAGTGGGCTACGGGACTGCCAGGGCTTGGTGGGAGCTGGGAGAAAAACTCTAGCTACAAATATAAAGGCAATGTTTCTGAACAGTCAACAATACACATATTTGTTCCTTTCAGCCTTCCCTTCCTCCTATCCAAGGAAGGCAGATGGAAGGCCTTACTTGTAGCCCTGAACAAGACTAGAACGCAGCAACTACTCAATAACGCTGGACAACCATGGGACTGCTTAGGGAAGGGAAGGAGGAAATGAAGGGGCAGATACGGGACGAGATAGAACCAACCTTCTTCCTCAGCCAAGGCATCCACCAGAGCTCTCTGCTCTCTCTTCTCACTTCCTCCACCCATGCAAGAATCGCCTTCCTTCATCATCCAAGACACATCATTACAAGCCGCCACTCGGAGGCTCATCTTCCTAAAACTCTCCCAAAAGTAAAGGCTGACTTTAAAACATAAGATAAAATAAAATAGTATACCCAAACTTATATTTGCATTCCCCTACACACACAGGAAAAAAGAAGTCACCAACTCAATATGGCAGAATTTTCTGGTCAAAAAAAAAAAAAAAAAAAAAAAGGTAGTTGATGCTGCATGGTACACCCACATACACAGCGAGGGAGGGATATGGACTGGAAGTTTTATTTTCTCAGAAGGGCTGAAGGATATAGAAAAGGGAATGAAGGGATCTAACAGACAAGGCAAAAGAAACAGGCAGAGAATCAGTTGAGTTTTTTGGTTTTTTTTTTTTTTTTTTTTTTTTTTTTTCCTGAGGAGGCCAATAGCATGTGATCACGAAAAGCATAAGCTTCGCTGATAAATGGAGCTGGACCCAGTGTTGCCGTTATTCTGACTCCTGAGCAGGAGCCTTCCCCTCCCAGAGTCTTCCTGCTGCTTCCTGGAAAAGAGGGTGACAAACCCCAAGATGGGCTCCAACACCCAGTGTGCCACAAAAGCAACATGGCGGTTAATTGGCCAGCCCTACGTCAGAGCTGCTGGCTGCCTGCCAACCGCCTAAGAATGTATGCTGCATTTCTTAAAATAGCTGTGCAATGTGCTGGGACCTCCAGGGGACTGAGGGAAAGCTTGTCTAGGCCTCCTCAGTTCTAATCTCAGAAGGAAACTCTGGAAACCAAAAGGTGTAAGTCTTCACTGCTTACCCTGCAGAAAACTTGTTGACTTCGTCCCTCAATACCAAAGACAGGAAAGAAGCAGATCTCAATTACTAAAATCACTGAGTACAACAGAAACCTCCTCCAGGTTTCCACTATTGATCCTCAAGTCTATCCTTATAGTGCCAATAATTCTAAGAAAACGAACATTCATTTAGGACTTTGATGATTCTGAACATATTCTTTTAACAATCCTGAGAAACAAATCAATATAAACCAGCAATTCTCAACCTGTGGGTCACAACCCCTTTGGGAATCAAATGACCCTTTCACAGGGATGGCCTAAGACCACCAGAAAGCACAGATATTCTACAATTTTATGATTCATAATAGTAGCAAAATTATATTTGTGAAGTAGCAGTGAAAATAACTTTACAGGTGGGCATCCCCACAATATGAGAAACTATATTAAAGGGTGACAGCATAAGGAAGGTTGAGAACCACTGCTATAAACAGAGCCTGTAAGTGTAGAACTAGTCGCATCAAGCATAACGGCAAAGACCAATCCCAGCGCTCTGGAGGCAGAGGCCTCTCCATGAGTTCAAGGTCAGCACAGTCTTACATGATGAGGCCCTCTATGACTACTGCTATTGCATGAGACATTAAATTCTTCAAAAAATGAAAATAAATGATGAACACTGGGTATGGTAGTGCATGCGTATGATTTCCACACAAGGCAGAAGGACCCAGAGCTCAACGCCAGCCTGGGTAAGTTACACATTTGTAGCCAGCCTGACGCACATTATGAGATCTTGCTACAAGGACCTTGATAGGATCGGTGTCTTTTGCCATGTGTTTGAGTTAGGAAAGAACCCAAGAGCCCTCGATATTATACTATTAGGACTCTAATTGGGAATCATGTGGACAAGTAAGAGGCTAAGAGGCCAGAGTTCTTACCTCCGGCCAATTGCAAGCAGCAAACTTCTAATCAAGCCACTGGGAAGAAAATTGTGGCTGCCTAATAAATTCAGCTTGCTTTTTGAACAATTTCTTCCCATAAGTAAATTTAAAAGGTTTAAAAGGAGAAGAACTATTATACATCTTTATCAGGCTCTGTTGCTAATGCCCTAGGAGTTCCCAGAAAAGCATCATGAACTAACAATATGAACTCTTAACAGCCAATGATTCAAGAGACCACAGTAGGCATTAAAAAAATAAGGCTTAAAAATCAAAAGGACAGCAATGAAGAAAACCGTGCTGGAATCTGGATGCAATTCAAACAGAGCCTGGCACCCTTTCCATTCTCCTGCAAAGAGCCCTGTTGCTTCTGGAACGGTGTTTGGCACCCAGAAAGTGGCACCATACAGAACCAGCACAAAACAACACATGATTATAAATACAGCATGCTAATACACAATAGTATGATAACATCTGCTGTGTATTACTGCTACCACATGTCCAACATCCTGCTAAGCACTATATGTGGTATGTACATGTATGTACATATATATATATATGTGTGTGTGTGTATATATATATATAGCTTAGACTTAAAATCTATAAACTCTATATTTACATACAGAATGATTATAAATATATAAACACATTACTTACACACAAGTAATATAATTACAATTACCCCGAGGCAAATGGCATACCCACTTGGTGGATGAAAAATATCTATGACTGTAAAAGCATAAATGCCCTTTCCACAGTTATAGTCAGGGAGGGAGGATTTGCCTGTACTTTTTGCATACTGTATCACCAAAGGAAGTCCTCAGGACAGCTGACAGCCACACAGGATGGGGATATAGATTAACACTGTGCATCTGGCAAATGTGCGGACAAGGCCAGCAACCTCTCTCTCTCTCTCTCTCTCTCTCTCTCTCTCTCTCTCTCTCTCTCTCTCTCTCTCTCTCTCCCCCCCCCCCCTTCCTCTCTCTTCCTCTCTCTCTCCCTTCCTCTCTCTCTCTCTCTCTCTCTCTCTCTCTCTCTCTCTCTCTCTCTCTTTCTCTCTCTCTGTCTCTCCCTCCCTCTCTCTCCCTCCCTCCCTCCCTCCCCCACTTCTCTCTCATTGGAGAGAATCATCACTGGTGTTCCCTCAGAGCTGGGTACACTATATTGAGTTAAATGCAGCTCCAGGACAAAGACCTCCTTCACAGCTCACAGTCCTTCTTCTAGGAAAAATAAAGCAACTCCTGAGAAAATCACTATAAATTATATTTGTAACCAAGGATTATGGACTACTGCCTAAGGTAAGCCACTCTCCAGAGGTTCTCTGGATATTGAAGAGTCAGTGTATGAGAATGGAAGAAAAGTGAGCAAAACCAGCTGCTTCAAGTGTTCACTGCAGTTTGTAAGTCCCTGCAGGCTCTGAGCCAGAGAGACAATGACCTACCACATCAATGCCACAGTGTTAGAAGGTAGGGTTTTGTCCAACGGTGTATCTAAGGAAGTTTCCATTGCTGAAAATCTGACTCCACAACCTTGGTAAAGTTAATAGCAAACAGTACTACACAGTTACTTGTTGGGTTTTCTGAACTTGCTCTTAGACAAAGGCTGGGGTGAGCAATTTGTTGATTCCAAAACCAAATATAAAATGTAAATGCCTGTGTCTCTTTTCCTGTTGCTATGATAAGCTACTCTGACAGAAGCAACGCTAAAGAGAGGTCATATTTTGGCTCACAGCTCAAGGGAACAATCCACTGTGGCAGGAAGTCCTCCGAAGAGCAGCTTGACTGAGGCAGCCAGTCATGTGTGTCCAGTCAGGAAGCAGAGAGGTTGAATGCCTGAGCTCAGCTTACTTCTCCTTTTAATACGGCCTGAATCCAGCTCCAGGTTTGCCACTGAGAGTGGACAGGTCTTCTCACTCAATTAACCTAACCAAGCAATTTTCCCCAGGCCCATCCCCAGGGTATTCTAGATCCCATCAAGTTGACAAGTGAGATGGCATCATAGCCTGCTAACCAGAAAGATGCCTTCGATTGTCCTCTGTTTTCTCTGTGTTCTCTTCTCTTGTCCTACATGCTCCTCATCTCTTTAAGTGGCATATTGGGGTGGATTATCAAGGCTCCCAGGAGCAGTTGTCTTAGTTGGGGTTTCTACTGCTGTGAAGAGACACCTGACCAGGGAAACTCTTAGAAAGGAAACCATTTCATTGGGGCTGGCTTACAGGTTCAGAGGTTTAGTCCATGATCACCATGATGAGAAACATGGCAGTGGCAGGCAGACATGGTGCTGGAGAAGGAGCCAAGAGATCTATCAGCAGGCAGCAGGAAGAAAGAGTGAGACACTGGGCCTGGCTTGAGCTTCTGAGACCTCAAAGCCCACCCCCAGTGACACACTTCCTCCAACAAGAACACAAGTCCTAATCCTTTCAAATAATGCCACTCCCTATGGGCTGTTTTCATTCAAACCACCACAGCAGTCTTTGACTTCTGCCTGAAACTCTGGTTACAACCTGGGCCAACAGAGCCAGGATAAAGGATGCCTTTTCAACATCAGCACTCATAGCAAGTCAACCCTGGACCCAGACGAAAGACTGACTTGTCCCACAAAGCTTCTGGAATCACTCTTAGTCAGGGGACTTTTCCTTCTCTCCCAACTTCTGCAAGCATCAGCCACTTTCTACCACTATTCCGTTATACAGAGAAGTTAGTGTTTGAATGCCACAGGATCAAGATGCTGACCCTTAAGTGGCCCCGAATCAGTGTTCCTTGAATCTTGGCTTTCCTTCTCCTTGTCACCATGGGCATCTGTCATTTTTTTAATAGGCCTTTTTCTGGGGACTCTCTTGAGCAAATCAGAGTTGACTTGAAATATTTGGACACTTACTGGCATGGAAAGAGATACAAAGTACAGTGACCCAACAGAGCCCTAGGAAATCTCTATTGTAACTTGCGTAACCATAGGAAACACTAAGTCTACATAATCTTTTTGCCCCTTAGGGAGAATTCTAGCTGCCTAGTCTTGTGTAAACCACAAAATTCAGAGCAATTAATGTAACTGCCTTGAGGTATTTTTTTTTTCATGTTAGTCTGTGTCTATAAAGATTGTGCTGACGAAGGATGGGTAATTTGATGGATGCAGCAACAGTCACATCAGATACACACAAACTACTGCATCCAGCAGGTTCAGAAGGCACAGCCTTCTCGGTAGTCGATGGAACTCTATCTAAAACAGACCACATTCTAAGAACATTTTCCACTCCTAAACAATGGGAACTCTAACAGACCCTCTGAGAATTGTCCTTAAAGGTTGGTCAGCCTGCATCATAAGCCAGTCCCCAGCACTTGCTGTTGGGGTGTTCTAAGAAGCAACTGAGTGCTGCCACTAAAATCATATCCAAATGTGGGGCTGGAGTTGAGTGTGGATGCACTCTGAATGGCACTGAAAATTACAGTTATAGCATTCATATATAGGAGCTGGTGTCTGTTCATTCTTTTTCCTCACCTGGTGACTTTAAGGTCCTTATGGCAGAGCCAGCTGAAGTTCAACTATTTAAGAGTTCATTGTAAACTCGAGAATAAGAAGCAAGGAAAATACAATAAACTATTTTAAAATAAACAAAGCTGTTTCTTCCACAGAGACTTGTAAAAGTCACCTTAAAACATATCCATGTCACAGCTGGAGAGGCAAGGTGCTCACTGTACAAGCTTGAGCTTGGGATTCAGAACCCACGTTCAATCACATAAAAGACAAGCAAGACAGCATGCATTTGGAATCCCAGCACTGGACATGGACAGACAGGTGACCTCCAAGGGCTAACTGAGCAGCTACCCTACCAAACTTGGTGAACTCTAGGCCACTGAGAGATCCTGTCTCAAAAAGCAAGGTGGCCAGCTTCTAAAGAATAGCTTCCAAGGTTGTTCTCTCCACATGCATGTGCCTATATATATAAATGCACTGGCACACACATATACCCTAATATAAACACAAAACAGCTTGGCCATGTGGATGGTGTTCATTATTGGTTTTTGTTTCAGTCCCTCATAAATATAAATTAGATTCAGTTCTCACAGGTGAGTTCTCATAAATTCCTAATGTATAAACAGTTTAAGATTTCTTCCTTTTCCTATGTCTTTGCTAAGAGTAATATTAATAAGAATTAAAAATCTAACTATTATGTGAAATTCTTCATACAAAAAAATTTGAAGAATTTAAGTTCTGTTTTGGTGGAAAACACATATTTTCTTCTAAGTAAAAAACTGCTTCCAGGTAAGATATCGAGCTCAAAGCTGCCTCCATATAAGCCTGTAAGGAAGCACCAGAGTAAGAAAAAACAAACACGCCCAGGCAATGGTGGCGCACATCTTTAATCCCAGCTCTCGAGGCAGAGCAGGTGGATTTCTGTGAGTTCGAGGCCAGCCTGGACTACAGAGTGAGTTCCAGGACAGCCAGGGCTACACAGAGAAACCCTATCTCGAAAAACTAGAAAACGCTAAAGAAAGAAAAGAAAAAGAACAGCTTCAGAAATCCACCAAGGAAATGAAAGGACACTTGAAAAGTGTAGAGAAAAAGATGGGCAGTTTTCAAACCAAACACTAACGGGCACAAACGGTCTGAAAGGTCCCAGAACAGTACCAATGGCTGCTCTAAGTGCCACACCCACAGCTTTAGAAAGGTCATCCAGCACATAAGACAAAAGAACTCTAGAGTCGAACTACACCCAGAGCAGTGGTCCTCAACCTTCCTAACTCTGTGACCCTTTACCTCATGTTGTGGTGACCCACAATCATAAAATTATTTTGTTGCTACTTCATAATTATGATTTTGCTACTGTTATGAATTGTAATGTAAATATCTGATACACAGGATATCTGCTATACAACCCCCGTGAAAGGGTCGTTCAACCCCCAAAGGGTTAACAACCCACAAGTTGAGAACCAATGCCATAGATCTTAAGGACTCAGCAGATACACACAAAATACTGCATGCAGCAGATTCAGAAGGCACAGTCTTCTCAGCAGTCCGTGGAACTCTGTCTAAAACAGATTGTATTCTAAGCCACAAACCAAGTTTTACAAATCATAAAAGAAATGAAGTAATTCCTTCCATCTTATCAGATTATAATGCAATAAATCTAGAAATCAACAAATGACCGAAACCACACGAATACACAGAGACTAAACAAAGTGCTCGTGAATGGCCAGCAAATCGCTAAAGAAAACAAGGAGGACATTTAAAAATCCCTGGAGTGCAAAGAAAATGAAAACATAGTTTACCAGATACTTTGAGATGGCCAATGCAAAAGAAGGTTTATGCACAGAGTACTTACACTAATAAAAAGAGGAACATCTCAAATAAATAATCCAATGTTGCAACCTAAAGTCTTATAAAAACAAGAACAATCCAGATCCCAGAGCAGCAGACAGCAAGAAATAATAATGATGAGAGAAGAGATTAATGACATGAAGACAAATACAACAATACATAGACTCAAAGGCTTGGTTCTTTGTAAAAACTAAAACACTGAAAACAGCTACCCAAGCTTACCAAGATGAGACAGACAGACAGACAGATACTAAATTAACAAAAAATAAAAACCAATGAGAGGCAGTTTCCACAGATTACAATGAAATCCAAAAACTCATTGGGTAGTATTTTGAAAACTTACCAAAAACCATGAAAGTCCAACAGAAATGGATCAAGTCCCAGACATACACAGGCTACCAGAATTAGGTCATGAGGATATACGCAATTTAAACAGATCCACACAACGATGCATGAGCTGTAAAACAGTCTCCCCAAAGCAAAGCCCAAGACCAGACAGACATACCAGCAAATTCTACCAAAATTTCAAGAAGAGCTATCAGCCCTGCTCACACCGCTCCACAGCATAAAATGAAAAGGAACACCACCAAACACATCTAAAGTTGAGCATTACCCTGACACCAAAACAGGGTAAGGATACAGCAACAACAAAGAAAACTGGAGACCAATTTCCTCCATGAATATTGACACAAAAATTCCTAATAAAATGTTTGCAAACTAAACTAACAAACATCACCTAATTGGTTTCATTCCAGGATACAAGTTTGGCTCAACATATAGAATTCATTATGTATGTAAATATGTATGTAAACACACTTTTAGTCAGAAAGCATATGATCATCTCAACAGATGCAGAAAAGCCCTTTGACAAAATCTTCAACATCCCTTCAAGAAAACAGGCAAAATGAAATGGGAAGTTATATATAAAAGCAACCTACCATTGCCAAATTACATCAACTGCTTAAACAGAAAATAAATTCAAGTGTATTCAAAAAAATAAAATTAGGGCAATTCTTACAGTCCTAGCATATTACATATAAACCACAATTTACTCTAAAATGTGATATGAAATGAAAGTAAACAGGTCTGTCAGTTAGTAAACTTCCTTTACATTCTAACCCGATCTGGTCTAACTTTGTCATCTATAGTGCCCATCCTTCTCAACAGCATTTACTGTCAAGTTCATTGAAAAGTGCTCTAACAGGGATTTGTTTTTCAAACTATTTATTCTTTCAACATTTGCTCTTGCAAGTTTTCTATTCTCCCTGTAGAGCTTTGAATCTGCTGTCCTCTGACATTCTGCAGAAGGGCAGCTTCTAACCAAGTCCTCTGAGCTGCACTTCTGAGATACTAAGAATTACCACAGAACAGAGAGAACTGAAGCATTAGAGGACTCCAGGGAAGCTTCTAATTGCTTGAATTTGGCCAAAAAGGTTTCTGGCACTGACCCCTTATCAACTGTGACTGCTGCTCATATGCGGGCTCAGGCGGGTGGGGGGGGGTGTATGTGTGTGTGGGGGGGGGTGTGTGTGTATGGATCTGATCAGACTAAAGGGGACAGATCTCATCCCAGGGACAGGGGCCCATCAAGACCAAACAGAATGGTTTATCAGTAATGTCATTAGAGGGAACTATACAGAGGTAGTGGAAGCAGTTCGTCGGGATTCAAACTCACTAGGCATGCTGACACACACCTATAATCCCAGCACTTTGGAGGCAAAAGCAAGACTATCGAAAGCTCAAGGCCACTTTATCAGGAGTCCTTGTCTCAGTGTCAACAGTAAAAATGGAGTCATTCGTGTCGGTCCTTCCAACAGTAACTGAAGCCATGACAGTAGGGAAATGGTTCTAACGCACGGTGACCCAACACGCGATCCCTCTCACCAGAACTCCTTCTCTGTGTCCCCTATCCAGAGTCACAGGAAAGACGGCTCCCAGAGAATGTATGCCATTGCCTGACTTTTGTCTTTGTCTCTTTGAATTCTGCTTTACAGTGGTGCTTCTACCTTCAGCTTCAACTATCTGGCTCCTTTCACTTATAGACTTATTACAATGTGTCCTTTCTGTGATGGTGGGTGGTCACTGTCACCTTGATGGGGTCTGGAATCACACAGGAGGCACACCTCTGAGCATCCCTGTGAGGGATTGTTTAGCTTAGCCTCTGGGCTTGCCTGTGAGGTGGGAAGATCAGCCATAAATAAGGGCCAGGAGACGGCTCAGCGCATTGACTCAAAGCATGTGCTAGGCACCCCTGGTGCCCTGAGGACAATCCTCAGCACCTGCGTGGAAGAAGAGACTGCCTCCCCAACAGTCATCCTCTGACCCGACCTTGGATTTCAGGAACTGCAAATCCTGCAGTTCAGACCATCAATATGAGAACAATCATCTGTGATGGAGAGCTTGTATATGGGAGCAGACCATCTTGTAGGAACCAGATTGATGGCCTTGGGCTCCAGAACGATTGATTACCAGACTAATAATTTCTCTGACTTCTTACAGGCCCTGCTCAGACAATGATGCACTTCCTGACTGCTCAATGACACAGACCTTCTTCCCCCTGCACCAACTCTTATTCATCCTATTCTGGACAGAACAGGCGTCTCCCAAACAATGTTCTAACTGGGGGCCTCCACACAGGGTTCTCATGAAATACCAGCGATCTCTAGGACACCCTACCAAAGACACCGATCTCAAAGCCTTGCCCCAGCTCTTCTCCAGCATCCGCCACAGCTGCAGCTGGAGAGAGAGAGAGAGAGAGAGAGAGAGAGAGAGAGAGAGAGAGCACACCCCTTTTGGCAGAATGGTCAAATTCCATAAATGCCACCCTTTCTTCTCAACCCCTGCATGAGCTGAAGGAGTTCCACAATGGACAGAATATTTCATTCACACTGCTGGAGAACAATTTTTCTCATAGGGAAGCTGGGTAGTTAAATTCTCAACCAGATGAGGGGCCTATTCATGACTACCTCAAATGACAAATGACAAAACTGTTCTCTTGTCTCATAATACTTCACATTTTTTTTTTGAATCATAAAATCTGTGTTGCAAATTTAACCCTTTTGTTTCCTGCTTGCACTTTTGAGGTCACCCATTATGCAATAATTTCTCTGTCTCTGTCTCTGTCTCTCTCTCTCTCTCTGTCTCTCTCTCTCTCTCTCTCTCTCTCTCTCTCTCTCTCTCACACACACACACACACACACACACACACACACACACACACATACACACTCCTCCGGCTAACATAAATTTATTAAGGAATATAAATAACAGTTACTCTCTACAGCCACACCATCCTGAACGTGCCCCCAATCTTGTCTGATCTCGGAAGCTAAGCAGAGTCGGGCCTGGTTAGTACTTGGATGAGAGACAAATAACAGTTACCAGACACTGAGTGCCTACATCATGTTGGCTACAAGATGAAATTTTAATAACTGTTGTCCCTCAGCATAGACTCTAAATGTTCTTGGAAACTGTCTTTGGTGGTTCTCTGGTTCTTTTATCCAGGAACCTATAAATAGTGCACAGCTAGGCTCTAAGCGCTGAGCATGAACTAATTTAGCAAGTTCAGAAAAGTGATGGTTTCTGCACACAACAGTTATAGTTCTCCTTTTCATTGTCACTGAGGAAGAGGAAAAAGGGGTTGGGCACTGGTTTCCCTTTGCTGGCTCTCAAATTCAGAAGTCTTTTGAAAGACCCAAGCTACCTCAGCTGAGCTGATGAGAGCCAAGGAGATACTGGGCCAATCGAGGGCCAGAGCCTTGAAAGTGGGTATATTGCAGAGGCAGCAACTGAGATAATCAACGGGTACGAAAACACACAGCAAACCCAAGGTGAGCATGGCCCAGCTAGTGTGTCAGCATCCACACTACATGCCCCTCTTAGCACTGAAGGTCTGGTGGGCACAGCTCACACATAAAGAAAGAGACAAGGAGGCAGACTTGAAGGGCGTGACCAAGACAGAAGTCCCAACAAGTCCCAAGCAAGCTAATTAAACAATGAAGGTCCCCGTTCCAACAAGCAAGAATTTATACTTTATTTATATTTAATTTAGCTAAAAATAATACTAGACTGTCGGCGGTTTCGAGAGCCAAGAGTGACTTTCTAAACGCAGGAAACCTGTGAGTCTGGTGTCTACACAGGCTCCGCGAGTGTGTCCAGGATGGTTCAGATGGAAAGTGTTATCTGTTTAGTTCTCTGCCCTGCATATCCACCAGAAGTGCCACGGGCAAGCTTTCCTAGCAATCAACAGGGAAACAGGTTTTCCTGTCCCTCTGGTGAGAGGTGACAGCCACTGAGGAGCGGCTCTTGTGTGTCACCACAAGCCTCTGAAAAGAGGTCTGTCATCTGGGGAACACCAAGGCCAGAAACCTATCTTGCTTACTGCACAGTGACCAAAGAAAGCATTCCTCCCAGCAGTGTGTGGATGTGGACAGCGGGTACATCCCATATTCAGAGAGACGGGAAGCAATTGACATGACCGCCAGCAGAGGTGAGTTATGAAATAATCCACACAGTTAGTTAGCCTGTACTAAAGGAACAACTCTGCCCTCCTAAGACTGCCTCATGCCTGAAGTGACCTGCTCTTGGAACGAAAGTTAAAACTTCTTTATCTTCCCATTGCCAGAGTGCTTTGTGGAAGCATTTACTAAGAATAAAACTCAAAATTTAACCCAGCTCCCTGTGCTGTATTTATGTCTAATCGCTTTGGCCCAGGAATGTCCTTTGTAGGTGGCCAGCAGCAAATAGATTTAAAGTCTATTATTCCGCTTTTTACGGGAAACAACTTAATGAGTCCACTGCATTTTAATCTAAGGATTAGATGCTTAGCTCCTGGAAAATTCCTTTTAGAAACATCAATCAGGATCTTTTTAAGCATTTTTTTATCAGAAGGCCCAATTACCATTTACACATTTATTAGTACTTAAGCACCTTAAGTAAAGGCCTTTAACCCAAAAAGGAAAGACAGCCACTGCATAGTTAACAAGAAAGCCCAGATCTCCACTGGGACCATCTAAATATATACCACGCCTTAAAAATAGAGTGGGAATGAACGCTCACCACTGAAGGTGTGTCTAACCAAACGCAGACGATGACGCCTGAATCCTGACCTCCTGCAAAGCCTGTCCTCCATGGCATGTTTGCTTTGGGGGTTTGTTTTTAAGACTTCCAAATGGATTTCAAATACATTTAGTGCACCTCTTCAAAATTCTCAACACAAAAACAATTATTTCATTTAAAAAGGCATAAATCTCCTAGGATAATGATAGCAGGAGCAGAGAGAAAATCTTCAAGTTGTTTTTAAAGCTGGAATATACAGGCAATAGACTTAACAGAGCAAAAGAAGGCCAATCTTCTAGTTCTGCCTCAGAAACAGACCTTCCAGAATGTTCCAGCATATAAAACATCTAGCGCAAATGACAAGAAAAGGGGGTGGGGGGTGGGGAATGCAACTTGAAGCAAAGATGGTTCAAAAAAATAAAGTTTCAGAAGCTTAAAAAAAATTAACCACAGAATACCCAGTTAGTTTATGAAAACATTAAAGAAACAGCAACAACAGAAAATAAAATAAACATGGTAACAAACATAAAATTTTAGAAGGGTTCCAAGAAAAACTTAAGAATTATCCTTGGGAAGCGGCGCTCAGAGACAAGTCAACTTCTTGGAAGGAAGCTGAGAAAACAATGGGGAAAGCCAATACTGTAGCAGAGAACATAAAACAAGGAAAGAGTCTCCTTCCAGATCCCGTGACAAACACCAGGCAAACAGAGCTTAGAAGAGGAGGGGCTTATTTGGCTTACAATTCCTTGCTACAATCCATCCCTGCAGGTGAGTCAAGTTGGGGACTCAAGGTAAACAGCCACTTAACAAGCAAGAGCAGAGAGGAAAAAAGTATGCATGCTCCCTACTCAGCTACTTCTCTCCTTAAACAGGCCCCCAAACCAGGAAATGGTGCCACCCACATTCAGGGTGAGTTTTCTGGCCTCAATTAACCAATTAAGAAAAATCCTTCACAGGTAAGCCCACGGGACAACCTGATCTACTCAGTTCCTCCCTGAGAATCTCTTCCCAAATGCTGCTAGGTTTTGTAACATGGTAAAGCTATTCATCAAAGTGTCCATTTGGATCTCAGCAAAAAACAAAAAGTGTAACTCGACCATGGTGTGGTATCAGTAAACTGTCTGACACAGATGATAAAGACACAATAAAAGGTCCTAGAAGGAATGGAGAATCGGTAGGTGCTGGTGTTCATATGAAACCCTTCTTACAGTGTTCTTACAGAAAGAATGGAGAAGAATCAGTAGGTGCAAGTGTTCATCTGAGACCCTTCTTACAATGTTCTCACGAACCTGGATGCTAGGAGACAGGGAGCGGCACTTCTCTATCCACAACTCAGTGATTTCCAGCCGGGAATTCTACACCAAGCCAGGCAATAAATTATACATGAGCACCACATTCTCAGGTATATAGCAGCTCAGAAGTCTTACCTTCCATTTGCAAATTGTTAGAAAGCTAGAAAAATTAGAAGATAAAAGCAGAAAAATCAGAATATGGGGTGGAGGAAAGAGGAAAGCCAATGCAGAGGCAGGGTACAAGTACCCTACAAAATAAATCCCAGCAAGCCCATAGCACAGGGATGGATGCCTAGGTTATGGTTCCAGGTGTGAGTCCTTCAGGATGAAACTGGTATGTGTTAAAATATTGCCAGAAGCCTCGTGTGGAAAGCTGCAGTTACTGATGCATGCCTTTAAAAAGAAAAGGTAAATTTTTTTAAAAAATTAAGATAAATGTAGCTGAGCTGCTAAGCAAGGCATTCATGAATCTTATTTACATAGTACAAGGTAAACTTATTTACATAGTACACCTGGTAAAGAGCAGCATAAAGAGACTGGACCCTTAAAAAAGTATAAAGCACCTGGGTGGTGGTGGCACACGCCTTTAATCCCAGCACTCCAGGAGGCAGAGGCAGGTGGATCTCTGTGAGTTCAAGGCCAGCCTGGTCTACAGAGCAAGTTCCAGGACAGCCAAAGCTATACAGAGAAACCCTGTCTCGAAAAAACAAAAACAAACAAACAACAACAAATTATAAAGCCTAAACTTTTAAGTCAATGTTACAACCTATATTAGGCTTAACGACTTACAAAGTAGTTTCACCTGTGCCTCTTCCTTTCCACTTAGCACTCTGCTCCGGCAACAGTAACCCCTTCACAGGAAGGAGTGGCCTCTGAGAAATCAAGCAAATTGATACACCATCCACCAACAAGTTTGCAGACGCTGGACTACAAAGAACATAGTATGCTCAAAGTGAATTCCAGACTTACACACTGCTCCTGACAGGGCCCTGGGGAATATAGAGAAAAGGAGCCTGATGGGAATCGAACCTGGGTTCTTCTCTCACGACACTTACCACATCCCTCCATGTTCCATTCCATGATATATTTGAAATAGTCAAATTCATGAAAACAGCAAAATGTTTAACACCAGAGGTTATCGAGCAGGAAAAAACCAAGAGTTGTGTGATGGGATTAGTATTTCATGTAATCAAAGAAAAAGAGGCTATCAGCTTGAGAGTGGGGAGTGGGGACTAAGCTACCCTCCTAGTAGCTTGGAAGGAAGGAGAGAGGGGAACTGAAATTATGTTTTAATTAAAAAACATTTTTTTTTTAGAGTCTGGAGAGATGGCTCAGGGGTTAAGAGCATTGGTTGCTCTTCCAGAGGACATGGGTTCAATTCCCAGCACCCACATGGTAGCTCACAAACTGTCTGTAACTCCAGTCCCAGGATGTCCAACACACATGGTGTACTGACACATATGTAGGCAGAACACCCATAAAATAAAAATTAAGGTAAAAAAAATTTTTTAAACCGTTTTTGAAGGTTTTAAAAGAGAAAATACAAAACAGGATAATCAACAAAGGAACTCAGGGTGGTATCCATCTCATAGTGAATAACAATGTTATCACTTTTGCTGCTGATATTAAAGGAAATGAGGGTGAGCCTGCTTTCTTGGGTATGAGACAGGCCCAGGTCAAAAGCAATGAAGGAATTATTAATATCAATCCTAGACTACTCAGCAAGAGCATCTGGAGGAACTGAGAACAGTCAGGGGAGTTAAGCCTAAGATCCTATTACGGTTCCCACAGGCATCTGGTAAACTCGGGCTCTTTCTACAGAATCAGAAGGTAATCTATTGACTTTCTGAGTATGTAGGATTTGGAATGTAATTATCATCATAAAGCTAGGTGTTGCGATCAATACTCAAACACCAGCATGTCCTTCTGTTAACGAGACAACAATAACTGGAGGGGGGGAGGGGGGGACCACTGGACATTAGTGTAAGAGTCATCTGAAAGTCCCTAATGGTATCTCATTGTCATGATCTCTTGTCAAAAGAGAGGTTCAAAATAAAGAACTACAACACAAAGGCCACCGCACGGCTCAGAGGGGGTTGGTTGTTCATTCAAGGCATAACTGAGCTCCTCCCACAGACCAGGCAGCTGCACTCAGCGGAAACTGGACTGTAGGCAGCTCTCATGCAGGGAAGCTGTGGTTCTGGCCACGAAATAAGCTTTGTAAATGCCAATTAACACCACCTTTTCCTTAAAAGCATAGCATGGAGAGCCAAGAAACTGTGTTTTCTACGAAGTTTTCCCTTGCTTTGATAGCTGCAGATGTGGGAACTGTATCCTTCACTTCCAGTCTGGAGTCTACAACAAATATAAAGAAACCATTGTTGCTGTCCCCAAAACACATGACCCTCCCTAAATGTCTGGGTCATATCAACGTCTGAGTCCCAAGAGCAAGCTCCTACATTACAAAGGAAAAAGCATTCTCAGCAATTGAGGGGAAATATTTTTAATAAGGAAATACTGACTCCTTCTAGACAGAACTGGCTAAAAGCCTCAGAAACAGTAAGATGGTCCACACCTGAGTCAGTGATCACAGCTCACACCCTACTGACATAATCAAATCACCTCCCACCCCAAAAATCTGTGTGTCATCTACTGCTCTGAATACAGGATTTGATTAAACAAACCAGAAAACATTTCTGAGTGAATGCTAACCCTAGATGTCCCTGGACATCCCCACTCAAGTATGTTCCTACTAGGGCAGAACATCAGCAGAACACAGAACAAAGATCAACTCCGTACAGGAAATAGCAACACTGACCTTTGGACATGGAGGTACTTCTGTAAAGTGGGTCTGCTTTGTACGGGTTCTCCATCCCGGCTTCCTTGATGATTAACTCAAATGCCCCACAGTCAACACAAAGGCAAGAGTGAAATAGAAAAAGTCAGGACGGGACAATACTGACCCTTAGAGGCCACATGGCAGGACCTCAACACAATAACACGGGGTCAGGAAGCTGGCAATCACGAGGCACTATTAGAAATAACCCACTCATTTGCACTTTCCCGGAACCTTGATGGGTAAAAACCTTTATCACCTTTGAAAGTTAAAGAAATGGGCCGTGAGAGGCCGAGTAATACGTCAAGCTTATGCATCCAGACCTACAAGTCATCCGTGTTCTTCATCACATGTTCACTCTGCCACCCTAGTATCTCTCAGTTCAAACAAAAGAACATACCTCAAAATGCTTTGCAAACCATAAAGAGGCATGCTACTTACCATTATCACAATTAGTGAACCTTCCAATACCAAATGACCTGGTAACTACCTTTAAGTACCACGAAAAGCAACCATTAACTACTGTCCATCCATCTATGCTTCCACTTCAGCTCAGGAAATGCTCACCTCAGGGGCTAGAACTGAAGCACATGACCATGACAATCCAATCCAAACAGACCAATGGCCCCAAGCACAGGGAAAAGCTCACACTGGACACACATCAAATCATAGCCACGATGATCATTTTATGACCTGGACTTGAAGCTGCTGCAGGTCTCCATTCACACAAACACACAGTCATGCCGGATCCCCAGCCAGGCCCCTCCTTCACAGAGATCCATCCCTGGACTCCACAAGCTGCACCCTAAGTTGGTAGTTTGAACTGGGTTTTCTGTCACTCTCAACCAAGACAATCATCGTGGTACTTTCTACAGCACATTTTGTTCTACTGAGCCACACTGACACGAACTTCAGAACTCTCTTTTTTGAAAATAAAATTTGAGAGACTGACCAAGTAAATTTTAGCTAGATGGGCTTGACAACTCAACCCTCCTAAGGGTAGCATTCTTGGCAAGATAACTCCATGCAATATAGAACAGGTCCATTTTTTTCTAGTGCCACAGAACAAGTGATTTTCCTACCAGCAATTTTTTTTTTCAGGAAATGACATATTAAGCTGGGCCAATGATGCAGGCCTATAGTCCCAGCTCCTTAGGATACTGAGACAAGAAGATTGAAAGTTCCAAGGGAGCTGGGCCAGTGGCGGAGAGGGGGCATTTTAGCTCCAGGGTTATCTCGTTCACAGGTCTGCAGGGTCGGAAGCATGACGCCAGCATGTGCTCAGCTCTGGTGGGTCCCTGGCGCAGAGCAATGTCAACAGTAATTAGAGCACATGGAGAGTGGTGGCCAACAAACACAGGAGAGAGGGAGACACAGTCTCAGGGAGCTAAGCAGGGCCTCCTGAACCACACCAACTCCTGAGCGCAGCACCCAGCTGGCCTCTCTCTACCCAGCACAGCACTTCTCAACCTTCCTAACGCTGCCACCCTTTAATACAGTCCCTCATGTTGTGATGACCCCCAAACATAAAATTATTCCGTTGCTACCTAACTGTAATGTTTTTACTATTACGAATCATAATGTAAATATCTGATATGCAGGATATTTGATAAGCGACCCCTGTGAAAGCATCATTCAACCCCAAGGAGGTCGCAATCCACAAGTTGAGAACCACTGATCTAGTAGGACCTACCTTCTCTCAGAAGCATCATTTCACAAGTCTCCCAGCATGTGAACCTCTGGGAAACAAACTATTAACTCAAAGAAAATCAGCTGCACCCAAGTTTGCCAACAGAACAAACCAGTATGGAGTTTAACTCTCACTCACTCAACTACTCACTAGCAATTGCTCTCTCTGATTCCTTCAGAAGTCTCGAGATTTCAGAAGAAAGCACTGTTGCCCACCTATGCCCCTGCCTCCAAGAGGTCTGGTGGTCTGGTGGCCCCAAAGACGATGGACAGCATCACTGAGAGCTTTCCACTTTTCTGCACTCTAGAAGCATTGCACATCACTAAATAATTACAGCCACAACATCCAAGTAAACACCCAGTCTCACTTCCTAAAAGACAGCTAGGGCTGAAAGAAGGCAGTGCAGCCTGTGTGGCCTATGGTGGCTCATTGACATGAGCATAGCTGGTCTGAGGACAGTCATGGGGTGGTAAGTGGACAGACAGTTAAAGCCCAAATTTCCACCTGTAAAATACACACAAGCACTAAAAAGAAAAGAAAAAAAAAAAACACTAAGTAGGTCACAATGATATTTATAACACATTTCTCAGAGAAATGTAAAAGGCATTACTTTGTGATCCTTTCAATGATATCTACAGACTCCTATGAAACATAATCATTTATGACCTTGAGCAAGCAAACAGATAAGCATACTAACATAGACTGATTTGTTACACTACATTCCACACTGCATTATCTTGCTTTGCTGTTCTCTGCTGAGGTTTGTTATGGTTACAGAATCAGAAGATCAGTGGTCTGCATGGCCTGCTGTGATAGGCACTGCAAAGGCTCCCTTCCCCCTCTCCAGACCAGGCACAACCAGGAGTTACTAACACACCCACATGTTAGGATCTTAACGCTCTAAGAATGGGTGTACATCAAACTACATAGTCCTCTTATCGAGCTAGTCACTAGATTGTGTAAAGTACCTACATATCAAATTTATATAACTAATTAAGACAGTTGATATATTCATTTTAAATTGAGGAACTGGCAGTTTTATTTCCATATTGTATTTTGGTATACCTTATAGTAAACACAAACCTAGAATAGAATTTTGAATTCTTAAGTGCCTCTCCAAAATGTTCCAAGTGCACAAACTTTATCTGGTTATCATCATTTTGTACATAAAATACAATGGCACTTTAAATATTGTTGGATAAATGAATGAACAGACTTGATGAGCTCAGATCTGTATATGACCACATAGATTATCCTTACTATATCTTTGCCTTAACGACACAGAGCAGGTGCTGGCAAATATTTTGAAAGAGGCAGATCATAAATATTTTCAGTTTTGTGAGCTCTATATATCATTTGTTGTGACTACATACCCTGGGCTTTTATGCAACTATTCAACTCTACTGTTATATAACACAATTTGTGAGCAAATCAGCATGACTATATTTGAATAAAACTTTATTTAGAAAAACAGAATTTGGCAATAAGAACATCATTTTCCCATGTAGAATACTTTCTCATAATACATCTTCTAGCCCTTAAACAACTTGATAAAATGAGCCAGACATACTTGGTTAGGAGTAGATACTCAAATCTCTAGTGTCAGTTACTGCCTGCTAATTGCAGTCCCGTTCCCAGCTTGGTCTGTGAATACTTTTGAATTTACTTTCCTGAACTCTAGAGTACAACTAATCCATATCCACAACTGTGGCTCCATAACCACAACACAGTCTCCTCAAGTGCAAGGCCACACTGACCGTTCTTTTCCCCTTACTTAACCCCTAGTATCAGCACCCACTAAGCTTCATTCACCGACGACAGCCCGTTTGAAAGAGTGTGCAGTCTTCCTGAAGACACTGCGGAGTAAGAAAGGCAGAAAGGATGTAGAGAACAGTGCCAGCAGAGGAGAGCGGAGAGTCACGGGGGCAGCTGGGGTCACTGTGGGACTGAAGAAACCACACAGAGCTCCACATGTGCCTGCATCTCCATCATGTCAGGATTTCTCTTCACAAACAGCAGAAGCTGGGCAAAGGCTGCACATCCTACTGCTACTCCACTGGAGCCATGGCAAAGATAAACCTCATCCAATCCCCATTTCAGTGGAGGGTGGCCTGGATGAGTGAACCCCTTAAAATGATCCACATTGGCTAGAATAAATAAATAATGGTGTTTTCACACAGTGGATGTTTGACAGCAATGAACACGGACATTCTACAACCGTATGCAGCGACAGGAGTAGTAGATGGTTGACAAAACACACGAAAATATAATCTGGGTTACACTTCACACACACACACACACACACACACACACACACATCACAATTTATGCTGCTACAAGTCAGGGAGCAACACAGTGTCTACTAGAAGGGATGAGGTTGCATTGGTAGTGTTTCTTAATCTTGGTGCTAATCACATAGGTTATGTTTGGTTTGTGAAGTTACCTTGATATATATATATATATATATATATATATATATATATATATATTATATATAGTTATAAGAAGCCTGGAATTCAGAACAGCCAATAGCTACCCTGCAAGAAATAATGGTTCATGTAATCTGGTATGTAGTAGCTTGTAACTACAATCACTATAAAAATTATAAAGTCCAGCAAGTCTTTTACATATTATGTATGATCTCTACTCAAATAGTTAAGTCCCAGAGCTTGGGGTCATTTTTAGCCTCTCTAGCATTTATTTTAACATATTAACCTCAATTTCACATAACCACTCCTGATCTTTCCACATTCTCCTACAGATTTACATTTTTTTTTTTTAATTAACCAACCTTCAATCACATTAAGTCACAGAGACTGGCTTACTTTATGAAATGCTGATCGGGAAGAGGGTGGTCAGCATCTGATCCACTCACCCAACCAACCAAAGGAGGCACGGTAGACAAGCAGCTAATAGGAAGGAAGCAAGCCCAGATGTCTCTCCTACTCCGGGCCAGCACCATACCTCTATACTCACATGGTTCTTCTCAACCTAATTCAGACTGCTTAGCTGCCCATTCATTAGATACAAACTGTTGTTACATTAATTAGATAAAAATTTTAGCAAAATGCTACAACATTGGTTAAAAGTCTCTTCTGTAAGGAAGGGAGATAATCTCAGTTCCACACTTAAGTGTTTACTATTTGATGTCACATAATCTCTGACTGTTCTAAAATGCCCCTTGTGGGGGAACTGTAGCAGGAATCTTAGAAGGTCTTAGTAATAAAATCAAACCTGAGGCCAGTTATTGGGGTCAATGCTGGTAGATCAGAGAGACAGAACAAGCCACAGCTACCTCACCTGGCCAACTTCTCAGCTGGTCTTGTTTCCTCAGACTGGAAGCCTCTGAGTCCTCATCCCAATGGCTCTCGGCTGAACAGTGCTCCAAATCCTGAATGCTTAACCAGCCAAATGCTCCTAGTTTCTGGTCCTCACGCCTTATAAACCTTTCTGCTTTCTACCACCACTCCCTGGGATTAAAGGCTGCTTTCTGGGATTAAAGGTGTGAGTCACCATGCCTGGCTGTTTCTAATGCAGCCTTGAACTCACAGAGATCCAGAGAGATTTCTGTCTCTGGAATGCTAGGATTAAAGGCATGTGCTAACATTTTTTAGCCTACGTATCTTGTGGCTTTTCTGTTCTCTGACCCCAGATAAGTTTATTAAGGTACACAATATTTTGGGGAACACAATACCACCACAGGGAACATTATTATTTTTAGAAGCTCCTAAAAATTTAGGAGAAAATGCCATTGTGTTTGCAACTTTCTTCCATGTGCTTCAGCAAAACAAAAACAAAATAACCAAAATATTTTTAAAGGGACAAGCTTACCCAAACAGGGAAAAAAAAAAATCAGCAAAATGCTAACAACATTCAAGTCCAGCTGCGGGGTACACAGGAGCTCACTGTGAGTTCTTTCAGCTCTTTCGCAGGCTTGAGAAACGCTCATAGTAAAATTCCGCAGCCAAGTCTTTCCTCACCTTCCAAGTGGGCGGCTCTCTTCTAAATAAAATCAAACGGCTACGTCTGCCCACGGCTACGTCTGCCCACGGGTACCACTCATGCTGCCTTCACTCTGCAAGCAGCAAGAAGCAGCGCATTAGCAGCAAGGAACTGAACTGAGCTAACGCTATTTCCATCAGTAGATGTACTTACATGGCAAGTGTCAAGATTAAAATTTTGTATAACTAAAAAAAAAGGGAGAGATATGAAAAGAAAACAATGATCCCATACTGACCATGGGACATTCCATCAGCCTCACTCACTCTAGGAATCCTTGCATCAAAGCCATCTCATGGTGAACTTCCTCTCTCTGGCTTCATCCTAAAAACTGCCTCTATTTGGGGTATACAAAGTGACGCTCTGCCATATGTATTCATTGAGAAATTATTACTACAATCAGCTAATTAACATATCCATTATCTCACGTACTTAATTACCATGATTGTTCGCTTTGAGCCATGTCTGGCTATGTAGCCCAGGCTGGCTTTTAACTCTGGACCCTCTCAGCCTGTATTCAGAGTGCTAGGGTTAGGCCACACCCACTCAGCTATTAGTTACTTTCTTATTTGTGCTGAGAACTCCAGAAAGTTCTCTGCTCTCAGCAAATTTCCAATTCACGATATCTTATTAATTATAGCCATCGTGCCGTCCTTCAGGCCTCCCAAATATTAATGCCACGGTGAGTTTTTCTTCATCCGAAACCATTTCAAGGCAGTGGCAAGGCCCAAGCATCCTGAACTTAGCCCAAACTTAGAAAAAGACTGGAGGTGTAAGGCCTGTGTGCCTCCTTTTGACCTCAAAATTTCTGAGACCATACACATCAGGCATTCCCTTACAACCAAAAGCCACAGTAAAATGGCAGGATTTACTCAAATCCTTTGAGGCAAAGATAGCAATCTAACCTACGTCCAGCCACATGTTTCATAGCAAAGCAGCACTGTGGCCTAGTCACACTCACATTGCTACCACAGACCTTCTGCTTTGGAGGTACCTAATCCATCTACCCCATAGTTCTCAGTGAATTTACCGCCCTCTAGAGAAGGCAGCTAAGAGTCCAAGATGATGTCTAACAAAGACACTCAACTAGAAAAGAACAGACACGGAATTCCTACTTAAGCCTTCGGGCCCCACAATCAGAGTCTGTCCCACTACACACAGTTTGCTCCGCCCCAAGCGATGATAATGCTCTTCCGAAAAGCAACCCAGAGTCCACAGGCCAAACAACCCCCTCACCTGAGGGAGCGGGTGTGTGCTACAACATGTTTCCTAAGAGGAGACATCCACAATCATGCTTCACAGTACCATTAATCCTTTCAATCATCACCATTGCTATAATTACTACTAATAATTATACTTCCCTTGAGGACACAATAACCCTTCATGTATTTTTGGCATTTTATACATATAATTCGCTTTCCTCCCCTTTCTCAAAAGAGTACAGTTGGCTAACTGAAGTAAATAACAAACATCACATTGGAATGCTGGTCATTTTCATCTTTGCACTAATCAAAGCCCTCGCTGGTGAGGACTCGCCTTTTCGTAAATAAAAACTATGATGCCATACCGTGCCACAGACACAACCCCACAAATGAGGACCAGAAACAGAGGGCAGAATAGAAATGCTCCGTGTGCTGGCAGGAAGGGCCTCTCTGCTGAGCAAATGTCTGCACACACACAGGTTAGAGGTGTGATACTTAACTGGTGAGCAAAAGTCTGAGGAGAGCTAGTGGCTGGGAAGTCCTGTCCTCTCCACTAGAGAGCTGAAGAAGTGAGAGACGCTCTCCGAAGCTGCAGTCTCACCTGGAGTTCAGACTGCCTTCCAGAGATGCTGGGATTCACAAAAGAGACTAGTGGCCCCACCTCACAAACTGGGGCACGGGGACCCCCAGGAATACTCACTAAGCAGCCGCTTCTACAGCCACACAGAACTAAGGGGAAAATACATAATGTATTTTCTAGAAACACTGATCTTAACTCAAAGATTTTGGGGGGAGAAGGTTAAGCAAATCAACTAATAATTTTTTTAAAGTTGTTGATATTAAAACAAGAGGTAGAACACAATTGGTACATGAATTCTTAAGGGGAAAAAAATTGTGTTTTGACTTCCCTAGGCCATTTCCAGTTTCACTCTCATTTGTACAGGATGGGAAGAGAAGTGTGGCCTACTTCTCCATTCTCATTAAAGACAGCAACAGAGAAGGCACAGGTATGCCATGAAAGGTAACTTCACAATGACCCTTGTTCTGAAGACATCTCTTCAAAATCAGGATGTAGATGGCAGACAAAATGAGCTCTGAGTACCTGTAATCCCATCTCTACATCACACGTAGACAGGTATCATTGGGGTCCAATCTTCCTCATCATCCTTCCCACCCACTGACCTACTACAGGCACAAGCTCATCAGGCAGGCTCCTGCCACACAGGAGCTGGACTTCATATTGGTGACATTTTCCTGGACTAATTGGTAAGACATTATTTGCAGTAATTTTCATTGAAAGTGATGATCGTATGGTTACTCTATAAAAAAAATAAACTTACTGATTTAGTTTGTCTCTAAAAAGTTATTATTCTGAAATTTGTTTTTAAAAGACTGTGGAAGCCAGCCTCCAGAATGGAGGCCAGTGACCTCCGCCTCCCAGCATTCCTGCACGGATGCAGTTCATCTCCTTCCACAGCGAATGAGGCTGCTGTGGGTAAATGCTACAGCACTGGGGGATGCGAGAGATGCTTCAAAGGCTGCACGAAGACCCTGAGGCTCATGTCTTCTTCTGTCTTTGGAGGGGAGCTGGTTACCATGACAGGAAGACCCTCAGGAAGTGGCACCAAAGTTGGGGCTATAGCTCAATAAGTAAAGCCCTTGCCATGCAAGCATGAAGGCCTGAGTTCAAATCCCCAGAACCCATGTCTAATGCCTGGAGTGCACAGCAGTGAAGAACAAGGAGCCCTGTTTGCTATTCACTGCTGTGTATTCCAGGCTAGTCACTGGCCTGTCAATTCCCAGAGCCCCTCCTTTCTGCAACACCCATCTTAACACAGGACCACTGGGATTACAGACATGCCTGCTGCATCTGTATGCTTTCACACACACACACACACACACACACACACACACACACACACACACACAGAAGCTCTACAGAGAGTAACACGTGGCAAAAATCTATTCCCCAAATCCAGTGAGAAACTGAGGCCTCCAACAACCATGAACATGAGCCATCATAGAAGCGAATCCCTCAGCACCAGGTGGTCCTCACTGCGACTCCATGAGACCCCAAGTCCAAACCATCCAGCTAACCTGTTCCCGAATTATGAGATCATGCTTAGGGTCTAGTGTGAATGTTCCAAGGTCACTGTCATGCAATGATGACGACTATCACAGAACACACCTGACTTGGGTTTTGTTTTGGGGAGCGTGGGTGTACTTGCTGACGGCATTTTCTCTACTCATTCTTTACAACCACCCCAAGCATGCAGATGAACCACTAGCCTGAGTTTTGAATCAATCAGTCATTTGTTTCTCTTTATGGTTTCACCACATATGCATTCTCAATATGCCATTGTGTTTTGCCTAATTTAAGCCGAATGTAAAGGAAACCATATTGTGTATCCCCTTCTGAGACTTCCTCTTTCCTTAAGATCTGATTCTCAGATTCATCCTTGTTGATTCATGTGGCTGTGAGCCATACATTTTTTTTTCACAACTCCACATTTTTCATTGTGTGAACAGACTCACAATCCCAGCTCTAGTCTACTACTGAGGATCTTGGGAGTTGTCAATTTTCATTTGCTATGAATAATGATGCCATTATAGTCTGGCACTCGTGCCCTGGTACACGCGGCAAGTTTCTACAGGCTCTATCTAAGGAAAGATAGCGAGATTTGGGGGCCCGAGCAAATCCAATCCTCTAAGTAACACCAAATTGTTTTCCGAAGTGTTTGTGCACAGCGGACTCTGAGCCGCCTTTCCAGTCTCGCTGTCGGTAAGAGGCACGCATGCTTGTTTTACTAATTATAGGGAAGCTTCCAACCAACAGAAGGGAAAGTTTTCCTCTTTTCAGCATCACTGCTGCAAATAAACAACACTCCGAAGCAGTGACCCGGACAGATGGAGCGTGTTATTCACAGGACACCGTAAGACTTCGGAACAACGATGCAGCCCGAGCCACTACCATACACTGCCTGTGGGTGAGGCCACTGCTAGACCCAGGGTAAACGCAGAGGTTGCTTTCTTCACGCTGGATTCACAGTGTGGTCCTACCTTCCTGCGGTCATCATAAAAGGGGAAAAAATGAACTTGCTCACAACAGCCAATTTCAAAACTAAAGCAGAGGAGTCAATCGTCTCTATGAAACAGTTCTAGCAAAGGACAGGCTTTGCTTTTTATATTTTCACCTGCAAGATGAAACTACTACATACTGCAACCAATTTTTCTTTTTAGCACTTCTATAAAAAAATTAAGTATTTTCTATTTAAAAAAATATGTCCTTTGCAGAATTAGTTAATCCAATTTCTTAGGTGGAAAGGGTAACTTTATGATCATCTACATTTCTAGTAAAGATCACAAATGACTCTCTTGGCACGAAATACAAGTAATAAGAAATTCTTTCCATTTGGCAGGAAAGCATTTTTATACAAGTCAAAATAAAAAAAAATAAAAAAAGAAGTCAAGGAGTCTCAGAAAGACAGAACTAAAATGTTACCTAATAGGATCACTTGAACTCACTCTCTCAGTAATTTGTATTTGTCTCTTTAAAATCATTTATCTTGGCGCCAGAGAGAGAGAGCTTGACAGTGAAGAGCACTGGCTGCTCTTCCAGATGAACCAGGCTCAACTTACAGCACCCACGTGGAGATTTCCAACTGTAACTCCATTTCCAGGGGCTGGAACGCCCTCTTCTGGCCTCCACAGGCACCGGGCACACAAGTGGTACACAGACATACATGAAGGTAAAACATACACATAATAATATTTAATTATCTTTATGCGGTAGGAGCCATTCTACCCATTTTATAGATGGAGAACATTGAGACAGAGAAAGCAATGAAGTTGTACATGATACAACTGATAATAAGCTGCAGGACCAGGATTTGAATCCAAGAAGTTTATTCCACAGTCTGAATTTGTTTATTTGTTTAGAGATAGAATCATAAACCATATCCCAGGTGGGCCTCAAACTCAGGGTCCTCTCTCATTAGCCTCCCATAATGCTGGGTTATATATGCCTTTACACCTGGCCTAGAATCCACACTCTAAACCATTGCTCCAGGCAGCTCTTAGACACTCAAGCCTAAGTCCGAAGGTGCTGTGAGGCGTCCATGCAGCACCTGCTGAACACTAGGCACCTACATGTGATGAGCACTTCTCCAGTGCTGAGCTACATTCTTTGTAGTTCTTCCCACATGGCTAGCAGGAATATTCCCATTTTGATCTTGAAGAAATCTAAGCTCTGAGATCCTGAGAAAGTTGGGGAGAATAGCATAGCCTATAAAAAAAAAAAAGGCAAATGACCCTTTCACAGGGGGCCTTAAGACGATCAAAAACCACATATATTAAATTATGATTCATAACAATAACAAAATTACAGTTACGGAAAAGCAACAAAATAATTTTATGATTGGGGGTCACCAACAACATCAGGAACTGTAGTAAAGAGTCACAGCATTAGGAAGGATGAGAACCACTGCTCTAGACATGGAATATCACCTGAGCTCAAAGCTTCGTAAGCAGGTGTTGACCTTAGATCCCAACACCAGTCCCCATAAAGGAAAAACACAGAATCCTGTGAGGATGTCGTAGTGTTCTGACAGGCAGAATAGCCCAACTCAACACTTCCTTATGGGCTTACCCAGGACAGGGAAATGTCCTCTAGTACATAAAACCTCCAGCTACAGAATGGGGATATTTTATTTCAAAGGATTATTGCGAGCATTAATAATTAATAATACGGGATCAACACAGAAAATGCACCTGACACACAGTAGGCATTGTACACAGACGCTTGACAGTGAAAAGTGAAGAGAAACATTCAACTACTTAGCAGGACAAAAGGCAGTGAGTTGATTTTTCTAATACTGTTTCTACCCACAAAGCTTCATTCTTCACAACTAAGGACCTGATAAAATTTTAATAACGATACATGTATCCTAGTGTTTTGTTTTTTTACTAATACTAAGACTTCCTTGTCCTGGGGCTCGGGGGATGCTTCAGCAATTAAGAGCATTTGCTGCTCTTAATTTAAAGAACAGGAATTGGGTTCCCAGTACCCACAAGGGAGCCTCCTGATGGCCTGTAACTCTAGCTCCAGGTCTGATGTGTTCTTCTGACCTCCATAGGCACCTGCACATACATGCACAGACACACAGACACAGAGACAGACACACACAGATAAATAATGAATAAGTAATTTTTTTAAAAATGGCTTCATCATTCTATACTACCAGAAACATAATGACCTTGCCAGCAAGATCAACCTTTTAGAACATTAGTAAGCATTACACTTTTGATACAAACATTGGCACTGAAAGACTCAAATCAAAACATTTGGCTCACTTTAACTTTTCTAGATCAGAAAATCTTAAATCACTCATTTAAAAATAGTAGCATTTTTTTTCAACATATTTCTAGTTTCCTGAAAATCATCCCAAATTATCTGGCCAATGAAGAACCAATCTTGATTAAAAAACAAAACAAAAAAAATTACAGTGACAAAATAAACTCTGTCAACACTGTATAAACCACTGTTCAGGGAGACAAGGCTCCTCAACAGTACCCCTGTGCTGTACCTAAGAGGTAGTTCACATATAAAATGTGAACTTAGGAACAGAGTGTCCATGGAAGTGCCTAGGCGTCTCCATGGTAACTGATCCTGTTTGCATGTCGCGGAAGAATGACAGACCGGCAGCAGCTCCAGGATGGTAGCTCTGCGTTGCAAAACTGGAGCGATCCCATCATTCCTGACCCACTGACGCTGGCCTGAGAAAGCCTGAGCCATGTCTGCTCTGGTATGGGATACGGAGGGGAGAAAAAGGAGCCATTTTCCAAAGCAGAAAATGAGAAGGAACAGAAGCCACTTCAGAACAGTGTGAGCTGTGTGAAGAAAGCAAAGGTAGCCGACGCTCGAGTTTCCTCAGTATGTCCCACGGACAAGTCATTCTGCTCCGAATATGTCTGCATTCTTCCAAAACAATGCGCTCGTATTTGTCTCTTCTGAGAGACGTGTAACAGAAGTCCCTACTTCACAGATAAGAAGTTGACTCTCATAGGTTAAACGACTGCTCCAAAGTCACCAACTAGTATGTGGGTAATGTTACTGGCTCAGAGCATCTTGTAAGTGCTCAGACATCTAACCATGGCCTCCTTGGTTCATAAAAACTAAAGCCACTACTAATGCCCCAAGGGTTTTGTAAGGACAAAATGAGATTACACACACACACACACACACACACACACACGTATGTATGTATGTCTATTCTCCCCCCTCCCTTCTCTCTCCTCGTTCCTTGATCTTTGGAATATGCTGTGATAGGCTGGCAGCAATGATAATATAAAATGTATGGCATAATACCCACCATAAGAGGATTAGAATAATGACAGCAACAACAGAAAATATGAGCAGAAGATATATGAACAATAAATGTTCAATACCACTGATCACTAGGGAAATGCCAATCAAAACCACAATGACATACCAGTACACACCAACCAGAACGTCTATTACTCTTCTCATTCCTATAACCAAACATCTGGTGAGCGGCAGATGTAAGGGCGGAAGAGCTTACTTGGGCTCACACTTTGAGGGTATATACAGTCCAACATCAGGGGAAGGCATGGCAGGAGAAGAGGCTCCGGGCTGCAGTAGCAGTGACATAAGGCTACTTGCTCACATCTCTATGGACCAGGAAGCAGAGATAAAGACAGGAAGCAGGGCTAGGCTAGAAAGCTCAGCCGTCCCCGTGCCCCTACCCTAGGCCCCACTGCCCAAAGGTCTTCCACAACAGCACTGCCCATCAGCTAGGGACCAAGTAAGTGCTCATCATATGAACCTATATGAGTACATTTTATATTTGTACCGGAACATTCTGCTCCTGGCCCCCATGGGCTCAGAGCCATGTCATAATGCAAAAGGCATTTAAGTCTTAACTTCAAAGTCCCTATAATCTTTATTTAATTAATTAAATAATAATTTAATGTGTACAAATATTTTGCTTACAGATCTGTCTGTGTACCATGTGTATGCCTGGTGCCCAAGAAAGCCAGAAGAGGATGCCAGGTCCCCTAGGACTGCAAATGCAAACTCTTGTGAGCTGCTCTATGGGTACCAAGGACCAAACCTGGGTCCTCTGCAAGAGCACCCAGTGCTTTTCACTGGTGAGCCACCTCTCCAGGCCATCCCTATAGTCTTATCAGATTCAACACTGTTCAAAGTCCAAAGTCTGTTCTGAGACTTAAGATGATTCCTTAATTATGAGGCCCTTAAGGCAGCCATCTTCCAACAGGGTCCTCTGAAGGCTCTGTCTTTGAAGGCAGTAGCTTTACAAATGAATCTGCACTGCAGCGCCCTGGAACTCTGGGTAAATGAGGTTTTACTCTCAAGATATCTTCCCTGTGGTCACAATGAAAAGTCCACGTTTCTCCTTAATGGCACTAATTTCTTTAACAATCGTAGTCTGCTCATCTTCTCTCTGATTTTAGCCAGGTTCACATCCCTTTCCTTCCCAAACTGTACATTTTCCCTGTTTCTATTCTGTTCTCTCTCTCTCTCTCTCTCTCTCTCTCTCTCTCTCTCTCTCTCTCTCTCTCTCTCTCTCTCTCTCTCACACACACACACACACACACACACACACACACACACACACACTGTAAATGTCAGTAAACGCAGAGTGTAATAACCATACCATAACCTGGCCATCATGCTTCCTTGAAACTTCCTCTGGCAAACAGTCCATTATTTTTCACTTCAATTTCATTCACATTTTCAGGACACAGAGTTCAGCCAGATCCCTTGTCAAATGAAACATAAAAGGCCTCTAGCAGTCAGTTCCTGGTAAGAAGCCCTTGCTCCCCTTCTGAAAGTCATGAGGACAGGGGCCCAGTAAGCTCTGCTTTCAGAACTCTAGCCCGCAGCCACAGCCTCCAATTCTTCCTTCACACCCATCCCAAAGAGCGAACCACACGACCAGGTTTATCACAGCAATTCCCTGGCCATTGCTTCCATGGACATCTATCAAGATGTGCATCTGTGTCTTTTGTGATGTCCTTTATGATAAAGCAGCAAACCTAAGTGCTTCCCTGAGTCAGTGAGCCCTCCTAGCAAATGAGTGACACCGGATTGGGTGTGGGGGCCAGCAAGCCCTGATTTAGAGCTAGTTGGTTAGAAACAGAGGCACACCAATCTGCAATGGGGGCCAGTCTTGTGGAGCATAGTCCTTAAGCGGTAGAAGCTGTACCATCTCCAGTAGAGAGTGTAATGGTGAAGAACTGCCTGCCACACATCTGGTACCAGAAGACATGTATTGAGTGGTATGTAAGAGTAAGAAAAAAGTCTGTTTACAAAATATCTGGGTTTAAGTCTAGATCTCTTCTTCTGGCTGTGTGACTTAGGGCAGCCTTTTCAACCTCCCCTAGAAGGGCAGGGTTGGAGAGATCTCAGACAGCTGAGCATGGCCTAGGGGTTTGTGGAAGCTTCAATATATAGGCATGGCTGATTAAAGCATTTGGCACTGGTAACCAACTCAACCTTCAGCCCCTCTGTGGTGGTTTGAATGAGAATATCCAGTGGTTCAGCTGTTTGAATACTTGGTCCCTCGTTGGTAGTGCTGTTTGGGTAGGTTTAGGAGACATGACCTTACTAGAGGAAGTAAGCTTACCGCTCCAAGTAGACCTTGAGGTTTCAAAGCCACACACTATTCCCAGTTCACACTCTCTACTTCCTGCTTGAGACTCAAGATGTGAGCTCTCAGCTGCTGCCCCAGCTGTCAGGTCTGCCTACTGCCATACTTCCCAGCCATGATGGTGATGGACTCTGATCCCTCTGGAATCATAAGCTCAGATAAACCCTTCTGTAGCTAGAGTTTTCTCTGTCACCCACCAGTCCCACAGCCGCTCAGACCCGACCAAGTAAACACAGAGACTTATATTGCTTACAAACTGTATGGCCATGGCAAGCTTCTTGCTAACTGTTCTTATATCTTAAATTAATCCATTTCTATAAATCTATACCTTGCCACGTAGCTCATGGCTTACCGGCATCTTCACATGCTGTTTGTCATGGCGGCAGCTGGCAGTGTCTCTGACTCAGCCTTCCACTTCCCAGAATTCTCCTCTCTCCTTGTCCCGCCTATACTTCCTGCCTGGCCACTGGCCAATCAGTGTTTTATTTATACAGAACGATATCCATAGCACCCTTCCTTCTATATATTGCCTTGGCCTTGGTGTTTCATCACAACAGAAAAGTAACTAAGACACCTCCTGGTCTTGCCTTGCTCCCATCCTCAAAAACCTTGAGATTCTAGCCATCAGACACTCTTTTCACTGTAGACTCTAAGGCTTTAGGGAGCTATGTGCCACAAACTATGGGTAGAGATCAAATACATACTTCTTAATTGTATGTTTCCCGAATATCAGTTTTCAATTAATATGTCAATTAGCCATTAGTTAGGATGTGTGTTACCTGGCATATGTAAGAAAGGCATAACAGTCCCATTCTCTGGCCAGTATCTATCTCCTCTTGATCCTCCCCTTGGCACAGATTAGGCAGCCCTCATCCACAAAGTTCTGATCTCTACAAATCCTCTCCTAACTGCTCAGCTCTGCTTCAGCTGTCCTGTCAGCCTGGAACCTGCTCCATCTCTTTTCCTCAAATTTCATCCCAATGGCAACTATAGATAACCAGTTAGCCAGCTACTCCATGGCTCTGCAGGCACACAGAAGACAGTGTTCTGGTTTCTATAGATTTCCTTTTTTTTTTTTTTTTCCTTCTTTGTTCTCAAGGCAGGACCGGGCAGGCCTGAAACTCGCTATGTACTGAGTTATGAACTTGAATTCCTGATCCTCCTGCCTTCACCTCAAGGTGCTGGAATTACAGGTGTGACCACCACAGGCAGCCTCTAATAGCTACCTCTGAACCCATGTTTCCTATCTTGTATCACGGCACTGAAATCCATTCCTTGAGGGTAGTTATTATTAGGGGACACTGGTGTCACTGTCTGAACCTAGCAGATTGCTGTTCAACAGCTGTCTGCATTGGAATTACATCTGGGGAAGGAGAGGGAAAGAAAGGCTGCTGGATCTGTTTTGCAGTGTTTACTTTGAGCCTGACACTCACTGGGCACTGTCTCAAGCATTAGAGAGTAGTGACCAGCCAGCAAGTTCTCCATATCACTTACTTTTCTATTGTTGTGGTGAAACAGCATGACCAAAGTACCTTATAAAGGAGTGTTTGATTGGATATATGGTTCTAGAGGGTTAAAGTTCATGGTATGGAGTGAAAGCATGGTGGCAGGAATAGCTAAGAGCTCACATCTCAAATCTCAAGCCAAAGGCAGAGAGAGCTCACTCGAAATGGCATGAGTCTTTTGAAATCTCAAAGCCCACCTCTAGTGACACACCTCCTCCAACAAGGCCACACCTCCTAATCCTTCCCAAACTGTTCCACCAACTGGGGACCAAATATTCAAACATATGAGCCTATAGGTGCTATTTTCTTTCAAAATACCACAGTCTCTCAACTTACAGTCTTGTGAAAATGTATTATATACACTATACATGCACATACACTATAAATACTTTATTTGTATATATAAGTATGTAAACACATCAAAATATTCATATTTGATAAAACTGGGGTTGGATGTTTGTTCAGTGTATTTTTGCCCTACTTTTCTGAACATTTAAAATATTTTAAAGATGAAAAATAGTTTTTAGTGAGAGAAATTTAAAGGTAAAGGCTCTGCTGTCTGGGGGAAAGGAGCTTGCCAAGCTAATGCATTTCCAAGAATTCTGGATGAGAAATTTCTACTGGAATCTATTTTTTAACATAATGCTCCACAGCTGAAAAAGCAATCAGTAAAGGAAAAAAAAATAGAAATGAACAAGTCCAGCCAACAGAATTCAACTGAATAACAACAAGAGGTTCTCAAGGGCTGCAGAGATTGTTCGGGGGCTAATTAAGATCATGTACTGTCCTTGCAGAGGACCTGATCTCACTTCCCAGCACCCACATCAGGCAGCTCACAACTCCTGTAACTCTAGCTCCAGTGCATCAGGCACCTCTGGTCTCAAGTGCACCTGCACTCACACGTGCATACCCATACATAAAAACACACATACGTATACATAATTAAAATAAGTGTTTGTAAAAGAAGAAGTTATCCTCAGTCGAGCTAAAAGGTCCTCATCTCTGTCTTCAGGAACAACAATAGAAGAGGATAACTGAGGAGTATAACTACATTCTCATGTACTTTTGCCTCAGGAGCCTTCAACATGAACGATGCACTGGGCATCCGCAGACATGATTCCATAATAAACTTGTAGGTCGGCACTATGGTCCCCTTAACAGATGAGATTAATGTTCACAAACTCAGGTCATTTGTTCATCATCTGCAGACGTTGCTAAGCATCCATTGCTGGTGATTGACAGGGCTGCCATCCAATCCCATCCCCGACAAGAGTCAAAGCCTTGGTTTTGCTTTCATTACACCATAACACATTCCTCCCACTGTCTGACATTTCTCTACCGTGGTTCTCATCTACTTCTGAGCTCTACAAAGGACTGAGCCTCATCAAGAATGAAATCTCTAGCAGGCAGCTCTGTAAACCGAAAACAAAAATCCAAGAAATTAGTCTTGACATATGTAATATAAAGGATGGCACTTCCAATTGTTAACTCAAGACAGTAAAAAAATTGAGGGATGCCGAAATTGTAGGTCAACAGTAGAAGGAATGCCTGGCATACACAAAGGGAGGGGGGAGGGGAACCATTTAGAGGGTAAAGAAATGAAGAAGTCAAAAACACCATAGTCATGAAAGAAGTGCTGTATTTAGGACTTCCTTGTTTTTTTCTTAGCAATGCTAGAGATGGCACCTGGGGACTTGCATGTGATAGACAAGTGCTCCAGAATCCTTTATGTTAATTTTGACACCCATAACATTTGAAGGGATATTAAAGGTATGATCAGCAACAAAATGTGAGAAAATTAGGAGTTCCCTTTCATTTTGGCTTGTTTCTATGAACTACACACAGTCTTACTGGGTAGCCTAGGATGACTGCAAATTGCGTGATCCTCCTGTCTCAGCCTCCCAAGTTTTGGGATTACAAGTGTGTACACTCATACCCAGCTGAAGCACTTTTGTTTTATTTTGATTTGTTTTTGTGGTGCTGACAATCATACTGAGGGTCCTGTGTATGATAGGCAAGTGCTCTACCACTGAACTATATGTTCAACACCGACCCCCTCAAAAGAGAGAGAAAATTCTTAAAGTAACTCCCTAGCATTATTTATTTTTGAGCACTTGTTATTGTGAGAGTTTGCAAAAATTTGTCTTCTGCATGTAGACAAAAAAGCAAGACACAGGTAAGCATATTGAAATGTTATTATTTACCAAATTTTTAAAAATTAAGAACACTGTAATGCTTGAAATATATGCTACTGTTTATCCCAGTAGGACTTGCATTAACTATTCTGGAAATAAAATATAGAACAAGAAAATGGGAAGAATTGGATTTAATGTTCACATCAATATTTCTGACCTGCAGAGTTTATTCCCAAAATAGAGGCTTTGGCACAACACAAAAAGCTCTGTGCTTTTCTCATGGTTCCCTCCCACAGAGTCTTAAGCTTAAAAGCTAAACTGCTCTAGCTATACGTCCTAGACAGTAAGGACATTTTTTACTCAAAACTACATTATCAGGGCAGGGGACATACCCAACCTACATGGGTCATAGCCCCAGGCCAGTCATAGGCCCTATCTCAAAAACAACAAGGACTGCTCTTAAGAAATAACACCCAAGGATGTCTTCTGACATGCATACATACACACATACACACACACACACACACACACACACACACACACAAAGCACACAGAGCACATTACTAAAGCGCTCTGCTTACCAGTTTTCATGCTCCTGCCCCCCACCCACCCAAAAGAAAGGTCTATCCACATGAGCCTGTACCTGCTACTGTGGTCCACAGGCCACTTACCACATTCCAGCCCGCAGCCTGCATATATCAGGGCTGAGGACCAAATGGTAGGAAACATTCACAGGTGCAACTCAGGCAGAGTCACCAGAGGTAGGGCCTAGAACAAGCATTATAAGAATTAGATAAGCGCCGGGCGTTGGTGGCGCACGCCTTTAATCCCAGCACTCGGGAGGCAGAGCCAGGTGGATCTCTGTGAGTTCTAGGTCAGCCTGGACTGCAGAGTGAGTTCCAGGAAAGGCGCAAAGCTACACAGAGAAACCCTGTCTCAAAAAACCAAAAAAAAAAAAAAGAATTAGATAAGACAGCGAGAAATACTGAAACTTACACCCAGAGGGGAGAAGGAAATGGAAGGACGTTCATTACAGTCAAGGAGGAAGAGGACGAGGCTCTCAGTATGCCAGGATCAGATCTAGTGTCAAGGATGAGAGTGCAGCTCCATGGCACAGCCTGACATGCATGAGGCCCTTTATTCCATTCCCAGTACCAAAATTAATTAATTAATTAATTAACTATAGTCAATGAGATGGTTCGGTAAAAGCATCTCCTGCCCAGCCTCATGACCTGAGTTGGATCCCCAGAATCTACATGGTCGAAGACAACCAACTCCCACAAGTTGTTCTCTGATCTCCGCAAGCACACATGCCCACATAAAATAAATACTGAAAATAAAACAAATACACATGCACATATATCATAGAGCATGAAAATAAACCTTTACTGTAAAAACACTATCCACAGTGCCGTCAGTAAACAGGATGCGCTTTCTCCCCTTTCAGAGCACTCATGTGCCTTTAGAAAATATAAACAGAAAAAAAGAAGAAGAAAACGTAGGCAGCATACACAAATACACTTGACTGACTGGCATATTTTTATGATGACAGTCACATTTGATTATTATCAGGTCTATGAAAGAACAAAGTATCATACTTTCCCCACAAAATAGGAAGTTAATCTCAATTTCTTGTAAGGCCACAAAAATGTATCTACAACCACAGAAAGGTAGACCACGGTCAAACCACTAGACCTCCCATGGAAGGGAGGGGGTACATCTGCCTGCCGCTCTAGGGTCTCCACCCAGCCTCCCTTACTACACAGATTTGGAGAAAAATACAAATTAAAATCAAGATGTTTGCTGTCCAAACACAGCATGTAGCCCAGAACCTCAGCCCAGCCTGAATTCATTATCATCCTCAGCAGAAAACCGAGTGCCGCTGCTCCCAACACAAGCTCGGAGATGCACACCCCACCTCGGTTCCTATCTGCAGCCCCACAAAGGCTTTGCTGAGAGCTTAATCACCTGAGACTGGATCAAGGAAGCAAACGCTACTGCCAGATTTCTCCTCTAGAGGTACTGACAGGCAAGAGCTATCAAAGCAAAAGATAAGAAAAGACCAGGCTGATTTCCAAGAACGCTGACTGGCCTGGCTCGAAGCTGCTGCAAGTGTGTGCTGAGAGCATTCCCCAGAATTTAAAGCTACTCGCTTGAACGCAGGCAACAGTAATGCCATCAACTAAAACTGTTCAAAGTGTTTGGATGCTCTGATGCCTGTAACCAAATTGGGCAAAGTGACTATCACTAAGAAGTATCTAACTTAGAAAGCTCTTTTGTAAGGCCTACTGAAAGACTGATTCAAAGAACATTTAGGTAGCCATATTCACAATGTTCATAGCACATTCACTCATGTTGATTGAAATATGCTATACAGATGTTATGAAATACTATTTAGCCGTTAAAAAGGGGAATCTGAATACATGCTACAATATTTATTAATCTTGAAAACATTTGCTAAGTAAAACAAGTTGGATACAAAAGGAAAATTCTATATAATTCATATATGAGTGCACAGGATAGTCAAATTCACAGACACAGAAAGTAAAATTGTGGTTGTCACAGGCTATGGAGTGGGAACCATTTACTGAGTATAGACTTTCAGCTTTAGGTGATATAAGTAAGGCTTTATAGATGGACAATGGCGATGGCTATACAACAATATGAATGTATTTAATGCCCTGAATAACTCAAATGCCAAATGCCTTAAAATAACTCAAATGCTAAATTTTATGCCTGTATATTTTACTTCAGTGTTTGAAACTAAAACATATTTGTATTTTTCAAAGGAAAAATATTGAGAATAATTTCAGTCACATCTTAGAATTATTATATTTTGAAACTACATAAACATATATTTTCTTATTATGTTTTGATTTTGAGGCAGGGTCTGGCCTCAAACTTGTCTTCCATCTCATACTTGGGCAAATTGGACCTTCAGTCTTAGTCTTCGAAGCAAAGAGAGAAGGTTCTCTCCTAATGTCACAGTGACTGCACGGACAAAGGCCACAGCCTCAGCAGGCCATGGGCACTGTGTCCGAGGCTTGGCACAGGAGCAGTGTGATGATATCCAAAGACGCTTTCCAACGCTGGTGGCCATTCCAGACACATCCTACAGAAAAAAACCCTTCTCCAGCCAACCACAAACATGACTTCAAGCAGAGAGAGTCTGTACATATTTACATGTGATGCTCAAAGACAGGGTAGCTGGTTATTGGGTGTCTTAAGTCTGGTTGAAGATAAGAAAATTCCAACACTGAGAAGGTAACAGAAGCAGCGTGTCCTGTGACAATGCCAAAGAGCTTGCTGATAAGCAACACCTACGCGCAGGAAATGTGGCCGACTGTGCACACACACGGGAGCAACATTCCCCACGTTACCCCTGTAAAGGATTCTCAGTCGTCTTTCTTAGGGTGGATGCCAGGGTTAGCTGCAGGCTGTGAAAGCTGAGATGGAAAGTCGGGAAGCAGCTCTGTTATCCTGAAATCCATCATCCCGCTGCACAGCCATGGTTCTGAGCCAAGGCTGAAGGACGCTGTTTCCTCCTAACGGCCTGTGGGAAGCAGCAAGTGCTTGCGAAACCATCAGGGGGAACAAAATAGAACAAAACAAACAAACACGTTCAAGACCACAATCTCACTTCCGTGTCTGAAATGATCCAGATACATTCTCCTCCAGCAGGGCACAAAGTAGGGGTGAGGGTTACCGAAACAAAACAGTACCCTAACCACCCAGGAGTTTCTAAGAGGGAGCAAAATCATTTACTTCAGGAAACTTCAGTGGCTTGGAGACAAGCTAACACTCTCAGTTTAGTACATTGGCGGAGCTCCCCAAAATAGTCCAAATCAAACAAAGCAAAGCTTGGCTCCCCTGCCCCTACCCGAAGCTCAAATTCAGCCTCCATTCAGTTCACATCTGCTATGAAGGTAAGAGCCTACACCACAGTACCAAGCTCCACCGGGATCTGAGCCCTAAAACCATAAAAACACTTGTTTTATACCACAAGCGCTGTCCTGCTTACCAGGAGTTAGCTTTGCCTGGGTTGTCCCTCTGAGCACTCCACTGTCCGTACTGGGTCTTGGTGCACATGCGGTATTTATAAAGGAGAAAATGCAAGGATATGCATACCAAAATGCAGCAGCAACAGCAGCCGTTCATTACAGGTGACAGGGCGCAACTACTTATGTTTACTATGTTCTAAATGGAGATGGAAAATGAAGGGGTGGGGAGTGGAGAAAGGGGGAAGTGTTTGGACGTGGGCTAAGACATCAGTCACTAAGGAGCCACCCGATGTACTCAGCACAAGCTCTAGGCTCCAAGATCACCATTCACAGAGATCTGGGTGTCAGTCCAGTGTTCATACTGCAACACGCGGCACTCAGAGCCTGGTGTGGGTGGGGAGGAAAAGAAGGTAACACAAGAGCACTCATCTATAATACAAGGAACACCTCGGCCACTTCAGAGTCGCCAGAACTGACATGCAGCCATGTAAACAGAGACACACACCTGAAACAGGGGCGCGAGCCACAGAAACGTTATCAAGGAAATCGTTCTTGCCGTTCTGCAGTGAACAGTCACAGAAGATTAGCTGGCCAAGTCAGTGGGGCCTGCCTCTCTCGGAGGCTGAAGCTCCCTACGCACAGGAGCCACACCGGATTGCTTCATCACGGGCTTACAAAGACAGCCAGCCAATGTCATATCAATAGTTTAGTTTGGTAATAAAAGCAGTATATACATTTTGTATCTAACGATGTTTTCAAAACACCTCTATTCTCATAGGTGTATTTTTAAGGGTTGCTGCTAGCCTGTTATGTGGATAGACACAATTTATTTAACCAACTCCTACAGTTGGAGGTCAGGCTTCCAACTTTCCATTACTGATCAAGAACTCTGGCATGAAGACAGATCTTAACAGTTTTTTAAATTAGACCCTTAAAGGCAGAATGGCTGGGTCAGATAGTACGTACCTATGCTATCACTCTTAAATACGCCTCATCTGAAGGCAACAATCATGAACTTTCTGGGGTTGGAAAGTTATGACACCGACCACCAAAGTCACAAACTGTCCTCTCCAGGCTCAAGTCCAGTGTCCACGGGCCACAGCAAGCTGAGAATCAGCACCAGCTCCGAGCACCGCCTGCCTCTCTCTCCAGCAGCTCAGCACCTCCTCTTGCCTTGGAGAACAGGACAAGAGTGTAACATGGCACCACTGCCCACTGTGCCACGTTGCTCTAACTTCCTCTGAGGAAAACCAAGCCTGTGCCATCCATAGACAGAAACACAAGCCCTGGGTCATCTATGAGGTTCTCAACATGTCCACCTGCTTCCTCTTGGGTGATCACTTCCCAAAAGTTCCTCCAAAAAAACAGGAAGAGCGCTAAGGTCAAGTTCTCAGGGGTACGATTTTCACTTTTCACCCACTGTCATGACAACTGGCCTTCAGACACCTTCACGGTGAAGTCAGTGAGGGCTAAAGCTACTATGCTCCTAAAAACACACACGTGCCGGGCGGTGGTGGCGCACGCCTTTAATCCCAGCACTCGGGAGGCAGAGCCAGGCGGATCTCTATGAGTTCGAGGCCAGCCTGGGCTACCAAGTGAGTTCCAGGAAAGGCGCAAAGCTACACAGAGAGACCCTGTCTCGAAAAACCAAAAAAAAAAAAAAAACCACACACGTAAGCACACGCAAAAGGAGGACATCTCATTGTGGAGCCTTCCAGGAGTTCAGCCACGGACCTGGGAGCTGACAGGGCCATCTAAGAAATGGTGACCACACTTTTGCAGCTTGCAGAAGTCCTGAATGTTCTGACGGTCTGGTTTCTGTTGTTACAGTCAAAGGGGAATCAGTCAGGTTGAGGGCCCCATGGAAACTTGGACTACTACCCATCCCCCAGCTGGTAACTTGGTAGGGCCTTCCAAAGTACTAGGGTGTCTCTATGCACTAAAAGAAATGTCAAATTTCAGACCTTGTGAATGGGTGACAAAGCTCTTCCCAGGCTGTTCCCTGAATGAGGAGGAGTCACCTCTTGACCTCCTAATGTGTCTCCTGTTTGCTTCCTCAATTAGGACCTGTGCCTATAACCTAGAAACTCCACGTGACCTAGGCTCTGTTCTGTCCACACCGGTACACGTCACACTAGCTAAAGCTGAAGTGTCGGAGACTTAGGCCATCTACCAAGACTTCGCTTAAGACCCAGGGCCTTCACCTGGTGGCTTGCTGTGCAGGCACCAGAGATTGCAAGGTGGAAACAGTGAGCTGATAACAGAGACAAGCCAGGGTAAAATCACAGGGAAGGGGTAACATGGTCAGAGAGCAGAGGACAGAAAAACAGAGGCCCTCCAGTGCAACAGCATCGGGTCTCACTCCACTGGACCACTGAATGATCAGGACAGCTCTCCTGAGAAAAAAAGGGACAGCACACCTTCCTCTAACATAGAATCTTAACATCATCCTCTTCTGCGACCCAGCAGCCAGGCACATCTGCCATCATGCCCTCACCTGCCCTCCTTCATCTCAGGTGTCCCGGGGAAGCCTGGCTTTGGCTGACAGCTGTAGGTGTTCCCTGCAGAGGCCTTTTCTAACTCCCTTACAAAAAGCAAGCCTTCAACAGCTGGCAAACAGACCTCTAACTGCTGTTTCCCGTCAAGTGGCTTGGGCATGAACAAAGCAAAACGGGGTCACAGAAAACAGTGCTCAAATAAACAGTTTCCCTACCAGAGGAATAGCAAACAACTGCCGATGTAAACACACGAGCTGCACTGTTCAGGCATGCCCCAGGCTTGGGAGGGAGCTATGATATCTGGAGACTAGCTGGCCAGGAGTCAGCTGTTCCAAATTTTCCCTTCCAAACACATGAGCAGAGGCCCAAGGTTCCCCAGCCACTTGGCCGGCACACAGGCTCAGCCTGCCCTCATTTGTAAGGACACTTCAGGAGGAGGAGGAGGAGGCAGAAAGAAGAGAGGGAGAAAACACAGCCACTGAGAGTAGAACTCCGCACTAAGACCCAAACTGAAAAGCAAGTCAGTCAATCTTTCCTAGGTTTACATCTTAGGAACCGGTCTGGCTGCATCTTTAAAGACAAAGATTTGAACTGGAAATGTTCCTGTGACTCTCCGGCTTCGGAACACAGTCCTGATCACCAGTTCTTCTTGCCAATGACCACTACTACTAGATCCCACCTTCCTAGACTCTCCCTGCTCCCCCACCCCAAGAACCATTTATGCTCCGCCCACAGCAAGCTGCCATCCTACACCATCAGCTCCTTCTGCACACTGTGCCAACGCCAGGACGCTGCAGTAAGCGACCACTGTCCCAGGGGGCCTGGTGCTCAGCTGTGACCTGGCCTCACTACGTGGTGATGACACTACCTGAGGACATGTCTCTCTCACAAAACCTTTTCTAGGCTAGAAGCTGCTCCTTCCAGTTTTAGCTATAACCCTGCTCACATGGAAACTCGGAGTGTCAGTTGCAAAGCAGCAAACCCACTATGATACCTGCAGTTGTTTATGTTGCTTGAGGACTCATTAGTATCAGTGTGCCCATGTGGTTGGCAGCCCTCTTACCTGCTCTCTCTGCGGCGCACCAAGCTCTTTCTTCCCACAAACACTTTGCCATCACAGTTAAACCAGTAAACGAGACCGCCTTCTATCTCTCCACTGCCAGGCTAGGAATCTTGAATCATCTGTGCTTCGCTTTCCCATGGGGCTAAGTGGTGGACAGAAAGCAGCCCCGTAATCTGGGCATGTGGAAGTGGAGACAGAAAACAAATGACGCCATCTTCCTAAGACAGGCTGCTGGGTGGCACTTCATGCTCTGAGGAGCCTCAGGTCGTCAGGTGTTGCTGGCGCCCCAGTCTGCCACTGCTCTTAGCCCTGTCACAAACAGTGCTGAACACGGGCACTGCTTTGCCACCCCAAATGGACACCTTCTAGTGAGGTAGAAGCAACTGGTTCCCGGCTGCTGCAACACAGCTTCACGTGGTGGTTCCCAAAGCATGTCCCCAGACCAATGGTAGCAGCTCCTGGGAAGTAAGGAACATACAAGCACACTGCTGGCTGCCACCTGCCCCCAAGCTCCCCTCCTCAGAAGCTCTGGGGGTTGGGCCCAGCAAGAAGGCTTGGTGGTGAAACTGATGCAAACTGAAACTTGGGGCCCACTAGCTCAGGCAGAGGAACACCCAAGGTCACAAGGTCACGGAAATACCCAGCTTGGACCAACCTGTGTATCACAACCTGACATAGTTACCCTGGCTCCCCACCAACAGCACCCACTGGTGTTTGTTGTTGTTGTTGTTGTTATTGTTGTTTTTGTTTTTGTTTTTTTGCCAACAGGCAAGAGCCCCAAACATGATCTCCTTCAGGACACTGTTCCTTCTATTTTCTCAGGGAAATTTTTCATGCCTCACTTTCCTGTCTCTACAAGGGAACGGCAACATCCACATCACAGAGTCAGGGCAGACGTAGAGCGGTTTGTGATTAGCCCTCCATGAACCCCTAGATTACTGTAGTTCTGCCAAAACATCTAATCAGAACTAGAAAACCAGCAAAACGTGACTCGCTTCCTGTGTGTTCACCACTGTATTTCTTTCTACCCACTCCATTCCAGGGCTCTGAGGGAAGACATTCAGAACACCAAACACTACACCTGGCTCAGCCGTGTCTCAGGCACTTATCTGTTCCGTCTACATGACCATGCCTTGAACATCCAATACCATGAAGAAAGCCCACGCTACTGGGCTGTACAGCCTCGCACCAGATCCTTCTGGACAAATGCCAACCAACTCTGGGGCCTCAAGCCTCCCACACCTCAAAAGGAACAGAGAAAGACTGTGGGAAAATCAACAAAAGTGGGAAGAACAGGAGCTAATATTTACAGGTTCTAAACTGGCACTACAGTTGGGCTCTCCAGTATCCCCCAAATGTCCATGTTTGAAGGTTTGGTCCCAGACTGTGATGCTACTGGAAAGTAGTGAGATCTTTTAAGAGCTGTGGCCCAGTAGAAGGAAGTTAGGTCATGGGAGGCATGCCCTGAGACGGGATCTGAGGTCCCTAGCCTTTTCCTCCCTCTCTCCCATCCTGGCTGCTGTGAGGTGAGTGGCTTTCTCTACTATGAATTGCCACTGTTACGTAGACAGAAATCAGCAGACTTGATGGATATCAGGGCTGGACCCTCCTCTCATGATCAACGCAGGTACAAGAAGGTACCAAAGCTGTAAGCTCTTAATTAACGCCTAAAGGAAAGGAACCTGAGTTACCTCTCTGATCTTGGAAGGAGAGGTCACATCCTAAACTTCCCAGAAGGTCATGAACTGATAAGCTATCTAAATCTAGTCCCAGGGGTCCCAAACTTTGGACATACCACAGCACTCTCCAATACAAACAGGCCTGCCAATCACCTGGGCAGGAGAGCACCCCTAAGGAAACCATGTGTTGTAGATGCTTTAGTAAGAGTAAAAAGCATGCTAGCGTGTCAATCAACACAAAGGCCCTTAGTTCACTGTGCACTCTCACAGAGCAAGTCTGTTTGACTCTGCCTACCTTCTGTATCATGTAATAAACATACTCATAAAAATTAGTAATAAACTCTGCCTGTCTTCTACATTACACTCTGTGTGTCTCATCTTAATTCTTCAGAAGTCACAAAGACCAGGGAACTGAAGGGAGGTGACATCAAGATCCCAGTGACACGACCATGATATACAACCTCTCCTCAAGCCAGACGACCATGGACTGGAACCAAAAGCCAATGACCCAAAATGAAGCTTTGTTCCTTAAAAGGTAATTGTCACAGCACAGCAGGGTGGGAGGCTGGTTCCTCAGTTTGATCATCAACATATCTCAGGAGAAGAAAAAGAGGGGAAAAAAAAAAAAAAAAAAAAAAACATCATCCCTGAGAGATACCCCATTCTCAGGGACTTTGTCACAGCGACAGAACTAACTGACACACTTTGTAACAGACACTCGGTGCCTTACAAATGTTAGCTTACATCTTTCTCACTGACTCAACAACCCTGGACAGTAGCTGCTGTTCTTATGCCCACCCAAGAACATGGGGCCTGCGGCACAGCTGGTCCACAGAACCTGCCGCCAGCATACAGCCCATACACGGTGAGGCCCAGAGGCAAACCCAAGTACTCTAGCTCCATGGTCGACGTTCTTATCCACCATTCTAGAACTCAGAGAGCTACTAGTTATCTACCAATACTCCAGTCACCTATCACTACTTATCAGAACACTGATTTTAAGACACCTGAATCCAGACATGGGCGTAGGCAAGATGGTTTAGCAGGCAAGGCCCTTGCCACTAAGCCTCACAATCTGAGCTCATTTCCCAGGAACTACATGGTGAGTGGAGAGAACCAACACACACACACACACACACACACACACACACACACACACACACACACACAATAAGTAAATATAAAAAATATTAATTTTTTTTTAATTCCAGATGCAACATCCATTACCATGAGATTCAACACCAGGTCCTCAAGGTCCTCAACAGAAATGTTAATTACACTGGTTTTCACCTTGCTATTCTCTCCTCCCTATTCAAATGCCACCCAATTGGAATGAAAACTCCAAGAGCCGATTTCTCTCTTCCCATAACTCCCCTGGCACTGTAGCACTTAACCCTAATTATATACCATCTGTCACAAAGACGCCTCTAATTGTTACTTGTATATTAGTTGTATATTCCTCCCCACTCAACTGTAAAATTCCTTAGAAGTATCCATACTGTCTGAAAAAGTAAGCAGAGGCCCAGGCTCCCATACGTAGATCCGAGTGCTGCACACTAATTGGCTGGCCCCTTCACTTTGCTTTCCTGACACTTCTTTGTCATAAACCCTTAGAAGCAGGTGAAAGTCTGAAATTTAAAGCCGGTGTTGGGCGGGCTATGACATCAGCACTCCCTGAGCAACAGCTATGTTTCCAGATCTACACTCAGGGTACCTCCAGAGCCTCACAGAGGAGGTGCGCTTTGCTTATCCAGGCTTGAGGAAGGAGGAGCTTGGGGCAGTGAAATGGAAAGGAGGAAAAGATTGACCAATGTCACTCAAGTCTGGAAAAAATGAAGAGACTGTTAAAGACCTGTCCCCAAAGCCCTTACTCCATCTACACCCATGAGGTAGGAACAATTGCGGTTTAATATGTAATGTCTGCCACAGGCACATTGTGAAAGGCTAGGTCCCCTGCTGGCGTTGCTATTATAGAAGCTTTTGAAAACTTTGGGTGACTGTCCACAGCTGGAAAAAGTCCTTGGGGTATCTTGTCCCTGAACCCATCCTGGTAGCTCTCTGTTACCCACCATGATGAGAGTCTTCTCCACATGCTGCCTCCATGAGGCCACACAACCACAGACTGAATGCTTAGGGACCATGAATGCAATTATGTCTCTGCTCTTAAATTGCTTCTCTCGGGTGTTTGGTCACAACAGAAAAACAACTGTTAATAATACAACATCCAAACTTCAACTCTGCCTAAACATATGACCTAAAAAAGTTCCCACTGGCTGGAAGTGTAGCTCAGCAGTACAGCATGTGTTTAGCATGTATACAGCCCTGAACTGACCTTCCAGCACCATAATGAGAAAAAAATGTTACCATAAGGGAGAAAATTGGAAACTTTATTTAAAAGTTATTTTTTCAAGATGGGATGGCAATGACCATGATAGCATCAAAATAGTATCAAAATATCAAAATAGAAATGATGTCAATTCCCTCCATGACACTGTAACCAAGCAATGCCAATCACATTTCCTAGACTTTACTGAGAACTTAAAAAGCATTCCAAAATGTACATGGAAGAGCAAAGATCAAGCCAACATCTAAGAACAAGAGAGTCCTATCCCACCACATCAAACATGGTGCAAAGCTCTAAGGAAAAAATAAGGGTTTGGTGCAGAAACAGAAGACTGGAAAAGAACTAAGAACAAAATACCAGACCCTGTGAGGCACCTCAAAATTAATAGGGGGAGCTTAAGGGGAACAGGGTTTGGTGTAGGGTGATGACATTCTAGAGAGGGATCATGTTGATGCTTGTCCAACATGAACATCACACTATTGAATTATACAAAAATGATTGCCTGGAAGGCTTATGTTCTATATCTTGTGGCATAGTTCAAAAGAAGATATTTTAAATACCGTGTCACAATTTTGAAAAAATTATAAGCCAGTATGTTTAGTGACAGGAACCAAACACAATCAAGTATCATCCAGTATGGACATTTATATAAAACTCTAGAAAGGCGAGCTATAGTGATTACACAAGTCTGGGTGTAACAGGAAAGGTCTAACTACAAAATGGGCCCAAGGAAAGTTTGGGGGTGACAGAAATGTTCAGTATCTTCACTGTGTGGGTTTCAAGATAGCTACATTGTCAAAAGTAAAGTACACATTTTAAATTGATTTATCTACATAAATTATAACTCTTGATAAATTGACAAAGTCTCCTGTGTATGCGGAAACATGATATACAATCAAAACTGCCTCACCAAAATAATGAAAGAATGCCTTGTTTAATCGATGGTTTAGAAAAACTGTCTCACAAAATAGAAGGAGGGAAAGAAACACAAATGTGGGGGAGGGGAAAGAGAGTAAGAGGGGAGGAACAGAAGAGCAAATGGGCCATTGGTCCAAGAAACTGTATAACAACTAAATAATATAAGGAATGCCTCCAATTCATTAAGAATCACATAAATCCACATTAAAACAATGAGAGCTCATTATCTAGCCACAAAACACTGGTAAATTATAGAGCTGGTTAATGTCCAACACTAATAAGGATGCAGGGTGGCATCCCTGTAACCAGCTTGGAAGTGTACACCAGCTCAGCAGCTCTGAAAGTAACTCAGAGCACACTGGTACTTCATTTCTCAGCCTCTCAGGGCCGGGCCCCTACAGCAACAGTTCTCAAATATTCCCTTGCGTCAGAATCTCCAGGTTAGGCACATTAAAACACAGATTAGCAGCTTCTGCTCCAGGGTTTCTGATTCAGGTGGCCTCAAATCTGCATCACTGGCAGGGAGCATGCTTCCAAAACCACTACCCCTAGAGATCCTCTCACAGAGATCAGTAAGAGAACGCACAGGATCGAGATGAGTTAAGCACCCATCACTAGCATGCAAGCGCGCACACACGTGCATATAAACATATGAGTGTGTGTTGTCGTTTGAATGTAACTGGCCCCCAAAAGCTCATAGGAAGGGGCACTATCAGGAGGTGTTGCCTTCTGAAAGAAGTGTGTCATTGTGGGGGTGGGCTTTGAGGTCTCCTATGCTCAAACTACATCTAGTGAGATATTTCACTTCCTGTTGCCTGTGGGATTAAGATGTTGCTCCTTCTCCACTCTCATCTCCTTCTCCAGCACCATGTCTGTCTGCATGGCACTATATCCCACCACGATGATAATGGACTAAACCTCTGAAGTTGTAAGCCACCCAATTAAATGTTTCCTTTATAAGAGTTGCCATGGTCTCTTCACAGCAATAGAAACCCTAAGACAGTACATGTGTATGTACGAGTGCATACATATAAGCTAAACCCACACTCACACAAAACTACCTAATAAAACACTGAAAGAAATTCCGTCAACTCTCATGAAATGTTGGAATGTTTCCAAGATAAATGTTTTTGGAGGAACTCCAGATGGAACCCAGGACCCTGTGCATGCTTACGCACTCTACCACTGATCCACCACTGATCTGCAGCCTCAGCACCATTTGTACAAATTGAAGACAACAAATCAAGTAACACATCTTTAACAAACATCCATCCCCCATCCACGAAAAACAAAAACAAAAACAAACAAACTCATCCAATACATGAGAGTCAACTGGCCTGGCAGCAGAGGCAGTGGAGAGGGACAGAGATGACAAGAACTGATCACGTTTAAGAGCTTGGGAGGAAAAAATCACCTTGGATCATTAAAGGATGTCTAGCAGGCCACTGACAACAGAAGGAATTCTTGCTCAAATACAAGCATGGGGTAATTCAAAGCCCTGGACTCCAGCATTCCATTGAGGCCCAGTTTTCCCTTTGACAGATTAAAAAGAAAGTGGGGTTCATCTTGGCTTTTGGCAAAAGGGCATGTGTCTACATGTTATCTGTCTCCCTTCCCTTCCGTGTCTCTATCTGTAGATTGTGTGTGTGTGTGTGTGTGTGTGTGTGTGTGTGTATCTCAATATTTCCGTCTACACCTGTGTGTGCTCTGTCTATATGTTGAGACAAGACTCTGAGGGGACAAAGCTTCCTAGCAGACACTGAGCCACACCTCTTCACCAGCCACTCAATTTGGTTTGACTGAAACCAGAAGTTCCAGCCACAGTCGCAAAACCAAACACTCCCCTGCCCACAGGGCCTGCCCTTCATTCGTTCCCCGTCCTCACACCACACTGAACTGATCCAACCATGATGGGTTTTATCGGGTACCCGAACTAAGGTGATAAACTTGGTGGCACAGCTCTTCGGATGTAGAAGGGAACGATACATAAGCATCTGTGTTTTCTCTCTCTCTCTCTCTCTCTCTCTCTCTTTCTCTCTCTCTCTCTCTCTCTCTCTCTCTCTCTCTCTCTCTCGCGCGCGCGCGCGCGCGCGCGCGCATTTATATTCCTGATGAAGAGTTTTGACCAATAAGCCCAAATCTTTAAAAACCAGGCATACCAACAAGTTCTTATATATATATAAAAACATAGTGCCATCCAAAACAGGCAAAGACACAGCCACCTATAATCTGTCCTGTCCCCACAGAAGAATTGTTTCCTCGGCACTTGAGCAGATTTCGCCTTTTCTACAGCAGCGCTTATCACTGGAGGACACGAAGTTAGGGAACCTAAAGCGCTTTGTAGGAAATTCGGTCTTACCAATCAGAGAGCATATGATATGTGCCAGGAGCACATTTTAGTTCAAAACAGCTGGTGGCTACTGGTATTAAGAGTCCTCCTTCGTGTTTTTTATGAGCTATCCCCAAAAAATACCCTTTACTCTAGCTCAAGAGAAGTACCTGCCACAAGTTGAAAATGAAAATGTGAACAAGTATTGAGTTCTTGACATAAAACTGATGTTTATGGTCAACACAAGGCAATTGCATCTTGGGAAATCACACAAAGGTCTTTAATCGTCCAACATATATAATTCATAGGCATTGTTGTGCATTCTTTATTCTAAAATTGGTGCCAGGAGAGAATCCCATTTACAGACAAAAATGATGAGGAATGTGGTAAATACTAATGCTCTTCTATTATGAAAAATGTTTTTAAATATGAATAAGCATTTCCTGAATACTACAGACAGATCAGACATTATGCAAGACTCTAGAGTTCTCCAGTTAGTAAGATACTTTAAACAAATGTGTGCCTTTAAAAACTTAATCAATATCTTGAATTAGTAGGGTTTTTTTTAAGTTCTCTGATAAATGAAGTAGTTCAATGTCAGTGACAAGCGGCAGAAAAATATCTATTTACTAACAATAAAAATGGCTGGTCTCTGCAGCAGAAACAGAAGGGGGGCTCTCTCTGTAGAACCACCTAAACTGCAAGGTAGTGATGGCCACCTCCTGCTACCCAGCAGGTCTGTGATGGAGAGGCTTTAAAATGTGCTCTATAGTTTAGGAGGATCACTAAGGAAACCCAAAGGACCAGGGCATCCGGAAGGAAACAGCAAGCAGACCAGGAAAGAGATCTGCTGTGCATTAGAAGCCCACTCCTGGAGGTTTCCCCACAGCCGGCCAACAGCGGGAACCGGCTCTGCAGCCTCCTTGCCTGCTTGCTCCTTCAAGGCAAGGCTTCAGAGCTGGAAACCTGCCACCTGCTGAATCACCAAACATCCCTGGGCTTCCCTTTAAAAAAAAAACAAAAAACAAAACTGACCACATCGTCACCCAACCCTGGCTGGCTTCTTCCTTGGACACCTATCACTGACCAATGAAACACCCGGACCTCCTCTCCCCTGCCTCACAGACCCAAACTGCCCCCCCCCAAACCCAAGGCAACTTCCACCAGGACCCTACCTCATCAATCCCACTCTTTTCTGCTCTCTCAGCCCCCACCCCTGCTGATGTTCAGCCCCCAGGCCAGAAGGCATGGGGAGTTGACAGCACAGCCTGATAGGCATTCACCACTTCCACAACCAGATAGCCAACCAGAAACATCCCCAATCTGAGGACGGTAAATTTCGGGTGAGCTATGACAGTAGGCAGGCCTCAGAACACAGAAAATAAACTTCCTGTCAGAAACCAGCCTTCTGTTTTGGTATAAGTGTGCACCGCTGAACTCTGTCCTGTCTGAAGGTGAAATGAAACATCCGAGAAGCACCTGCCCGGATTCTCTCCGCTCCCCAGGACCACAACATCCTTCACCCTGACTGTGACTCGCGACAGTCAAAAGGGATCAAGCGTTAACCAGAACGTGCCAGGATGAATCCGTTAGCTGGACCAGGGCACCGGGACCACCGCAGGAAGATAGCCCGAGTGTGGGTTAAGACGCGGGCAGAGGCAGCAACTGCTGCCGCTGAGGTGCCCTTGACAAGTCGCCTACGATCACGCAGACCCCTCATTCGCTAAGCAAACCGAGACCAGAGCTCCGCGGACGCCCCTGCAGGCCTTACCCTTTAACACCCCCACGCGGCGGGGACACACGGGGTCTCAGAGCAGCCGCGAGCCGGGGGCTGTTACGCCGCCTGGGGAGGAGGGGCTCGCTCCTCCGAAAAGGGGGGTCCCACCTGTTATGTCGTTGGGGGTCATCGAGGGGCCGTGCTGAAGGGAATCCCAAAGCCGCGGGCGCCTAGCCGGCTGCGATCAGACCAGGAGATACCAACTGTCACTCCGCCGCCCGGGCTGTGGGGGTGGGGCTGCGATTTTGGGGGGTCCACCCCGGAATACTGCGGGACCTCCGGCTGGCTGCCGCTGGAGAGGTCCTCGGCTCTGGGCTCTCGGGCCCCGCCACCGTCCGCTCGCCCCAATGTGACACCAGGCAGCCTTCCAGCGCCCGCACGCAGCACCTCGGAAAGGTGCCCACTGACGCCTCCGCCTTCTTCCCCGCCCAAGTTGGCGGGGGAGCCCCGCCGGCGGCCCGCCCCCTCGGAGCCGGGATCGCGGCCGCCAGAGCGCTCCCCCGCGCCCACCCCCACGAGCGGCCGCGGGGGGGGGGGGGACCGCCCGCCAGGTACGCGCGCGACACCGCGCGGGCTGCGCTCACGCCCCCTCGCCCCGGCTGCCCGCCTGCCGTCCGCCGAGGTCAGGCCCGGCCCGCGAGACTCGGGTCAGATCCAGCCGCCCGCGACCCGGAGGCCGGCCCTCCGCCCCCGCCCCGCGGACTCACTTGCACGCGAGTCGTCGCAGCCGCCGGAATTCTTTTCCACGCGCCGAGCTCCCCGCCGCGGAACGAAATCCGGGGCAGAGCGGCGGCGTGCGGGCTCTGCAACCGATCGCGCTCTCCCGCCCAAGCGCTAAGCTCCCGGGACGAGCAGCCCGACCGGACCGGCCCTCCTCGCTCCTGTCCAGCCGGCAGCCCGCCGCCGCTGCCCCGGCCGCTGCGGAGCTGGCGAGAAGGCTTCTGACTTGGAGCCTCCGGCTGCCGAGCATGCCCAGTCCGCGGCGGAGCCGGGTCGGCTTCCCGCGCGACGCCGGTCCGTTCCTCCGGGTGTTCCCGGCGGCCGGGGGGGCGGGGACCGTGGACGCTCAACCGGGGACCCAGCGGAGTCTCGCAGGACAGCGAGCCGTGGGGTGTGCTGGGGGGGGGGGGGGGGTTGGGTCCTTTTCCTTTTCAAGAAACGAGAACCGGAGAGAGGGGGCGCTTCCTCCGAAGACGAGAAGGGCCCAGATGGTGGGTTTCATCCTTCGGGATCAGAAGCCCAATTAGGGGGTCAGCCTGAGATGTGTGCGGCGAGAGCCGGCCAGAGAGCTGGGGACTCAAACTCAGCCTTCGAGAAACCACCATCGGGGACACCAGTTTGCGAACTACACTGGGATTTTATTCCCCACCAAGCCCAAGAGCTGCGACACCTGTGACTGTAATTGATCATTTAAAATGGATGGTCTTCAAACTCTTCGGAACATTTCCCAAAGCTCTAATCCTTACACTCCCATCTTCCCAGAAAATCGGGGGGTCTGCCGGCTTCCTAAATCACGCAGCGCCAGGCAGCTCAGAGGCCCAGGCGGTCTCCTAACAGTCTCGGAGCACCGGGCCGCCGAGTCCGGCCGGGCCCCACCTCCCGCCGCCGCTCGGAGCTGCGGCGAAAACCTGGAGAGCGCCGCACCAGAGCCGGAGCACTGCGCATGCCCAATGGCCCCACGGGGGTGCGGGTCGCCGGCAGATTTCCTCCTGCTCGCACAGCCGAACCCAGTACCGGGACCCGGATCGCGCGGCAGGAACAGCAGCAGCCTTCCGGGGCACCCGGCCTTCTGGGCCCGCCGGCGCGTGCTGCGGGGACATAGCTCGTCCTGGATGCGCGGCCCGCAGGGTCTGGTCTGGGGGCGGGGGTGGGGGAGTGGGGACCAGCAGCGGCCCTGCCTGCGTGACACGTGACTGTCCGCCGCTCTCCGGGGCAGCCATCTTCCGCCCTGCGGGGCCGCCGGCGAGGAACAGTCCGGGATCCGGTGGGACTCAACCCAGCCGCCTCCCCACCAGGCCCGGGTCCCCGCCCTCACCTGCCTCTGCCCGGGCTGCAGGGTGGGTGCCGCTGCGCTGGCCCTCGATCGCCAGGAGGACGGACTGTCTCCGGAGCCAGAACCTAAAGGCTGCGAACTGGAGAGCAGCTCTCCTGGGGCTGACGGCTTCTGCTTTTCCCCAGGGGCGGAAGTTGGAAGAGGAGTTCCCGTTCCTAAAGCGCCGGCACCGCTCCCGCTGCTTGCCTGTTCTGACCCATTCCCGGCGACGGAGGATGGAGGTGGTGGCGGAAGACGTCAGGACCGCCGTCGCTCTCCTCCATGCATGTCCCCTGCTGCTGGTCAGGTTCGATGGTAATGCTGTTAGTCCCTTGGGCTCCCTGAAATCTCTGGACTCGCAACCTCATCACCCACCCGAGAATTCATTAGAACGGCACATTCACTGCCACACCTAGACCTACGGAATCAGAAACGCTTCCTGAAATCTGGTTAACAAGCACTCAAGGTGAATCAAATGGCCGCTTTCCCTAAGCCCTGGAGACCCATTTTCATGTAACACGCTGAGAACTTAGCGTGCTCTGCCCTCAAACACACTGGAAAAACGGACTCAAAATGCAGCCTGCTCCTGCGCGGGCACTGAAGGTCTTGTCCTCTCCTGCATCTCTGGCCCCTTCACCCGAGGACACTATGCTACTGCACTTCCCAGGGAGATTAAGAAAGGGTGCGTTTGTCGCATGATGCTTTTAAGGGACAACGGGCAGTTCAATTTGGAGTGTCAAACAAGAGCAAGGGATTGCCTGAGAGTCATAGTAGCCCCACTGGGTATTTACATCAGTTTGCACATAAAAGGCTTGCTGTTGTCTGACGTGTAAGTGCTGGACAGCCACTGGCCGCTTGCAGTGCTACTTTGCACCTGCTGTAACCCAGGTCAGAGTAAGCACTGCTGTATGGTAGGTCAAGGAATCTAGACTGTAAAATCCACCCCCACCCCACCCGCGCACACATGTGTGTATACACACACACACACACACACACACACACACACACACGCACGCACGCACTCGCCTCGTAAAGATGAATTAAAGTCTGCAGAACAGTGACAGTTACTTGTGTGTCAAGGTCAATACAGGGTTAGTTTAGGTTTTTCCTTTTTTCACTGTATCTTTGAAATGTTTTTGTAGAAAAAAGTAAAAACCAAACAGGATTTTTCTGTGTGTAATTTTAGGGTGATGCATAGCATGTGAAAAGGGAAGAGTATAAAAGTATTTCCGCTTCAATTTCAAGAAATAGTTCTTAGAAAAAGCACATGTAAAGACACTATACTGAACATAGCTGTAAATAAATTGGGTGGGGAGGTAATCTGAAGAGGAACCACAGCGTTTAAAGCAAATTCTGAATTGTATGTCATAAGAGATACTTCAGAGTCAATATCTTTTTAAATTAAATTTAGTTGTAGTCTTTAAGTCACTTTTTACACCAAAAAATATTTAATAGAGGTGAAAATGCTCCCTTTCTAGACCACTGAGTGCTGAAGAACCTTAGCAGGAGGTTGGAGAGATAGCTCAGCAGGTCAGAGTACTTGCTGTTCTTGAAGAGGACACTAGTTCAGTTCCCAGCACCCCACCTTGCAACGGTCAACCAACTGTAATTCCAGCTCCAAGGGATCCGGTGCCCTCTCCTGGCTGCACAGAGCACCAAGCATTCAGGAAGGCAAGCAATCATACATAAATAATAAATCTCATTAAGAGAGAAAAGAATCCGAACACCATTTCTTATCAAAATCATGACAAGAAACATTAATTTTAAAAGTTTAGGTTTCTCGAGTACATGAACTAGAATCGATATTTCTGCAACAGCTAACAAAAATGAATCACCACCAAGTCAGTCTGTCTTTGCTAAAATAAAACCAAGAGCAAATACTGCGACGTACATGTCACCACTTCAAAGTTGATCATTTCTAATGATTAATTATCTAAGCAGAAAATAGAGTTTTATCCCATTGACCTGTAAGTAGTAGCCACCACTTAGTAGATGGTATTCAAACTTCACACCATGCTCCACAATCCAGGAGGCTTCAGTGTGTAGCCATGGAAATGTGTCTCTGTGGAAGAATCCAGAGCCACACAGCCTGAGCAGCGGGAGCAAGGCTTAACAGCCTCCTCATCCCTTTAAATACATCTGGCCAACCTACAACCTGGGTTCAAAACCAATGCTGTGGGTGGAGAATCAGCTGCCTATGACAAGGCTCCTTCCAAGTATTTGCCCTAAGGAGTAGATATGTGAAAAATCTGCTCTCTGAGTTCATTCCTGTGCCTCCGCCTAAGATTCCTGACTTCACTGGTGCTTGACTTCTTCTGTTGGTCAAGAAAAACTGGGATTCTTTGACCATACTTGGGTAGATAAAGGATGTAGCCCAATTTCTCCTTATACACAAAATACCTTTCCCTACATATTAAATGCCATATGATGGTTATGTATTATCTCTGATCTTTTTGTGTATCTAGCAAATGAATTGACACTGAATATCCCTTAGTAAATAGTTGCTAAACCATAACTTAATATTCTTTTTTTCTATTTTTATTTCTCTGTGCTGCAATTTGGCATAAAAAGGATAAATACAAAAAAAGGAAATGTCTTTGTTATGTTATCCCTCCCTAATTAGCAACCTTTTCAATCTCACATGTATATTTTAAAGGGATTTTCAAATTAGACCTTTATGACGGGTGTGATGGTTCGAATGAGAATGGCCCCCATGGACTCATATATGTTTGAATTGGTCCTCAGTTAGTGGGACTGTTTGGAAAGGATTAGGAGGTGTGATCTTATTGTAGGAAGTGTGTCACTGGGGTAAGACTGTGCTATTCCCGGTTAGTGATGCCTCTCTCCCTCTCCCTCTACTTCTCCCTCTCGGCTTCCTGTCTGTGAATCAGTAAACTCCCAGCTACTACCCCAGCACCGTGACGGCCTGCCTACCGCCCTGCTCCTGCCACTAAGGTCATGGACTCCAGCCCTTTCATTGTAAGTCCTCGATTAAATGCTTTCTTTTACAAGCTGCCATGGTCATGGTGTTTTGTCATGGCAATAGAAATGTAACTGAGACACCTCACTAACAAGGGTCAAATGAATAGATGGCATCTACAGTGTGCTGCCCAGGATGGTAGATATGGTACCCCTATCAAAACCACCACTTCACTCCTGGCTTTTAAAGTAACTCCAGGCAGGTTCAATTCTTGCCTCTTAAAATGAGAATGTTGTAATCCACCCCCTCTTTGCTTTCATGGGCATCATGAAAATTAATGAGATCTTTAATACAAATATAGGTCTGTAAAAGTGTTATAGGCAATTACAGGTGAGCATAATAAAAACATAAAATATTGTTCAATTTATTGTGACAATTGTGTTTAGCAATCAGCTTCCTTCTAGTACAAGCACCAGAGCAGTCCTGGTACTAGACAAAATGATAGGCACATACTGTCTTCTCCAACTAGTATTTATAAATGAGTCCCAGATAGCGCCAGCGCTAAAGGAAGGGAGGGTTACATGATACCATCACCTGGATTTTATAGTTCCGGAACAAACTCTTCATAACTAGGCCATGCTGCCTTGAGAACTGTAGCAGTTGAGGGCTGGCACTTTTTCTACACTTCCCTTGTAAGAGATTGAAGGAGTATATTGAATTTCTGCCATCAAGTCTTGTTCAGTGTAAAGGGTAGTATACACATACTCTCTCTCCATTTGACATCTTGAAGAATGAGATAACAAGAGTCCTGGAATCATTTGATAGAATAGTGGCTAAATACTGTGTACTCCAATCTAGACCAAGGCTTCTCAGCCTTAACTCTGGACATTTAGACCAGACGACACGCTGTTGTAATGAGCTCCCCTGTCCATCACAGGACATTTAGCAGCATCCATGGCCTCAACCAACTAGATGCCAGTAATAACCCTGCTCACTGTAACAGCCAAAAATATATCCAGACATTGCTTTATGTCCTCTGAGAAGGTGGAGGGGATTTAGCTGCACTGAAAACTACTGTTTTGCAGTGATCAAAATGGAGTGAGTCAAAAGAAGCTGGGATCTTAAATCGATCATCACTCAGCACGTATTGGCTGTACATACAGCACTCCATCTGTTCAGCCAATGATTGTCAAGCTGTACCAGACAAAGCATAAGATCAAGTATTGTGTGTGTGCAAGAAACAGAAAATCTTAATTCTCCACAGAAGTCCCATACATCATCCCCATCCCACTATCAAGGTTATCAGATACCAAATGCTACATACTTATACTAACATTTTGTTACTTACTTGAAATCCAATTGAAACTCGGTGTCCTGTATTTTTAACTGCTGAGTCTGGAAACCCCACAGATATAAAGTTTTATCACCATCCTGAATTATGATTCCATAAACTCAGTGTGATTTCATTAAAAAATGAATGCAGAGGGTGAATCAGGTACAAAGGCACTCTTCTATAATCCCAGCACCTGGGGTGTGAGGCTGTTTTGGATACATAACATCCTATCACTCACTCCCCCCCAAAAGTTATTGCAGATACTTTGGGCTGGAGAGACGGCTCAGCAGTTAAGAGCACTGGCTGCTCTTCTAGGGGACCCAGGTTTCATTCCCAGCACCCAGTGGCAACATAGCCATTTATAACTCCAATTCCAATGGCTATGACACCTCTTCTGGTTTCTCTGGGTCCCAGGCATACATGTGTTATACTGACATACATGCAGGCAAAAACACCCATACATATAAAAATCAAATAATTTTTTTAAAAAATGAAATGTGGATAGAGTGAATAGAGTAACTAAATTCAAGGATGATAAATTTCCTTTAGAAAATAATTGTACTCCTTCTGAAAGTTATGGAAAGTAATCCAAAGTATGGCTGTTTTGGCTTCTTGTGTACCTTGCGTTTAGAACACTTATACTAGCATATATAGCTGGGCAAACTCGTAACATAAAGCCTTCCTGTGCTAGGAGGTGAATTCAGAGCCCCACAAAGCAGCCTACCGCTGAACTACACCTGCAGTCCGCAGAACACGTTTTATAACGTGCCGAATAATGAAGAAGCAAAATTGTGCAGGTACACTTTCATACAGCCCATGTCTGCCCCTCCCCCACAGAGCTTCACGTGGAAACTCTGGCAGGAACTTGAGGGTGGGGGAATACTCCGCAAAGCAAAAATTAGAAAGATAATTTTTTTTAAGATGTCTCTGGGACTGGTGAGATGACTCAGAGGTTGAGAGCTCTTGCTGAGGACCTGGGTTCAATTCCCAGCTTCCACATGATGACTCAGCCACCTATGACTCCAATTCCAAGGGATTCTGCACCCTCTTCTGCCCTCCACAGGCAACAGGCACACATGTAGGACGCATACATCATTGCAGGCAAACACTTGTACACATAAAATAAAAATCGTAAAGAAAATCAGGATGTTTTCCGCGAAATGCGTAGACTAGGAAGTGTCAGTATTGTAGAAGTGAAAATTAAGCAGGGTTACTAAAAATAGTTGTATTTTACACAGAGTGGGGTCTGGGGGCTAATAGTCTTACAAAATGTCAGAAGGTGAAATGTCTTGAGTAATTGTTTAAAACATTAGCTCTTGTACTCGTAAACAGAGCTGCAGACTGGGGGAGGGGAAAGCAAGGCACAGAGGACAGATTCAATATAAGCCCCAAGAATAGCTGTAATTTATTGAATTCGGTGTCTCATCACATCACCTTACTCATCAACATTCAGGGAGCTGTCCTCACAGAAGCCTTGAGAGAGCAGGTCGGGGCGATTTTATCAGGTCGAAACCTGGGAGACGCGGCTCTTTCCTTCCGTAGAGTCTTCGTGCATCCCTGTCAATCCTCTAATTTTGAAAACAGTTTCTATTCTTTCTGCATGAGTAGGAATGTGTGTCACTCCTGCCTCCTTGTCAGCTTCTGTTGAACTTCCATTTGTTGATTGGGTGTGAAGAAAGAGGCGGCTTAAGCATCAGAGCCGGAAATTATGACAGTGCCTTGGAACAACGCTGTTGATCTCTTCTGCAGCTGGGTAATGGAGCTCTGGAGTGACGGGGATGGACTTGGAGATACTGGAGCCTTTCGTTGTTCAGGAAGAAGAGACTTCTAAATCCTTGCTTCACTTTTGTACCTCTGGTTTTAGTGTTTGAGACCAGGTCTCATATAGCCCAGACTAACCTACACGTTGGTATATAGCCAGAGATGACCTTGACTCCTGATCCCCCTGCATTCACCTCCTGTGTGCTGAGATTACAGCCACTTTTGACCACCATACCTGGCTCATTGGCCTGATTCCTGCCCTTCTAGAGCCTACTGTGTGGTGATGAAACAGACTTTAATCAAATAAGCATTTTAATGAATAGCTACCCACCCCTGGAGGTCCTGATTTAAGTGATCTGGAGCAGGACCCAGACATCAATAACTTTTTGTAAGTTCCACAGGTAATTCCAGCAGTCTGGGTGGGTTCGTGTGTTGACATTTAATACCCACTGTGAGATATTAAAAGGGTGGAATTTAATCTAACTATATTTCGAGGGGGGCCTCTGGGGGCAACAGGAATTTGTAGCCACTGGGGGTTGCTGAACTAGACCACACCAATCGTGACCTCACAAGCTTTAGTCAAGCACTGTGGAGGATCGGGATTTTAGCTTAAAGCATCAGCGACAAGGCACCGAAGAGCAGTGAGACTGTAAGATTTGCGCTGGGTGTCGCCATGTCCTGTCTGCTTCCTTTCTGGTTGTTGGCTTGGGTGCAGCTTTGTTGATCAGGGCTATATCATGATTCCTGAGTTGCAGCCTTCTTCACATCCAGGTTTGGGATATGTAGGACAGAAAAACAAACCCAGGAGCCTTGTTGAACTTGGGTTCCAAGTTCATGGAAGGTCCCTTGCCTTCTTCTCACCTTTCAGAATCTTCAAGTGTTTGCTTCATACTCACAGTGCCTGGGGTTTTAGTTATGCTTAACAGCAACATTAAGAGAAAGTCTACTTCTATAGCTTTTTAAAACTAAAGGTCACGTGTGTGTGTGTGTGTGTGTGTGTGTGTGTGTGTGTGTGTGTGTATGTGTGTGTGTGTTTAAACAGCCTTCTGGGAACTGGAGAGATGGCTTAGCACTTAAGAGTGCTTACTGTGCTCTTGCAGAGGACCAGGCTAGGATCAGTTCCTAACGCTCATATGATGGCTCACAACTGCCTGCCTGTAACTCTCAGTTCCAGAGGACCCAGTGCCCTCTTCTGATGTCCTTGGGCCCATGCATATGCATGGTGTACATACATATACTCAGGTACACACACAAATACATAAAATAAAATAAAAGGTTGTTTCGAAGGCATTCTAAACAACAGAAAGAAATGACTAGGTAAAAACTATTGCAAGCTGGGCCTGGTGGAGTATGCCTGTAATCCCAGTACGTAGGAAGCTGAGGCAGGAGGATTGAGAGTTTGAAGGCAGAGAGTGAGCTAGGTAGCAAGATTTTTTCAACAAAACAAACATGGATACTTAAGAGGTCTGGACAAGGGAAGGTTATGTGGTGGGGCACTGCCTCCATGTTTCCCTCACATTCTCATATAGCATATGCATAGAGCTGGGCTCTACTGCCCCAGTAGACATACTGGCTTCCTGGACAGTACACTGTGATTAGGGGCACCAATGACCTCCAGACATTTGTTTCTTTCGAAAGCTTTTAAACATTCCCTTCAGGGGGAAAAAAAAAAGTTTACTCCTGAAAGCACCTCACTAATAGTCATGCTTCTTAACTTTCTCCAACACTTTGTGTTTACTAGGTGTAAGCAACATTAAGCAAGATACAGCACATGTTTTAACTTGAGTAGAACTTAAATGATAGCGTAAGTTGCTTCTTCAGTTACCAACCAGTGTAGTTTAGCTAGGGTTTGAGTATGCCTCCTGCAGTGTCAAGGCTGATCCCAGTAATGAAGCACTGGTAAATTGTAGCTTGAATCAGGGCCCATTTATAAATGGCAAGACCCTCAACTCGATGCTTGTGGAAAGTCAGGATCTTCAAGAGATGGGGCCAAGTAAGAGATTGTAAGTCATTAAGGATGTGTCCTCAAAGGACACTGTGAGACCAGAGTCTTCCTCCCCAGCCTTGCTCTCTAGCTGCCCTGAGGCTGAGGAGCTTCCTCTACCATGCACGGCTGTTGTTGTTGTTGTTGTTGTTGTTGTTGCAGATGCCAGGGGGTGAACTGCTGTTATAGTGAGCTGCCCCTCCACAGACCCAGATGCCAGGGGGCCCACTAACCTCTGAAACTGCAAGCCAAAATAAACATTTCTTCCAAAATTGATTAGCTCAGAGATTTTTCTTCTAGTAACACAAAGATGACTACTATAGGAATTAAGAGATTGGAAACCTCATCTGTGGATGATTGGGGAGGGGGGGCCTGTGGGAAATGATTAGGATCAGGTAAGATGATTATCATGGAGCCACCAAGGTCAAGTATGGGTGGCTTTACATGAAGGAAGACAGAGGAGACATGTACGTAAGCATATCATCTCTTACCTTGTGATGGCCTGGACACTTCAGGATTCTGAGGTTGAAGACCATCATCACATGTGACGCCTTGGCCTGAACTTACAGAACTATGAAGCAAGGTGAATCTCTTCATTCTATAGCTCATCTGGTTTATGGTATTATGTTATTGACGATAGCGCACAGACTGACACATCTAATATAGAATCAATATCACGTGTCAGGGTCTAAATACCCACAAAGCAGGGCCTTGCAACTCTGGCTGTACATTAAAACTGCCACAATAAACGTAAAAAGTATTTATGCTGAAAGTCCACTCAGAAATTCTCACTCCATTCATCCAAGAAAGATCCAGGTTTCGGTATGCGCTTTCTGAAGAGTTATTACCTACCATTCGCCAGCTACCTAAAATGGAATCATTGCACTTACTTAAAAGGAAATTGTCAGAGGTCATGGGGCTGTTGCCAAACCTATAAAGCTACAGAAGTTTATGGGCCATGGCCTTGGCTGCTGCTTCTCATCACTTGAGGACTTGAAAAAAATCCCAAGGTCCAGGCTGCATCCCAATAAGTCAAAACCTTAGTCAGGTGTGGTGGGGGCGGGGGATGGGTTAGACACTAAGTCTAGAATCTTTGTAGCTGAGGTTGAGAAGTGTGTGGCCTTAAGTGGCTAGCCCCACTATTAGAAGTGCCTCGGGAATCAGAATAGCTGGTGTGTGTATTTTTGGTTATTATGGAAACTTCCCATTCAAGCATTTCTTTGAATTTCTACTGAGCCTCTTTGATTCATCGCCTGGTTGCTTAGGTATGCCAGTCATTTTATCAGAACTGCTGTTCCATGTGTGAGGAGTCTCTCCTGCGGTTTCCTTGAGAAGCACACTCATCTTGGTGTTGGCCTGACTTGCATCTTTGACGGGGAATTTCAAGACTATTATTCACTGCGTGCTTGTGTAAGTAAAGAGCAGACCTTGTTGTTTTATGAGGGAGCTGTAATGAACGAAACGTGGTCTCATTTTAAACAAACATAAATCGCTATATACGTGATGGTGACTGGCAAACTTGTTAACTGCTCCTTATCTCTAGTACTAGCCATACATGGCACTACAATTATCATCTAGTTTCCACTTTTTTTTTTTTAGATTTATTTATTTATTATGTATACAGCATGTATTTCTGCAGGTCAGAAGAGGGCACCAGATCTCATTACAGATGGTTGTGAGCCACCATGTGGTTGCTGGGAATTGAACTCAGGACCTCTGGAAGAGCAGCCAGTGCTCTTAACCTCTGAGCCATCTCTCCAGCCCCCTAGTTTCCACTTTTAAGAAGAAACATCTCTTTGTAAATAAACGGCTTTACTAGCACAAAGCCATTTCCCACCTGTGGGTTCTGAGTTGATTTTTGTCCCTTTCAAAGCGGTTGCACACTTTCTCACTACTCTAAGAATCAATCATTTTAATCCCAACTCGTTGTTAATTCACTAAGCAACCATAATCACAGCACTGTCCATACACCGTAGGGAAAGCAAGGGGCACACCAGTTACTAAGCTAGCCAGTGATGATTTGGATTTCAAACTTAGCAGGGAAAAATGAAGATTGCCACACAGGGGCCAGTGGGATGGTGCTTGCCACACAACCCTGATGATTTGAGTTCAATCCCCGGAAACCCCACAAAGGTGGGAAGGCGAGAGCTGACTCCACAGAGTTACCTTCTAACCCTTCACACATGTGCTGTGGAGTACACACACCCATGATAATAATAATCGACCAAAATTTCACAAGAAAAAAAGAAAATCATTCCACTGTAATGTGTACCCTTATCATGGATGGCAAAAATGGGAGTAACCTAGGCAACCGTGTGGTCACTATGCCTTCTGGGAACTTAAGCAGTGTTTTAAGCCCCTTTCGACTTCTTGTTTCTTTCCAGAGCTCCTGTCCTCCTCTTTAAAAAGGGATTGAGGGCTGTCAAGATGGCTGCCAAACCTCAAATCTGAGTTCCATCCCCAGGCCCCATAAAGTAGAAGAGATTCAACTCCTCCAAGCTGTCCTCTGACCGCCACACTCCCTCCATGACACACATGCCCACACATATGTGTACAACACACAGAAAATAAAAGAAGTAAATAAATGTGCTTTACTTACAGATTTACAGCCAGCCTCACCCTCCCCTCCCTGACAGCCACAGCCTGTATACTCTGAATCACCCTCCTACCCTCTGCAATGAGACACTCAATGCCATCATCCTGATGATATTTCTCTCTTGAAGATAACGTTGAGGACCAGAGCAGGAACCAAAGGAGGCTGCGGGAGGTAGAAAGACAAAGACACAGCTCAGGTGCACAGTGGAGACTTACCAAGAGGAGGAACCGTGGGGGCACATGTGGAGAGAACAGCTATGTGACAGGACTAAAGGACTATAGCATCACCCCCTTATCCTCAGGGTGTGGTTCCAAAAATCACAGCGGATACCTGACGCCCCAGGGAGTAAGTAGCCAGCTCTAGATGGGCTGGGTTTTCCTGTGCCCCTTGCGATATTGCCAGAGTAACCTGCTCTTCCGTGTTGTATGCCTCCAGCCTTCTTTAAATCTCAACACTTCTGCTTTGGGGCCGTTTCTAAAATAAGGATTTCTTTTTTTAATTTACATTTATTTATTTATTTTTGAAGTGTGTGTGTGTGTGTCTGTGTGTGTGTCTGTGTGTGTGTGTGTGTGTGTGTGTGTGTGTGTGTGTGTGTGTTGGGTTCTCTTCCATGTGGATTCTAAGGATTGAACACAGATCTCCTGACTGGTCAGCAAGCAGCTTCACCCACTGAGCATCTCACCAGCCCCAGCTAAGGGTTTCTTGAACACACACAGGAAACACACAGTGGATCTGATAAGCAGTAGGGCTGACAGACAGGCAACTATAGTATGATTGACATACAAGTTGTCAAGGTCTGAGATTCCATTCCTCTGCCCAAAAGAGCACACAACTGAAAGCTTATAAATTGTTTATTTCTGGAACTTTCCATTTACAATTTCAGACTGTGGTCGACCACAGATAATGGAAACAGAAAGTGACCCTGTAAATAAAGGGGAACCACACTATTGTTATGGTCATCTATGAAGGATCAAGGAGAAAGTTCCCGTTGTGTGTCCCACCTCCCTTCTCCCGATCCAGTTCACACTGAGCACTGGTCCTTGTGCCCAACAGAAATTGTGTTACATGATAAGGTCCTATTCCACCTTTTTGTCTTCATCTCTCTTTGCTCTTTCTCACTGTCCATGTTCTGATGCTGTACCACACATTCCCATCCGAGGTATCTGCTCACTAAATGACTTCAGCTCTAATATCCAGCCACAGTCTGCCATCACTGCCCCTCAAAATCCTACACATAGAGATGAGGGTAGGAAAAGCTGGACCTGTAATCTCAACATTGAGGAGGCTGAGGCCGAAGGATTTTGAGTTCAAGGCTAGGCTGGACTATATAGTAAGACTATCCAGGATGGGGAGAGAAGATAGAAGGGGGGAGAATAGGGAGGGAAAGGGGGAAAGGGCCCTTCTCACTCTTCAAATTCAGCCTATCTCCATGAGTGATAAGTGAATGACTGAGCAAAGGCTCCAGTACCATCTTGATCTTAGCCACACACTAAATTCTTAACAGGGCCTGAAATCTGCCTGCAATGCAGGCCCTTTAAGCAGACCAGCCCCACACATTGTTCACTGACAAACACATAACATCCTGTAATTTGGATTATCAACTGTTTAAGGGGGAAATGTGTTCTGTGAACCTGAACTGTACATAGTCCACATCTGTTGCCCAACTGCTCTAAGACATTCCTCCTGGCTTACAACACTGGCGTTCTGTCTGGCCCAGGCTCTCTATTTCCAACTCCACTCCCTTGTTTATTGATTTTAGCAGCTTTCTCACTCAGGTTTCTATGACATAATCCTATAGGGAATCAAGTAGATTTTTCCAATTACATTCATTAAGTTCCCTTAAGAAGTGATTAGGAAGGTACAGTCTCAGGTGGCTGGTTCCCTCAGTAATAACAGTAGCACTTTTTGGGGTGCTTGCCAGCACTAGACCAGATTTTAGATACCACATTTACTCCTTTGTCATTGGAAGACTGAGAAACTATGGGTTTAACTAATGATAATGCTGTGTTTTACTGAATGTCTTTATACGGCAATAATGGGGCCAGGAATATGAACACCAAACTGGAGGAGCTGAGGGTGATAGTTAATTCACATGTGGCCTCTAACCAGATGGTACTGACTTCAAATTCTCATGCCAGGTACAGGACTTTGAGGAAGTCACTTGTATGGGCCTTGGTTTTCTTACCCATGGAATAGGAGTCCTAATAGGGCATTTGAGGAGAAATAAGTGAAGTCAGCTCAATAATCTATGTACAAAGCTCAACTAAATGGATGCACTCTTTGGTGTCGTGGAAACTGTTGCTAAGTATCCGTGGCTGAACTCTACAGGCTGAGGAGAGAGGGAGTGGTGGGGAATCTTGGCTGTGCCCTTGATGAGACTGAGAAGTGCTTAGGGGACCAGCAACGCACCCCCATGAGTACATCCGTGAAGGATGCTTCAGAAAGGATAAAGGGGTGCACACCCTCTGTGAAAGTGGGTAGTACTATCCCACAGGCTGAGGGACTAGCTGGAATGAATGTGGGAAAAGGAGAAGACCCTTTTGTAGAATCCCTCCTCTTCCTGCTCCTCTTCCTCCTCCTCCTCTTCCTCCTCCTCTTCCTCCTCCTCCTCCTCCTCCTCCTCCTCCTCCTCCTCCTCTTTCTCTCACACCCTTCTCTCCTTCCTGGTCGCCGTGATGTAGGCTGTTCCACCCATGTCCTCTTTGACATAATAGCCTGAGCCCTCTGAACTGTCAGGTAGACAAACCTTTCTTAAGTGCCTTGTGTCAGACACGTCACGGTGATGAGAAAGCCAATACAGATAGAAAGAGGAAAGGGGAAAGAGAAGGAGAGATTTTTATTTTCTTGGTGGGCGCTGGACTTCCTTTGTTGCTGGATTCCTATGTGAGTATTACAAGAAGGATATTTTGAAAGTATTTTTCTTTCTCATTTATAAATCTGGCTCCCTCTAGTCATCAACTACTATAACCCAAGGAACTCCTCTATCAGGACAGAGGGAATTGAAATAGGGCACACAGAAACAGAGAAAATGAAATGAGTTCCTGTCAGCTGGAGGGGGGTTGGGCATCAGCAGGTCACTGTCAGCCTGTGACCCCTCAACCAAGCATGGCGGCCCAGCCCTGCACTCTCTACATTGCAGAGCCTGAGGCAGGAGATTAGACGTTCCAGGCCAATTTAGAGAGACCATAGCAAATGGGGGAGGAGGGAGAGAGAGAATGAAACACAACAAAAATTCAAACTCTGTAAGTTTGCTGGAACTGAGTAGGACTCGTGGGCCCTGCCCTCAAGTGGAGCAAGGATTATCACAAGGTCTTCAGACATCTGTGGTAACACTTTAAAAGCACTGCTCCAGATACTTGTATAGAAACTGGAACTTTGGGTCCCTTTGAGAGACATGGGAAGTAACCAGAATGTTTTGAGCTGTACCATTAGGAGTATAAAAAAGTAGATATAATGTCAACCAAAAGATAAAGGGAGAAGACAGCTTGACCTTCATAAACTTCACCAAGTTTCTTTTGAATAACAAATAACTCATAAGTCTAAACTATAGGGTTCAGAAAAAAATGTACTTGCTTCCAAAGCTCTGTCTAGGAAGCAGTTGTATGTGTATAGGTAAATTCACTCTCTGTGACAAAAAATACATAACATAAATCTTACAGTTTTAAAGTAAATGTAATGTCATTCCGTTCAATGACATTAAGTGCATTCATATTTTTATGGACATGACTAATACCTATTTCAAACAGAAATGCTATACTCATTTCTAAGCCCATGGCATCCGCTAGTCTACTTTTGGTTTCCATGAGTCTGTCTATTCTAGGTAACTCACATCACTGGAATGAGACAATATTTGTTCTTAGCACGGGAAATAGCATTTCACAGAGACTATGAAGGCTGAGCCTACCTTCCCCCATTTTTAGACATGCAGACATTGACGTCCAGTGAAAATAAAGGCTGTAACACATGTACCACGCGGAGTAAAAGGCTACCCTCGGTCCCACATTGAGATCTAAATCAGTGGCAGCGCTCTGCCTTTCCCACATTCTGATTTGAACTGCAAAACATGTTTCCTTGGAAACAGACACACAACAAACCAAACTTCCGAGTGACTTAAGTTCCTATATATCATGTGGTCTGACTCCCACCCCCGCCCCATATTTCATTTTTAAAGAAGATGATACCTTCAACTGAGCAGAGGATAAAGAATTTTGGAGACTGTCAGCAGTGTCTCTGTGATAATGCTAAATACACCATGTGAGATGAAAAGCACATGGTCTCTAAAAGACAGTTTTCCATGGTCTTCATGAGTTGGCAAAAATATTCACATGCGGTTCCTACAGGTTTAGACTAATGTGAGCATCCCAGCACACTTAAATTCACATACAGTTAAGTCTGTGTGAAATATAATAATACAGTGATTGCATTTACTGTGTACAACTATTGTTTTAAAATACTCATAGTTTTATGAGCCTCATCTCACAGATGAAGAAATAAGGAACATTTGTCAGTAAAGTTTTTCACTGCTGTGATAAAACACCTAAGACAAAAAAAAAAAAAAAACAAACAAACAAAAAAAAAAAAAACACAAGAAAGAAATAATTTATTTTAGCTTTTGGTTTTAAAGGCTTCAGTCCATGATGGTGGGGAGAGCTGGGTGGAACAGGTCAGCATCCATCATAGCGGCCAAGAAGCAGAGAGAAGAAAGAGTTTGGGGACCATTATAAGCCTCCAGAGATGTCCCTTCTTCTGCTAGGCCCCGCCCCCTAACATCACCACGTCCTCCCAAAATAGCACAGCAGCTGGGGACCAGGCACTTAGCATGTGCACCTGGGGGTATTTTCCATATTCGAACCACGAGTGTGTATATGATGAATATAACATTTGAAGAATGTCCCAATCAATTTGACAGGCGCACAAAGAAAGTGTCTATGACACACAAGAGCCATGAGGGCCAAGTGCCTCTTGCTCCCACCTCCTCTGGGATCCCAAGGAAAGCTGTCTCCAGGGCACACACGTTTTCATTGTTCTCCTGGTGGTGAGGGACTGCTGTTTTCTCCTTTGTGAAAACCCGGTTTCTGCTTTATTTCCAACTTCTCTTTTATCCACCACAACCCCTTTGGGGTTTCGCACAAGCTGTTGTTCTCTGAGTCCTCCTGCCTCTGCTCGGCTGCTTGCTTTCAAAGTTGGGGGTTTGAGGGACGGAGACAGAGACAAAAGCCTCATTCCATGGAGAGCTGGGTGGAACAGCTCAGCCTCCATTATGGCAGCCAAAAAGCGGAGAGAAAGGGAGGGACCAGGGACTGGGTATCACCTTCAAAGGCCTAGCCCACGGTGATGTACCTTCTCCATCTAGGTACTGTGGCTGGTTGTATAATTTTTTTTATTAGCTCTCTGCTCCTATTTACAAGATGCTATATCATAAAACCCCATCATCAAAACAAATCCAAGAATAAGAGTCACATTCATTTTACATATTTGGTACATTTGTGTATGTGTGTGGTAGGGAGGGAACATGGGAAAGGCATTTCATTTCTTTTGTATACCAGTGGTATAGTTTCCAATTTAACAGACTGTCACACAATTCTATTCATTATTTCCTACCCATTCCACCCTGCCAGGAGACAAAATAAATAACTTTTGAAACTTCATTCTTTGATTCTGGGATTTTTTTTTTAATAAAATGACTTACATTTTGAGAAAAATTGCATGCTTTAAAATCTATCACTAGTGTCAGTCTTACATAAAAAAGCACCCAGTAACTGGTACAGTGGCATTTCTTTTGTTGGTGGCAGAAATAATACGTGAGTAGCGTTGCTGATTTATAGACAGTTTTCAAGTTTCGTGAGTACATGAAAAATTAAGGATAGTTAATAGGTAGTTGTTGGCAGACTTCTTGTTAATTTATTATACCATCACAGACAAGTATGATTGAAATGAATTAAATGCTATGCAGGATTAATATTTTATATGCTATGTACTATCATAATGACAAAGTGCATAGGTCACATTACTGACTGCCTTTGGGTTTAAAGCTAAGGACTGCTCTTTACTTAGATGCCATTTCATTACTGTCCCCTAGCTCTGCCAGACTGAAAATATATTAGCTACCTTCATCCTCCTTTCAAAGCGTAATAGTGATCGGAATGTTGAAATTTGTCACTGACGATGAAAACGAAGTGATTTGTGTGGGTGAAGTATACAAACAGGGAAGCAAGCCATGTCATGGAGAACCCGGGGCCTGATTTTCCATGCCTTGATGTCAGTGCTGGGACTACCCCGAATTCCATATTCAAATAAAGATGTACCTCATCCAAGACTTCCACAGAGCTCAAGATTTTGTGTATTTAGGAATGGTGTTAAAAGCATCTCTCAGCCAGCAATGGTGGCACATGCCTATCTATAATCACAGGACTTAAGAGGTAAAGGTAAGAAGATCAGTAATTCAAGATCCTCAGCTATTTATGAAGTTTGAGGCCAGCAAGAGCTCCATGAGACCCTGTCTCAAAAAAATAAACAAAGGAGTGTTTCATCCTCATCAAGGTAGTTTTGCTCCTAAGGAGCAGAAACCTAATTCATTTCCGTCTCATCCTTCACATCATCCCTGTTCTCATCATGGGTAACTTGGCATTGCTTGCATGTTTTCTTGTCTCTGCTACTGAGTTCTTAGAAATTTGTGACCTTTCTTTTCTAATGTATACCTAGTCTCAGCATAGTGCCTGTCATAAGGGAAAGCACTGGTCACAATGTAGTGTGTGTGTGTGTGTGTGTGTGTGTGTGTGTGTGTGTGTCTAAACAGTTGTTCCTCAGCATTCTGGGACGTTGGTTTTAAGGCCCTCCTTTGATATAAAGAAACAACTCATGAAAATCAAGCCCTTCATATTAAATGGTGCAGTGTTCACATCCTCCCATACACTTTAAATCATTGCTAGCTTACTTAAAACACCAAACGTAATGCAGATGCTGTAGAAATAGTTGTCAGCCTCTTGTTCATTGGGAGGCCCTGCTGGTCAGAGGTTGCAATCTACCCTGGCTTGGCGGCTCTCTCTGAGGTCAGCACAATATGGAGGACTCCCTCCCCCCAGCGAGGGCTTCCTGTTCTCTACCTAACCTTATTTAGACAATGTCTCTAGGCCCAGATGCCTGACTTATCTCTGAGATGACCCTTGACACAGTTTCCTGCAAATGCTCTTCCCCTGCTGCCCATAAGGAATTAGGTGACATGCTCTTGCTATTTTGATAGGGTTGTGCTGCTGCTAATCCAGCTGTATGATAGGAGTGTGCCGCTTAATGCAAATTAGGTGATTCCCCAGTCCTCCTGCACTGGTGGCCAACAGACCTGGAGGAAAAAGGGAACACCACACTTGTTTTGGTTTTTTGTTATTTTTCTTTTGTTGTTTGGTCTTTTTTGTGATTGTGTCTTTTTTTTTTTTTCCAGAGTTGGGAACTGAGCCTGGGACTTTCTAGATAAGCACTCTCCCATTAAACTACATTTCCAACCCCTGAAGAGCTGTTACACTATAGAGAAAAATTAGAAGATCAAGTCTGCACGTGCTCAGTGCAGACACCATTTCCTTTCTGAATCAGTAGCTTGCTAGGTTGTCCAGCTGACCTTGACTCTAAGATCCTTGTACCTCACTTCGTAAGTGCTGGGATTGCTGGTGATAATGGTGATTCTATTATGCCCAACTCAATTAAATATATTATAAAAGTATTTTTAAGAGCCGGGCATGGGCATGGTAGTACACACCTTTAACACTAGCACTCAGCAGGCAGAGGCAGGTGGATCTCTGTGAGTTCCAGGCCAGTCTGGTCTGCAGAGTGAGTTCCAGGACAGTCAGGGCTGTTACACAGAGAAACTCTGAAGCATGAATCTATTTAGTCTTATCAATAAAAACCAGGAGTCAGATATGGGAGTGATAACCTGAAAGGTCAGAGAAGCAGAGCAGCCAGCCACCAGAGACTTCTTACTTCTACAAAATCTACGAATGGGGGCAATTCTGTCTTTATGAATCCTCAGTCTGAATGGGCGACAAGGTCCTGTCTCCACCCGCCCTATATTCCTGTCTCTACTGCCCTACTGCTGGGATTAGAGGTGTGTACCATCACCACCCAACTCTATTTCTCTTTTAGACTGGATCAATCTCCTGTAACACAGGGTGACCTTGAACTCCTAATCTTCCTGCTTCTTCCTCCGAAGTGCTGGGATTAAAGGTGTGTGCCACTACTACCTGGCCTCTATGGTTAACTAGAGGTTAGCTCCACCCTCTGATCTCCATGCAAGCTTTACTTGTCAGAAACACAAACAAGATATCATACAACAAAACCCTGTCTTGAAAAAAGAGAGAGGGAGAAAGAGAGAATAAGTATATGAAATTTTCAATAAATAAGAAATATTAAAAAGTAAAATAAATTAAAATTAAAAAGAAAAATAGCTAACAGACATTCTGAAAATGAAATAAACAATCAAGAAAATTAAACACACACACATCCAAAAACATCATCAACAGACAAGACCAAGAAGGACAAATTTTAGGAATGGAGTCAAAGTCAAGATGATCATACACACAGCTGTGCAAAAAGAAAGAAAATTAACAAAGTAAAACTAAGAACTCTGAAATATATTCAAGAAACAAAACCAAAGAATCCACAGGGTATAAAATCAAGCTGAAATAGTCTGAAGGCTTAGACAATTTGTTGAATAAAATTATAGCTGAGAACTTTCCAAATCTAAAGAAAGAAATAAAACTCCAGACACAAGAGGCCTTTAGAACTGAAGACGCAAATGACCAAAGAACCAGTCCACAATATGTGGTAATCATGATGTCAAAAATACATTTCACACCCTCTTCTGACCTCCATGGGCATCCACACACATGCTCACATAACCCCATACACACATACATATAAATAAAAATTTAAAAAATAAATCTTTTTTTCAATATAAAACAGAAGTGGGGAGATGGCTTGGTGGATAAAATACTTTCTATTCAAGTATGAAGACATGAATTTGAATTCCCAGACCCCACACAAAACTAGATATAGAAGCACACATCTGTAATTCCGGTGTTCCTATGGTGAAGCCAGGGAGAATCCCAGAAGCTTATAGGCCAGTTAACCTGGAAAACATGTCACAAGCTACAAGAGACCCTGTCTCAAACAAGGTAGAAGGTGAGGATCAACACTCAGTGTTTTCTGCTGGTTACCATGTTTGCCATGGCATGTTCATGCTTGCACACACACACACACACACACACACACACACACACACACACACATTTTGTGATATTTTGATCACATTCTGACGATAAAGTTTGCTTTGAGTCAGAGGACAGAGAAGCCACCAGTGACTTATCTCTTCTGTTCCTCCATACAAAAAGACAGATCTTCTCTCAGCCCCACCTTACTACTTCCTCAGTCCTCCAAAACCTCTATGGTTAATTTTGGTCAGCTAGTGGCTAGCTTTGCTCTCTGGCTCAAAGCAAACTTTATTGTCAGAATGCAATCAAACTATCACACAACATTTTCCCCTTTTTGTCTAAATAAAAAGGGAAGGTTTTTAACTAACATAGTAAAATTGTATACAATAAGAACAATTATCAATTAAGAATTAAAGCCACAATGTTCAGTCCATTTGCATTTGGCAAACTTAAAGAAAATACTCCATTATCAATCCTATCTTGGTGAGTCAAGTTTTGTACTTAATTCACTTTCTATCCTCTAGTATTACCAACCCAAAGCCACCCTTTTATGTCTCCCAACCTTATATACTTTACACCTCTTTTGTGAGTTTCTTTTCTGAATTTGGCAACAAGGAAAACTATACTTATAACTGTCTAGTCTTCAACTCTATTAGAGACCTGAGAAGGGCATAATATTACCTGAGTAGACAGGAAGTACAGAGCAAACAACTTCTAAAACTAAGAAATGACAGAAATAGCTGGCTGCCTGGACAGTCACCCTGGGTTCCCCTGTAACATTGGGGCATCCATCTTTGGACTACAGGTCTAGATCATCTGACAGAATTTTCTGTGAAGCAGGATTTTTGAAGGACTGTCCCACTTCATTTTGGCAAAGTTCAGCAGTCACTTTCTTTTGTGTCCTGCTTGTCCAGTTTGGACAACGTAATGTCAGCTGTTAAGGCAAGGGCAGTTTCTTGCCAGTGACTAACTTTTGCCACAAAGAAAGCAAACTCCATATGGAGTTTCTTTGATGTCTATCATCTTCTCTGAAGTAGATTGGTACTGCCAGGAGCAGACATGTCTTACTGTCATAAAAAGCTTTATATTATTAAAACATCTAAATGTCATATTATATAGATCTCTGAAATGTTTAAAGACCACCTATCTATCATATATATATATATATATATATATATATATATATATATATATTTGTTTGACCTTGAAAACATACCTAACATGACTACAAGTGGAGTTGTAATAGGTGATTAACTACCAACCTGCATTTTTTTATTATCCTAAATGGTTTTTAATAATAACTTTCAAGGACTAAAAATTTACATTACATTGTTAAATGAGTTGCATAGGTACAAAACCTTAAACAAGAGTAGAAACATATGTAGAGTATGTTCTAACAAAAATAACCTTAAATTTGTATCCCTATACAGAAATACATTAAACAAGAATAGAAACATATATACAGTATAACAAAAATAATCTTAAATTTGTATCAATATACAAAAATCCATACCAATGTAAAATATTTAAGACTAGTAGTTGCTTTTTTAGTTTAAAAGTAGATTCAATAATCTACCCTTTTATTCTATCATTTCTTTATCCCCCTTTTTTCTTTTCAGAACAAGATCTCTGAATCTAATCTCCTTTGTTGAGCTTTTATCTGACCTTTACCAATAACAACTTGTAACCAACCCCCCTTAAACAATGACAAATATCCATAACCATTGAATGACCAAAAACTACTCACCCCACCTCTTGAGAATGTAGGTATCATCTATAATAGTCAAACTTATAGTCATGTTTCATGCATTTTCAAGGTCATAAGTAGATTATATTTAGATAGATAGATGGTCTTCAAACACTTCAAAGACCTACAGAATATGTCATTTAATATGTTTAATAATCTAAGGCTTTTCATGATAGTGAGATGCATATGCTCCTGACAGCACCAATTTACTTCAAAAGAAGATAATGGGCTTTGAAGAAATTCTGTATGGAGTTTGTTTTCTTTATGGCAAAAGCTAGCCATTTGGGCAAAGAAACTGTTCTTGCCTCATTTGCTGACAGTATACTGTCCAAATTGGACCAGCAGAATGCAAAAAAAGCAACTGCCAAACTTTGCCAAGACAAGGTAGGACAGTCCTTTGAGATTCCCTGCTTCTCAAAAACATCTGTCAGACATACTAGGTCTGTAGGCCAAAGTTGGATGCCCCAACATTACAGAAGAACTTTGAGTGACTGTCCAGGCAGCCAGATGTCCCTGTCATTTGGTAACATTACAACCTTCTGGGGTCTTTGAGGGAGTCAAAGTCTAAATAATTAGGCTTAAAGTTTTCCTTAGTTATCATAAAAGGTAAATTAGATATAAAACTTTAGACTCACAAAGATAAGATAAATAATATAACATTTATCTAAATTTGCCAAATACAAATGAACTGAGTATTATAACTGTAATTCTTACTTGATAACCACTTCTATTGTACATAATTTTACTATGTTAAAGTTAAAATCTTCCTTTTTTTTAGACAAAAAAAGGGGAAATACTGTTGAATATTCCTTTTGAAAATTGCAAAAATGTATTGCTCTCATTGTTAATAAAAGGCTGATTATCTGATAGCAAGGCAGAATTTTTTTGAGCAGAGAGAATGCTGGGAAGAAGGGCAGAGTCAGAGGAGTTGTAAGCCAGATACAGAAGAAGTAACATAGAAAGTTCATAGATGAAGTAAACGAGCCTTGGGGCAGTACATAGATTAATAGAAATAAGTTAATTTAAATTTTAAGAGCTAGCTAAAAAAAAAACAAGCATAAGCTATTGACAAGCACTTATAATTAATATTAAGTCTCTGTGTGCTTACTAGGGAGCTGGCAGTCCCAACCCCCCAAAAAAATCCTCCTACACACACACACACACACACACACACACACACACACACACACACAATCATATATACAATAACAACAATAATAATTTTTTAAAATACAAAGCAAAGAAGTGATACTCAAAGCTGTAAGGGAAAAACACTGACTCACATACAGAGGCAGGCACATCAGAATAACACCACTGGGTCTTTCATCAACAAATTTAAAAGCCCCAAAAGGTAATAAGTTTCAACCAAGTTGCTTTGCCCAGCAATGCTATCTCTTAAAATTGATGCATATAGAAGAATACTGTATGACAAGCATACATTAAGGCACTTTATGACAATGAAGCCAGTGCTGCAAAAATTCTTAAAGGAATTATACACAGAGAAAGAAGAAAGTGTCATCCTTGCGAACACAGGAAAGAATGTATTTCATGTGAGAAACATATGGACAGAGGAGAGCTGGGGAAGAATCAGTTATATCTATCACAGCACACCAGCAAACCTCTAATACTGACAGAGGAGAGAGAAAGGAACGATCAATCACCCACCCAAACAGAACAACCAACAAGACTATAGGAAATAGTAAACCCTTCTTGATAGGAGACATAAATGAAAATGGCCTTAACTCACCAAGTAAAAGGTACAGACTAACTCACCAGATTAAAAAACAAGACTCAACACACCTGCCATATTAAAAAAAAAATCCACATAGCTAGCAGACATCCAAAAACTGAGAGTCACAGGTTGGAACTCAACCTGCCAAGCAAATGAAAGTTGGTACAGCATTTCACATTTTCTGATAAAATAGATTTCAAGTAAAATTTAGTTAGAAGAGAAACCACTAGCAGAGGAGATTGGCAGCCTATAAAACAAAAGAGTTTGTCAGGTGCACATCAGATGGGAAGTTAATATCTAGAATATATCAGGAGCTGCAAAAACTAAACTAAACACACAACAAAACAAAGCTGCCATTCAAGAAATGAACCAACAAAATGAGTAGGTAGTTCTCAAAAAAAGAATTAATAATGGCTAATAAATATCTCTAAAAGTGTTCAGCATCCTTGGCCATCAGGAAAATGCAAATTAAAACTACTTTGAGTTTCCCTCTTAAGCCAGTTGGAATGGCCATTGTCAATAAAACAAGTGACAATAAATGCTGGCATGGATGTGAAGGGGAAAGGAGTGCTTATTTACTGTTGGTAGGAGTGTAAACTGGTGCAGCCACTGTGGAGATCAGTGGCTCTTCAAAAGTCTAAAAGAGAAAAAGCATATTACCCTTTGGAGCAGTATAGCTGGACCATATGGTGTTTCTATTTTTATGTCCTTCCACAGAGAAACTTGCACATCTCTGCTCATTACTGTACTATTTACAATAGCAAGGAAAAAGAATTAGCCTAGAAAAAAAAAAAGAATTAGCCTAGATGTCCACCAACAGATGAGTGAATTAATGAAAATGTGGTACTTATATGCAATGGAGTTTAATTCAACAATAAAAAAATTACATTGTAAAAATTTGCAGGAAATGGATAGTTCTGGATTTATATTACATGAAGTGTCTCTGTCTCAGTAGGACAAATACCGCATAGTCTCTCTCATGTGTAAATTGTAACGTAGATGTTTATGAGGGTGACTGTGTAAATCTTGAAGTTGGAATGAGGATTACAAGAAAGGAAGAGAGGATTGGAGGAACTGTGGTGGGGAGACTGATGGGATATATGAGACATAGAAATTTGGTGGTATTTTATTTATACTGAAATGTGACTTTAATTGTATGTTAATAAATAAAGTTGCCCAGGGGTCAGAGTTATTAGAGCCATAGCAAGAGCGTGGCAGTGGTGGTGCACGCCTTTAATCCCAGCACTTGGTAGACAGAGCTAGGTAGATCTCTGTGTGTTCAAGGATACAGCCAGCATTGGAGACACATGCCTTTAACCTCAATCCCAACCATAGAAGACCTGGAAGTCTCTACAGACAGTGATGAGGCAGTCATGTGTTTGGGTTTACAACCAATGAGAAGGCAGAACAGAAAGACTATATAAAGACAAACACACAGGAAGTAGGTCTCTTTTGGAGAGGTCTCTTGGCTTAAGAGGCTATCTGCAGGGTCAGGCTCTTAGCTCTGATCTCTTGGCTTTCTTCTTTGCATTGGTTCTGTGTTTCTTATTTAATAAGATGGTTGGTTACATCTACAAATGGCACCCAATGTGTTAGCAAGAGTTTCCACTTAAAACCTGAGAAAAAAGATTCTAATATGGAGCTAAAAACAGTTCCTAGTTGTCTCTTTCAAGTTAGCAGCAGCCTGCCGGTTTGAGCAATCACATGGTGGGAATGAGGCCTCTGCAAGTGGCACATTAAGCTGCGTGGTGGTTTTAGCCTTTGCTAGTACAAAACAAAAAGAGGTTTCTGGGCTACATGCTGCTTTGATAAAAACATAGACCTACTATTTCTGAGAGTTGATGGCTCCCAGAGCTGGCGGAAAACATACCACCGCCATGTTGGGAAGCTGAAATGGGCGGAGCCAGCAGCCACAGTGCCATTCAGTCTTAAAATGCTGCAGTTTAAAGCAGTAGGTTCAAGGTAATATAAAAAATAAGCCACATAAAGATGGCTACCACACAGAGAATCTGGATTATGTTCTCTTTGATATTTATAACTGAAGAAAAACATTTGATTGTAAAAGCTGTTGAGTTAAACCAATATGGATATTTTAAAGGTACCTTGCCTTCAAAATTTGGATATAAGGATATGTTGCTTTGGAAAAGAGGCTCTGCTTTTGTTTCCACAGAAAGCCAGAGGCTATGGTTTTGTTCCAGATTAAGATACATCAGGTTTGACCAGCCAAGACCTCCTGAAAGGTCTCCGATGACACCATGGTCCAAATGATCCAACATCCAGAACCGTTTCAAGGCAACTGGCTCAGATGATACACCCTCACGGACTACTCCATAATCCTAAAATTTTCTTTGTGTCCCCATAAGATACAGCGCTCCCCTCCAGCAGGAAGTAGTAAGAGAAACTATGCCCAAATTCCCAAATATACCAAGCTGGCTTTGGAGATGTGTAAAAGTTAAAACCTTCCTCTTTTAAAAAAGAGAAGGGGAAGTGCTATTGGATGGTCTGTATGTCTAATCTGTTGCTCTGATTGGTCAATAAATAAAACACTGATTGGCCAGTAGTCAGGCAGGAGGAAGTATAGGTGGGACAAGGAGGAGAAGAATTCTGGGAAGTGGAAGGCTGAGTCAGAGAAACACTGCCAGCCGCCGCCATGACAAACAGCATGTGAAGATGCCGGTAAGCCATGAGCCACTGGCAAGGCATAGATTTATAGAAATGGATTAATTTAAGATATAAGAGCAGTTAGCAAGAAGCCTGGTACGGCCATACAGTTTGTAAGCAATATAAGTCTCTGTGTTTACTTGGTTGGGTCTGAGCGGCTGTGGGACTGGCGGGTGAGAGAGATTTGTCCTGACTGTGGGACTGGAGGAAAACTCTAGCTACAGAGAGGGGGTACTTCAGTCGGGGAAGTAAATCAGTGCCTTGCTCAGCCATCATCAGAGAAGCTTCCTCCTGCAGCAGATGGAAACAAAAACAGAGACCCACAGCCCGACATTGTGCAAAGAGTGAGAGATCTTGGAACATTCAACTCTAAACGGAATGTCTCCATCAAATCCCTCCCCTTGGAGCTCAGGGAACCCTTCAGAAGAGGAGGCAGAGTGTAAGAGTCAGAGGGGATGGAGGATACTCAGAAAACAAGGCCCTCTAATGATAGACATACATAAGAACTCACAGAGACGGAGGCAAGCATGCACAAGATCTGCACGGGTCTACAACAAATGTAGTCCTAGAGCTGAAAAGAGAAATGTACACATGCCCCCATCCCTAAGCCAGAAGCTATCTCCAACTGATAACCATTTGCAAATGAAAATCTAGTTTCCTCCAAGGCAGGCTCACTGGGGAAACAAGGTTAAGGGTAGGCTGCATTCCCAGCAGCAGATGGCCACCAAAAACAAAATCAGTGGGATCTTTGGAGGTTCCTTGTCTTACAAGGTCAATGTCTTATCAGGCTTTCCCCGCCCCCCCTTTTTTTAATTTATCTTTTTTTTGTTTATATGTTTTCTTCTCTCTTTTTACCCTACAGGTCCTTTGCGTATCTATCATGGGATTCCTGAGTGTGCCAGAAAGTGGGTCTCTGCAGCTATGTCTGTTTCCTGTGTCTTCTCTTGGGCTCTTTTCCTTCTGTTTGTTTTGATGGGGGAAGAAATTGAGAGGAGGATAATGAAACCGACTGGCAGGGGGACTGGTGGAGGGCAGGGGAGGAGAGCAGGGGAGAGGACAAACCAAGATTTGAAAACGCTATAATAAAATTTTACTTTGTTAGGGTTAGAGTGAGGGTTAGCATTAGGTTTAATTATTTTTTTAATTAAAAATGTATGTGGTGGTCTAAATAGACTCCTGTGTTTGAATGCTTGGCCCACAGGGAGTGGCACTATTAGGAGATATGGCCTTGTTGGAGTAGGTGTAGTCTTATTGGAGGAAGTGTGTCACCATAGAGGTGGCCTTTGAGGTGTCTTATATGTTCAAGCCATGCCCAGTGAGACACTCTCTCTCTGTTATCTGTGGATCAAGATGTAAAATGCTCAGCTCCTTTTCCAGCACCATGTCTGCCTACATGCCACTCATCATGATGATAGTGGACTAAACCTCTGAAACTATAAGCCAGCCCCAATTAAATAGTTTCCTTTATAAGTGGTCATGGTGTCTCTTCACAGCAATAGAAAGCCTAACTAAGACACTGTATTTTCATTTTATAGTTGATTGACTCTATGGATGCAAATCCCACAGATACAAGGGCTGACCATTTATATGCATATATATGTATATACATTCAGTGAATAAAATTTCATATTATCTATTGGTAGGTTCTCCTCTGACCTCCATACATGTGCTGTAGCAGACACACTCACAATACACATACACACAAAAAAAATATATAAATTTAATAATCTTTATTTTAAAAAGACTTTCCATCATGTAAAATCTCTCCCCATTATCCTCAAGAATTTTATAACATGCTTTTCTTTTGATTTTCAAAAAAAAATATGTGTAACTTTTTTTTCCTAAGCATGCTTTCAAGGAGTTGAGATCATCAATAAGAAATTCATACATCTTTCTTGGAAATGGTACAAGCTGGGTCCTAGGAATCTGTCTCTAAGGCAATCAATATAAAAAAGTCATTTCTATTACTACAAAGCACCAAGAGTCTGGCATCCATTCTATCTGAGCCAACCTCCTGCTTCAGCCCCATCTGAAAATGCTGGCTGAAAATCCCAGAGTCATTGCAGTGTTTAGAAACAGAATGAGCAGTCCAGGCCTATGTCTGTGGTTGCCACAGCATGATGGATGACAGAGAATCAGCCAGACTGCATTTAGCATTATGACTCAGTAATGTAGCTGAAAAGGAGCACGTTTATTCTTTTTGTTTTACAATAATATATTTATTTAGAAAAAAAATGATGTATGGACGTTGTTGAAAACTGGAAAGTGCAAACACATAAAGGAGAGAACAGAAACTGCTGATAATGTCACCTCCAGGAAACAATCGCTCTAACATTCGGCTCATCTACTTGTAGGTTTTCTTCCACCGCTGATTATGTCTGCTTTGCTCTAGAACATATGTAAGCCATGTCCTATATGCTATTTTATATGACAAAGAGCACACCCGCGTATTTTACAACAGCTTTTCTAATTTGACACTAGACTGTCAACATCTTCTTACAGCTGAAGAACTAGAGATGTTATGAATGGCTGTTGTATTCAGCTGTAACGACACATACACAAAAAAAAAACATTTAATGATTTCCCGTATACCACACCTACCCATTCTTCCCACCCTGTCACCACTGCAAATAATACTTTGTGTGTGCTTCCAATTACTTTCATTTTTAGAAGTGAGATTTATGCTTACATGTAGCTGGAAGTTTTCCTGTGTCCCACCAGGTCCTGCAGCCGCTCAAACCCAATTAAACACACAGAGGCTTATATTTCTTACAAACTGTATGGTCTATGGCAGGCCTCTTGCTAGCTAGCTCTTACATTTTAAATTAACCCATTTCTATAAATCTATACTTCCCCACGTGGCTCGTGGCTTACTGGTACCTTTACATCTTGCTTCTCATGATGGCGGCTGTCAGTGTCTCCTCTGTTCTGCCTTTCAACTTCCTCCTCTCTAGTTAGAATGTCCCGCCTAACCCTATTCTGCCTCACCATTGGCCAAACAGCTTTATTTATCAACCAGTCAGAGCAACACATATTCACAGCACACAGAAAGACATCCACAGCACTTACAGGTTTTTGATATTTTACTTATTTTTGTTTTGGTTTGTTTTTAAAGCCAGATTTCTCTCTGTAACCCTGGCTTTCCTGGAACTTACTATGATGTAGGCCAGGCTGGCCTCAAACTCACAGAGTTCCATCTACCTCTGCCTTCAAAGTGCTGGGATTAAAGACAGGCACCCAATGACCATTAAATAGATGGTTTTAAATATTTTTAAATATTTCAAATTCATCATAGAGCCTTCATCCAGTAACTGATGGAAGCAGATGCAGAGATCCACAGTCAAGCACCAGGCCAAACTCCAGGAGTCCAGTCAAAGAGAGGGAAGAGGGATTCTATGAGCAAGGAGAGTCAAGATCATGATGGAGAAATCTATAAAGACAACTGAACCAAGCTCATAGGAACTCACCAACTTTAGACTAACAGCTGTGGAACCTGCATGGGACCAGACTATGCCCTATGCATACAGGAGACAGTTGTGTAGCTTGGTCTGTTTAAGTGGCCCGCGGCAGTAGGGTCAGGATTTATCCCTGGTACATGAGCTGGTTTTTTGGAGTCCATTGCCTATGGTGGGACACCTTGCACAGCCTTGATGCAGAGGGGCTTGGACCTGCCTCAACTGAATGTAGCAGGCTTTGCTGACTCCCCTAGGAGGCCTTACCTTTTCCGAGGAGGGGATGGGGGTAGGGTGAGGGGAAAGCTGGGGGAAGCAGAAGGATAAATGAGAGGCAGACCTGTGGTTGGTAGGTAAAATGAATTAAAAAATTCTTAATGATGAAAAATGAAAACTAAAAAAACCCTGTACTCCACACACACACACAAAATAATTCAAATGCTATGGACACATATTAACTGAAATTTGACTTCAAAGGGTTATATGAATGTGAGGAGTCTGTTTGGCTTTTATTTACCTCTTCCCCACTGTGGCCAGACTATTTTCTTTGACACTAGAATCAGTCAGTATGGAACTTGTTTAATCCAATAATGTGCATCACCAAACACTGAACATAGAGGAAGTTTCCAGAGATGCAGCATGCCACAGGTGTCTCTTCAGGGTACCCATGGTAACTCTTGTAGCATGAGTCTTAAAGAATCTTATCAATAAAATCAAACCTGAAGCCAGGTATTGGGGTGACCGCTGGAAGATTAGAAAAGCAGAACAAGTCACAGCTTCCTCACCTCGCCAATTCCTCAGGAGATCCTGTTTCCTCAGACTGGATGCCTCTCAGCTGAACTGTGCTGCTCCAAAGCCTGAAAGCTTAACCAGCCTAGTTCCTGGTTTTCACTCCTTATATACCTTTCTGCTTTCTGCCTTTACTTCCTGGGATTAAAGGCTCACTTTCTGGGATTAAAGGCATGAATCACCATGCCTGGTTGTTTCTAGTGTGGCTTTGAACTCACAGAGATCCAGATGGATCTTTGCCTCCCAAGTGATAGGATTAAAGGTGTGTGTGCCACCATTTTCTGGCCTCTACATATAGTGGCTGTTCTGTTCTCTGACCCCAGATAAGTTTATTAGGGTGCACAGTATTTTGGGGAACACAATATCACCACAAACTCTAATCCCACTTAGGTTGGTTATTCTGAGGAACTAACAAGTAATGTTTTTCCTAGTGGGTTTTAGCTTAAGTATTTAAAATATGTGACAGCAGTTGAAACTTCGAGTGTTAGCTTAAACTTGGAGTCGCGCCCCTCCCCCCGCCCCTGCCCAATCACTCCCAGGACATATGTGAAGGTTAAATAAATTCCCTATATTTTCATTTTCTCTCCTGCAGAATGGGAGCACTGACTTCATTGAGATATTCCGAGGATCATATGAGACCATTCCTGTGAAAACACACTATGATGTTACGTACATAATAATTACTCAGTAAATGTTTTCTATTACTATTTTATATTGTCAAGGAATTCTGAAAATATTTCCCCTTAAAACAGGGTATGTAATGAAGTTGAAAATTCCATGAAAGTATTTTTTAAAATGCAGTCTGGAAGTAAAAATAAAAAACTAAACCTATCAAAATTTTATAAAAGTTTGTAACCATTTAAATTCCTTGTTACCTGGGCATAGTGGTGGCGCACACCTTTAATGCCAGCACTCAGGAGGCAAAAACAGGAAGATCTCTGTGAGTAGGAGGCCAGCTTGTGAGTTCCAGGCCAGCCAGAGCTACATGGTGAGACACTGTCTGGGGCCAGGTATCCTTGTTAGTTGTTTTTGTGTCTCAGTTCTCTTTCTTTCCAGTGAATGGAAACAAAGTTATAAGGAAGGGGTTCATCTTCTCTTTGAGCAAAAAAGAGGGTAGCCATGAGCTTGGTTCTTTGCCCCACAGTCTCTGTTTTCAGGGACTGAGAAAACCGGTGTATTAGTCAGGGTTCTCTAGAGAAACAGAACTTACAGAATGATTCTTTCTACATAAGTTTAAGCTACCACTCAAATTTTCAATTACTTTCAGGTATTTTTAATATGTAAAATAAGCTAAAACCCACTAGGAAAAATATCCTGTTAATGGCAGTTCCAGGAATCCAGAAGTTTTTAGTCTACTAGGCTGAATGCCTCAGCTGGTCTTCAGTATAATCTGGAATCCCAAAGAAGTAGTCTCTAATGTCAGTGAATGGACTTAAAAGGGAAGCAAGAGCAAGCAGGTAAAGGGTAAAAACTTCCTTCTTCCATGTCCTTATCTAGGCTTCCAGCAGAAGGTGTGACCCAGATTAGAGGTGTATCTTCCCATCTCAAAAGATCTGGATTAAAGGTGTGTCTCCCCACCTCAAAGATTCCAGATTAGAAGTAGATCTTTTCACTTCAAATAAAGCAAAAATTCCTCACCTGTGAGCCCCATTTGGGGATTTTAGTTAGTTTCAGATGTAGTCACACTGACAGCCAGGAACAGCCATCACAACAGGAAACACTCAAACACTTACTGTCTGCAGTGGTGTGGACAGGGGCGAGCATTGCAGGAAGTGCTTTGACACTCCTGAGCTCCCAGTGTGCTGTATCTGACTCCAGGGTTATGAATGCTGATTGCTGTGTGACAACCAAGCAGGTTCTGTGGTCAGGGACAGGTAATGATGATACATAAGGATTGACTGACAACATATTGGCCGTGACTTGTCGTGAGGGGCATGTTGGTGCCAAGGGCGGGATCAAATCAAGCCTTGTTTTTTTTTCAGTTAATTAATTCTACAATGACTATTGTATAGATTATTGTGTGGCAGGCTCTTTTGTGGGCCCGGAGGAAATAGCAGTGAACCCAAGGCAAGCATATTCTACCTTTTTCAGAGATGTATTCTAATGAGAGGACATGGACGGTAAACTATACATTCAATACACATAAAGGTAATATGTGCTCAAAAAGGTGGACAATCCTGAACAGGCTGCCAAAAGAAAAACATGAACATCAACCCAGCCACAAAACCTTTGACTTACAATCTGTCCTACCTGCAAAATATGCTAGGTCAATGGTGGCACAAAGCTTGTGGGAGCAACCAACCAATGTCTGATCTGACTTGAGGACCACTCCATGAGACAGAACCCATACCCGACACTGCCAGGGTGACCAAGAATCAGAAACTAGATAGCACAGAGACCTAGGGTAACGCCAAACACTACTGGCCTAAAAAGAAAAAAATCAATAAAATCACTCCTATTGATATTCTGCTATATTCATAGATCAGTGACCTATTCAGTCATCATCAGAGAAGTTTCTTCCATCAGCAGATGGAAACAGATGCAGAGACCCACAGCCAGACATTTGTTGCAGGATATTTGTTTACACTGTGTGAAGATGTGTCCTTGTGATTGGTTTAATAAAGAGCTGAATGGCCAATAGCTAGGCAGGAAAGAATGTGCCGGACTTCCAGGAACTCATCTTCGAGAGGAACTTGAGATGAATCTAAGCATGTGAGGGAGACACTACTGAAATACAGAGAGGGGCAGACATACATTATGGAGGAAAGGTAACAAACCACGTGGCAGAGTATAGATCAATAAAAGCAGGTTACTTTAAGTTATAAGAGCTAGTTGGGAACAAGCTTTCATAATTAACAATAAGTCTCTGTGTCATTATTTGGGGGCTGGTGGGACAAGAAAGTCTGACTACAGACATTACTCAGACAGTTTAAATGAGAGGTTTCTATCCAATCTCTCCCCTCAGAGCTCAGGGAATCCCACTGAAGAGGAGATAGAAAGAATGTAAGAGCCAGAGAAGATGGAGGACACCAGGAGTGCAATGTAATGGATAGCCATTCCAGCTTTGATCTGGAAGTTCCAACCCCCCTTGAGACTTGGCAACTGTCACGCCTACAAGGCGGGGCCAAGGGAGGCGCCTGGGGACCCGAGATCTGGATCGGCGGACACTCTCTCGGTTCCAGGACCTTGGATGGTGAAGGTGGACAAAGCAGAGCTCCAGAGAACACCGCTGGACTGTGATACACCTTCCCCAGACCCCGCGACCTACCTATCCCTTAATTTGTAAGTTACGCCATTAAATAAATCTCCTTTTAACTACGTGGAGTGGCCTTAATAATTTCACCAATAGTGCAAGGCCCTCCAAATCAACTAAACAAGGTGCATATGAGCTCACAGAGACTGACACAGTAAACACAGGGCCTGCATGGGTCTGGACCAGGTCCTCTGCACATATATTATAGCTTTTACCTTAGTATTTTTATGGAACTCCTGAGTGTGAGAATGAGTGGGTCTCCGGTTCTTGTACCTGCTCTTGGAACTGTTTTCCTCTCATTGAGTTGCTGTGTCCAAGTTCAATGTGATGGTTTTTGCTTTATCTTTATCTTTTATGTTGTCGTGTTTGGTCGTTATTTTTAGCAGCCTGTTCTTCTCTAATGAGAGTCAGAAAGGGAGTGGGTCTGGAGGGAGGGGGGTGGGGAGTAGCTGGGAGGAGTCGGGGGAGGGGAAACTACAATCGGGATATAATGTATGAGAAAATAATCTATTTTCAATAAAAAGAAAAAATGAGGAAAAAGAGGAACAGTCTAAAGATCACACTGAACAGCGGCCCATTTTTACATTGTATGCTAATCACTTCCTTGAATATTTTCATATCACCCCTCCCAATTTCTTTACCTTTTGAATAACTTAATTGTAAATTATTTGGAAACAACTAATGCATTGTGGTTTGGCAAGTTTTTAGAGCCAAACTTTGAAATGCATGTAGAGAAACATGTGGCATGGGACAATATCGCCCCCTACAGGTCCTTAGCATGCTTTGGGCAAGGCATGCCCCAGGCAACTGTCAGCGACTGTCCTGCATCTTGAATAGGGCCCGTCCTCTGATTTTAAAAAGGCTGGCAACACAGTGACAAGACATCTAGCCCCTGTCCACAGTCATCATTGCTCATGAAGATAATTATCTGGAGCCGCTCCGGGAGGATGGAAATCGTAGAGAGCCATCAGCGCCAAGGGAAAACACTGTGAGTGAGGCCCAAGTATGTGCTCAGTAAGACAGTGGACAGAGAGAACAGGGTCACCGGCCTGATTCCACCTTACCTCACCTTGTTGTACTTAGAAAGGCGGACAGAACGGTGTTACCACTAGGGATGCATTCTTAAGACTGTGCTTCTAGAAGAGATGTGCTGAGGGAGAGGGGGGACATCAGTGGGTAGGGACAGAAGGGAAGCGGAGCTGGGCCACAAGAGAAGCTAGAGCCCCGGACCTGAGGACTGCCTGCTTCAAGTGTTTTCCCTTTCATCCCAACTTGATTCACACCTGTCTTCTTGATTATGATTCAAGTATATTTGAATGATTATGATTCAAAATTTTCTTTTCTTATTTCTCTGTCCCATTTTCTGTGGCCCCATCACCAGCAAAGCGGAGCTCCCAAAGCAGTCGGGTTATTCTATGGATCATCTTGGCAATTTTCTAGAAACATAACCTATGAATGGCTATAGCTTCGCCTCTAGAGGGTTAGCAGAGACTCCTAGGCACCATCTCTGCCATCAGTGACTGTGACATTGGGAGAGGTGACATTCAAATGATGACTCTGCTCAACAATTGCTGAGGATTGTAAGACAAATGATGGTACTAGTAGGTGATGCTTAGATATCTGAAGGAAGAGCTTCCATACCAAATGGGACTGATCAAGGGACACTACATAGAAGAGGTGAAACTGAGCCATGCCTCAGAGGATGGGTGCACACAAACTCAAAGCATTCCATGCAGGGAAATTGCCTGGGCCAAGGAAACAGCCTTTGCTAAGGTAAATCGAACTTGATAGCCTTGTATCGAAATACACAAACAGGATTTACAAACTTCTCTTCTGAGATGAACTGAAGCTGACTCAATAACCCGTTTCTGTGCATCAGCTTGCTGGGGAAAGTGGATCAGCCATTCCCCAAAGCATCACTGCATCTCAGAGACAGCACCATCATGGAGAACATAGGGGGGAAACTTACAAAATGCAACATCTGTTCTGGACGCCTAAGCACCGAGGTATGTTCAGACATCCATTTCCTCTCCACACTGTGGGTGCTGCAGGAATGGGCTGAGAATGAGTCTGGAAGGTTCATTTCTTTTCATTAAAAAGGTTCATCATGTCTCTCCAGCTTTCACAATAATTCTTTTGGAACAGTTTAGATAAGACCCTGAAAGAGACAGGAAGGAGGAAATGGTGAAGGAACTGAAGAAGAACTGACAGGAGTCAATGCAGCCAAGAAACACAAGAACTGGGGCTTACTGTTGAGTCAACAATGCTCTCAGCTCATTTAACCGAATAAACAAAGCTATAAAGACTTTATTGTGTTTATTTTGCTGTATGGAGACAGAAGATACATTGTAAAACACGAAGCCCTCCTAGATTTACGATCTGAGCGACTTCACAGATGTTTGAGAAAATTAAACGTGGGTTCACTTACTGAATGTTTTACATTTTATTAGTTTTTATGTGTGTGTGTGTGTGTGTGTGTGAGAGAGAGAGAGAGAGAGAGAGAGAGAGAGAGAGAGAGAGAGAGAGAGAGAGAGAGAGAGAGAGAGAGTCAGTTCTCTCTTTCTATCATGTGTTCTGGGGATCAAACTCGGGTAGTGAGGTAAAGTGCCTTTATCTACCACGGCCCCCAGAAAGTCCCATTTAGAGAATAAACGGAAGCAGTGACTTCATGACTTCCTCCTGAATTGGAATAAACTCCTCATCAGAATCCTTGAGTCCCTACAAAGAGCACTTGAATCACTCCTCTGAACCCTGCTTGTCACAAGTCCCCTCACTCAGGTTTTCCTCTCCACCTCACAGACATTCTACTTGCCAATCCCTTTATCCGGAATGATCTTCTGATGTTGTACCTCTCTTGCCTTTTCTGACCTCCTTGTTTTTTCCTTAGCTTCCACAACCTCAAACAAGTTATCAATTGTTTAGTTCATTAATTTCTTATCATAATTGGGGATGCTTTTGTTAATTTGGCTGTTTACTTTTTACTGTCTGAGACTAGAAGGTGAACACAATGAAGGCGAGGACTTGGTCAACCTTTTGCAACACTATCTCCTGCTCGCTGACTAGTGTGCGCATACAGAAGAGTCCTTACCCTGAACCACATGGACATATGATCTCCGGTCTACAAAAGCAGTTTCCTAATGCCGGTCACTTGATGAATGGAGGAATGTACTGGATTTTTGAGTTGCTACCACTAGGGGGCAGCAGAAAGTTATCGTTATTTGTGTGATGTTAAAATCTGCGCTTGATTTCACTTATTCTAAATTGTTCTCAGATGTACCCTTGAAATTCTCTAATTACAAATCATCTTTATATGTCATTATAAATCAACTTATAAAGACATTCTTCTTTATTAAAATAGACAATGTGGGTCAGTTAAATGTAAAATTTAAAGGCAACATTTCTTCAAGGAAATTTAATAAAAGAGTAAAATTTATTTAAGTTTTACTGAACCATAATTTAGACACATAAAATTCGCCCACTTTAATACATAATTTCATGAGTTTCAACGTTTCCATGGCAACACAAAGACCTTTCTTGCCCTTCTGCAGCCAGGACTCTGGAGGCTGCTGCCCTAGGCAACCATTTCAGACAGGTTTGTTTCTGTAGCTCTCCATTTAAGCCTTTCGCCTGAGATTGTGCATGTCTCCTCTCTTTCACTCTGCATTGTATTCCTAAGACTGACCCATATTGTCAATCAATACCTTATTCCCAGGTCATTTTTACCCCTTCACAGCCTTCGATGGCGGGCGACACAGATTTTCTCAAGAAGAAGCACTTTACCAACCCAGATGTCACAGTTATTTTCTTGTTGCTGTGACCGAGTATCCTAACAAGATTAACCGTGCTGGTTAGCTTTGTGTCAGCTTGACAGGAGTTAGGACATTTGGGAAGAGGGACTCTTCGTTGAGAAAATGCCTTCATAAGATGTAGCTGTAGGCAAGTCTGTAGGGCATTTTCTTGATCAGTGATTGCTGTGGAAGGGCCCAGTGTAGCCAGAAGTTTCTCTGGTCCCACTCGGCCCAAGTTCCCACAGCCACTTATAAAATAATCACTCAGAGGCTTATATTAATTACAAATTATGTGGCCTATGGCTCAGGCTCATTATTAACTAGCTCTTATAACTTCATTCAACCCATTCCTATTAATCTATGTTTTGCCATGTGGCCCTGGCATTACTGGTCTGCTGACATCTTGTTGTTCCTTGGGCTGCAGGCTCAAGTCTTTCCTGATTCTGCCCTTCTCTCTGTCTCTCTGCTTAGATTTCCCACCTGGCTGTAAGCTTTCTTGCCATAGGTCAAAACAGCTTTATTTATTATCCAATGGGAGCCACACGTATTCACAGCATACAGAAAGACATCCCACAGCAGCTCAGCCCATTACAGGCAGTGCCACCCTCTGGGTAGGTGGTCCTAGACAGAATGAGAAAGCAGACTAAGTGAGCCATGAGGAGCAAGCCTGTAAGCAGTGTTCCTCCATGGCCTCTGCTTCAATGCCTGCCTTGAGTTCCTATCCTGACCTCCCTCAGTGATGGAGTATGACCTGAGAGTTGTAAGCTAAAATAAACCCTTTCCTCCCCAAGTCGCCTTTAGTTGTGTGTTCTATCATAGCAGTAGAAACCCTAACTAAGACAGCAATTTAAGGTAGAAAGAGTTTATTTTGCCTAACATACCCAGGGGGATACAGTCCATCATGGTGAGGAAGACACAGCAGGGAAGGTGTGGTGGTAAAGGCAGGAAGTTGGCTGGTCACATTATATCCACATAGGGCTGCAGAAAATAAATAGGAAGGGAGGCTTGACTATAAAACCTCAAGCTTTCCCCAGTGAACCACTTCTTTTAAGAGACGCTTCACCTCCTAAAAGTTCCACAATCTTCCCAAACAGCACATCAGCAGAGGGCCAAGTGTCCAGCATTCCACCCTGTGGGACTTACATTTAAACCACAATGCTAGCGACTCCCTACTCCTGAGTATTACAAGTTATGCATTCCTCAGTTGAAATAGGTTTCCTTGCAGGGTCACTTTTAATATGTATCCCCTTCTCTGATAAATAATTCTGAACTGCTTTTTCCTACTCTAATTGCTCATTTACATACAGTGCTTGGGTAGTGAATGAACTTAATGTCCCTTAGCAACGGACCTTCAACATCAAACTTAAATCCATTTAAGTATACCAGCATATTGAACACAGTGTGGATACAAAACACAGTTCTCACCTTGAAGGGAATAGGAGTTTATTCTGGAGCCAAATGGGAGTAACCATGGCCTGGGAAAACAGAATCTGGCTTCTCTAAATACCTTCTTCCAACCTGGTAAGAGTTGCATGAAACTTTTTTTATAGTAACTGTGGAGGGCCATTTCCCTCAACCCCACATTTCCCCAAAGTACTCTTGAGTAGAAGCACCAGGAAATATTAGATAGAAGTGTAGTGGGTAGCCATTCCAGCTTTGATCTGGAAGTTCCAACCTCCATTGAGACTTCGGCAACTGTCATGCCTACAAGGCGGGGCCAAGGGAGGCGCCTGGGGACCCGAGATCTGGATCGGCGGAGACTCACTCGGTTCCAGGACCCTGGATGGTGGAGGTGGACAAAGCAGAGCTCCAGAGAACACCGCTGGACTGTGATACACCTTCCCCAGACCCCGCGACCTACCTATCCCTTAATTTGTAAGTTACACCATTAAATAAATCTCCTTTTAACTATGTGGAGTGGCTTTAATAATTTCACCAATATAGAAGGGTGGAGGGTAGAGAAACAGATAGAAAATACAGGATAGCCTCCAGAGGGCCTGGATCCTAATACATCCACCCAGAACTTTATTCCAAGAGGAGGAGCAAAAGACCTCTCCCTTGCTAGTTACAGTCAAGTGTAGACCCTTATAAACACCTGATACTCAGGCCTGTGGTCCAATCAACCTCTTATGCAGTCCTGCTGGGTACAGCCACTAGGAAACCTAGTGGGCCCCAACAAGTAACAGAATAAAGAAAGTTATATGGAAAGGTATTCTTTTATAGGATGCAGATACTGTCTGATAAGATTATTAGCCTTTGGATTGGTAGAAGAGAGGGATCTATACTGTGTATTCCAAAAGAATTTGCCTAATAGTCAAACACAGAGGTGGAGATGGATGGCTGTTTAAAAGGCTAAATAATGACAGCCCAAGGTAATTTGGCTCTGGATCTGCAACATTCTTGCTCTCCACAATCACAGACATTTTAGTTGCTTAATACGCCTTGTAGAATTTTTAACATAGTAGCATTGCCTCCTGCCCCACCAGAATGTCGGGACAGAAGGAACTGGTTCCTCAGAGCATGTTGAGATGGGACTTGTAGGCGAGGGGGAAGCATGCTTCCAGTGGGGATGCAATCAGCATAGCACTGGGTGGCTTCTCTTTCTACTTAATTAAAGGGATTAGCCTTATTAGAGGAAGACATGGTTTATTTAGACTCACAGTTCTACTCACTCAACGCTGCAGACTTCTCTGATGCTGCAGTTGATTACATTCCCACAGCAGGGATGTCATAGTGACAGGAGTTTTGGTCACATTGTAGTCAGTAAGCAAAGAGATAAACAGTGGTGCCCAGACACGTTTTTCTTTCTCCTTAGTTGGGGATTCCAGCTCATAAAATTGTGTCACGGACATTTAAGGTGGGTCTTCTAAACTCAAAGCAATCCAGAAACTCCCTCACACGTTTGCCCAAAGGCTTATCTATTAGATGATTGTAGATCTCATCAGTTAACACCAACAAGTCCTCACCTTGTCAATTTGACACCTAAACATACCACTTTAAAGCCATAACCTTCCACTTTTATTTTTATAAGCACATAAAAAACACACTCACCCAACTCCAAACATCCCCACAGTCTTTAATAGTTCCAACATTGTTCAAAAGTGTGAGAGCAGAGATCTTCAGAGACTCAGGTAAACAACTGTGAGCCCTGTGACATCACATAGAAAGTTACGTACTTGCATCATACAATGGCATGGAGTATACTTTCCCATTGCAGAAACAGAGTGAGGACACAGCAAGGGAAGATCAGACCAAAGCCAGACTGAAGCCCAGAGGGCAAACACTAAGCTCTGCAGCTCTGTGTTTGGCATCTGAGGTTTGTGACTGGAGTCACCCAGGATCCAAATGATGTGGGTAACCTCCTCCCCGCCCCCCCCCATGTCCATCCATCTCTGCTGCCCGTGGCACATCTAGCCTGTCTCGTGAGCTGACTCCACTTAAATCATGCAGCTACCATTGGCAGACAATTAGAGTCCTGGCATCTCCAACATCCTGGGAGCTCCACTGCAGTTTAGGAGCTTTACCTTCCATGCAGTGAGATGAACCTCAGAACCTGTTTCCAGGAATCCAACCTTGTCCACATATCCTGGCCTTAGCCAGCTTCTGGAACCTTGGCAAAAGCCTCACCCTTGTACTTCTCGTGTCTAAAAATCAGAACCATATGGATGATGCCAAGTTCTGCTGCCAGCTCAAAATGTAGACTGATCTCCTTGACCACACTTGTACTGGACCCTGTATGACTCCCAGGGTGACCCTAAAGAAGCACTTCTCCAGGCAAGTGTAAGACTCTTTCTTTTGAAGTGAATTTGCATGTCCACAAGTTGGATGAGAGGATCCCTACAGGTGTTACACAGGGGAGTGAACCTTGTGAAGAGATAAGAGTGAAAACCTGGTGTAGATTGACTTGTCAACTGGGATCAGACTTTGGAGAATCTAATAATATGTGGGTTATTCCCAGCATATTTAAGCCCAGTGTAATTTGGAAAAAAAAAGTTTCCTGGTGGAATACAATTTCCGTTGCACAAGGAAGCATAATTATATTGAAACTCAACTCAGGGTATGTATTGTTTTTTCCAAGAAGATGGGTTCTAAAGACAGGTCACCTGTACTAGCTTAAGGGCTTAAGGATTTGTCCTGGTCTCAATCATACTGATAGTATGGAGGTCATTTGAGCTATTAGCCACCTGTCATCCTGCTTGGGAGAGCTTGGGGGAGCCTCTGGCTATAAGCATCATTTAGATTACTAGCTACCTCTGGTCATGGTTGTAGGAGCTTGATATGGCTTGATCCAACAGATAATGCAGATCACCAGGCTATTAATTACTTTCAATTCTCAGCTTTCTAGATAGAAGAATTGGTGTTGTAGAATATTATTTTAAGGTATGTTACATTTGTTTATGCTGTGGAACATTTGTTTAAAGATGCAAAGATGTGTTGCATTCTTTTATGTTTCATTTGTTTAAATCTGTGCAGCTGGGTTACTTTTCCTATCTAAAATACCTGATTGGTCTAATAAAGAGCTGAACAGCCAAAACTAGGCAGAAGAAAGGACAGGCTGGGCTGGCAGCCACAGAGAATAAATAGGAGGAGAAATCTGGGAGGAGAGGATCAAGGAGGGAGAAAAGGAGGAGAGAGGACACCAGGGGCCAGCGACCCAACTACACAGCAAACCACAGAGTAAGAAATAGAAAGGTATGTAGAATAAAGATAAGAGCCCAGAGGCAAAAGGTAGAAAAGATAATCTAAGTTAAGAAAAGCTGGCTAGAATTAAGCCAAGCTAAGGTCAGGCATTTATAAGAAAGAATAAATCTCCATCTGGTGTGATTATTTGGGAGCTGGATGGCGGGCCCCCAAAGAGTAAAAATCCAAAGAGTTAAGAGTAAAAAACAACCAACTACATTTTGGTATGCCAATGTGAAGATCGAATATCTATGTAGGTAGGGTCTGAGAAAGCTGAAAAAAAAAATGATATGACTTCTTTAAGAAGCCCTGCTATACAACAGAGCACTTAAGCAGTCTTTTTCATGCAGAGTAGAAACAAAAAAAAACTAAGTAAAAAATTCCAACCACAGTTCAGGGCACTGGCATTCCATAGTTGGGAGTGTTGAATGCAGTTCCTGGTGAAACACACCTCTGACTGGGTGTGAGCTTTAGGCTTGGCTCTCATGACCAAGAAGCAGATGGAGCCAGCTGCCAAAGCTGCACAGAGGTTCTAGCCACTTAGCAGTTTAAAGTTTGCTCACACAGTCAAAAAAGACTAGAGATATGCAATAAAGACAGAGCTAGATGAGGGGGGGAACCCTCTAAACAGGTTCCAGTATGTTTAAAATTGTGCACAGGCTTAAGAAAGAAAAGTGAAAGGATATAGACAGTCATAGAAAGAAATAATTAGTTTAATAATAATAAAGTATTTAAAGAGAGTAAAAGTAATTTTAAAAAAAGCCATGTAACAATGGAAAATACACAGGGAGTTTGGATCCTATATAGTATTGTATTGATTTTGAATTTTTTGAATGTTGATGAGCAAATGACAGCTACTAAGAGACATGGGATTGAAAGAGAGACTGATGAAATAAACCAGCCTAGATATTTTAAAAATGCCTTAACTTTAAAATGGAACTAAAAAAAAATGCATTGCTTTGGAGAAAATGTTTTGCTTTTGTTCCCACAGGAGAAAAGAGGCTGTGGATTCCTTCAAGATTGATATGGATTAGGTTTGACTGGAGAAGACCTCCTGAATCTTGACAGATGATATATATCAATAAAGGTTACAGCTGGTCTCCCCAGGACTTGACCATTATCTCAATTTCTCTCAGGGACCCCTAAAAATGCCTTCACCCACAGACAACAGGAAGCAGTCTGGAGAACACAATGCCCACATTCCCAAGACATGGGGTGGGTTGTCTTTGGTTATTTGGTGGGTTATGGATGTTTGTTATCATTTATGGAAATATGGGAATGTAGGATAAAAAGACAACTATTAATCTCAGATATTTTGCATTGGCATGGATTTCGATATATCGATACAAATTTAAAGTTATTTTTGTTATACTGATTATATGTATCTACTTGTTTGGGGTATTGTGCTTATGCAGCTCATTTAAAAATGCAATATATAATTAAGAAATGAGGTTAGTAGTTAATCTATAATAATCAAACTTGTAGTCACATTTGGTATGTTTTCAAGGTAAAACAGGTATATTTTAGACAGATAGATGGTCTTAAAACACTTCAAAGACATATAGAATATGGCATTTAAAATTTTTTGTTAACATAGACTTTTTCATGACAATGAGACACATCTGCTCCTGGCAGCACCAATTTGCTTCATAAAAGGATAATGGGCACCAAAGAAACTCCATATGGAGTTTGCTTTCAGTGTGTCAAGGCTAGCCATTTGGGCAAGAAACTACTTTGCTTTGACTGCTGACAGTACGCTTTACATGCAGAACCCACAGGAAAGTGACTGCTGAACTTTCCCAAAGCAAGTCAGGACAGTTCTTCAAAATTCCTGCTTCATTGAAGAGTCTGCCAGATACTCTAGGCCTGTAGGCTGAAGATGAATGCCCCAACATTGCAATGAAACTTTGAGTGACTATCCAGGCAGCCAGATGTCTCTGCTGTTAGGTAATATTACATCATTCTGTGGTCTTTGTTTTGTTTTTGTTTTTTTTTTCAAGACAGGGTTTCTCTGTGTAGCTTTGCGCCTTTCCTGGAACTCACTTGGTAGCCCAGGCTGGCCTCGAACTCACAGAGATCCGCCTGCCTCTGCCTCCCGAGTGCTGGGATTAAAGGCGTGCGCCACCACCGCCCGGCCATTCTGTGGTCTTTAGAGTTAAAGACTAAATAGTTAAAGTTATAGTTCTTCTTAGTTATAATAAAAAGCAAATTAGGCATAAAACTTCAGAATCACTAAGATAAGATAGATAATGGAATTTTTCTCTACATTTGCCAAATACAAATGGACTGAATATAGTAAATGTAATTCTTACTTGATAATTGTTTTGTTGTATATAGTTTTACTATGTTAAAGTTAAAAACTATCGGGGACTATAGGAGTCCAGCCCCTTGATAGTCCCCTCCCAGGGTCCAGGAAGAATCTACAACCAGCTGATAGTTAATCTTTGAAGAAAAGAAATTAATCTATGTACACAAAACTCCTTAGTCCATACACTTTATTATTATTTTGTGTTGGTTCTCTCTCTACAAGTTTATACTCTGCTCTCAGTTTTAGCTCCTTTCTTGACCAATTTCTCTTTGCATTTATCTGCTGTCCCCTCCAGGTTCTATCTTAATTCCTTCATCTAGATCTGCCCCTTCTAGGTTCTCATTCATCTAGTTCTTTCCCATATCAGCTCCTCTCCCATCTCCTTCTCTCTCATCTTGTTCTTCCTCATCTGGCTCTTCCTCATCTTCCATCTTGTTCCTCTAGTACTCTCTTCTAGCCCTTCAATTTAGTTCTTTCCCATCTCAGTTTGTTCCTCTCAAGTTCTTACCCATCTAGTTATTCCAGTCTCTTTTCTCTTCTCTGTCCTCTCGTGCCCTGGGAGTCCTGGTATATATACACTTACAAGCAGTATTCCCTTCACAGTGCAAAGCCAGTCTTCCAGAGTCAAATGGAGGGGTGATAAGGATCACATAGAGAGGCAGTAATTGTTAATTATCATTTGCAAACCAAAGGGGAAGTGACAATGGGGAAATGAATTAACTAAAGGCTAAATTCGGGTAATATCTAAGAAGAAGGATCTTACATGCTCGACTATAGTCTTAAACATGATTCGTAGAAAATGTTAAGACTCTATAAGTTGCTAGGTCAATGGGAGAAAATAAAACTGCTTTCTTTTTTCCTGTGACTCCTATCTGTCCAAGCTATCTGCTGTTTTTTTCTGCAGGGTGGGGGAAAGTGTGCTCAGTCACTAGGTAACCTGTGTGCAGCTAGATGCCTCTGGTGATAGTTAAAGGGAGATCTGGAACTAGAGGTAAGGTTTGGGAAAGGAGGAAGTTAAGCTTAATTGGCACATCTGCCAGACCTTCTCAAACAGGTAGCCTGGACTCTTAAGCCTGTTCTTAGAGAGTACAGAGGTATCTCTGGTAAGATACTTTCCTCCATGGAGGGGGGAGGATGGACCTGGTTAGATGCTGCCAATGATGATAATTACAGGGAGGCTTGAACTGGGGTTCAGGCTGAGCATAGCTGTTAGTGCAGAAAGTTATCTAAATATTCCTAGAAGTGGTTAGGTAAGGAGTTAGCGGTTTATAAAGTTAGTAAGGCTGTAAGAAAGGAGGGTCTGAGCTGAATTGTGTAAAGCTATTAATTACTTAATGTCCACCTGACCTAGGCGATGTCTCCTTGTGGAATTTACCCTAAATCAGGAGACTTGCATGTGGACTGTTACTACTGTTAGTCCTTGAAAGTGGCTAAGGGAGATATCTGATTCCAGAGGAAGCCTTTCCTGAGGCTGTTCTTCAAATATCTTGAATGTGTATGTCCAGAGAGCGATCAGTCCACTGTGGTAGTATTATGTTCCCCGAAATATTGTGCACCCTAATAAACTTATCTAGGGTCAGAGACAGAACAGCCACAATATTAAGCATAGAGGATAGGCAGTGGTAGCACACGCCTTTAATCCCAGCACTTGGGAGGCAAAGCTAGGCAGAAATCCATGTGTTCAATGATACAGCCAAGCATGGTGACTCACACCTTTAGTCCCAGAAAGTGAGCCTTTAATCCCAGGGAGTGATGGTAGAAGGCAGAAAGATATATAAGGTGCGAGGACCAGGAACAAGAAGCATTTGGCCTGGTGAAGCATTTGGCTGGTTAAGCTTTTAGGTTTGGAGCAGCACAGTTCAGTTGAGAGCCATTCGAATATGAGGACTCAGAGGCCTCCAGTCTGAGGAAACAAGACCAGCTGAGGATCTGGCTAGGTGAGGTAGCTGTGGCTTGTTCTGGTTCTCTGATCTTCCAGTTCACTCCAATACCTGGGTCAGGTTTGATTTTATTAATAAGACCTTCTAAGATTCCTGCTACAAGTCTACACTGTTAGCTCTTCTTAAGAAAAAGTCAATTGGGAAAACTATGAAGGCACACATGATTTTCATAACAGAATACAGCTGATATATAACAAGCCAAATGACACCAAAAGCTCCTTGGAATTTGGCTTCCTCTGGAGGAATTCCTTGATCCCTCCAGGTAGTGACTTTGCCATAACCACTTGAGTTCTTATGATATATTCCTGCAGCTCGCAGCAAAACCCTTTTATTTTTATTTAGACAAAATGAGGGAAATGTTGTGGAATAGTAGTTGAAGATGTGTTACATTTGTTTATGCTTTGGAAGATTTGTTTAGTGATGCAAAGATGTGTTGCATTCTTTTATGTTGCATTTGTTTAACTCTGTGAAGCTGTGTTACTTTGCCTGTCTAAAATACCTGATTGATCTAATAAAGAGCTAAATGGCCAATAGCAAGGCAGCAGAAAGGATAGTAGTGACTGGCAGGCAGAGAGAATAAATAGGAGGAAAAATCCTGGAAGAGGAGATTGAGGAACAAGAACAAGGAGAAGGAGAGAGGACACCAAGGCCAGCCACCCAGCTACACAGCAAGCCATAGAGTAAGAGGTAAATATATAGAATAGAGAAAGATAAAAGCCCAGAGGCAAAAGATATAGAGGATAGTCTAAGTTAAGAAAAAGCTGACTAGAAATAAGCCAACTAAGGCTGGACATTCATAAGAAAGAATAAGTCTCTATCTGGTGTGATTATTTGGGAGCTGGGTGGCCGGCCCCCAACGAGTAAAGAGCCAAAGAGCTAAGAGTAAACAACCAACAACAAACAGGTTTTTTATTTTTCCCATTGGAAAGACAATCCTGTGTGTTTAACATTCCTGGTTTCTCTGGAGAGCTGTGGGTGCAAGCACCTTCTTGCTATGCTCCTGTAGTTGGACTTTCCTTTGGGCCACCAACTCACAAATAACAACATGGAGACTTACTATTAATTATGAAAGGTTGGCCATAGCTTAGGTTTTATCCCAACTGGCTCTAATAACTTAAATTAACCAATTTCTATTAACTTACATTCTGCCTCTTGGCTCGGTCACCTCTTTTCTGTACCATTTGTCTGACTTCTTCAGTGTCTCGCTGGCATCTCTCTCATGCTCCTAGATTCACCCCTGGTTCCTCTCTCTGCCCTGAGGCTCACCTATTCTCTCCTGCCTAGCTATTGGCCATTCGGCTCTTTATTAAACCAATCACAGTGACACATCTTCACACACAGCAAATAAATATTCCACAACAATGTTCCTAACAGTTGGAGTCTTCAGGGCACTTTTCCTATTGTCTCAGTGCAGAGTACAAGCTTTCTCTTTAATCTCTTTAACAATTACAGTTGCTTTCCCTGTATCCATCCTCTTTTTCTGATTAATAGATTAATTTCCTTATTCTGCTAATAAATCACATAGTTGTTGTGGAATATTATTTTAATTGGGCAAAGATATGTTACATTTGTTTATGCTGAGGAATATTATTTTAACTATGTGAAGGTATGTTACATTTGTTTCTGCTGCCTTGGTTAACAATATAAAGATGTGTACATTTGTTTATGCTGCATCTGTCTAATTATGTAAAGATGTGTTGCATTTGTTACACCTTGCCTGCCTAAGGCCCCTGATTAGTCTAATAAAAAGCTGAACAGTCAATAGCTAGGCGGGAGAGGGACAGGCAGGCCGGTAGGCAGAGAGAAAAGTAGGAGAAATCTAGATGTGAGAGAAAAGAAGAATGAAGAGAACTAAGGAGAAAGAGAGGGACATGCCTGGGGCCAGAAGCCAAGCAGCCGCCAACCAGCCAAGGAGACAGCAGGAAAGTAAGATATACAAAAAGAAAGAAAGGTAAAAAGCCCCGAGGCAAAATGTAGATAAAGAGAAACAGGTTGAATTAAGTTAAAAGAGCTAGCTAGAAACTAGTCAAAGCTAGGCTGAGCATTTATAACTAAGAATAAGTCTCTGTGTCTTGATTTGGGAGCTGGGCGGTGGCCCCAAAAGAAAGCCTGCTACACATAGTAACAAAATGGCTTTCATATCTGTATGCCATGAATGGATTCCTTTACCATTTTAAAGAATTGGGAAGCTATTTGGGATAGATTATGATGTATGAAAGATTAATTTATTCATGTGAAATGCTCAATGACTAGAAAACTTAGATTTAAGTAAAGCTGTGCTACAATTAATCATTTTTCTTTATGAAAAAATTTTTTTCTAACAGTAAAGTACCTGCCTACAGAGAGCGTAACTAAAATGGTGGTAATTATTGATTAGATCAAACCAAGGAAACAGCATGGTTGGTGTCACAGATGTGGTGACTCTCAGCTTCTCTCTCCTGTTCTCCTCCCCCCCCACCCCCACCTCCACCTCTCTCCCATGCTCTTCTCTTTCTTCTTCTACTGTCTTATTTTCTTCATCTCATTTCCCACAATGGAGGCAACCACTTGTGGGATTATTTCCTGTCTACATCCTGTTTAGACCATGCACCCCATGAATGCAGAGATTAACTGTAGTTCTAGCACTGGTCACGATGTCTCGTGAATGGAAATCTCCAAGGGGAAAAAGCCACTTGTGTGCTAAGGATTCTACAAGGCTGAGTGCCTAGTTACAATTTGTTGATTTAAGGAGCCAGGCATGGTAGCACACACCTTTAATCCTAGCATTTTGGAGGTGGATCTCTGCGAGTTCAAGACTAGCCTGGTCTATGTAGCAAGTTTGAGTCCAACATGTGAGACTTGTCTCCAAAACCAAATCAATCAAACAAACAACAACAACAACAAAAAAAACCCTTGAATTTCAGTGGGCTCCTCTTCCATCTCAAAAATATGGAGATGTAAATTGTCTTTGTTCCCACTAAGTAAGCAGACTGGTTTAATGTAACTGTGTTATGCATGTTCCCAATAATTGTTCATGTCACATAACTGGTTATGTGTCATTTTGTATGGTGGTCCATCAACCTGTCTCTATAATTTGATACTCGTGATCACTATATGAAGATAAAGTAAAAACACACAAAGTTTTAAAATCACTTTCTTTTCCTTTGGATTTTCCTTCCACAAGAAGATGAGTGAGTGTCCTTTTATCCATATTGTTTGGAGGCACCAGGAAGTTCTTGTGCACGCCATTAAAATACTTCTATCTTTGACAGACACAGCTATCAACTGCTGCACTCCAGGATCCTTAGTTTTAATCTTCTGTTGTCCCGAATTTCTTTTGTCTGATGACCAACATACAGTGTCATTATTGCTTTGTCTTACGATAAATACAACAGTTACACCCTTTTGACATATCACTGTATATGCTTCTTCTGTGTATGTCTTTAGATACATATTACATGTATATATGTACGTAAAAAAGCCTTCCCTGATATTTTGATTCAAATGGACTTGTAAGCAAGTCTTCATGTAAATTTAGTCCAAATTCCTTTTAGTTTACATGATTCAAACAATTCTAAAACAAATTAATTAGTTTAAATTTGTTGATAAGAAAAAATTCTCCAACATTGTTAACACATTTTGCCTGTGTTATCATTACATGTTTAGGAGATAATGTCCTGGCTGTAGAAATGGTTCAGCAAGTAAAGGGGAAATTGTGAACTGAAACTGGGGATGAGGATGGGCAGATGGTGGGGACGGGGTGGGCAGATGGTGGGGATGAGGGTGGGCAGATGGTGGGGATGGGGTGGGCAGATGGTGGGGATGGGGTGGGCAGATGGTGGGGATGAGGGTGGGCAGATGGTGGGGACGGGGTGGGCAGATGGTGGGGACGGGGTAGGCAGATGGTGGGGACGGGGTAGGCAGATGGTGGGGTGGGGTGGGCAGATGGTGGGGATGGGGTGGACAGATGGTGGGGATGGGGGTGGACAGATGGTGGGGACGGGATGGGCAGATGGTGGGGACAGGGTGGACAGATGGTGGGGACAGGGTGGACAGATGGTGGGAATGGGGGTGGGCAGATGGTGGGGGTGGACAGATGGAGAAACCAAACCCACATCCATGTTAAAGATTGAGCAAAGCTGGATGGCTGGTTAGAACCTAGTCATAGAGGAGAGTTCAAGTATTACCTATCCAGAGCCAAGTTATTTGGGGCTACTTTCAGTCTCCTTAATATCTATTCATTACCCACTCTTATACCTGACCTAACATCCATTTGACTAGCACGTATCTTTTCTATAATTCTTAGCAGACCACTATCTTCCAGCAACCCCCAAACTAAGGCTGTCACCGGACAGTGGCTCAGGGTTCCCTGATTTGTCATAAGCCACCTGCCTGTGGTCCGCACCATTCGGTCTAGTAAGCATTTGTATCTATGATGGTTTTTGACTTGTAATTAATAAAAATCTCATGTATTGCTTCCACGGTGGAAGAATCTTAAGAAGAACCTAAATCCATGTTCCTGGACCCCAGATGCTCTCATTTGGCTCAGAACAAACTGTCTTGTATTCTCTTTGAAGTGAGAGCTGTGTTTTATTCTGATAGTGTGCACAAAGCAATCTGTATTTCTGTAACACAAGTACTTCTCAAAGTAAGGCAATTTCCTAAATGTACTGCTTTATTTTTATTTACTTAAAAAAAAAAAAGCCTAGACCCTCTCAGGGTGCTTTTCATCTTGCTGTTCTATGCTTTGGCAAGCACACATCAGGTCTCCCCAATAGTGTATTTATAGACTATTCCAGGTGTCCAGGTTTAGATGGTCCCCACAGATCTCTGCTGTAGACACTGATGAGGCTCAGTGCGGGCAGCCCTCACATCAGCTCATCAGTTTCCTGAATTGAGAAGGGTGGCCGTCACACCTTTTCCAGAAAATACCGCCCCACCTCAACCACAGCTGTTCATGCTGCTCCCACGCCTTAGAGAACTTTCTTCTCCCTGAAATAGAGAGTGGTAGTTACATGGTCGGGCAAAGCCATTCACTGGCTGTCAGTCTTCCAACCCCCAGAGTCCAGCCTTCTTTCCAGCCTCTCTTTTAGAAGCCACTTTAATAAATGGTCCCTTCAGATATAAACATAAAACTCCCTTGATTAGAAACATTATTGTCCTACTCTCTCTGGATTTAAGATCTCAGTGACCTTTTGCTGTAGACAGTTCATGGCTCAATGCTAAAAAATGACTCCCTGAAGTTCTATTACCTGCGCTGTGTACTTAATGACCTCCCAAATCTCTTTGCCTACAAATCCCTGTATGTGATTCCAAGTCCCAAGACTCTAAGAACTCCCATACTTCCTTTTCTCCAATCTTTTCTTTTTCATTTTGTCAGCGTCACAGACTTAAGGACCTGCCCCCACAGCTTACACTGTCCACGACTCCTACAAACAGAGCACCTATAGTAGCATACATCATTTTGTTAGTCACTTTAGTTTAGTGAAATTAGTATGTAGGTGGATACAGGTTGAACATCCCCCATGCAAAAATCAAATATCCGAAAAGCTCTAGAATATAAAACTTTCTGAACATTGATGTGATGCCATAGGCAGAAAATTCTACAACTGACCTCATGTGAAAATTGTAATGCAAGAAAACCAAAGTGCTGTATAAAATCACAGACTGTACATAAGGGATTTAAACGTACATGAACTTATTCTTGGCAGGGGTCTCATCCCCACAATATTCATTCTCTATGTGTAAATACTCTAAGATCTGAAAAAGTTCGAAATCTGGAACAATTCTGGTTCAAGCATTCCTGCTAATGGCTACTCATCCCATGTTTAATGGTCTGCCTCTCATTTGTCTGTCTGACCCGGCCTTATCTGTACGTTTATTCTGAGTTCAGAGCTGTTTCCCCCAGGTCTTTTCAGATTAAAGCCACTCACACAAACCTTCCACTGAGCACAGCCTGGGTGACTCTCTCTACAGGTGAGTCCTGTAGAGGACTTCACTTCCTTATCCTAGACAAAGTTCTTTGCTTGTTCAGACAGACATTTTCTGTCTCCAATGCTCATCATATTGGAAGCAAACTATTCCATTAATGTCTATCTTTATGTTCTGTTCAATACATCCATCATGTTCTTGTCATGATATCCTAAAACAATTCATATTCCTTTGCATTATTGAACTTTCCCCTGAGAGTTATCCTTTTTAGCCTTGAACTTCTACGATGTCTTTAAGTTTTTCGAGGACATGTAGGGTATAAGGGCCAGCCAAAGAAACCCACCCTCATCCTGAAACCAGGGCCAGTCAAAGAAACCCACTCTGGCCCTGAAACCACTGCCAGCCAAGGAAACCCACCCTGGCCCTGAGACCCAAGCCAGTGAAAGAAACACTTTAGCCCTGAACCCAGAACCAGAGAAATACACCCTGACCCTGAAACCAGAGCCAAAGAAACACACTTTGGCCCTAGAACCAGAGTCAGTGAAAGAAATATGCCCTGACCCTGAAACCAGAGCCTAAAAGCTAAAAGGGCCAGTGAAAGAAACACAGTTAGGCCCTGAAATCAGAGCTGACTTTGCCCCTGACCAGTGAAACCAACCATCCTTGAGCAGGAAAAGTTAACTAATCCCTGAGCAGAAAATCTTCTCTCTGGAGAAACTCCGCCCCTAAGAAGCTCTAGACAAGCCCCTCGGCCTGTCCAGTTGGGGGCTGTCCTTCACCCTGGCAGAGGCAGCCACTTCCCTGGACTCCTTCTTTCCAAATGTATCACTGCCTTAAAAGAGCTTTGAGTGAAGATCTTTTGCGGGTGCAGAACAGTAGAACCTTTGCTGAGATGTTTCCTTAGGGGGGCTGAGTAGAAAAAAAATAACAACTTCTCGCCAGAGCAGAGGAGAGTGCTACATTTCTGCAGGGGTTCCCCTTTAGCAAAGTGGAGCAAAAGAAGCAGCATCTTGGGCTGGGGAGAAGAAGAAGCAGAGCTCTGCTCTGAAGGCCCCTTAAGGGCTCTGTCTAGGAGAGGAGCAGGATTGCCATATCCTGCCAGGAGACCATCCCCACAGCACCCTAGCTTCAGGTATAGCCTGACTTCCCAACAAGTCAGGCAGGATACCTTTCCCTCAAGAGCTGTAACACTTGCAGGACACTTTATACTTGAAGTACACATCCCCTTTGTCAATTCTCATTACCCAATTTTGGATGACAGGCTATCTTTTTACGCTGTATTTATGTTTTTCTTTCAAGAATGAGCACTCTCAGATCCTTAGAAGTGCTCACGTGTTGCCAGTCACGCACACAATGAGATCAGACACCACACGCCTGTGGATTTTTCTACTCTTGTTAGCAATGCTGCTCCCGCTTTATAGCACCCTGGTTATGTAATCCTCACCAAAACTCCACTGCCATTCTATGCATGTTCATTGCTCACTAGAACTTTTTCTTTAAAAAAAAAATATGTATTCATTTCATGAGCCCATTTATTGAGTTGCTTAACTTTGGGACATTTAGTGGGGCTTTCTGCAATGTTTTACATACTGGAGATATTAACCCCTTTTCTGAAGTATAGCTGTAAGGATTTTATCCCATCCTGCAGGCTGTCTGTTCAGTGTTGATAGTGTCTTTTGCTGTGCAGAAGCCTCTTAATTTTGTGTGATCTCATTTGCCAGTTGCTGGGGCTCTTGCACTATCAGGGTTGTGTTCAGAATGTGGTATCTATACCTATGTCCTGAAATGTTCCCCCATGTCTTCCTTCAGCAGTTTCAGTGTTTCCAGCTTTAAATCAAGGTCTTTAGCCCAGCTTAAAACGACTTTTATGTAGGATGAGAATATGGACCTAATTTTATTCTTCTGCAGGCAGAAGAGATCCAGTTTTACCAGCAGTTTTTGTTTTAAAGGCTTGTTTTTTTTCAGTGCATGTTTTTGACACTTTTGTAAAAAAATTAGACATTCACACTCCCCTTCATAATAGCCTCAAAGAAAGTAAACTATCCAGGAAAAAAATCTAACTAAGGAAGGAAAGGACCTCTACAATGAAAACCTTAAACACTTAATGAGATAAAGACATTAGAAAAGTAAAAAACATTCCATGCTCATGGATCAGTAGATTTAATATTGTGAAAACGACCTTTTCACCAAAAGCTATTTGCATGTTCAGTGCAATCCCAATCAAAGTCCTCACCTCATTCTTCATAGAAACAGGACAAATCATCCTAAAACTCATCTGAAACCACGAAAGACGCCAGATAGCCAAACAATCCTGTGCAAAAACAGTGCTGGTGGGATTACCATTCTAGATCTTAAGATACGTTACTGAGCCATAGTAATAAAAACAACATGGGATAGCACAAAAGCTGACATGTAGACCAAGACAACAAAATTGAAGGCCCAAACCTGAGTACATGTAACTGGAGCCATTGACAAGCTGCCAAAGCATAAGCTGGAAAAAAGCAAAGCATCCTCAGTAAATGATGCTGGGAAGACTGGATGGCCCCATGCAGAAGAAAGGCATTAGACCCACATCTACCACACAAAGGCTAACTCCAAGTCAATCACAGACTTAAATGGGAAACCTGAAACGGCTGGAAGAAAACATAAGCAGTACCCTACACAATGAAGGTTTGGGAAATGACTTTCTGAATACAGCTTGATTTTTCCAAAGAATTGAGACCAACAATTGACAAATGGGACTTCATAAAACTAAAAAGTTTCTGCACAGCCAAAGAAACAATCAACCAGATGAAGCCTGCAGAATGGGAGAGAATTGTTGCCAGCTATATAGCTGACAAAGAACTAATATGCAGAATTTTTTTTTTTTTTCGAGACAGGGTTTCTCTGTGTAGCTTTGCGCCTTTCCTGGAACTCACTTGGTAGCCCAGGCTGGCCTCGAACTCACAGAGATCTGCCTAGCTCTGCCTCCCGAGTGCTGGGATTAAAGGCGTGCGCCACCACCGCCCGGCCAGAATATTTTAAAGAATACAAAACAAAGAATCAAAAAAAAAATTCTCAAACGACTCATTAAAAAAAATGGGCCTGGGAACTGAACAGAAAGTTTTCAGAAGAAAAAAAATAATGGTTAAGAAGTATATCAAAAATATTCATTGGCTGGAGAGATGGCTCAGTGGTTGAGAGCACTGGTTGCTCTTCCAGGGGACCCAAGTTCAATTCCCAGCACCCACATGGCAGTTCACAACTGTCTGTAACTCCAGTTCCAGGGGATCTGACATCTTCATACAGACATATATGCAGGCAAAACCCCAATGTACGTTAAATAAATAAATAAATAAATCTTTAGGAAAAAAAAGATCCAGATCGTTGCTCCTTTAAAAAAAAAAAAATGTTCGCCAGGCTGTGGTGGCGCACGCCTTTAATCCTAGCACTCGGGAGGCAGAGCCAGGCGGATCTCTGTGAGTTCGAGGCCAGCCTGGACTACCAAGTGAGTCCCAGGAAAGGCGCAAAGCTACACAGAGAAACCCTGTCTCGAAAAACCAAAAAAAAAAAAAAAACCAAAAAAAAAAAATGTTCATCATCTCTAGTAATTAGAGAAATGCAAATCAAAACAACTTTGAGATTTTATCTTACCCAAGTCAGAATGACAAAGACCAACAAAATAACAAGACATGTGAGAGAAGTGTGAGGGAAAGGGGACCCTCATCCCCTGTTGGTGGAACTGCAAACTGGTGCAGTCACTATAGAAACCAAAATTCTCAAAAGGCTGAAAATAAATCTCCCATATGACCAACTATACCACTTTTCCCTAAGATAATTACAGTATTTCTATTCTAGATAACTCTTTTTAAATTATTTTATTATTTTAAATTATGTATGTATGCCTGTGGTGGGCGTGAGTATGTGCACAGGAGTACAGGTGCCCACAGAGGCAGAGGTGTCAGATCTCCTGGAGCTGGAGTTACAGGTGATTGTGAACTGCTTGAAATAGGTGCTGGGACTCGAACTCAGGTCCTCTAAAAGAGCAGCAAGTACTCTTAAGCACTGGGCCATCTCTCCAGCCCCTCTTGAAATGATTGTTCTGCAATGTCCATCTTCTTCTATAGTAACGTAAACCTATTCTTACCCCAGAAGATAACTGTTCAGAAAACACCCCAACCTCTTTATCCATGCAGAATAAGTTTGGGCTTTGCTGAGATTTAACAAATTCAGATTATAAGATGCTTTCATAACTCCATCATTTAATCTCTCTAAGGTAAAGGTTTCATCCTCTGAGATATTTCTCTTTATTCTAATACTTTTTTCCCCACTGACCTGGGGATACAATGCAGTGGTACAGTGTTTGCTTGGCATGTGTGAGGTCTTGGATTAATTCCCAGTCCTGAGTGGAAGGGGTTGGGGGGGGGGTGCGGATATTACCATGACCTGTCTGGCTTTGGAGCTGACTTGACTTGGGTGAAGGGAATGAAGGACAATCATATATATCGAAAAGCTGGGATCAGGTGGGCAATACGCTCTGATGGAGACACTCCAGCAGGCTGAAAATTCAGAGTGTTTTTATATACTGCTGATCCAGGAGATAGGTTTATAAGTACATGGCTGAACAAGGAGGTGGGTTTACCATTCATGACTGAACAAGGAGGTCAGTTTAGTACGTGGCTGAACAAGGTGGTGGGTTTACAGTCTATGGCTGAACAAGGAGGTGGATTTACAGTACAGAGCTGAACAAGGAGGTGGGTTTTCATGTACAGGTGAATGGGGAGGATGTGGGTTCCCTTATCTCAGTAGGAGGTCTCTGTGGGGGAACAGTTTCAGGCTGCAGTCATCACAGGCTGTGGTTGATACTTTCTGCATACACTGGTTTAGCTGAATGTCAATCCCCCATAACATCCCTGGACTAGAAAACTTTATCATTCCTCTGAAGCCTGTCCCAGGGAAGGCTTTGCCATTCCAGTGAGTCTGAGGCACTGGGGTCCTTAACATGACCATGCTCATGGCAACAATACACGTTCACTCAGGACTTCATTCCCCACAGAAACCAATGTTTCCCTTGCCTTCATGTTTTTGTCATTTTTTTGCTGTGGTTTTTGTGGTTGTTTTGAAATAGGGTCTCACTATATAGCTCAGCCTGGCATTGACCTCAGCGATTTCTCTGCCTCAGTCTCTTGAGTACTGTACTCACAGGCATGAAGCAGCAGGCCATCTCGCTCACCGTTACGCTACACATTTTTACTAACATTTCCTTATGGAAGAAGAATTACGAAACTAAGTTAGGCAGACTAAGCCATTGGTATGTTGGGCAATTAGGATAAAGGATGGAGGTAATTTTAGAGTTCTGATTAGATGAAAGGGACTCGCCTACATGATAAGACTAAGCATTAAGGTGTTCTAAATCACTATATATTCAGATTTAATTTTAGAAAAGTTACGATCATGGATTATTCATCAGCCAAATAAAATGATAAATTACCTTCCTCTCTAGTCAACCATATTACTTCATTTTCCATGAAATGAATTTGAATGTAATTCAGAGGAGCTGTATTCTCAGACGCATTAACAATCCCTCCTGTTACTAGAGACAGAAACTCCTCCAGAACGCTCATCTTTATTATAAACTCCAAACCATCAGTAAAAATTAATCAGTAAGCCTAGGTTCATATCTCAGAGGCAGAGTGCTCTGTCTAGTGTGTAAAAGGCACTGAGTTCAAAACAAATTTATTGACAAATTTTCATTAAATACATGTTTTTAAAAATAAGGAAAAAACTTTGCACCTAGAAGGTGAGAAGACACGTTAATCGTTATTGACTAATAAAGTTTTTCGTCAAGGAAGTATTTTCTTACAAGGGAGAAATGGATGCCTGGGATCAACCAAGGGTCTTGTGAATGCTAGGCATGTTGTATCACTAAGCTGCACATCCATCAGGGAAAATTTGAAATAAAAAAATGCAGTTGTTCTTATCTGAACCTTAGTTCAATGGGTTTTTACTAAATTCCATGTACTAGCTACTGAAAAACATGCAACACCCAAGGCAGATTCTATTAGGCATAGGGCACAGAAGTGAACAGCATGGAGGAGGCCTCCTCCTGTGTTTACAGTTCAAGGGATGAGACATAATAGATATACAACTACCAACTTGTTGTTTATTTATTGACAAATATTCATTGGGATTCTATCATGTGCCAGACATTGTTCTAGGCATTTTGAATACAGCAACACCTGAAACTAGTAAGAATTTTCTACCCTCAGGTTGATACTATCTAATTGTAATAAGTGCTACAGAGGAAAAATGCAGGTTGCCCAGGGCATCTATCCAACATACACCCTATAGCTAATCTTAAAACTTGCTCAAATACATTTAGAACAGGGACGGGAAACTGATCCTTGCATTTTTTCTTCAAAGTGAGTTCAGGCAGTACTAGGTTATAAAGCCTGAGATTGATGAAGAAGGAACTGATTTTTTTGGGTGCTGACTCAGAACTTGGTACTTATGTATGTATAAGGTACATTTGGCCATTTAAAGGCCTCTCTACCTGGGCTTAGCTCCATATGGGAATATGCCAGTGCTGTATGTATGTGTGTTATGAGTTGACTTAGAGACACTTCTGCACCACCAGAACACCCGACGAGAGCTCACTGCAAAGGCCTTACCATCTGCAAGTATGCGTCATCTGCAGGTTGCATTTCACAGTAGAGGCTGCACTTCTTGGTCCGTTTTAGGAAAGACTGCCTGCACATCTTGATTGTTCTGACTTTCTTCTGCTTGTCAGGTAAGAAAACACAATTACGAAAGTGGGATGTATGCTTCATGGTCTATCTGTAGGAAGAAAAGGCCTATGAGGCTGAGAGATGAGCCCACCTGGAGTCTGCCTAAGGGCCTAGCAACAGGCGCTGTCAGAGGTCCTGATCATGCCTAGGCAATGAGGGACGACCACCCAGCCACAGCCTGGGTGCTGCGAGGAGGGTATATAAGGTTCTCCCCACTGCTGAATAACCAAGTCTGCTGTTTTCCTTTTACCTGACTCCCAGGGTCTCTGCCTTCTCACACCCTCCTCTGAGGGAGCTGTTAGGACCCAGCAACAGTCTATCCTCTTAAACATACTATCAAAATTCAGTGGTTGTATAGATTAATGTTATATAACGTTTTTACATTGAACATGTTAGGTAAGCCTTTACCTCTGAGATACATCCTTATCCTCACCAATCAATAGGTTTAACAAATGGCACTTCATGTAGTATGGACATACTAATTTAAGGTGACAAGCAAACTTTAAATAACTTTAATTTTTTTTTTTTTCCAATTTGAGCCTATATTGTCTAGCCTTATTCTATTGGGACTATAGAACAGAGAAAACTCCAACCATGGCTCATCAGGGAGCAGGAACGAGGCAGGACAGAAGGAAAGGAGGAAAGAGAATTGTGAGAGGCAAAGGAAACCTTTTACCCTGGAATCTCGTTCATGTTTCCTGCTGAGCACGAGAAGCTTCAACACAGCTGATAAAACCAAGGTTGCCTGCAGCTTAATGCTCATTTCCCTGTAGATACCTCAAACAAGGGCATTAAAAAAAATATGTAGAACTGAATTGTATTGCAAAATAAAAATTAAAAAAAAAATAAATAAAAAAATAAAACAAACTATGTACTTAGAACAAATAGACTATGCTGACTGACAGCCAGTATGTCTGTGACCTGGAATTTAACTATATTAGCACTCCTCTCTCACTCCCAAATCTAAACAATATACCTCCTAAAACCACCTTGTAATTTCATTAAAGGAAAACTCTTAGAGATAAGTAAACTAGCTCACACATTTTTACTTCATTGTTAAACTTTACATAAATTTTCAATTTTGCCTAATCTTTAAACACACACACACACACACACACACACACACACACACACACACACACACACACACTGTAAAGACACCTAAGCATGACTCCCTTTTGAGAAGTCTACACCCATGTCTTGGGGGTACCATTTTTCTTCAGCTCTCCTTTCCCAATGCCCATTACTTTTGCCTGGGGAAGTAAATGTCCATTCTTAAATCTGAAGCATGAGTTATCACTATCTCTATTTCATAACCTTCCTAACTTTGCTGCACTCTGACTCAGCCTAAAATTCTCCTCTGTGATGCAGTCAATGATGTGGCTTTATGTGAGTGGAAGTCAGTAAGTGGTGGACTCTTCAGGACATGGGTGGCGGTACTGACTTTGTCTCCCTCCACCACTGACAAGAGCAGACTCACATCTGCAGGGAATATACAAGCGCTTTCATGGATGATCTGAAGGAAATTGGAAGCTGATTTTAACCAGCAATCTCCCTAGCTGTCTCCTTCTCTACTTGGGCTACTGTAATAAAAATAGCATACACTAGGTGGCCTATAAACAATAGACACTTGTTTCCCACGGTTCTGAGGGCTGAGAAGTCTAAGATCACGACATGAACAGATTTGGTGTCTGGTGTGGTCTCCTTCCTCATAACAGCTGTTTTCTACTCTAGCATCACATGGCAGAAGAGATAAGGTGTCTCTCTTAGATCTTTTCTATAAGGACATGGTCTTAGGGTTTCTATTGCTGTGATGAAACACCATGACCAAAAGGCAAGTTGGGGAGGAAAGGGTTTATTTGACTTACACTTCAGCATTGCTGTTCATCTCTGAAGGAAGTCAGAACAGGAACTCAAATAGGGCATTATACCAGAGGCAGGACCTGGTGTAGAGGAGCTGCTTACTGGCTTGCTTCCCATGGCTTGCTCAGCCCACCTTCTTCTAGAACTCAGGACCAGCAGCCCAGGGATGGCACCACCCACTGTGGGCTGGGCCCTTCCTCATTAATCACTAAATGAGAAAATACCTTACAGCTGGATCTCATTGATGCATCTCATCTTTCCTCAGCTGAGGCTCCTTCCTCTGATGACTGTAGCTTGTGTCAAAAGCACATGGTGCAGTGGGATAGGGTCTGTTTCTCTTTTCTGAGGCCTGCAATGCCCTGAGTCTTTTTAATGGGACACAGCACAAAAAAATGTACCGTATTTTTTAAAAGTACCATTTAATAGATGGGGCCTTTGAGGATATTTACAAATGGAGAAAGAGGCTAACTTTTTAACATAGTGGTGAACATAAAATACGACCAGTTTGAATACTCTGATTTTCTGTAGATGTTCTCTCTGGCTCTTAGAGGGAAATGACCCTTAAGAAAACTAGAACAGTGAGCTAAGCTTTACAGTGCTTATGGGTACTAACCTCTTAAGCACAAGGTACTGTTCTGAACCCTGGTCATGTCCTACTGTAGGTATGAGGCATCTATGCTGAGAACATCCTAGTCCAAGGGAAGCCTGGGATAACATCATGAGATTACCTGAAACAGGAGTATGTTGGCTGAACTGAACTAGTCCAAGGGATTCATACAGAAAGAATACTCAGCCTGCTTCTTGCTTTAGGCTGAGGAGAGGCAGATCAATCTCACTAATATTGTCTCACCCAATTTGACTGAGAGGAGTACCAGAACAGAGTGCACTCCTTTGGCATGCCTCATTTGGGAGTTCTCAAGCTGAAAACCCACTTGTTTTTAGCATTGGAGAGGAAGATACCTCAACAATATTTCTCATTGATAGCTCTAACAATGAAGGAACTCGTGTCCATTTATGAGGACCTAACAATTGAAAAGGAGCTCTCAGCTATACAGGTGCTGACTCATGATGATAAAGGATTATTATAAGACACAGAAGAGCATGTTAATGAAAAGTGCTGGAAGTGTTCAAAGATATAGAGTTGGACAGCATAAAACAATTCCAGAAATGTACAACATAATTTCAAAGTTCAAAATGAAGTAGAAAAGTTGAAGTAAAAGCACCAGAGTGGGAAATGAAATCTGCAAGATCAGCGAAGGAAATATCTTAAGGCATAGTCACAATATAAAGAAATAAAAATAGTGAATGAAAAGTTACCAGACGTGAAGGATAGATCTAGGAGAACGTGGGTAAAATTTCATAGGAATAGCTGACACCCAAGGCTAGCTTGTCTTTTCCTTTCAGACAAGATCTCAGATTTGTGATCCTCCAGCTCCAACTTCCCAATGTTCTTTCTGTCTCTGTCTCTCGTTTCCTCCCCACAACCCCGCCCTGCCCCTGTCTGGATTTCTATAGAAATCTTTGATTATAAAAGATGACAAAAATAAAAATTTCCTGGACATAAATAGACTTGAAGTTTTCAAATGAAAATATTCCCAGTGAGCTAGGAAACTATAACCTGTAAGATTTCTGAATTTCAAAAGTACATTTATCTCTTAGGCTTTTTGAAGAAAAACTCAATTACTACAAACCTATTTCAAAGTTCCTATGAACGGTGTGTGCTTTCTTCTGGTTTCTTACCATGGGCTCCGCACAGTAACGGTTTAAAATGAAAAAGGGTGGCCGGGGTGATGGCTCAGGGCTTGAAGTGCTGGTTGACAAGGAAAAAAAGGAGTTCTGATTCCCCAGAACACCTACCTGTAAATGCTGTCGGAACCTATCTGTAAAACCTGGGAGCCTGCCTGTGAGTTCAGTGCTAAAAAGGCTGAGAGAGGGAATTCCCCAGAGCAAACTCTCCAGCTGTATCAGTGAGATCTAGATTCAACTGAGCAATCCTGCCTCAGTCAATATGGTGCAGAGTAATGGAGGAAGACTCGGCTGTCCACCATGGGATTCTACAGACATGAGCATACATGTGCATGTCCACCAGCACACATAGGTGCATTTACACAAATTTGAACATGCATACACACATGCCTGCTCACCCCACAAACCTACAGATTAAGAAAAGAGAACAAAAAACAAAATAAAATATAAGAATTGTCATGAAGGAAACCCCAGAAGAATGCAAGGAAAAATTTAAATTTGTGCAGAGGATAGAAGAAAATCCAAAGATAACTTATAATTAACATGCGTAAAGAATTTGTGACCACAGTTTAAAAAAAAACCATTATATTAGCATAGACTTCAGCATGCCACATTGGAAGCTACAGGATAACACAATAATGCTTATAACCAGGTGCAGTGGTGCACATCTGTAATTGCAGTATTTGGGAAACTGAGGCAGGAGGAACATGAGTTTGAAGCCAACCTAAATTACATACCAAACTGGAGGCCAGTTTATGCTATACTATATACACTGTAAGTCTAAGTCTTAATAACAACAATAAGTATTTATAGACATTTGAGAGAACAGCCTAAGAGTCCTATATAAAATTCAGAATGCTGCTGATAGGCAAGAGCACAGGAAAACATTTTTAATACTCAATTTATATATTTATATATATATATATATATTTATACACATATACATGTATATGAATTATAAAGACATGTATGTTAATGTATGTTTACATATCCTCCATGTACTCTGTTATAGGAAACTAATGTAAAGGGAATACAAAGTAAGATGTCTTGAAATAAGATGTGAGAAGACGCCGGGTGGTGGCGCACGCCTTTAATCCCAGCACTCGGGAGGCAGAGCCAGGCGGATCTCTGTGAGTTCGAGGCCAGCCTGGGCTACCAAGTGAGTTCCAGGAAAGGCACAAAGCTACACAGAGAAACCCTGCCTCGAAAAACCAAAAAAAAAAAAAAGATGTGAGAAGAATCTTACAGAGGACACAGTTAGAACTGACACTGCCTAAGACCCCAAGCTTGACTTTATCATTCCAAACAATTCCTGCCCAAGAACATTGCAAATTATCTTACTATTATTTCTGGTTTTAGAACTTTCTGAAAATCTGCACAGAAAACTACTTTGAAAGACCTTATCAGAGTAAGCATTCGCTTTCAGAACAATTGCTCACTCAATGGTTTATATGCACATGCACACAGCAGAGAATAGCCTTGGGTGTTACATCTCAGAAGCCAGCCACCTTATCTTGAGACAGCTTCTCTCATTGTCCTGGAGCTTACCAATTAGGCCAGGTGGGCTGGCCAAAAAGCCCAAGATCCACATGTCTTCCCCTCACCATACAAACATCTACTACCAAGTCTAAATTTTTTACATGGATTCTGGAGATTCAACTCCTTCCTTGGGCCCATGATTGAACCATCTCTCCAGTCCCTCAATTGGTTTTTAATCAAATGATTGTTTATCTTCCAAGGTTGATTCAGCAGATCCAATAATCCTAAACTTTGCCCAAGCTAAACTTTTGCCCTGCCACTAGCAGAACCTCATCTCACACAGGAAGGACCCACCTTAAAGCCAGATTCCTTGAGTGTTACAAATCACCTGCCCTTGACACCCTATTTTAAGACACCATTAAGATTCTGTGCTCATAGAAGTCTCCCTTATCACAGTGCACAGTACATGAACTGGCTTTGTTGGCTCAGTCATCTGTTTTGGTGGTCTTTTGGAAGACTTGGACGCTAGGAAAGTTCATAAATATAAACTCAAAGTAATCATGAGACTATGGAATCTAACAACATAAAATTTTGCATAGCAACAAATACCATGAAGAAACCAACAGATACAAGGCAAACTGGTAGGAAATATTTTCAACATTTATCACAGAACATTAAAGAGAAACTTGAAAATTGAGCAATGGGGCTCTGGATGTAGGTCAGTGGCAGAGCATTTGATTGGCATGCATGAGATCCTGGGTTTAAGATCACTAATGAGAGAGAGAGAGAGAGAGAGAGAGAGAGAGAGAGAGAGAGAGAGAGAGAGAGAATGAGAAAACATTGGAAAGTTGGGCAGGAAGACCACAAATCTGAGATCAGATAATGAGATCCTGTATGAAAAAAAAATTAGAAAAAGAATGGTATGTGTGCATATATGCGCACATACATATTAAAATAGTTTTAATAATTCTATGAGAATATAAAGATTAACTGTTTCCTGGGGCTGCAAAAGGAGATAAAGAGTAATGCAAATGGATACAAATGGACATCCTTGGAGGGAGATAGAAATGTTTTAAAATAGGATTGTGGTATTAATTGTCCTTGTCTTAGTTATGTTTCCTGTTGCTGTCATAAATGCACCGTGACCAACAGCAACTTGAGGAGGAAAGGGTTTATTTTAACATACAGATGTAATTCATCATGAAGGGAAGTCAGAACAGGAACCCAAGATGGGAACTGATGCAGAAGTCTTGGAAGAGTGCTGCTTACTAGTTTGCTCACATACCTTTCTCAGCCTGCTTTTTATACTCCAGGACCACCTGCCCAGGGGTCACCCACAGTGAGCTGCATCCTCCCACATCCATCACTGATTAAGAAAATGTCTACAGGAATCTCAAGGAGACATTTCCTCAACTAAGGTTCCTCTTCCCAGATAACTCTTGTTTGTGTCAAGTTGACAAAATCCTAAGCAGGACAGTGCTGCTCTGTTAGTAACAATCATCACTGAGTTTTACACACAAATGAGTACATTCTATGTCATAAGCTCACACCTCAATAAGGTTACTTACAAACTGGTTCTTCTCGACACCTTCCATTCCATTCTCACAGTCTCCTACCTATTTACATGGTCCAGGCTTACCCACCCTCACAAATCCTTATTTGCATACATACAAACACTCAAAGTCAGAATCCACATATGAGAAAACCATGGGATTTTGTCTGAGGTGGAAAGTCAAAGGATGAAAAGCTACACACCAAGTAAACAGAAGCAGGAAGTAGGTGAGAGCAGCCATTGTTGTACCTGACAAATAGACTTCAAGCAAAATCAAGCAAAAGAGATAAAGAAGACCAGAATCTTAATAAAGCGAAGAATCCATCAATGATATATAACAATGATAAATGCATATGAATCAAATGTTGGTATACTCAATCATAAGATAAACACTATTGGACACAATGAAACAGATACGTCTAGATAAAATAATAGTAAGTGACTTAAATAACTGATTCATCAAAAGATCAATTTTCAAATTGATCAAAAATTGAAGAAAAATTGAACAAAAAAATTGAGACTTAAACTGCACAATAATCAAATGAGTTTAACAGATGTCAATAGAATATTCTACCCAAGGCTTTAGGATAAACATTTTACTCAGCAACCAAAGGAACTATCTCCAAAAGAGACTGCATTCTGGGCCATGGGGAAAGTCTATTTTTGCTATTTGAGATAGGATCTCATGTGCCTTAGGCTGGCCTTGAACTCCTAATCCTTTTACCAAGCCTCCCAAGTACTGGGATGTGCATCTTCATGCTTAGCTTGTTTGGGAGTTTTGGACTAAGCTTTTGAAAATTTCCTCATGGGTACTCTTTCTCTTTTTTTGGTCTCTCATTACCAGGCTTCCCTCCCACAGTATTGCTTGTAGAGAAACAGGTGTCCACCACAACAGCAGGTAAGGCACTAGAGACAAGGAACAAATTCATTCTTTAGGCCAGAATAGGAAAAAGAGTTTATTTACTATACTGTAAAAGGACAGCAGGATGGGCAATAGCTATCGTACTGTCTGTGCAAATCTGAAAAAATAAACAGGAATTGAAATAAACTTTTTGGTTTTTTGAAACAGGGTTTTTATGTGTAGCCTTGGCTGTCCTGGAACTCACTCTGTAGACCAGGCTGGCCTCAAATTCTCAGAGATCTGCCTACCTCTGCCTTGAAAGTGCTAAGATTAAAGGAGTGAGCCACCACTGTCTGGAAAAATAATTTCTCAAATGCTATCAGGAAGGAAGAAATCTAGAACAGCAAAAGAAACTCTACAAACACATGGATATTGTGTAACGTAGCCTGAAATGATTGGTGAGTCACAGAAACAAATAATGGAAGAAATTATAAGAATTTGTAGAATAAAATAAAAATGAAAACAACTTACTGATATGGAAATATAGGATGTAGATATGATAGGATAAAAGGATGGATTGTTGAACCTATTTTTAAAGAGCAATTTGTTTAAAATGTTTTAGATTGGTATAGATTTTAGTTTATTGATACAAATTTAGAGTTTATTTTGTTATACTATATATATATATATTTCTACTTTCGTTTAAGGTATTATGTTTATGTAACTCATTTAAATTGTAATGGATAATTAAGAAATGCAGATTAAGCTGGGCGGTGGTGGCGCACGCCTTTAATCCCAGCACTCGGGAGGCAGAGCCAGGCGGATCTCTGTGAGTTCGAGGCCAGCCTGGTCTACAGAGTGAGTTCCAGGAAAGGCGCAAAGCTACACAGAGAAACCCTGTCTCGAAAAACCAAAAAAAAAAAAAGAAAAAAAAAAGAAATGCAGATTAATAATTAGTCTTCTATGATAGTCAAACTTATAGTTATGTTAAATTTTCTAGGTATACATAGTTATAATTCAATTAGGTAGATAATCTTCAAACACTTAAAAGACCTACAGAATATGGCATTTAAAATGTTTTAAAAACTTAGACTTTCCTGGACAATGAGACATGTCTGCTCTTGGCAGCACCGATTTACTTCAGAGAGGAGGATGAGCATCAAAGACACTCCATACGAAGTTTATCTTCTTAGCAAATATAGCCATTTGGGCAAGAAACTGTTCTTGCCTGGACTGCTTGACAAAGTATCAACTGGACATGCAGGACCCATAGGAAGGTGACCACTGAACTTTGCAAGGCAAAATGGTCCTTCAGGTTCCTGCCTTGCAGAAGAAACTGCCAGACATTCTACAGGACACAGAGAAAAGTGACTGAGAGACTCTAGGCTTATGGGCTGAATATGGATGCCCCAACTTTACAGAGGAACTTTGAATGACTGTCCAGGCAGCCAGCTGTCTCTGTTCTTCTAGATTTTTGGAAGTTGCTTACAATGCTCTTCCTGTTTACTTAGATAAAATTGTATCCTTCTGGGGTCTTTGATGTAGTTGAAGACTAGATAGTTATAATTATGGTTTTTCTTGGTTATGAGATAAGGTAGCTATGAAACCTTAGACTCACAAATATAGAATAGAGAGGAAATCTTCTTTAATTTTGCCAAATAGAAATAGACTAGATATTGTAACTATAATTCTAGCTTGATAATTGCTTTGTAATTTGTAATTTTACTATGTTGAAGTTAAAACCTTCCTTTTGAATAGAAAGAAAAGGGAAAATGGTGGGTGATGTTCTGTATGCTGTGAATATGTGTTGCTCTGATTGGTTGATAAATAAAGCTGTTTGGCCAATGGTGAGGCAGAATAAGGTTAGGTGGGGCATTCTAACTAGAGAGGAGGAAGGAGAAAAAGAGAACAGAGGAGATGCTGCCAGCCACCACCAAGAGAAGCAAGATGTAAAAGTACCGGTAAGCCACGAGCCATGTGGCAAAGTATAGATTTATAGAAAATGGGTTAATTTAAGATGTAAGAACCTGCCATGGTCATAGTTTAAAAATAATATAAGCCTCTGTGTGTTTACTTGAGTCTGAGCGGCCTGGGGATCAGGCAGGACATAGAAAAACTTTCAGCTACAACTTACCAGAACTTTGGAATGAGATCTAACAGGGAAGTTCATAGGCATAAAGCCAAAATCAGCATATCAGACATTTCCAACCTACTGACACACCTCCAGTGTCTTAGAAACGCAAGAAAAAGTCAAATCCCAAACTACTAAACGCAAAGAAATAAAAATATATCAAGACAGAAATCAATGACATGGAAGAGCAATACAAAGACTCAATGAAACAAACAATAGTTCTTTGAAAAAATGAACATTGACAAATCTTAGATAAACTATGAAACAGACAGAACACCCAACTGACAAAATTAGTGATGAAAAAGGTGGGCAGAACAATAAATGCTGTTGATATATAGAGGATCATGAAGGTATACTTTGAAAATCTATATTCCCATGAATGAGAAAATATGAGATGAAATGGCAACATTTTTCACATATATCACCCACCAATATTAAAACCAGTGGTTAAAAACAACTTTAAAAGATCTCTAATAGGCAACAAGATTGAATCTCCCCGTAAAGTGTCCAGGACTATATGGATTCACTGCTGAATTAACCAGAGCTTTAAAGACAGGATAATGACAATGCTCCTGTGCTTTTTCATAGAACAGAAGGGGAAGTGACAGTACCGAACTCATTCTGTGACTCCAATACAGCAATACTCAGATACAAGTCTAGTTCACTTTCCATTGCTAAACTAAGATACAACACTTGTTTCAGTGTATATCTTACAGTCCATCATACAGGGAAGTCAGAGCAGGAACTCAAGACAGGAACCTGGAGGCAGGAACTGAAGCAGAAGCCATGGAAGAACACTGCTTATTGGCTAGCTCTCCATGGCATGCTTAGGTTGCTTTCTTAAACCACCCAGGACTACCTGCCCAGGATTATGAGAAAAAAAAATCCTAAAATTTATATGGACACACACAAGACTCCAAATAAGTACAGTAATCCTAAGAAAAAAAGCAATTCTGAAGATACTACATACAATATCTGATTTTAAACTTCAGTAAATAGCTATACTAATAAAAGCAACATGGTACTGCAACAAAAACAGATACATCACACAGTAGAGTAAGTCCAAGTAACTATAGCAACCTAATCTTGGACAAAGGACAAAACATACTGGGAAAACTGGACATCCACATGTGAAAGAATGAAACTAGATCTGTATCTCTCAGTCAGAAAAAAATCAAAACAAAAGATATTAAAAACATTAAGACCTAAAACTTTAAAAATATTAGAGGAAAACACTGTAGTTGATATATTGTGCACCCCAATAAACTTATCTGGGGGTCAGAGAACAGAACAGCCACTATATTAAACATAGAGGTTAGGCATGGTAGCATACACCTTTAATCCTAACATTCTGGAGGCAGAGATCCATCCAGATCTCCGTGAGTTCAAGGCCACACTGGAAACAGCCAGGCATGGTGATACACACCTTTAATCCCCGGAAGTGATAGCAGGAAGCAGAAAGGTATGAGGACCAGGAACTACAGGCTTTTCAGCTCTTAGGCTTTTAGCAGCAGAACAGCTGAGATCCATTTGGATGAGGACTCAGAGGCTTCCAGTTTGAGGAAACAGGATTGGCTGAGAATTTAGCAAGGTGAGGTTTGCTGTGGCTTGTTCTGTCTCTCTTATCTTTCAGAATTTACTCCAATAGCTGGCACTGAGTTTTTTATTAATAAGACTGCTTAGCAATTTGTCTTACAAAACACTTCAAGATAAAGACAAAGCAAGGAATGTCCAGGAAGAACTCCAATGGCTTAAGAAATAGTAGGAAGAATTGACAGATGGTATTGTATGAAGTTAAAAGGCTTGCACAGCGAAGCAAACAATCCAGGGTGAAAAGACAACATGAAGTAAATGAATGTTGAATAAATGAGCGAATGGGGGCGTTACCTTAATACATGTACATTTAATGTTCAGTTTTTCATAAAGATATTATTTCCATGCCAGAATAAGGAACTAAGGTCTTGTTTGCAGCTCTTGGCAACAGCTGATGTGAGTATGCCTTGATCTCCCGCCTGCAATGTCGTCTTTCTGACAAGATGCTTCTATTCGGCTCCACAGCACTATCTACAATGACCATGAAGCTGACTAGTGCTTTATCACTACACGTCCCTCTCCTCCTGTCCTAGGACTAACGTTTCGCTTAATCCTGAGAACAGCAGTTACTACATATGCTAAGGAGAGATACTTTATCCCTGGGATTTGGTCTAAGGGCAGAAACTCCACTGCAGCCATCATTCTAAGCATTAAGCAACAAGAAAGGCCTTAATTATGAAACACTGGTCATCTCTCATCAGTGCCTCCTCTCTCCCCTCCCAGGCCTGACATAATCTTGTCTCCATGAATTTGCCAATGTGGGCATTTTGTGTAAGTGGTATGGTATCACACAGTACTTATCCCTCTGTGACTGGGTTACTGCACCTGGCACATTGCTTGCACAGTTAACCCATTTGCCACAGAATTCTTCATTCTTTTTATAGCTGAATAATGTTCCCTTTCATATGTATATCACATCTTGTCTATTCATTTCTCTGTTGATGGGTACATGTGGATGCTTCTTCTTTGGGATATTGTGAATAATGTGGCTACAGATATTTGAGAAGAAGGATCTGTTTCAGTCACTGCTTTCAATTCTTTGAAAATGAAAGGAATTACTGGCCATACAGTAATTCTATATTTTACTTCTTAAGAAATGGTCAAAGTGTTTTTCATAGTGAAAGTATTGTTTAATATCCTAATGTACCAGGTCTTCCTGGCCTTCTGGTGAGAATTTTCGCATGTACACTCACAAGGGCTATTAGTCTGTAGTTGTGATGTACTTGTCTGTCTTTGTCATTGGGGTAATGCTGGTCTCATCAATGATTTAGAAAGAATTCCATCCTCACCTGCAAGTGTTTGAGAAGAAAAAGTTCTGATTCTCTATAACTGTTTGATGGAAGATGCCAATGAAGTCACCTCGTCCTGGGCTTGTTTGGGGAGGTTTCTCGTTGCTGATTCTATCCAAATGCTTGAAACTGGTCTATTCAGATTGCTGTTTTCTTCTTGAATCAGCTTTAGTAGTTTGTGAGTTTCTACAACCTGATCCATTTTACCTATAATAAGTTATGCAACTTTGTGGGACACAGCTGCTCATATTTTCTTAGAATCATTTTGTCCTTGTGAAGTGTTAAATTACCCCTTCACTTACCATATTATCTGAGTGTTTGCTCTTTTTTTTTTTAATTGACCTAAGGATTTTTTATTTTGTTGATCTTTTCAAAGAACTACCTTTTTTATTTTATTATTTTTCTAGTTTCAACTTAATTTTTTTCTCTTCTAATTCTTTGTCTTCATGACTCTCAACTCAACTGATTGCAAAAGACTCCAGAATTATTTTTTTCTCAAATGCCTAAAACATAAGAATAAATATACGTCTCTAGTGTCATCAGGCAAAGAACAGCTTATGTTATTACATTTCCTATTTAATGTTTATGAACAGTTTTGGTATCAATTATAACATTCTTATGAAGACATTTAGGAAAAGAAAACGAGCAGTCATTAAGGAAACCACGTAGATCAAATGTTAAGGACATTTTCCAAATTGAATTTCAACAAGGCTAAAAGGTGGCTCAGCAATTTAGAGCAGTTGTTGCTCTTGCAAAGGACCTGGGTTTGATTCTGAGCACCCACATGGTTACAACCATCTGTAACTCCAGTTCTAGAGGATCCAACACCCTCTTCTGTCCTCAGCAGGCACCAGGCAAGCATGTGGCACATATACATACATGCTAGCAAAACATTTATAACCATAAAATAAGTAGACAAATATAAGAAGTTAAAATAGTTAAGGAAGAGAACAACAATACAGAGAGTTCTTAGGTGTTTACAGAAGAACTGAAATCAGCTTCCTCATGTTTAGCTCATCATGTTATCAGAAGGCACATCCGACTGCAGAAAACAGGCACAGTGAGAACTTTCCTTTATGTTATAAACACTGATCTCTCACTTGAGAGAATGCATGGGTATGACTGTAATGCAGCTTCTGCAATCCTCCTATAAGGCATGGCACACATCAGGCTACCTTCTTAAAGCTCCGTGCTAAGAAATGTCTTCTGTTTGATTGAATCTCCTGCTTAGCTTTTACATTTTACCTTGCCTACAAGTGTCCTGATCCAGCTCACCTCCATCACAGATACTTCATTTTACCCACCCACCTTCCCACAATCCATAGGCCATGGTATTTAGAGACCCAAGAAATTTAATGGTATTTAATCCCAAGGAAATGGGATTAAAATATAACCATCTGTGACTTCTCTATTTCCCTTAATAAGTGATTTCAGCAAAATCAAGCAACACTTGAGAGCACGTCCAACAGGTAAGAAGAAAGAAAAGCTATGAGGAAAAGAAACACAGGATGGCCCCACTTCCTTTGATTACATTCTAGAACTGATGTAACTTAATCTTTGTTGGGTAACTTCAGGAAAGGCATGTGAATTCTGTCTCTACATTCACAACATCTTATCAGTGTTGGTCTGGAACATCATCAGATAGCTGGGAAGATAAAATGACATAACTATACTGCATACAAGAAAAACATCATTTCCATATTGTAGCTTTCCACACTGCCTGTTTCTCTTCTCATTCACTCATTTATACCCACACCTAACACAAATAATTCATCCTCCTTTTCACCAAAGAATTGCTGAGAATCTACTTGCTATGAGATAGAATGAATGTTTTTTTACTAGGGTAAACATCTATTAGGGTATTAATGAATTTTTAGCAGTCCTGCTTTCTCCTTTACAGTACAGAATCAGACAAGGGGAAAGATGGGAAAGGTAATGTGTGGGGATAATTGCTTGTGAAACCATTATAGTTGCTTGCATGGACAGTAAACGGCTTGTTTAATAAGGTGGCAGCAACAGTGTGTGTGAGTACACAGGGACCTATATATTGTCTTCTGATTTAGGTACTGTTTGACATTTAATATTTGCTGATATACCAAAGCAGACAACCAACTCAATCCAAGCAAAAATCCTTTCCTATCACAACAAACAAACTAACAAACAAAGCTAAAAGTGAAAAAAGATGGTTTCAAATTGACCATGGAGGTTATAGAAATGGACATTCACAGACTAAATAAAAAAATCTGTCTTCCTACTAAAGAATTAACAAAATAGAAGAACCACTATGACCCAAGGGCATGAAAAGACTGTATTTTGGAAAACCACTGCACACAAAAGATGCTAATTATGATCATCTATTTTATTCTCAATTTTTTCATTTTTTTTTTTGAGACAGAGTTTCTCCGTGTAGCCTTGGCTGTCCTGGAATTTGCTTTGTAGACCAGGCTGGCCTTGAACTCACAAAGACCCACCCACCTGTCTCTGCCTCTGGAGTGCTGGGATTAAAAGCATGCATTACCACCAGCAAGGCAAGATTTTTTTAAAGCAGGGTTTGGAAACTCAATATTTCTGTGATGTGATACCAGTTTACTTTGGGTATAGGAGACTTCTGGAGGAAATGATGTTGTTAAGCAGCAACGCTAACTTACGGAGGAGCATCAATAGAAAAGGACCAGCAAATGTGTAGCAATTGTTTTATCCATTAAATGGGGAGTGGTAAATGATGCAAAGAATATTAGCAAACCTATCAGAATCTTGCTCTGTGCATGATTTAGAACCAAGTTTAAAAAAAAAAAAAAGGTTCACAACAATATCTTAGGACATGCCAGGGCACCAGAAGTACAACTTTGTCAACGTCTTCAAGCAGGGCATGATGGAGAATATAATCAGCCTGTCATCTCCATGCTTATGTGGAGTTTAGTAAAACTCTCTACATGAGCTAAAGCACACTTCTCACTAATTCCAGGTAGGTGGGCTAGGGAACAAACTGTGGTTGGCTATTGTTTCTGAGCAAATGTGTTTTAGCGTCTGCAGCGGACCTGAACAGCCTGTACAATCAGGCAAGGTCGAAGGAGAGGCTATTGATGCAAGGGTCACTCCAGCCCCATCCATTTTACATCATCTCCTCTGCAGCTACTTACTGTGAAAAGCGAGTAGACACTAAATCAACAACTGGAAAGTAGAGAGAGGAATGATAGAACCAAAGGGCGGTAAGATAACTGAGCAGTAGCGTTCCTGGCAAAGGCATGCTTCAGTAGTCAGCTGCTTCATGTAGCTGTGAGATAATAAATATCTATGAAAAATGACCAACTGTCAGTTAACTTGACTAAAGAAGAAGTGGAAATAAGAAAAATTTAAATGCTGCCCAATAGAAATAACTGATAATAGGGTGGAGCAAGAATCTACACACAGTCTTTATGTTAACTGTCTCATTTAACTCTTTCAATCCTATGTCATAGGTGCTAGTAAGTGTAGTTATATGTATATTCACCAATTTATAGGTGAAATGGAGAAGAAGAAGAGTTTAACATGCTTAAGACCTCATGGAGAGTAAATAATGAAGCTTGAGTTTAAAGTCAGGAAGCCCACCATCAGAGTCTGTGTTGTTATGTATTATAGCCCCTTAAAAAGAATAGCAAATGACTGTCACTAAAATACTATATATGGTACTATGTGATGTTATGGTTGCAATGGCTTTTTTAGAAGGATAACATGCAGAAGGAATACAGACTATTTTTTAGTGTAGTGGGTTGAAAAAGTTCTACTTAGAGAATAATGCAAAACGGCTCTTTAGGCTTTCCTCCAACTCTAAATGCTCTAGCTAATTTTCACTTAGGGATAAAACTATACAATCACTAGAAGCCAAGTCTTCTATTCTTCGATCCTCAAAGCTGACTCATCAACTTTTACTTGTTTCCCCCATTTCTTTTAGTTACAAATCCTTTCCCACTCTTGTTTCAATTACAAATTCCAATGTGTCAGTTACACTTTTCAAAACTCCATCCTGTCTCTCCCTGTCTTCAGGTAATCATGTCTCCAATATTATTACAGAAATTGGCCATCTGGTGTGGGTTCCATGAAGTCCCTACTACTACAATGCCTACACATTTAGCCATATGTTCACCCATCTTCCCCATCTTCAGTGAAAAGATAAGTTTTCTTCTTCTGGTGCAAATTAAGTTATCTCTGTTCTGGATTCCATTTTCTTCCATTTCTTCAAATACCTTGACGCACTAACTTTCCATTTTGTCTCTGTTATAGCAGATTTGTCAAGCATATTGCTGTGGCTTCCACAGCCTCATATAAGGGAGAGTGACTCACTCATGATCTCTACAAAGGGCAGCCACGCTTTGTACCATGTGTTCTATAGATCAGTAAATGAGTCGTTCTCTTGAGGGACAGCCAGTTTACACACTGATCAGAGAATTAAGACATGCCTTGACATGAAAGCATAGTTTCTCGTCCTACTAAATCTCACTACTCTAAGAATTAACAGTATATACTATGAGACATGGGTGGGTTTTTATTATTAAATAAGTTATACAATTTTCTCTGTGACCAGTTTGTGGAAGACTCATTTACTGTAATGTTCCATGGAAATAAATACATACTATACAATTCCTGGAGAGCTCAGTGCAAGAATAACATCATCAAACATTATTACTAATAAAACAACTTACAGTATCCACTTATATGGGTTTTAAAAGTATCTCTGTCAATAACCCCACAGTGTAAGTTCTAAGCTTCCAAAGTTTTCAGATAAGGGAAAAAAGCTTAGAGAGTTTAGATAACTTATCAGTGTCCTCAGTTAGTGAGCATAGAGTTTGGACTCTGTTTCCAGAGCCCGTGGGTTCTTTGTCCTCTTTAGAAGATATCTAGACTTTCCCTTTTCAAAACATGTCATGGCTTACTTTAATCCTTGTCAGATTAACATGACGTTAAAAAGATATGGATTGGCTTTACCTAAGATTACAAAACAGAAAAAACTTAAGAGATAATCAGGAGGGAAGTAAAACCCAGCTAGGAACAAATTTAGTGTATAAGTCATTTGAGTATATCCTAGGTTTTTTTATGTAGTGCTAACAGGGTCACTACAGAATGATTAACTGGGAAGAGGTGAAGGCTTGGTAACTACTGAGGATGCAAGAGCATGCAAAGTGATCATTTCTTTCCAAGGTGACCATTATTAAACACATGTGTTAGACAAACAATAGTTCTACCTGGCACAAATATCTGCTGAGTGAACATCAAGCCATATCCAATAGAGGACTTAAAAAAAAGTAAACAAGAAAAAAAATTAATCTAAAAAATTGGCTAAGATACTCTATGGCTCTTGTGAGAAGCATTGTCAGCCCAAGTGTCATAACTCCATTTAAGATTTTTATGTGTGTGCATACATAAAAATGATTATGTATTAGATATAACTTTATGTAAATAGGAAATAATATGATTCCTGGAGACTTTATGAAATATCCCTAATGGTACTTGTCCCTTATTGCCCCCTCTCCTTCTGTTCTGACCTCCTTCCCTTCCTCTATAGAAGCCCCCATTTCCCCCTTCAAATTACCTGTATCCTGCCACAACTACCCCCAGTACCAGGCATGGGAAATCTCCATACGAGTTGTTGGTCAGGGTAGTCCAAGTGACCTCCCAAACAATATAGGCCATTGCTGTTGCCTTTGACTGCCTCTCAGAGGTTGACGTTCAGTCCCTGTTGCTGAAGGCACTACACACTTTGAACACAGGACCCAGAGGATTGCTTCCTTCTAGCTTCCAAAGGACAGAAAGTCCTATTTACGATGCTAAGGGAGGGATGCAGTCAATAATGTTATCCAGCTGTGATGCCTATGAACCACAACACTGATCAGCCTGGCAAGACGCCCCTAATGATGGAATAGTGGTACTCACATCTTGGTGGTAACCCTGGCTGTCTAATTGAGAGTAAGGCCCACACAACAGGAAAGGAAGAATGTCTAGTACTAGAAACCTTGCCAACTACCGGGGGCTAAGGAGGTCATGGATCTTAAAGGAGAACCCACCACCATCACCTTACAAGAGCAGCATGATTCCTAACTGCATTCTAAAACTTAAGCCCATAGGTAAAATGTAGTTTTACCCCTACAGCAAAGAAGCTTCTCTTGCGGCAAACCAAGGACACTGCAGAAAACCACAGCTGCCCATAATGCTATGACCAGCCGACCATGGGGAGTCCCAAAGGGTATATCTACAACACAACACCTGCATCTACAGCTCAGAGAACATTGCAGACGCTGGGCAGAAAGATTGTAAGAGCCAGGTGACCAGGAAGTCTGCCGTGAGACAGTGTTTCCTACAAGTGACAGGGGAGATATACCCATGACACCTCAACAATATGGCCGCCTACACCAGACCTGAACAATGACATCACCAATAAACATGCTAACACTAACACGAAAGAAGGAAATCATGGGTTACCACCCCTAGACAAAGAACTCCAGGCAACTAATGACTGCCGAGAGGAGAATCAGTCTCCCCTCGGTATGAGTCCCCATTTGTTTATCCAATACAAAATGGTCAGCCTTGAAATCATATATGTACAAGTAATACTAAATGGATTCAGCAGGTTGTATTTATATATTTATGATTATATATATATGACAATAATAACCAAAAAAGAGACCATCAATTTGAGAGGGTCTTGTAGGAGACACGGAAGGAGTTGGAGGGAGGAAAGAGGAAGTGATATAGCTATATTTTAATTAAAAATGAAAAAAAAACCAGGCAGTGGTGGCTCACATCTTTAATCCCAGAACTTGGGAGGCAGAGGCAGGTGGGTCTTTGTAAGTTGGAGGACAGCCTGGTCTACAGAGTGAGTTCCAGAACAGCCAGGGCTACTCAGTGAAACCCTGTCTCGAATTAAAAAAAAAAAAAAAAAAGTAATAAGAAAAAAACAGGCCAAGGAAATGAATAGAGTTCTCAAAAGAAGGATGCAAATAGACAATGAACATTTTCAAGTCTTCAACATCCTTAGTGACCAGAGAATTTGAATTAAAACTCCTTCACGATTCCATCTCACCCATCAGAATGAGTGTCATCAAAGAAACAAGGGTTAGGGTTGGTTGGAGTGTAAACAGGCGTAGCTATTCTGTAAGTCAGCATTTCTCAAAAGGCTGCAAAATAGAACTTCTGTACATCCCAGCTACACCACTCAGGCATACACCCAAAGGAGTCTACATCCACTACAGAGATACAGAGCCATACTTACTGTAGCTCCATTCACAACCAGGAAATGAAATCAGCCTAGATGTCCATCAACAGATGCACAATGAAAATACAGTACACATATATACAATGGAATTTTACTCAGCCATACAAAAAATGAGATTTTTAGGAAAACTGATATTGAGGTACCCCAGGCTTAGAAAAGGAAAAGATCCATTTGCAAAATACGGTCCAAGTTTCCTTGAGTTTTGATCATCATATGGTTTAACACTTCTTTCCTCAACTGGCATATGTACTGGTGTTCTGGTAGAAAAAACAAGGTATTTAGATTTCATGATTTTTGCGTCCAAGATTCCGAGCTATATAGTCTAACAGACACTCAACTGTTGGGGCTGGAGAGCTGGCTCGGTGGCTGAGTGCTTACCGCTTTTGAAGAGGACCTGAGTTAAGTTCCCAGCACCCACATGATAGCTCATAACCGCCTGTCACTCCAGTTCCCGGAGTTTCAACGCCTTATCCCAGCCTCTATGGGCTTCTGCACACACATGGTTGCACATAAAGCCATGCTGGTTCACACACACACACATTAAGAAAATCTTTATAGTCAGGTGCTGATTCGCGTTTCTAACCACATAGGAGAAATATGGGTGTTTCCTCCATACAGCTGATGAACTCATACTTAATAATGGAGTGTATCTGTTAGGCCATGACTCAGTGTACCCAAATTATAAGGATGGCTGTTTCTACTCTCTAAAGAGCCTTCGGGATCAACAAGCATATAATTTTGAGGTGTTGTGTCAGCTCTAGTCTCATCAAAAGCATACTAAAGGCCCAGGATTTAAATTTCCGGGGAAATTTATGGCTGTGATGTGTCTTGCTTATTTTCAAACTCTAACAAGAAAGGGGTGGGGGTGGGGGCTTCAGGAGGTATCCTGCAAGCAAAGGCCACTTTCTCGGGTGTCCTTGAGACTGAAGGTTCTGAAGCCACATTTTGAAAACACACAGTAAAGAACGAGCCCAAAGCCATGTACTAAAGATTCTCTTTTGGCGGAACCGGGACTAAGGCTTGATGGGGCTCAATTAGCACACCATAAAACCCAAACAGGATTTTTGACGTCGGTTCCGAGGCGCCAAGCTGCCAGACAGGTTCCACCTGCGCCGGGTGTCGCACGCTCCTCGGTGGTTTTCCATCCTTCCACCCGTGCACACCCACCGCGGCTCCGAGATCCTCCGCCTCACTTGCTCGGAGCTGCCATCCCGGACAGCACGATCGCTCTCAGCGGTCCCTAGCCGGAAGCGCACCCTACTCCCGCCCCCCGCCGGCGGATCCGGAAGTGGGGGTCGGCAGCCGCGCGCCGCCCTCCGCGGGCCCCCCGGGCAGGATGCTTGCTGGCGCCCGCTGCCACCTCCGGGCCTCGGTAGCACCCGCCGCGGTCCTGGCTGCGGCGCTGCTCTCGTCGTTCGCGCGCTGCTCTCTCCCGGGGCGCGGCGACCCGGCGGCTTCGGTGCTCAGTCCCTACTTCGGCACGAAGACTCGCTACGAAGATGTCAACCCCTGGCTGCTGGGCGACCCGGTGGCGCCGCGGCGGGACCCGGAGCTGCTGGCGGGGACCTGCACCCCGGTGCAGCTGGTCGCCCTCATCCGTCACGGCACCCGCTACCCGACGACCAAGCAGATCCGCAAGCTGAGACAGCTGCAGGGGCTGCTGCAGACCCGCGGACCCGGGGACCGCGGCAGCGGAGTGGCTGCCGCGCTGGTAGAGTGGCCGCTGTGGTACGATGACTGGATGGACGGGCAGCTGGTGGAGAAGGGGCGGCAGGACATGCGACAGCTGGCACTGCGCCTGGCCACCCTCTTCCCAGACCTCTTCAGCCGGGAGAACTACGGCCGCCTGCGGCTGGTCACCAGCTCCAAGCACCGCTGTGTGGACAGCAGCGCCGCCTTCCTCCAAGGGCTTTGGCAACACTACCACCCAGGACTGCCACTGCCCGACGTCTCAGGTGACAGCGCGCCCCGCCTTCCCCAGATCCGGACCCCCAACGCAGCCTTTGCTCACATCCCCTTTTGCAGCCCTACGTCCCCCGCTCAGCCCCACTCCCGTTTGCGCTCTCGGGACACAGGATGTTGTGGACTTGGTTGTCTCTGCTGTTTTAATACGTACCCTCGTTTAGTCACTCATCAGATGTGAATTCCTAGCATTTTCTGCGTGAGGAGTGCTGTAGGGGACGCTAGAGATCCAGCAGGAAGGAGGAAAACAAAAAACAAAAAAAACTTAAAGTATCACTCCCAGTTTTATATCCCCCATTCTCAATTGTGTTATCCCCCTGAGCGCCAACCTTTCTCTTCCTGACAACTAGTTTAACAACTGGGCGCATTTTTTTTTTAATAATATAGAACTTTCTCTCCCCGCTTTGCTTATTAGAGTGGGACTTTTTTTTAATCATCATCTTTTCAGGTGTTTCCACATTTACATTCTGTTTTAGAAAGCTGCTCCTCAAATCCTCTCTCTGGCCTGCTTTCACCATCTGTTTTGTTCTTGTGTTTACTGTAGCGTTTCCCGCGTTGTAGCTGCGGTATATGGTCACATGCACCACCGTACCAACTTATTCTGTCATTGTACTGTGTCAGAATTTGGGAGCTCTTGGGGTGGAATCCTCTCAGTGTGCCTCCTTCTCTGCCCTTACATAGTTTATGACTAGTCAGGCCAGAATCCTTGTTATCTGTAGAGGGTTGTTTTGTCTATTGTGTACATCTGGACTTCTGAGAAAGGCCACAGAATCAGATTGTAGGTTTCCACAGAAACAGAACAATTTGATAACACAAATGAGAGGTTGTTCTTTGGGGCCATATAGGAAGATGACAGAGTTCTCTTATTCAGGATGTTTCTATAAGAACTATAATCCAGTTGGCAATTAGAGTAGACAGGATTACCCTTTGGGGGAATATATTTACATATATATTTATATTTTTGCACATATATCTAACACAATATGGGCTAACTTGTTTTTTTCATGTTCATATACAGAAACAATACTTAGAATCATACAATACAAGAATACAATAATAAAACAATACAAGAATGATGATTGAGATGGTTTGAATATAACTGGGAAAAGGCCCCAACAAGTTGGAGCGTGATGATGAATGCTTCTCCAATAAATATTGGTTGCCAAGTTGTGGGAATAATGTAACCTATGCTAAACAGGAAGCCCCCTGAACTTCAGGCAGGAGAGGAGCCAGAACAGAGGTGCCTGGCTTTTGACATCAAACAGTAGACCCGAAATGTCGCTGTTGCTTTGCTGGTTTTAGTAGTTTTTGTCAAAACAGTATATTTTGTAAAGTAACACAGCTTGGAAAGTTAGTTGAGAAAATGAAATGCTCCATGTGGAGTTTTGCTTAGCAGGGAGAAGCAGACCTCTCGAAGTGTCCACCTGATATCTGGAAACGGCTGGTTTTTCGTTTGCCTTCTGAGGGTACCTGTGCTGGAGGGAAGCCGTGCCTAGTAACAGTTGTGCACTTTCTATACTTCCCTGATTACTCTTGTTTTAAGAAAACATTTATTTTTCTATAGATGATTTCCTTGTATTGTATAGTATTGCTTTAACTCATTTCTTTTCAGTCTACTTTTTTAGTCTTTTTAGCATATTGGCTCATGCATTAGAATTGTTATGTGAAGAAACTGTGCTGGGGGGTAGCTAATGGGTAGAGAGCTGGCCTAGCATACAAAGGCCCAGAATTGGTTCCCTAGTACCTAAAAAAAAAAAAAAAAAACCACCCCACACACACACACACTGGAGAGATGGCTCTGTGGTTGAGAGTATCACTCTTGCAGAGGACCCAAGTTTGGTTCCCAGTACCCATTTCAGGCAACTCACATCTGTCTGTTAACTCCAGCTCCAGCTCCCCCGGGATCTGACTTCCTCCTCCGGCCTCCACTAGCAACTGCACCTTCGTCTTGATCAGTGTATTTTTTTTCCCAGACACAGCTTAATAGTTTGTTAAATGTTCCCTTTCGCACTTTAAATTTTCAGTCATTTGAAATTGTCACTTGTGCCAATGATTTACATATGTCTGTTTTTTTTTCCACTTCAGATATGGAGTGTGACCCTCCAAGAATTAATGATAAACTAATGAGGTTCTTCGATCATTGTGAGAAGTTTTTAACTGAGGTGGAAAGAAATGATTCGGCTCTTTATCATGTAGAAGCCTTCAAAACTGGACCTGAAATGCAGACGCTTTTAAACAAAGTTGCAAATACTTTACAGTTGCCAGTGAGCAGTTTAAATGCAGGTAACACATCTGTTGTATCTCATTTAAGTGCTGATTTAAACGGTTTGGAAGTGTTAACTGTAAACAAACAAATAAAACAAGTTACTCCTCTTAGGGTTCACAATTAAATTTATGTTAACTAAATAGTATGTCTTGGGTCAGGAAAATTATATACCACATGCTTAATTTTATTTTCATATTCATTAAATCTTTTATAAATTAATATATAAGGTTCTTAAATGTGGATTTTTTTGTGAGAACTTCATCTCTAAGCATAACTTATAATTTTAAAATTACCTTTTCTAAATGATCTCTTTGTAAAATAATGCAGGTAAAATAAATCATATAAATCGTTTAGTTTTGGGAAACTTTAGGAGTGCTTGTTATTGTGGAGAATGGTGGGTTTTAGAAAATGAAAAGGCAAGTGGGTTTGTAGCTTTTATGTGTAGAGATTCCAAGGACATGAGTAGCTGCAGCTGTCTGGAGCTGTTGAAGTGGATCAGCTGCCTGTGCCTGGTCATCTATGCTGGGACATTTGGAGAGTGAAAGCTGGTGACCGCAGGTGGAAAAAAGGGCACACGGTCAGGTGGAAAAAAGGGCACATGGTCACCTAGCAGTGGAAAATTTAGAAAATGAATTGTTCTCTTATTTTCTAGAGCTTTATAATTTATTATGATATTGGTGAATATTAATATGTAGAGAAGTGATTGTATGTCTCATTATACAGTTTCCAAAAGATTAGAAGAAGAAGGTGTTGGTGGGAGGGGAAAATGTTAAAACCTACTGTATCTGGCTTGATAGAGTGGTTTTGTTTGTTTGTTTTGTCATTTGTTTTCTGGTTAGACTACACCACCTCATAGTTTAAGAGCTAGAACTGAGACTCCAAATGAACTATGTCATGTCATCAGACACACACAGTGTTAACAAGCCACTCTGTTTTATTAGGTGTTGCGATTATAAAACCTTCCTCTTTAGAGAAGCCAAAGTTTCCAGTGGCTTTTGTGTATATTCTTAATGAAATATAAATATAAATATTTTTTAAAAGATTTTTATTTTATGTGTGTGTTTGCCTGCAGAGGGGTGTGTGTGTGTGTGTGTGTGTGTGTGTGTGTGTGTGTGTGTGTATCACATGTGTTGCCTGCTGGTGCCTATGGAGGCCAGAAGAGGGGGTCAGATCCTCTGGAACAGATTACGGACCATTGTGAGCTTTCATGTGGGTGCTGGGAATAGAAGAACCTGGGTCCTCTATAAGAACAGCTAAGGCTTTTAACTGCTGGTCCATCTTTCCAACCCCAAAATGTATTTTTTTGTTAAATATATTGCCTCAGGAATTCTTTAAACTGAACTGATAGGGAATGTGTATAATATCAATTAATTAATCTTGGTCTCATTTTCCTTTGGGAAAGAAAAAAACAGTAAAATGAACCAAAAATCAGAGTAATGGTAGCAGCCCCTGCAGTTGACACCTCATCCCTTCTCCCCCTGACCTCTCCAGCTTTAGATGTTCCCACTTGTTTACTAGAGAACCCAGTGTTTGGCTGCTCTTGACCAAGGCCTCTTTTGTAGCCCAAGTACTAATTCACGTATCCCTTTCTTAAGTACCCGTTTGTGTTTAAAGTAAAGCAGTTAGCAGCAGTATAACCATCCCTGGCGCCTTATTCTGAAATCTGCTGAAATTTCTTGGGCAGCTAAGTTTGGAAAAGGGGTCTTATTACCACGTTACCAAGCTTTTGCTCCTTGCTAGTGTGGAGTGTCCTTTCCTCTGCCTCTGCTTGGGGTCTTCATCTTTCTCCGGCCCCTTCACTCTGTTCTTCCTTTTCAGTCTTCTATGGTCCTCTCTCACATTTTATGTCTCCATTTATGTACTTAATAATTATAATATGAAGTGTTTTGTAATTTTAAAAAATGATAGTAAATATACTGTCATTATTAATGTTCAAGTGAGGACTAAAACACTTAAAACTTTGGCTCTCCTTTTCTACCCTTCTAAAGATGTCAATATGGAGGTCTATTTAATAAGTCATTGGTTTAACCTTTGGTTGGGTTTGGTACACAACTTGCACTTAGAAGCCAACTAAGTTTAGAAACTTTAAAAACGGCCGTTTCCAGACTGCTTCGTAGTCTCAATGGACAGAAGTGCCCCCTGGCAGTTTCTTCTGGTGCTTACGGTTGTCTGTTTACATTGCGCAGGTCAAGCCTTGATCCCCTGATAGTCTTGTCTCCAGAAATACTCAGTTTTTTCAGCTGTGTGTGTAACTGTGCTCATCGTAGTCTATGGGTCTCTATAACTATAGTATAAAGTCTTTAAAAACTAGAGACACTAGTAACCCACAGATTTTGCCTGTTTTCTCCCCCAGACTTAATTCAGGTAGCTTTTTTCACCTGTTCATTTGACCTGGCAATTAAAGGTGTCCACTCTCCCTGGTGTGATGTGTTTGATGTAGAGGATGCAAAGGTAAGTTCGTTTGTATTTTTTCCCCCTTGTGGTTTTTAGTCATTAATTGAACTTCTTCTTGTTAATTTAAAGCAGTGTTCCAGAAAATAAGTAAGATTAGGAGATATAAACTGCCTGTGACTAACTCCCAGTTTTCCTAAATAAGGAGGGATGGATGCATAAGTAGGTAAATAATTTGGGTTCATAGAACTCAGAAAAACATTCCTTTCATGGTAATTTGATTTCTAAGTGCCCCCCTCTCATCCCAATTAGAAACCCAGTGCTGGGAGAGGTGGAGGGCTAATACAAAACAGAACTAGGCTCAGAGAGGACCATTTCCCACAGACCTGATTCTTCCCTTGAATTCATCAAATTCATGAGAAATTGAGATCTAATCATTTGACGAAGAGGCGCCTGGTTCCACCTGGTGGTGGCAGTGGTGTACCACAGTTTCTGTCTGCTTCATTTCCCCTGCAGTCACCTGATATGTGGACTTTGAAGGAGTACAGAAACCCTTTAGTGACTTTAAGGGAGCTGGATGTTGCCGGAATCTTGAGTGCTGGGGTCTAGAACGGATGGATTAGGGAAATATTTTGGATCATCCAGGATTATAGACTTCTGGACCTTAGTTACTCCTTATTACATAAAACATCAGTGTTTCATATGGGAATTGAGCATTGCTCCCAACTTACTTAAATTCTAAAGAAATATGCTCCTTACCAAACAGAGCAGGATTTCAAGCACATGAAGGTGCTTCATTTTGTTTTGTGGAGGCTTAGGTGACCAGCAGCAGGTCAAAGGTTATGCCATGGTTCCTAGACTCGTACCAGAGGGCCTCGTATGAGAGTTGGGAGCAGTGAAGGCTGCTGTAAGGTACCGAGTGCCAGAGTGGGTGGGTGTTTGTTATTCCCCTTTGTGCTCTGAGTCACTGCTGGATGGCCTGCTTTTTCTCATCCCCTGTAACCTGTAATGGGCTCCAAGCTCATTAAATACCTACTGCTGGCAGAATTGGCAGGGCCAGTATAAAGCCGAGTTAGCCTCAGAGAACCTGAGTCTATACCACCTTCCCAGTCCCGTTTCATGTTTTAGTTTTTTCAGTTAGCTACAAAATAATGGGTTTGACTCTGTACACACGTCACACACTAACTTTGCTTCCCCCGCCCCTCTGCCCTTCCCTGTCCTCCTCCCCATTCTCTATCTACCCCAGCCGGTTTTCTGGTTTCTGTGTATGAGAGGAAGCGTGAGATATTTGCCTTCCTCTCCCGTTGCCAACTTTTGTTTCCTTACCTCTACTCCCTTTAGATTTCTTCTCCCCCCTCCCCACTCCCCCTTTAACTGGACACTTTTGAAATGAAAAGAGCACCATTAATAATTTTACCAATATAAATACAAAGAAATTTCTGGTCACCATTCACGTACGTCAAAGCATCATCTCCTCCCTACTCACGCCACTTGGGTCCAGGGGAAAATCATAACTGAGATGATTTTCAATATTATATAAATGATGAATTTTGATAATAGAGAAACTTCATGTAACTGAACTCATCTGCCCGGGTTACTGTAGTTTTGAAACGTTTAGGATGTAATTGACTTGGCTGCCTGTTCTTTCCTGTTCTGAGTGGCTCTGTCCATGCGGTCCCTTGTAAAGGCGGACAGTGTGCACTGCTTTCCTTGAGGTGGCCATGACCTGCCTCTGCTGACCCATGTCTCATCCCCTATGTGTACTGCCCTCACCCTCCCTTGTTCACTTCCTCTTCTCTCAAACATTTTACTCTTGCTTTCTGTACATCTTCTTTTCTACTGGTAGGTAACTGATGTACGGCAGAAATCTGACACCATATTTGTTAAATGCTGTGTGTGTCAGGATGCCCCCCGGAACTTTTTAATGTTAAAGACTTGTCTTTTTCCTTTTATAATTATATATCTCTTATTGCTTGTGAGTCCTCCCTTTTATGTGATCTGAAATTTTTCAAATTGGTAGACACTATAAGAATAACACAATGAGCACTTGTACATCTAAACAAGATCATCCTCCTACAAGACCATAAATATCTAACCATTTGTACCATATTTTCAGGTATTGTAGTATATATTCTAACTGTAATGTATAATGGCCCAACTCACAGTTTTCATGGGTGTCTTTTTTTTAAAATTTTTTTATTTTATAATTTAATTTAATTTTACATATCAGCCATGGATTCCCCTGTCCTCCCCCCTCCCGCCCCCCCACCTTCCCCCCAGCCCACCCCCCATTCCCATCTCTTCGAGGGCAAAGACTCCCCTGGGGATTCAGCTCAACCTGGTAGATTCAGTCCAGGCAGGTCCAGTCCCCTCCTCCCAGGCTGAGCGAAGTGTCCCTGCATAAGGCCCAGTTTCCAAACAGCCAGCTCATGCACTAAGGACAGGTCCCGGTCCCACTGCCTGGGTGCCTCCCAAACAGATCAAGCTAATCAACTATCTCACTTATCCAGAGGGCCTGATCCAGTTGGGGGCTCCTCAGCTATTTGTTCATAGTTCATGTGTTTCCATTAGTTTGGCTATTTGTCCCTGTGCTTTTTCCAATCTTGGTCTCAACAATTCTCACTTATACAAACCCTCCTCTTTCTTGCCAATTGGACTCCTGGAGCTCCTCCACCTGGGGCCTAGCCGTGGATCTCTGCATCCACTTCCATCAGTCATTGGATGAGGTTTCTAGCACGACAATTAGGGTGTTTGGCCATCCTATCACCGAAGTAGGTCAGTTCGGGCTGTCTCTTGACCATTGCCAGCAGTCTATTGTGGAGGTATCTTTGTGGATTTCTGGGGACCTCTCTAGTACTTTGCTTCTTCCTATTCTCATGTGGTCTTCATTTATCATGGTGTCTCTTATTCCTTGTTCTCCCTCTCTGTTTTTGATCCAGCTGGGATCTCCCGCTCCCCTAAGCTCTCTTTCTTCATGGGTGTCTTAATGAAGCCCTCTGCAGCTGTTCTTCTTAAATTCAGACTCTCATCAAGGATCACTGATCCCGTTTGGTGGCATGTCTATTTAACCTCCTTTAGGCTAGAAAAGCACTCCAGCTTTCTTTCATCTGCCATGCATTGGTGTCTTGTAGGAATCTAGGCTTTTTTTTTCTGCAAAATGTCTTGGATGTGTCTGACTTTTTACTTATATAAATTCAGATTAAACATTTTTTATAAGAATTCTACTTGAGATACTTCTAAATGTATCCCATTACAAAGAATTATGTCAGTTTGTCACATCCTTGATATATTCAGTCATTTCATGAAAATGTTGCCTACCAGGTTTGTCTGTTGTGGGTACACCTTTTGCTCTGTGTAATCAAAGAACTCATTTAGGCAACATGACTTGACAATTTGAAATACATGTTTAAATAAATTAAGAGTTTATATATACACACACACACACACACACACACACACACACACACACACATACACACACATATATAGGGAATTAGTTAAATTTTTCATTCAAAATACATTGTTGCTGGAGAGATGACCCAGCAATTAAGAGCCCTCGCAGTGCTTGCAAAGGACTCAGATTCATCCACATTGTGGCTCATAACCTTCCTTAACTCCAAATCTCAGGGTTTAATGCCTTCTTCTGACCTTCAAAGGCTCCTGCTCATACATGGTACACACACACACACACACACACACACACACACACACACACAAATCATTCAAGCACACACTCATGCACATACTTTTCTTAATTTAAGAAAAAAAATATAAGGATGTCTTTTAAGTATTCTGTGTTTGCTTTTATAGTAATTTGATTAAAAATAATTTTGTTCCTTACAACTTAGAACTTATACTATGCAGTAGGTTTACTTAGTGAAGTATTTACAGATGAAATAAAATTGTATGAGGGATTTACTTGAGGATAATCCATTGGTAACTAGAGCATAGTTGAAACAGAATTGACTAAATGTTGATTACTGGTGAAGGTGGATGATGGGTACACATGGGATTATCATACTACTATTGTGTTTTTTTTATGTTTGAAATTCTCCCTTGAAATGTTTGAAAAATTAAAATTGATGGCTTGGTGAGATGGTTCAGCTAGTAGAGGTGCTTGCTGCCAAACCTGACAATGTGAGTTTGAGCTCCTGGAGTCTGCGTGGTAGAAGGAGAGAGCCACCCCCTGCAACTTGTCCTCTGACCTCCACTCTTGGCATACACCTGCCCATTCAAAGACGTGTGCTTCTGTGCATGTGCGCGCACACACACACACACACACACACACACACAATGCATAACAGATTTTAAATGAAGTGACATTTACTCAATTCTGAGAATTCTGGAAATTTTTAGTTATACAGGACTTTGTGAAATGTTGAACCACTTGTGCTGTTATTTAGCAAATAATTGTTTTATGTCAGATATTTGCTTAGAACTGAAAAGACTGATACAGGATAAGCACAAGGAACAAAAGATGTTAATGTGCGCTCTCCCGTGGTGATGGGATAGTTAAGATAGAGGTCACCCAGAAGTCGCTTTGGCAGCAGCCAGGCGGGTCTTACAAGAGAGGGTGCAGAGCCAGCTGTTGCCTGTTGGACAGCTCTGCACCTTCCTCTCTTTAAATGCATCTGTCTTTCCCGTTCTGTGGTCAGCTTTTGTGTTTAAGATTTTCCTAAAAAGTCATCTCATTATCCAGATCTGCCATCTGGTAAACCTGCCCCTCAACATTTAAAGACTCAACTTTTCTTTAGATCTTTGACTCTAGTTTTTATTTGCTCATATTTTCCCAAGTCAGGAAGCTCACACTTTGCTATAAAAGTCTGTTGTACCTGCATTTTCAAGGTTTTTATGACGTATTAAGAGTGTGCACAGGGCGATTTTTTTGTAATGGTAATTTGCTACTGTTTTTATTCCTAATTCTATTGTTTTATATCTGAGTTGACTTAATATATTTTCACCTAGTTCCTTTTATGTTGAACCTGTCTGTACATTGTACTAACTTTTTCCCTTTGGTTGACTTTAATGTGTTTTGTTTGGGGCTCAGCTCACTGACCTAACTCTGCTCCTAAACTTTGACTAACTCTTCTGAGAATTCTTATTAGTCAGGGAATCTGTTACATTTCTGGAACTGTATTAGAAATGACTTTTGAAATGTTCCTGTTTAGGTCCTGGAATATTTAAACGATCTAAAACAGTATTGGAAACGAAGTTATGGCTATACCATTAACAGCCGTTCAAGCTGTACCCTGTTTCAGGATATCTTTCTGCACCTGGACAAGGCAGTCGAGCAGAAGCAAAGGTAAAAATGTCTTTAAAAATGTGGAGTTCAGTTGGGGATTTAGCTCAGTGGTAGAGCGCTTGCCTAGCAAGCGCAAGGCCCTGGGTTCGGTCCTCAGCTCCAGAAAAAAAAAATGTGGAGTTCACTTGCAACTTGGTGTTCATAAGCTTCTGGAAAATATCTTATAATGCATGATTTTTTTGTGTGTGTTTAAAAAAAAAAGATACGGTAATTGATACTGCCCAGTCAGTATGCTAGTTTTATTGAAGTCCTACTGTGTATTAGACTTGTTTTTTTTCTCTCTCATCATTACATTTCTAGTAATGGTTCTGTAATCACATAGGTACTGCATGCAGTGAGGCCGTCCAACTGTGAGTGTCTGTCAGTTTTAACCATCTTCACTTCTCAGTGACACTCGAGTTCTTTGTAGTTTCTGTTACAAAATAGCTCCTGACATGAATATGCAAAATGCTTTTACTTTAAAAGAGAATCTCTCATTTGAAGAAATGAAGCTTTTGTTAACATTGATACTTTAAAAGTTATTTTTACAAATAGTTCTTATGGGCTTGAGGGTGTAGCTCAGTGGTAGAGTGCATGCCGAGTGTGAGGTCTCTAGCACCAAAAACAAGCAAACAAAATTAAAGTTTCATAATGGAAATATTTGCTAGACCCTCAACCCTGTTTCATTTGACAGATACATATTTACAGATGTTGACCAAAAGGAGGCAGCAGAAGCTGGAGATGGTCTGTTTCACGGTAGTTCAAGTAGTACATTTTGTTCAGACCAGTGTATTTTATTTATGGACCCAGCACTAATTTGTAAAATGTTCTTGGGTTTGATGGAAGCTAGGGGAAAAAAAAACCCTAATAAAACCCTCAACTAGGTTAACTATTTGGTTTCTGCTACCAGAAACATAAAAAAAAAAAAAAAAAGGCATGTGTTTATTGATTGATTGATTGATTGATTGATTGATTGATTGTGTGGATGTCAAGGGATGACTTGCAGGAGCTGATTTTTCTCTTCCATCGTATGGGTTCCAGGTATTAACCTTGGATCATCAGGCTTGGTGCCAAGTTCTTTTACCAGCTGAGCCATACCGCTGGTCCAACCAGAAGCTTCTGTGGGGATTTCAAATAAAGATAATACTAACGATAAGAGTTAATGTTTTCCTGTTTGACTTTCTGAATGGCTTCCGGCTTTATGAGATAACAGACCTTTCCTGGTTGGTCATTGTTCATTGGCTCAGTGTTGAGTCTAAGAGATGATAAATTTGTAATTGCGTCAAGAGGCTCTTAAATAACTTTGTAAGGCTTGTTATTATGATTTAATTCTAGTTCAAAGCTTAAGTAATAAAATATTATCAGTAGTGTTTTAAAATAAATAAGAATTTCTATATACTGAAAATTCAAGACAGTACAAAGAGAGAAATTCCAAAATTGCAAGGCATAGCATATTTTTGAATTGCAAGACCCAATTATTGGTTGAGTAGAATTCTTTGGGTTTTTTGTTTTGTTTTGTTTTGTTTTTCTTTCTTTCTTTTTGAGACAAGTTCTCTTTATTATGTAGCTCTAGCTGTCCTGGAACTCACTATGTAGACCAGGCTGGTCTTGAACTCACAGTCCCTGCCTCCCAAGTGATGTGATTAAAGGCATGCACTACCACACCTGGCTATGGTTGAGTTGAATTCTTATAAAAATTCCACAAGTTTCTTTGTAAAAATTGAGAAGTTCCAAAATTTACACAGGAATTTAAAGGATCTATAGAAATAAAAATAAGTTTGAAAAAGAGCAAAAGAATTTGTCATACTTCTATCAGAACCTACAGAAAGCCTGGTGTGCTGGTGTGCTCCTGGTGTGCTGGTGTGCACCTGGTGTGCTGGTGTGCTCCTGGTATGCTGGTGTGCACCTGGTGTACTGGTGTGCTGGTATGCTCCTGGAATCCCAGCACTTGGAGGCTGAGGCAGAATTATGAGTTAGAGGATCATCTTGGGTTACATAACAAAAACCCTGCCTCAAAAAGATACCCTCAGACATAATATAGTCAGATAGATCAAGGGATACAGTAGCATCATGAAATAAACTCATATATAGTAGGCCATCTATATCCATGGGTTTTCTTCCTCAGTATTTAGTTAACTACATGTGTAAATTCACATGGGCACTGAATATATGCAGATTTTATTTGTCATTATTCTCTGAATAATACTGAATATTAGCCTTTACAGAGCCATTAGAAATAATCTGGAGATAATTTAAAGTGTATGGCAGGATAAACATGGGTCATATGTAAATATTACACCATTTTATATGTGGTTTTCCATGGGGGAGTCCTAGAACCAATTCCCCATGAATACTGAAGAACAACTATGTGTGTTAAATTGATTTTCAACAAAAGATGCCAAGTCAATACTACGGGAAAAGGAACACATTTTTAGTAGATGATGCTGGGACAGTTGGACATCTGTGTTAAAAAATAAGATACTTAGACCTTTCCCACCATAAATAAGGAGTCATAGATTTTAATGTACAGCCTAAAACCATAAATCTTCTGGAAAGAAAATAAGAGCAATGACCTAATTGTAAAAGATTAAATTCTCAGAAGAAAACATTCATGATCTTGGATTGAGTGAGGCTTTCTTAAATGTAAGACCCAAAACATGATCCATTAATAAAAATTCATAAAATAGGTTTATTACATTTTAAACTATTCTTCTCAAAGGATACTATTGGAAATAGAAAATATTTGCAAAACTTACATGTGTATAAGAATTTGAATCCAGAATATATAGAGAATTATGTCTTACTTAATAAAAGAATCTGTTTTTTTAAAAAAATGTATAAAAAGAGTTACAGGTATAGTGGTAGAATCTGTACTTAATAAGTCCTGTGTTAAATAGTCATTATGCCCCCTCCCAAATGAGAAAGAAGAGCAAAGTTTTAAACAGACTTCATTTCAGAAGCTACATGGATGGCAAGTGCGTATATGAGAAAGTATTTATCACATTTTCCATCATCTATCATCACGGATATCAGTGCCACAGTGAAGTACCACTAATATACCCCCTAAACTGGAGGAAATAAGAGGATCAACCTTCTTCATGGCTGATAGAAATGTAAAATATTACCCTTTCTGGAGAACATTGGCAGTTTCTGACATTAAACATCTATGTGACTGAGCAAATCCCTCCAAAGTATCTACTCAGTAGTAGTGTATGTCTTTTGGTGGTCTCTTATGCCTTGGGTATTTCAGATTTTGTAATTAATAGGGTTATTTTTTTAGGCTGTGTAATTCATTCTTTTAATGTTAGATGGTAGCATTGAAACCACTGTGCCATGCCACTCTTGTATGGGGTACAATAAATTTGTACTGTTTTTGTCAATTTACTCATTAAAACGGGGGACATTGTCTCTTAAAGTTCTTAGGAATTGTTCACATTCTAGATCATTTTTTGTAAAGTTGGGACTGTGGAGTGTAACCCTAGGGCCATGATCTCTTTAGTGCTAGAGATTGGAAGATTATGGGCTAAATAAGGGAGCGTTTATGTAAACAGCATGGCCAGTCCTTAAGTTCAGATTTGTATGTCTAACTGGTTTTTTGTTTTGTTTTGTTAGACAAGTTTTCCTTGTTTTTCTGTGTGAGTCTAAGACATTTTCAGTATACTGCTTTGTCTTCAGTAACTAACCTGATGCCTTGGATAGTCAGTGCTGTATGTGTGTGTGGTGTAGAATGTGGTGTAGATAGCGGCCCGTCTACAATGCTGCTTTTTCTCCTGTGCTTCCTACTTTAGTGCCACATCAGCCTCCCAGACAGACACCCAAGCCACAAGACCACATGTCATTATGGACTCATCTCCCTCACTGTCTGTATCTAGTCTGTTCTCTCCTACCGTGTAGATTCCAGGTGTCAAACTCAGGTTGTGAGACTTGGAGGCAAGGGCCGTTACCCTCCAAGCCATCTGTTCGGCTGTTTTAACCTTCCAGTTTACATTTTTTATACTTTCCAATTCTTTACATTTCCTTCATCTTCATCACAACTAACCTCAATTTAAGCTAATACCTCTTTTTTCCTAGATTTAAAAAAACATTGAATTATTTTCTATGTATATGTGTGTAGTAGCTATGTAAGTACATGTCTGTGCACAGATATAAGCATGTGTGTGGAGGTCAGCCCCCAATGTTGTCTTCCTCCACTGTTCCTGATCCTGCTTTTTAAGGTAGGCTCTCACAGGTTGGCTAGGCTGATTAGCCGATGAGCGCCAGGGATACTCTTGTGTCTGCGCCCAGCTCTGGAGGTACAGATGCACACCGCCACACACAGCTTCTTATGTGGGTGCTGGAGAGCTAAGCAACAGTTCACCAACTGATACACCTCCTCAGCTCCTCCTAGATCTTAGCAACTGCCTGCAAGGCTTCCGTTCAGTTGGGTCTTATTAACTCCACACCAGTATGTCTGCTTCCTAAGGGACAGTTCTGATCATGTGACTTTGGATAGCTGGAGTTTGCTTTATGTCTTTATTGTTCAATTATAGTTAACACAATATACAGTCATCTTTGTATATTTAGTGTACAACTTGCTGAATTCCACATGTGTGTATACCCGCTAAATCATTAGCACTGTCTTTTTTAAATTTTATTTTATTTTTAGTTATGCGTGTGTATGTGGATGAATGCAGGTTCCTGCAGATGGCAGAAGAGAATGTTGGATCCCTTGGAGCTGGAGTTACATGCTTTGTGAGCTACTCAACATGGGTGTCGGGAACAGAACCCAGTTCTTGTGGAAGAGCAAGAAACACTCTTAACTTTGAGCCATCTCTCCGGCCCTCTTTTGTTTTTTTTTTGTTTTTGTTTTTTTTTTTTGGTTTTTCGAGACAGGGTTTCTATGTGTAGCTTTGCGCCTTTCCTGGGACTCACTTGGTAGCCCAGGCTGGCCTCGAACTCACAGAGATCCGCCTGGCTCTGCCTCCCAAGTGCTGGGATTAAAGGCGTGCGCCACCACCGCCCGGCCCTCTTTTGTTTTTTATTGATGCCTCTTGAGCTGAATTGTCCCACCAGGGAGATTTTCCTATGGATTTGAGTTTTTACCAGTTTGGCTTGCTAGCGTTGGGAATATTTTTTGCTGATCCTGTCCTCCAGATTTGGATGTGTGGCTCCGTGTGTGTAGCAGCAGCAGCTGACATTTCGAGCAGCCCCTCTGGACTCCCCAGCTCCCTTCCCTGTAGCTTCTCTTCTCTGGGATCTGCTCCATGAGTTCCAGCCAGCGTTACCTCTCTGGATTCTCACTCATCTCAGGATTGCCTTGCCGTGTGCTCTCCCGCCCTCCACCACAGCCGGCAAGTTCTAGGCAGTCAGCCGGGGCACCTGGGGGGGCAGCTCATTGGCCTGCTTCCTCTCTCACTCTGTTGTCTGTCTGAAAACTGCTGTTTCATATGATTCTTCCCACTTCCTAAGACTAGCAGGGAGGGTAACAGTAGCCTTGTCCCTGTTCTACCTTGTGAGCTCAATTTCTACGTGGTTTTACTTAAGAACAAAATATGTTTGAGCCATTTTAGTTCCAGGCTTACATTGTCAAATGCGTGCTTCTCCAGAGACTTACTGCAGTCATATGTATAAGAAGACTTGTAAACAAAATTTATTATCGCTAATTTTCTTCTCAAAGCTTCTTAGAGCTCTGGCAGTTCTAGCCACGTGTTTGTGCTCTTACATAAGCGTGCAAGTGGTGAGATCTGCCCCAACCTCCATCTGATATTCCTAGATCGTATTTGGAAACAGAGTTTGTGTAACACCAGTTGCGTGTGAAACATAAATTAAGAGCTTAGAAAGATCTAGCTGAGTACATTTGGGGGAAAACATACAATTATTAGTTTTTCTTCCTGAGCATTTCCAATTAAGGCATTTTACCCATTTTGAACATATACATAGTCTCATTTCTTGATGTGATTTTAGACTTCTGATTAAATTTTGGTTTTGTTTGAAGATTTAAAATCTCCTCACTGATTTATATAAGTAAAATAAGGTGTCCTTTGCAGAGCCGTTTGCTTCCTGGGTAACATAAGGTAACCCACTGACTGCACTGGACTTGTTTCTGAGATCTGATTTACTGGGTTTGTGTAGGAGCTAGGAGGAGGATGGTTCCGCAGGGAGGTGTTTGCCGTGCAAGCACCCAGATCTGCACTAGAATCCCCAGAACCCGTGTAAACAGCAGGACATGTCAGCACACTTCTACAACCCCTGCTCTGGAGGCAGAGACAGGTAGATTCCGGGTTCACCGACCAGCCAGTGTAGCCCGACTGGTGAGTTGCAGGTTCAGTGAGTGATCTTGTGTCAAAAATAAGGTAGAGCATGAGAGTCTCTACCTTAACTGTAGAGCTGTGACTGAGGAGCTGTGGTCAGCTAGTGGCTGCTGGGGGTGAGGGGGACATTCTTCAGTGATGTAGTCATTGGAAGGTGCCTATGTCTTCATAATCCCACAATTCCTTGTCCATGGTCATGCAAGCAACTTTAATTAAATTTCATACGTGTATATGATCTCTTCCGCATATTCATTCCATTACCCTCTCTGATCTCTTCCCCTTCCTACTGAACCCTTCTTCCCAACAAGCCCCCTCCTGTGTGTGTGTGTGTGTGTGTGTGTGTGTGTGAGAGAGAGAGAGAGAGAGAGAGAGAGAGAGAGAGAGAGAGAGAGAGAGAGAGAGAGAGAGAGATCTTCCCTCATTCCCACACAGGCACATTTACTCCCATTTGCATCCAGACAGATTCTCATGCTATCCTTGGGATGCAGTCAAGGCAGAAATGGGGCTTTTGGTGCTTTCACGGAGTGCTTGGGCCTGTATGAATTGGAGCCAACCAATTCCCAGGAGATGGCTTAGAACTAGATTGAACTCTCTAAGGTTTACTATTCAGTTTTAGTGCTTGGAACAATGGCAACATGTTCTTAGAAATGAACCTTAATTGCTTCCTTATAGGAGTTACTGATTTACCCTTTCTTTCTGCTTCCTGATTGGCTGTGAAGTGAACAGCTCTATTCCACCAGGTCCTGCTGCCACTGGGTTCTGTCCAGTCGCTCATCTGGAGACTGGAGATGACTAAACTCTGAAACATGAGCCAAAGGAAATATCCCCTTCTAAAAAGTTAGAGACTTTCAAAACTGCGCGCAGACTTTCAATGGCTTCTGAGAAAATCAGATCATATACTCTTGGATATTTGAAGATGTTTGAAGTGCTCACGAGGCCGCATCTCTCCCTGGAAGCTGTTGGCAGTTAAAGGCCGGTGGGGAAGGGAGGCACTCTCTTTAGGAGTGTAGCCACTGTTGAGGTGCATGGGCTCCAGTAAACAACCCCTCCCTCACCCATGCTTCTGCTGGCAACCTTGGTACAACCCAGAGGGTCGTGAACAAAGCACACGGCAAGACGAGAAAACAGGAAGGGAAATGGTTGGGAAGACAGACAGAGGGAGTAGGAGAGGATGGGACATGGAGAGGAAGAAAACATGGTGTGGACACAGGAAAGAGTCCTTTGTACGCACGTGCACAAATCACACAACTCATCCAGCCTCCCAGAGTTGAGGATCCTGCACACACACACACACACACACACACACACACACACACACACACACACACACACACATTTGCTGCTCAGGTGTAATTTCGAAGAGAAACGTGCTATTTTTTTCTTTGAATGCTTCTATTACTTAAACATATCCCCCTAAACAGACATTTAAGTAAGTCTTATAAAAGGGCAGGCAGATGTTAGCATGGGTCACTGTTTATGGACTGTATTAACCCTTGGGGGGGACACAGTCCCCTTTTTGACATGGATGTTTCCATGGAAGTCTATGTGTATCTGATATTTTTACCAATCAAGTTTTAAACGACATAGTAGAAATCAATTTACATAGTGCCACATCCTCTTGTTTATAAGAAAAACATTCTGCTATTCTTAGTTGTAAATGGACTCTTGATTTTGAACTTTGTAATTTTAAAATAACTAAAAAAATTGTCTAAGTTGATTTGCATTTTATATCCCAAAACTGATTTAAATGCTTTTCTTATGCTTTCTTAGGAGCCTTAAGGAAGAAAGCTATGCTCTTGAAGAGCCTTGAAGAGTAGATACTGCTTTGTTATCTCTATTTGTTTATTTTACTTAAATATCCAATGATATCCAAGTTGAATTCAGGCTATCTGAAACAAAGTAATGAAGAAAAATGTATGTTTGGGACTCAAGCAGTTTATATTCTAAGCTATTATTAATGTAAGTGCTGTTGAGAGTCAGTGGCCCAGTCTGTCATGGTAGCAAACTCCCAGCAACCCCAGCACTCAAAATGGCTAACTCAGAAGGATCACATTAGAGACCCGACTCTTCTGATTACAGCTTAATTGAAAGTAGGCTAAGTTCACCTTCCTACCCTTAAAACCTCAAGCTAGCCATCCATTAAAGTCTTTCAGTGCTGTGTTTGAAATGAAAAAAATCAAGAATAAGGTGTAGGGGTGTGTGTGTGTGTGTGTGTGTGTGTGTGTGTGTGACAGAGAGAGAGAGAGAGAGAGAGAGAGAGAGAGAGAGAGAGAGAGTGTCATACATGGTAGTACCTGACTGTAATCCCAGTACTAGGGAAGTTGAGGCAGAATGATCAAAAATTCGATACCAGCCTGAGGTAAATAGTGAACTCCCCGAGATACTGGGTAAATGGTGAGATTCCATCTCTAAAGTCAAAGTGAGAAAAGGTCTGGAAGAATACAGTAGTGGTAGGGTGTCTGCTTTGTGATTGCAGAGCCCCAAGGTTAACCACTAGCACCATACAAGGAGAAACAAGAAATTCTTAACACTTTTGTTTTCTTACTGTGTGCTACTTCTGAGTAAAAAGCCTAGGTAGGTGGTCCTTGCATTTTATAAATCCTTGGAAGAGTTTCTGCCAGTGTAGGAACTTAAGCCATCGTCTCACTCCCTGCGACTTGACATGGGCATGCTTTTGAAATTGGTGGATTCAGACTTGTAGACTAAGAACCTGGGGACCAAACACTGACACCCCACAATCCTCCTGAGCTAGCAGGTGGGATACTGTTTCATTCCCAGATGGAAGCTGGTTTGAAATTATTTTAAATCAGCAGTGGTTTGAAAGTAAACGGTACCTGATTCCCTAGGTGAATTCTTCTACTCTTTTTGTAAGTATTTTCTTACAGGAGAGGAAGTTAAGTTTTTTTCCACATCATTTTTTTTAGTTGTTTTAGCTCAGATTGTATGATGAAACGTAAGTCGTGGGGTAACCAACTTTCTACCTTGGGGTTGGTGCTTTGGGGTATCTGGTGAATTTTACAGTATGTTACTCGTCAAGTGAGTACACGGTTGGCATGGTGTTTGTCTTCAGTGTAGTGTGATACACTTATGTTTTAGAAAGAGCACGACCTGAACCAGCCTCCGGACTCTAACCCCTTGTATCACTAATGTGTATGACCCCTGCTGCTACAGCGCCCCAGCTCTTAGGACACCGTGATGTCTGCTGTCACACATTGATTTGCTGCTCTGCGCTGTTTTACTGCTGTAGTTCAGTCCAGCTGCTCTGCAAAGGAAGTGGCTTACCATTGGGTCTGACTTGCTGAATACGTTATTGTGCCCTCAGCTTTGAGCTGCGGAGGCCCTGCCTTCTCCTGTACTCGGTTCAGCAGGTGCTCAAGTTTATAAAGGCGTAAATGGTGTGAGCTTGCATCCAGAGCCAGGATAGCAAGCCACAAGTTTACTTCTAATGTTCAGGTATATTCTACCTGAAGGAAACCAATCTTTTAAAATATTTAACTTTATGGCCTGCGTAGTAGTACATGCCTGTCTTTAATCGTAGCACTTGGGAGGCAGAGACAGGCAAATCTCTGTGAGTTTGAGGCTGGACTGGTCTATGGAGTGAGTCCAGTGTATTCCTGTATACAGAGAACACAAGTACATCCCTGCATTTTGTTCCGTTGTTAGGGCAGGAAGCAGTATGTACACAGTGCTCTGCAGACCTGACCTCCTCCTCAGATGGAAGAATTCCAACAGTTAGATGCTGCTATCTGTGCGAGCCAGAAATACATTTCCTCGTCCTACCTGCCGTTCTCTTCGCCCCAACCCTCGTGAGCACTGAGTGTGGGGCCTAGCACTTGGCGTGGCTGATGCTTCTGCCACACCTAGCAGATCAGCCCAGGGTGTCTTAGAAAAGACTGCTCCTTATCGCATCTTGCAAAATTGAATGTGACCGTTTTATTCAGACCTTTTATTTTAATATGAGCAGCATCACCTTGTTCCCTTTTTCCTAGTTACAAGAACATCTGCTTCAGGCTGGATGCTTTGAGCCGCAGTAAAACATCACACATGAAATCATGCTTATTCCTCCTTTCTTATTTGACATTATTTTATAAGTTTAAAATATCTTTACTAGGTTTCTATAGAATATATAAACTATTAAATAGTTATTACTTCCTACAAGCACATTTGGAATTAGCAAAATCATGTTCTAACTGCTTTTGATGATTCTCATTTAGTTTTTTAGACTGTTTATATGAGGAATTAGAAACATCTTTACCCTTAGCTATAATTGTAATTATCTTTGTTTTGTTGTACTGGCATATTAGCCAGAAATTTCTGTTTTTCATATATTGCAAACTTTTTCAGTAGAGAGTGTTCTGTATTAGAGGATGTATGATGGCATTTATAAAAGCTAGCACTTTTCCTTCCTGTTGCAAACTGTCTTAAATTTAAATTTTTATTTATGTGTAGGTTTTGCTTGCATGTATGTATGTACACCACATATGTGCAGTGTCCATGGAGGACAGAAGAGGGCATTGGGGCCACTGGAACTGAGGTTACAGATGGTTGAGAGCCATCATGTGGGTGCTGGGAATAGAACCCAGATCCTCCGAAAGAGCAGCCAGTGCTCTAAACAGCTAAGCCATGTATCCAGCCCCTTCTATAATAATTTATTTTATAAATAATAATTTTATCTACTCATAAAAATATCTATTTATAAAAAAATTTATAAAATAATTTTTGAAATTATTTTATAATAATTTTTCTATAAATAAATAATTATTTATAGAAAAATATGTTACTTTAAAATTCAATCAAATGCCAGAAAACAGTAATTTATTTGTGGTTTGCATGGCTTCCTTTTATGAATCTAATATATAAACAGTTTGATTGTTCATAAAATACTCAATAAACCTTTTAAAAACTTTTGATCTTTTAAAAAAAGTTACTTTTAATTTTTATGTGTGTGTGCATATGCACACATGCATGCCAGCAGAGGGCATCAGATCCCATGGAGCTGGAGTTACAGGCAGTTGGGAGCTACCCGATGTGGATGTTGGGAACTAAACTTGGGCCCTCTTCAAGACTAGTGTGTGCTCTTCACTGCACTCTCTAGCCCCACAGTAAACGTTTTAAAGCACTATTTTTCTTAACTTCCTTCTGAAAAGTCATGCTTTTACAATATTATTGGCAGCAAGGGAGACAAAAGAAGAAAATGAGACTTACATTTTTTTTTTTTATTTAAGCATAAAGAATCTTCAAATTTAAAATCTGGGTCAGGGGCAGGGATTATAGCAAGCTCCGTGATAGAACACACGTGTTCTTAGGTTCAAACTCTAGTTCAAATGGATCACAACCTAGGTTTAATTTCTATAGTTTGGATGTGTTTAACAGGACCCTGAACTCATAATATATACTCAGCCCTTTTGATCTCTCCTCCCAACATGTATATGCATGTGTGTTATTGTATTTACTTCAGCTCTAGGGGGACAGGAACAGGAGAATTACTGGATTCTGCTGGGTTCTGGCCTCACCACAAAAATGGCAGCCTTTGGGGAAAGACCTCTAGTCTCAAAGGAAAGTGGCAGAGTCTGGCACTCAGCACCTTCTCCTGGCTTCTGCGTGTGTGTGCGAAAGTGCACACACGTGTATATGCACACACACAAATGAAAAAATACATATTGAGAAAAGAAAACTTGAAAAGATAAAGGACAACACTTTAAGTGCCTTCATTCACTGGGGAGCGCTCCATGGATCAGTCTCCCAGGCGCTCCCCCGGCGCCTCACAGAAGGCAGTCCAGTGCTGAAGGGAACACTTCAGGGTCTTCTCAACAGAATGGCCATGTGTTCTACTTTAGACAGGTCTGCAGACAGAATGGCCATGTGTTCTACTTTAGACAGGTCTGCAGACAGAATGGCCATGTGTTCTACTTTAGACAGGTCTGCAGACAGAATGGCCATGTGTTCTACTTTAGACAGGTCTGCAGCTCTCTGGGTATCCTAATTCCTAGACCTCGACGTTTACTCCCACAGAATTTCAGCCGTATGCTTGAGTTACTTATATAAAGAACTTTTTAAAATAGGAGCCATCAAGATGGCTCAGGGGGTAAGGGTGCTTGCCTGCCAAGCCTCACCATCGAGTTCAGTCTGGACCCACTGGTGGAAGGAAAGGACCGACTCCTGACATCTGTCCTCTGACCTCCATGCTGTGGCATTAGTGTGTCGGTGGAGTTTTCCTGCAGCCGCTCTCAAACACACTGAGACTTAGATTAATTATAAATGCTCAGCCAATAGCTTAGCTTATCACTAACTAGCTCTTAAATTTTAAGTTAACCCATATTCCTTATTTACGCTCTGCCACGTGGTGCTGCCTTTATTAACATGGCACACTCATCTCCTGTCCCCTCTGTGTCTGGCTGGCAACTCCAGACTCCGCCGTTCTTCCTCCCAGCATTCTCCTGGTCTGGCTTTCCTGCATAACCTTATCTGACCAGCTGTTGGCTAGTCAGCTTCTTTATTAAACCAATCACAGTGACATACATTCACACAGTGTAAAGGGGTATTCCACAGCATTAGTGAGCCTCCACTAAATGTAATAATAATTAAAAAAAAATTAAAGATGGGATTACATTTTAAAATGAGGAAATTAGGTACCACTAAGTATAATTATAATTTCTTATGGCATGAATAAGTTTTCCCTTCAATTTCTCGTTTAAGGTCTCAGCCGGTTTCTTCTCCCGTCATCCTCCAGTTTGGTCATGCAGAGACCCTCCTGCCCCTGCTCTCACTCATGGGCTACTTCAAAGACAGGGAGCCCCTGACAGCGTATAATTTTAAGGAGCAAGTCCATCGCCAGTTCCGAAGTGGTCGCATCGTACCCTATGCCGCAAACCTAATATTTGTGCTTTACCATTGTGAAAACGCCAAGACGCCTCAAGAAGAATTCCAAGTACAGATGCTGCTGAACGAAAAAGTGTTACCATTGGCCCACTCACAAGAAACCGTTGCTTTGTATGAGGATCTGAAGAACCACTACAGGGACATTCTTCAGAACTGTCAAACCAGTAAAGAATGTCATTTACCCAAGGTGAACATCACATCCGATGAGCTCTGAGAGCCTGGGGACAGTCTCAGTTCCACAGTGCTTTCCTGAGGGGTGATTGTGTTTGCAATAGGTAGGCAACTTCTTGATTGAAAAAGCTTTCAAGGCCTTGGTGTGATGGCGCACAGCTTTAATCCTAGCACTCTGGAGACAGGCAAGAGGATCTCTGTAAGTTCAAGGCTAGCCTGATCTACATAGTGAGTTCCTGGCCAGCCAAGGCTACATAGAGAAATAGCCATAGATTGCTTGGTACTTCTGTCTTTTCACAGAAAATAATAGTTTCTTTTAGGACCTGGACATACGGGTAAGACATGACTTTCCCTGGAGCAGCTCGCTTCAGGGCCAAAACCAATTCAAGGAAACAGCAGCCCAGCAAGTGTGTGCAGAGCTGAAATTGCCCTACCTTAACCTAAGAAACTCACTGGGCTAGACCATTATTAGAAAGTGACACTTGAGAAATGTTGGATACCAAAGCATAGTGTCAGCTGGATGATCTGTAATTGATTGAATAAGTCAGGGACTTCAGTGATCATGTTGATTCCTTCCTTCCCGTTCATGTACGAACCTGCTAGCACAAATGACATCACTTAGTCATGAGCGTGGTAAAGTGGGAGTGAGCCTGACTTCAGAAGAAAGTCTAATATAATATCCATAGAGAGGGAATTTGACTTGATACTAAGAACCAGGCTGAAGCAAGACTGAAGTGTGGGATATTTGTGTTAATATTATTTATAAAAATATTTAAACACTTAATCAGTAATTTCCTTCAGCCTCCAAGTGGGTCTCGCAGGCTCATCTTGATTCCATCAGGCCTGTCTTGGGTGTGTAGTGATGATGGCGGGCACAGTAGGCAGACAGATGCCAGGGTTTCTCACGTCTATTGCCTGCTGTCTTTTTCTTTCCATTCTGGCTTTCTTTTTTGTACTTTGTTATTACATAAAGTGTATCTTTTGGTGGTTTGGATTTTTCTTTTTTTAAATAAAGACTATTCTGGATGATTTAATTGTAGAAAGTCAAACCTGTTTCACAGAATTCTGAGTTCTCTCAAATGACATGAAAGTGTTTGCTACAATAAATAGAGTTTCTGTGACTTTACTACCAAGGCATTTCTTCATGCAGTCGTTGATGGTAAGGGGCTGGAGTTCCCTGTGTTTGCCTTGGAGAGAGATAAACCTTGTTTCTTCAAGTGGATGGGCTGTCTTAATGCTGCTTGTTCTAACTCGTGTTCACTTTAAAGATGATGCCTTTCAAAGAGAGGGTTTGGTCTTTCTGGAAATGTATAGTTAATCTTACCAAAGCATATCAGTTAAATCTCACCTTAGTATAATCTGATGCATAATTCTATAGTTTACTTTTGAGGAAAGAAATCCTATGAAAATAAATCCACAGTAAGGCTATGCATGTATCTGGACACACCATCACCTGTGATGTGCATGAGGACATTTTCAGCCACATTTCCACTAATAAAAGGGAAAAAAAGTCAATTTAGGCCTTAAAGAAAAGCTAAAATGAATCCCATTTGGGTACCCATCAATATGCTTCCTAGTTACATTAATGTTTAATCCATTAAATTTTTGGTCAATGAAACTGTACACTAATTTAGGGATACAGTTAAAAGATTTTTAATGCTGTCTTTTGAAGGTAAACCCTCCTCTCCCTGTTTTGTAAACTATAACTAGAGGGGCCAGCAAGATGGCTCAGTGGATAAAGATGCCTGCCTGCCAACTTTAGTTTGATCCTCTGGAGTCACATAGTAGGAGAGAATGGACTCCCACAAGTTGTCTTCTGACCTCCACGAGTGTACATACATACATGTGCACACACATGTGTACACACATGTACACATTCAAGTAGTAAAATTTAATGTATAACTAGAGGCATGTTTAAAATTAAATGAATCACCAGATTGTGTAACATTGCCAATACTTTTTTGAATGTAATTTTCTAAGGCTAAAAGTAGTACTACTGATGAATAATTAAAGAAACAAGCCAACACTAGCGGGCTTTAAATATGGTATTCATTAAAAAGATGATGCACAGCATTTTCAGAAACTAAATTATTCTCGAATAGCAAGTATTCAGAGCTGGCCACTGAATGGTTAATGTTAACAAATGAGAGTCATGCCTGTGGGCGGGTCTGGGAGGTCCTTCCAGGAAGATTAGCATGAGGGGAAGATCCCCAGGGTGGGTGGCCCTTTCCAGCATTAGCTGTAAAGAGATTGGGAGGAAGGAAGTCTTGCCTGCCTTGCTGGTGCATATGGCTATTGCTTTGGCTGCTGCTGGTACCGTCCTTCAGTGACATCAGATACCAGCATCTTTGGACTTCCAACATGGATTGAGGACTAGCAACTTCCCAGGGACTCATCTAGTCCTTCAGCACTATATTGGGACTGCTGAAGCATCAGGCTTTGTAGTCTGAGCAGAAACAGGTTCTCACCCTCTCTAGCCACTGTGGAAACTACCTAGTCCTTACTGGTTATAAGCCATTCTACTGTGTTACCACACACATTCACAAGAGGATCTGCCCAATACAGACATGATATAGATTCATTTACCTATTCTTCCAGAACACAGATCCTGCAAAGAAAGTGTGATTTGAATGAAAATGGTCCCCACAGGCTCATATAATTGAATGTTTGGTTCCTAGTTGGAGGAAGTGTGTCACTGGAGGTAGACTTTGAGGTTTCAAAAGCCCACACCAAGCCTAGTCTGTCTCTATGCCTCCAACTTTGGATAAGATGTAAGCTCTCAGCTCTACTGGTCCAGAACCACGCCTGCCTGGCACCATGCTTCCTGCCATGATGCTCATAGGCTAACTCTGAAACTGTAAGCAAGCCCCCAATTAAATACTTTCTTTTATAAGCTGCCTCCTGGTCATGGTGTCTCTTCACAGTCATAGAACAGTAACTATGACAGAAGTTAGCATTGATGTTGCAAAAGGATGCTGCCTTCAGAATTGCCTCAGGGTTCTCTCTTCTTACAGAATGTCCCAGGCTGTTAACATACTGCTCAGTGTTAGCATACTACTGAGTGCCTTTCCAGGAAGTTTTCTGTCTCGTTAGACCTGAGTTCTTCAAGAAGAGTCTTCTGTAACTACTATAAGTGAGAGTATATTTTGCATTTTTAAGGTGAAACCATGCCATCTGGGGTTCATGGTAAATGACTGAATTAAATACAAGTGGGAAATATTTGCATTTGTAAGTTAGAGCAGATAAATTAAATGGAAGCATTAGGAATTTATCTTAAAGTGGTGCTTTGTATTTTTTCACTTAAATATGGAAACAAATTTTATTAAACTCTAAATTATCAAGACTTCAAATGGAAGTCATTGGCCTCAAAATGCTGCTCATGAAGCAGGAGGTTAGTTGTCACAGCAAGTGCAGCTGGAGCATGATACTTTCACTGATGGCTGTTCCTGCAACACTCTTGAGTTTCTAAACCTCTAACTATGTAGATGCAGAAGTAAAATAATGAGCACTCCACCCATCCTGTTTTACCAAATGAACACTGTAACACACGCTTGAGATCCCAACCAGAGAAGAGCAGTTCTGAGGACTTGTATGCTTCCCCAATCCAGGTTTCCTCATCCACTGCCCAGAGTATTCACCATACCATGCCATGCCTAACTGAAAACTGTTGACAGTTAATTGAAAACAGTTTCATTAAAAGGAGTCATAGCATGTGTGTGTTCTTGAATGAGTGATTTAACTGATGGGAGTTTTCTCCTAAGACTTGTTGGTCCTGATCTTTGGTGCCAATTAGAATTTTTATATTTTACATTTATTTTGTGTATATTGTCTGTGTAGTGGTTTGAATGTAACTGGCCCCCACAGGCACACAGGGCCACTGCACTATTAGGAGGTGTGGCCTCGTTGGAAGAAATGTGTCACTGGGGGCGGGCTTTGAAGTTTCAGATGCTCAAGCCAGGACTCATGGCTTACTGTCTCTTCCTGCTGCCTATGGATCCAGATGTAGAACTCTCAGCTTCCTCTCCAAGACCTTATTTTCCTGCATGCCACCATGCTTCCTGCCATGATGATAATGGACTAAACCTCTAAACCTCTAAGCCAGCCCCAGTTAAATGTTTTCCTTTATAAGAGTTGCCTTGGCCAGGTGGTGGTGGTGCACGCCTTTAATCCCACCACTCAGAAGGCAAAGGCAGGTAGATCTCTGAGTTTGAAGTCAGCCTGGTCTACAGAGCTAGTTCCAAGATAGCCAAGGCCACACACACACACACACACAAACAACAAAAACAACAACAACAACAACAAAAAAACCTGTCTCAAAAAAAAATAAAATAGATAAGCAAAAAGAGTTTCCTTGGTCATGATATCTCTTCACAGCAATAGAACCCTAAAACAGCCTGTATGTACAACATGCATATGAAAGTCAAAGAACAACTTGCTGGGGATGGTGCTCAGGTGGTCAGGGTTGGCAGCACCCACCTTCACCTGCTGATGACATTCTATGTTCAAACACTATGTTTACCCTATGGCTATGTAAAGATGAATCAACCTTGTTCTTTTATCCAAAGGTGTTACCTGAAGAGCAAGTGTGCTTGGTGTCTTTTGCTAGCTAAATAACTTGGGATTCTTGGAACAACTTTGTAAAATATCAAAGATCATGAATCTGTGATAGGAATTGTTAGAGTTCATTGTTAAATAGGACTATAGTCAAGTTCAACCATGTAAAGATGCATGGCATATTAA